>NC_142481.1:40173333-40797500 GCF_049115385.1 Moschus berezovskii | reverse complement strand
CTGGAGTGGGTTGCCATGCCCTCCTCCAGGGGCTCTTTCTAACCCAGGGAATGAACCCACGTCTCTTATGTCTCCTGCATTGGCAGCTGGGTTCCTTACCACTAACGCCACCTGGGCAACCCTTCACTTCAGTACCAGGGGGCAAACTTACCAACCTCCAGCATCAGATGAGAAGGAAAGAAACACTCAAGCTTGCAAAAGGCTTTCTTCATCAAGGCTGCAGAAAAGAAACATTTGCTCTCTCTCTGGCAGAAATTTGTCCTTAAAGAGATGACTTCGTACCTTGACCTCTTATCCACCTAACAATAAATAGTTTGAGAAAGGAAAAGGTTTCTAGCACAAGGAATGTAAGGAAGACTCTGCCTCCCCAGGTGTGGATATTTTTTTTTAACCTGACATCCTTTTACATCAAAATCCACTGCTTTTAAACTCAAGGTGAACAGAATCTCCAACCCAAACTCCCCTGATAGGAACTTGGCAGAATGTCTGCCTTGTCACATCCCACTTGCCTGATGCGTACCTGGATTTTTTTTTTTTTTTGAAAGTCTACTTCTCCAAAATGCCTAATCTTAATATTTTTGACCCTCATTTGTCCCCCAAGCCATTCCCTCATTTGCCTGCAGACACAGCCCTTCCCATCAGTTCTTCTCATTTTCCACTGACACTTGCTCTTCGCCGCTCTTTGTGGCAAAAAAAAAAAAAAAATCTGTGCTGTGAACACAGTTTGACATTTCCTGACATTTCATGAACTAATTACACTACAAATAATTAAGCATGTTCACATCTGTAACAAACGAAGGCAAAATGGTTGTCAGCGGGCGTGATTGATGACCTCCCTGAGACTTGATCTGATGAGATTCTCTCTACCCTGGGCAGGAGCCCGATGCCACTGTGTTTGCAATCATGCCTTCAGCCCTTTTCATCAGATCACACCGACGAGATGCTTGAAGAAAAGGATGGGAAAATTAATGACTACAATGAAATATTTGCATTTTTCCAGGGCTGGAAAAAACAATGAACAAGAGATGTGACAACCTCAATTATCTGGTGGTGCTAAGAGCTCAGAGACAGCTCCTGCTGCAGAGAGCTGTTGGGAAGCCCGGGGGTGTCAGGCTGGCTGGAAAAATGGCAGGTGACAAGGACAACATTTTTTTTTTTTATGCTACACAGACCCACAGAAGCTCAGCTAAAAAGACAAATTGCAGAAGCAATTTCTTATGGAGGGGGAAATTTGTCAGCATTTAAGCTTGTTCCTTTACAAAGGTTGGACCGGGGTATGAAAATAAGCCGGGCAGCAGACAAAGGAATGCAATCTGATATCTGCCAATCGTTGTGACTGCCAATGGCTGGGTCTTCTTTGTTTAACACGGTTTGGGGGCTCTCAGTGTAGGCTGCACACTGTACAGAAATGAACACTCCCTGCCCGCTGGGAACTCATTTGGAAGGGACTCCAGTCTGCTAGAGACCTAATTTGGCTTTTTCCAAAGCCAGCTCCAGCCAGTTTTCTGGGCAAATTTCCCTCCTGAAGTTGCCCAAACAAATGGATTTCTCATCCAACGCGATGCCAGCCTGGAGGCTCCGTGAGCCAGAATGCAAGCATAAAATAAAATAAATACCTTTGGATAAAGGAGATGGCACAGCCTCTCTCTCTAACTGAGGTCTTTGCCAATGACACCCTGGCAACCGGACATGGCAAAATGGAGTTTTTAAAGATTAATTTTTAAAGTGCAGGACAAATTCCATTATATGAAGTCCTCCCATCATTTTGATTTCACAATGTATTTGTCGGTTGCTTTTAAATGGAATAAACGAGTCAGTTTACAATCCAAATAGCTGTTTGAAATTTTGGCTGTTGCAATCCATCAAGTTACAATTGGCCACTCGAGGACATCTAGGGACACAGGCCACATAGAATGGTATGAAACTGCCACTTTGGTGAGAACAGACTGTGTGCAAGATACACTGTGGGGTGCTTTACAAAGATTATATCTGTTCTCTTTGCTGCGTCCAAGATAGGTATTGTCATCTCCCCATTATACAGATCAGGAAACTGAGGCTCAGAAAGGTCTAGTGACTTGCCCAAAGTCACACAGCTATTATGTGGCAGAGACAGAATTCAAACCTAGATATTTCTGGCTCCAATGTTTACAGAACTTTTGCTCTCTGTTCTCAGGGTCCCCACCAAGCAGATTCTGGGTAGGTCAGTCAGATTCATCTATTCCCCTCAGGGCTGGTGCCCATGTCAAAAGGATGGATGATTCACAGTCCCTTATCTTTGCTCACTGACCCCCTCTCAACCTCCAGCCACTTTCGGATTGAAATGAACATCTTCTCCATTACTGGCCTCCCAACACATCCCGTGTCCTGCCCCCAATCCATTAGTGAGATGGAACTTTCTTTCTGCAAGAGAAAGAAATCGGCCTGCAGGTTTGGAGGTCCCTGACTCTTAAAATCAAAATACTCCCAGTCTGGGGGCCTCAAGGCAAAAAGTCAGTTCTGTCCTTTCATACCTTAAAGGAATTCAGGCTTCAAGTTTTCCATTTTGTGTTTGAATCCTACGGGGAAGTCGAGTGGATGATCAGATGCTCTTTCTTCCTTAAAAATAGGTGCTGTAAGTCGACTTTCTAGCTTCTTGCTCAAGGCAGAGCTGGGAAGCACAGATTAAGCAGAGTGGAGGGAATCTGGAATAAAGCATCAGGGTTTCAAGGATGGATTTTCAGTGTTTTTAAATTACTAGATCACAGCGTACACTTAAAGCCTTAGCTGTAGCCTTTCTTCTCCTTCCACAGCAAAACGCAAATGTTTATCCACTATATGCCCTGGTTAGGCTCTAAAGAAAGCCTTGTTGTTGGTTGTCCATGCACAATAAGTCTGGACATTTTTGACCTTCATTCTACAACTCGACTTCAATATCTGCTAATTCCTTTTTATACAACAAATTGCATCAATCACGTTCACATTTAACCAACTGCAGCTTAAACTGTTTTTGTTCTCTTTCATAAGTTCCTCCTCCAGATTAAATGCTGTTCCACTGAACGAACTGCTCTCGGCTGAAGTGGGAAAGCGTGATTTGATTAGTATAGATTCTGGAATCGGGTAAGTACTGTGTCCTCTCTAGAAAAGAGGTGACGTGTCCTGGGATATTAAGAATGACCATTTAATGTAAAAACTCGAAGAATACACGAGTTAAATGAAGAAAATGAGAGAAAGCTTTTAAGCATTCTCTCAAGACGGATTGCAGAATGATATTATTGTACACGGAAGGGATGCTGATGGACGCTGTCAGGAGGCCATTATAGAAGTGAGGTTTAAAATCATTATGGCAAAAAGCATTTCAGAGCTTCAGCGAGAGAGCAGCATCCCATAATGAATTATCAATAAAGAACTGGTGATTCGGTTAGATTACGATATGAACAGAAAACTTCCTGTCACATAATTTTAATCTGCCACTCTGATAAATGGCTTGAGGCGGGAGCCCCATTTCCGTGGTGAGTAATAGGAGTGAGTGGGGAGGGGATGTGAGAATCGCTGGACCACGTTTTCAATTAGGTATCTTCTGATCCAAGAATTCAACTAACACCACTGAATCCAAGCTCCTTGAGTCACCTATATCTAAGTGTCAGACACTGAACTTGAGGCTCTACATAAATCATCTCTAATTCCAATGGAATCATCTTTACAAAAACAGTGGCCAGCCCCAAGGCCATAGTTTGCTAATTTGATTTTTTAAAATATTGTATTAAAATATTATTTATATCGATTGGATTGCGGTTTGGGGTGCCGCCTTAAACATGAATATCTCTGTCACTTCATCCTAATTCTGGCCTGCTGCCCATAAAACTGCAAAGTAGACAATATTGCCCCCAGTCCACAGCCTAGCAAGTTGAGGTTCAGAGAGATTTCATAACTCAGGTTCATGATTTGTCAGCAATAGAGTTGAGATTCAAGTTTAGCCAGTCTGACTCAAACTTCTGACTCAACTTTCTACTGTGTGTGTGTGTGTGTGTGTGTGTGTGTGTAGTTAAACCTTTCTAGCCAGTATTATCACCCCAATTATAGAATTCT
Source organism: Moschus berezovskii (assembly GCF_049115385.1). Classification (NCBI taxonomy): domain Eukaryota; kingdom Metazoa; phylum Chordata; class Mammalia; order Artiodactyla; family Moschidae; genus Moschus; species Moschus berezovskii. The sequence continues at coordinate 40,793,435 of NC_142481.1, read as the reverse complement.
TTATAGAGATCCAGAATGCTATTATCTCATCACCTAATTTGGGGACAAGGAAGCTATCTGTTTCACTCTTAAAAGCTATCTCATATTTACCAATTGGAAATATTCTACTTGACCTCTAAGAACTGAGGTATTCATTTGTATTGGCATCTTGCAAAATTCATCCTGAAAGGCATTCTTCATGATTTAAAATACTGCTTTAGGAAGGTTTGTGAAGGGACCAAAACTTGGCACAGACAATTTGCTCCTGGGATTAGTATTGTTTCACTAGGGGCATTTGTCTTTCTCTGTCTGACTTATTTCGCTTAACATGATGCCCTCAAGGTTTATCCATGTTGTTGCGAATGGCAGGATTTCCTTCTTTTTCATGTCTGAGTAATATTCCATCCGCATTTCTATCCTATTGCTCCATAGACATTAGGTTATTTCCACATCTTGGCTCTTGTAAATAATGCTGCATGAACATGAAGCAGAAGAAACGTGCTTTTCACTGTACACCCTGTTATGCTTTTTGGAAAAACTGAGATACAATTGAAATATAACATTATATTAGTTGTATGTGTATAACACAGTGACTTGATAACTGTGCATATTGTAAAATGATCACAAGAAGAAGTCTAGTTAACATCCATCACCAAACAGTTATTAATACTAAGCTTTTTCTTTGTGATGAGTACTGCTAAGATTCATTCTCTTCAGTTCAGTTCAGTTCAGTTCAGTCGTGCCCGACTCTTTGCGACCCCATGAATCACAGCACGCCAGGCCTCCCTTTACATAACCAACTCCCGGAGTTCACTCAAACTCATGTCCATCGAACAGCTTTCAAATATATAATACATCATTATTAACTGTTGTCACCATGCTGTCCTTATCCTCAGGACTTACTTACCTTTTGACTAGAAGTTTGTAACTTTGACCCCATTCGCCCATTTTGCCCAACTCCCAACTTCTCTCTGGCAACCACCAATCTGTTCTCTGTATCCATCAATTTAGTTTTTAATTGTTTTTCAGATTCCACACATAAACAAAATCATACAGTATTTATCTTTCTCTGTCTGACTTATTTCGCTTAGCATAATGCCCTCAAAATTTATCCATGTTGTTACAAATGGCAGGACTTCCTTCTTTTGGACAGGGAGGCCTGGCATGCTGTGATTCATGGGGTCACGGAGAGTCGGACACGACTGAGCAACTGAACTGACTGAACTGAATATTCTGTCATCCTTTCATCTATCCATAGACACTTAGGTTATTTCCACATCTTGGCTCTTGCAAATAATGCTGCATGAACATGAAGAGTGGGCATAGATATCTTTTCCAGCTAGTATTTTAGTTTCCTTTCAAGAAACACCCAGAAGTGGAATTGTACTCTGTTGTGCTTTCAGATTTTGTACCATGGGTGTGAATTAACTACTTAAAACAAGACAAAACAAAATTTTGGAGAGGGCATGGATTAATAAGCCTCTCATACCCTATTTATATTTGACCTGGAGATCCCCTCCTGTGAGAGCATCCCATACTCAGTGCTGGAGGCAGCCGTGTTGACAAAACCAAAACATGGGGGATACCAGCAAGAAAAGGATAGTCAATACCTTGTGGAGTGTTACACAACCGCTCCAACGATGAACTAGACCCAGAGGTGCCGATAAGGGAGGATCGACAAGATAAATTGTTCACTTTCAAAAGTCAAGAGTCATAATAGTGAGTGTTGTAAATTATTTTTAAAGGATATACTAAATATATATGTGCATCTCTCTCTCTATATATATATATATAAACACCCAAATTATATGTGTGTATGGCTTCCCAGGTGGCACTGGTGGTAAAGAGCCTGCCTGCCAATGCAGGAGACCTAAAAGACATGGGTTCTATCTCTGGGTGTAGAATATCCCCTGGAGGAAGGCATAGCAACCCACTTCAGTACTCTTGCCTGGAGAATCCCATGGACAGAGGATCCTGGCTGGCTGTAGTCCATAGGGCACAAAGAGTCAGACACAAACTGAAGTGACTTAGCATGCATATGTGTGTGTACATGTGCTTTGCATACTTGTATGCACAGAGGGGTATTAGGCACCAATGTATGAAGTTGATAAAACTAGTTATCACTGGAGAGAATGATTGGGAGATTCAGATGAGGAAAAAATTCCTTAGTTGTTCTTTTATGCCCTTCTATACTGTCCAGACTGGTTCCAAATAGGAAAAGGAGTATGTCAAGGTTGTATATTGTCACCCTGCTTATTTAACTTATATGCAGAGTACATCATGAGGAACGCCGGGCTGGAAGAAGCACAAGCTGGAATCAAGATTGCCGGGAGAAATATCAATAACCTCAGATATTCAGATGACACCACCCTTATGGCAGAAAGTGAAGAGGAACTAAAGAGCCTCTTGATGAAAGTGAAAGAGGAGAGTGAAAATGTTGGCTTGAAGCTCAACATTCAGAAAACTAAGATCATGGCATTCAATCCCATCACGTCATGGGAAATAGATGGAGAAACGGTGGAAACAGTGTCAGACTTTATTTGGGGGGGGCTCCAAAATCAGTGCAGATGGTGATTGCAGCCAGGAAATTAAAAGACAATACTCCTTGGAAGGAAAGTTATGACCAACCTGGATAGCATATTAAAAAGCAGAGACACTACTTTGCCAACAAAGGTCCATCTAGTCAAAGCTATGGTTTTTCCAGCGGTCATGTATGGATGTAAGAGTTGGACTGTGAAGAAAGCTGAGCACCGAAAAATTGATGCTTTTGAACTGTGGCGCTGGAGAAGACTCTTGAGAGTCCCTTGTACTGCAAGGAGATCCAACCAGTCCATCCTGAAGGAGATCAGTCCCGGGTGTTCATTGGAAGGACTGATGCTAAAGCTGAGACTGCAATACTTTGGCCACCTCATGCGAAGAGTTGACTCACTGGAAAAGACTCTGATGCTAGGAGGGATTGGGGGCGGGAGGAGACAGGGACGACAGAGAATGAGATGGCTGGATGGCATCACCGACTCGATGGACATGAGTTTGAGTGAACTCCGGGAGTTGGTGATGGACAGGGAGGCCTGGTGTGTGGCGGTTCATGGGGTCGCAAAGAGTCGGACACAACTGAACGACTGAACTAACTGAACTGACTGATACTATCCAAATTTCTGTTATGAGCCAGTGTCATTTAAGATGCAGGTAACATCTTATGGAAAAACCCAAATGAACTTTTTGGCTAATCCAATATACATTTTTAAGTGTAGTGACTTTAATTTTCTTCATTACATCTATATATGTCAACTAAGTGTTTTTAGCCATGTTTCATTGTTTATCATCAGAAAATTGTAATCAAAAATGTTATAGTCTGTAACACTAAATGAAATACATTGCATGGATATTCTTTTAGAGAAGAGCTTTATTCAGATATGTTTCACATACCATAAAACACCCATTTTTAGCATGTTCACTGCATTGTGCATTCAGCATGGCAATCTAATTTTAGAACATTTTCACCACCTCCAAAAGAAACCTCATACTCATTAGCAGTCACTCCCCGTCCCCTACCTCCATACCCACAACTCTGGGCAACCACTGATCTACTCACTGTCTATATAGTTGCCTATTCTGGACATTGCCTATAAATGGAAGTACAGGATACATGATGTTTTGTGGTTGGCTTCTTTCACTGAGTGTGCTTTCAAGGTCTATTCATGTTGTGCTTGGATCAGTATGTCATTTTTATGGGTGCATAATATTTCATTGTCTGGCTATTTACTTCATTTTCTTCTCATTTGCCCTTTCTATTTATCAGTTCATCACCTGGCGGATGTTTTGGCTGTTTTCACTTCAGGTTCCTGTAACAATGCTGCAATAAACATTCACTTAAGAGTTTTCAAGTGGAATTCGTAAGTTGTATGGTAACTCTGTTCAGCGTTTTAAGGAACCACTAAACTTTTTTCCAAAGAATTTGCATCATTTTGCAGTCCAAATCTGACTCCCTCCATATCTTTGTATCTTTGACACTTGTTTGTATCTTTTTAAAAAGCTGTCTTTCTAAAAATTCCATAATAATATACGAGTACATCCTTACTGTGGGGCTTCCCTGGGTGCTCAGATGGTAAAGAATCTGCCTGCAATGTGGGAGACCTGGGATAGATCCCTTTGGGACAATCCCCTGGAGGAGAGCATGGCAACCCACTCCAGTATTCTTGCTTGGAAAATCCCCATGGACAGAGATCCTGGTGGGCTACAGTCCATGGGGTCACAAAGAGTCAGACACAACTGAGTGACTAAGCACGGCACAGCACATCCTTACTGTGAAAAAAGTGTAAGCTAACCTTAATTCCACAGAACCAGATGGAAAAATTCCCTCTTCACCATGCTCTCCATCCTGCTCTCCTTAGAGGTAAATGCAGTGTTTGGCAGCCAGTAATGGATGGACTCACTGGAAAAGACTCTGATGCTGGGAAAGGCTGGGGGCGGGAGGAGAAGGGGACTACAGAGAATGAGATGGCTGGATGGCATCACCGACTCTGTGGACACGAGTTTGAGTGAACTCCGGGAGTTGGTGATGGACAGGGAGGCCTGGAGTGCTGTGATTCATGGGGTCGCAAAGAGTTCAACACGACTGAGTGACTGAATTGAACTGAATTGAACTGAACTGAATGGAGACTGACGTGCTTCTTAAGTGGCCCTGGTGGTAAAGAATCCACCTGACATTGCAAGAGATGTGGGTTCAATCCCTGGATTGGGAAGATCCCCTGGAGGAGGGCATCATAATCCACTCCAGTATTCTTGCCTGGAGAAGCCCATGGACAGAGGAGCCTGGTGATCTACAGTCCATAGGGTAGCAAAGAGTTGGACATGACTTTCCAACTAAACAGCAAGCAGCAACAGTGGCTCCATACTCTTAGCCATCTTTTGTATACATCCTTCCAGTAACTTTCTGCAGTTTTATTCAGATAGATGTACAGACAAAGATAGTTCTCCTGCTTTCATATAAATGTGATCATACTACACATACAGATTTAGAAAAAGCAAAGGAACCAGAGATCAAATTGCCAATATCCGTTGGATCATAGAAAAAGCAAGAGCATTCCAGGAAAACATCTACTTCTGCTTTATTGATTATGTCAAAGCCTTTGACTGTGTAGATCACAGCAAACCAAACTGTGGGAAATTCTTCAAGAGATGGGAATACCAGACCACCTTACCTGCCTCATGAGAAATCTGTAAGCAGGTCAAGAAGCAACAGTTAGAGCCAGACATGTAACAACAGACTGGTTCCAAATTGGGAAAGGACTATGTCAAGGCTGTATATTGTCACCCTGCTTATTTAACTTATATGTAGAGTATATCATGTAAAATGCTGGAATGGATGAATCACAAGATGGAATCAAGATTGACAGGAGAAATATCAATGTCAGATATGCAGATGACATCACCCTTATGGCAGAAAGTGAAGAGGAACTAAAGAGTCTCTTGATGAAAGTAAAAGAGGAGAGTGAAAAAACTGGCTTAAAACTCAACATTCAAAATACTAATTTCAAGGCATCTGGTCCCATCACTTTATGGCAAATAGATGGGGAAACAGTGGAAACAGTGAGAGACTTTATTTTCCTGGGCTCCAAAATTGCTACTGGTGACTGCAGCCATGAAATTAAAAGACACTTGCTCCTTGGAAGAAAAGCTATGACCAAACTAGACAGCATATTAAAAAGCAGACATATTACTTTGCCAACAAAGGTCCATCTAGTCAAAGCTATGTTTTTTCCAGTGGTCATATATGAGAGTTGGACTATAAAGAAAGCTGAGCACTGAAAACTGATGCTTTTGAACTGTGGTGTTGGAGAAGACTCTTGAGAGTCCCTTGGATTGCAAGGAGATCCAACTAGTCCATCCTAAAGGAAATAAGTCCTGAATGTTCATTGGAAGGACTGATGCTGAAGCTGAAACTCTAATACTCTGGCGACCTGATGAGAAGAACTGACTCATTGGAAAAGACCCTGATGCTAGAAAATATTGAAGGCAGGAGGAGAAGGGGACGACAGAGGATAAGTTGGTTAGATGGCATCATTGTGTCAATGGACATGAGTTTGAGCAAGCTCTGGGAGCTGGTGATGGACAAGGAAGCCTCGCATGCTGTAGTCCATGGGGTCACAAAGAGTTGGACATGACTGAGCAATTGAACTGAACTGAACTATACATACTACTTTATGGTTTTTCCCTTTTCATTTTATATTGGCTTTTGTCGATTAATGCATAATTTTTAATCACTTAGGTTTTTGTAAATGCTCCATTACCCCTCTCCCAGAACATAGAGCCTAGATTTGTTCAAAACCGCCTACTTGGCTTACTATATTCCTTAGCAGGTTGCCAAGAAGACTGCATCTCCCTTAATTCACTTCTTTTTACCCTGGCTATGGTACAATGTTCTTTAAAGTTCTTGATGGTTCTTTAAGGTTTTTAAAGTTCTTTTTAAGTTTTTTTTTTTTAATGTGGAGTATTTTTTAAAGTCTTTATTGAATTTGTTACAATATTGATTCTCTTTAATTTTTGTTTTTTTTTGGGCGGTGAAGCATTTATGATCTTAACTCCCTTATCAGGAATCAAACCCACACTTCCTGCATTGGAAGGCCAAGTCTTAACTACTGGATTACCAGGGAAGTCCCTAAATTTCTTAGCTCTGCAATAGATTTAAGGGTGAAAGTGAAAATTGCTCAGTCGTGACTGACTCTTTGCCACTCCATAGACTATACAGTCCATGGAATTCTCCAGGCCAGAATAATGGAATGGGTAGCTGTTCTCTCCTCCAGGGGATCCTCCCAACCCAGGGATAGAACCAGGTCTCCTGAAATCAGGCAGCTTCTTTACCAGGGAAGCACTTTAAGCTTGCTGAGAGCAAATTCTGAGTCTTCCATTTACAAGTTCACTGGCCCTTTGTGTCTGGGTCTCAGTTTCCTCATTTACAAAATGGGGATAAAAATAACACTTGCCTCCTGGGTTGTTGCTATGATTGAATGAGATCATAGAAGTAGTGCGTGTAGCCATGTCTGGCACCCAGTGCATGCCAAGTCGCTCAGTCATGTCTGACTCTTTGTGACACTGTGGACTATAGTCACCAGGCTCCTCTGTCCATGGGGTTCTTCAGGCAAGAATACTGGAGAGGGTTGTCATTTCCTCCTCCAGGGAATCTTCCCGACCCAGGGATCGAACCCTCATTTCCTATGTCTCCTGCATTGGCAGGCAGATTCTTTACCACTAGTGCCACCTGGAAAGTCCAGTGACTCCAAACTACTAGCCATATACATGGTTTAGAAACACAGGCTGGCAAAGAAGCCAGCTTCTTTAGCATAATTCCCTCTGCCGTTAGGCCATATGGCCACTAAATCAGTACCATGTGTGCTCATCAGGGGGTCTCAGCCCAGGGAATTAAGATCCCAGCCTTGGGGAGTTGGGTAGGGCCACACCCTTGAGCCTTACTCTTTTGATTGAAATAAAATTGCAAAATGAATGATAATCACAAGAGCAGATCATTATCCATCGTATGCAAGCTGGGCCATCACGAAGGATATTGATATAGCCACAAAAATGAGCCCAGGTCTAGAGGCCAAGCTCCTGAAAGAAGCCAGGCTGGGGAAGAGAGTGAATTGGCATCACAATTGAAAACATCACCGCTAGCACTAGGACCCTCCAAGTTCTGGTACTTCGCTCCCATCACTGCTCCAGAGCCAAGGAGAAGGCTGATCTGTGAGCATTCACTGGTGGGGAAAAAGTGGTCAATTGGTTCTCTGTTGACACTTCTCATCCCTGGGATTTAACCGGACCCTCCTTAACTTTATTTTGGGCAGATTCATATATGGATGGTGATTACTGGGCCCTGTAAAAGCGATCAATCAATATTTGTTGAATAGCATAGAATCAACTGAACTATTATTTTCTCTTTAATTCCCAAAGCCAAGTGCTAGGCCCTTTGTAAACACCACTTTGATATGCTAAAGAGTCTGAAACACTTAATGAGCCATCCGTTGGTAACTGGATTCCTCAACTTGGGAAGGTATGAATTTGCTAATCATTAGTGAGCAGGAACTGGTTGACAAATATCGGCCATGACTTTAGGGCTTGGTTGGAGAAGACAAGGTATGTTCAGCTTTGGCTAACTGATCCCACCTTCTTCTGTGACTGATCTGAATGTTGGGTCCCAGGCATCTCTTCGAAGAGACTCTTCAACAGCCAGAGGACTGGGTTTCTCCTCCTGACTCTTATTTTCTCTGGGCAGTGTTTGCTTAGTTTGCCAGTGCGAAGCCTTTTGGGACCCCGTGAGAGGCTGTAAGTTCACGTGATTTCTACACTCTTTCATCCTTATTTCAAAAACAGAATTAAATTGTTTGTTTTTGCCTGAATTAAAATGTGCCCTAATTCACTTTGCTGGTTATCATACATTAAAAATCAAAACCACTCTCCCGCTGTTTAAAAAAAAAGGCCAAGAGAAGAGAAGAAACAGCAGCAAGATCAAGTTCTGACTGTTATAGTTATTCATTGGCTGTAAGCTATCAGTTTCATAGCACAGTGAAAGCTATGGCTGAAGGAGGGGAGAGAGCTGAATTATATACACTCCGCCGTACTTCTTCAGCAGCCTGTGGAAAGAGAAAGCAGCAATCCTCTAGCAATCAGGATAGGCTAGGTTATGCTGCAGTAACAGACAACCACAAAACCTCAGCAGAAAGTTGATTTCATACCGATGCTACCTATCTAACTCTTGTCAGCCTGGGGCTCTGCTCATGGCTACCACTCACAGACCCACCACAACAGTGGGAAGAGATGGTAGAAAACAAGATTGTACTGGCTGTTACATTTTTCTGCCCAGAAGTCAACTTCTGCTCACATTTCACCAGCCAAAGAAAGCCATATGGCCAGTCTAATTTCAAGGGAGGCAAGACAATATAGTGCTTTGCTGAATCAGAAAGGAGAGGTGGAAATATTGAAATATGAAGGAGAGGTGGAATGTTGAACAGCAGAAATTACTATCACAGATCCCAAGGACACAGAACTCAATACAGAAGAGTCTGTAAAACCTCTGTGTGAAGAGAAGTTGGCCTCTAGGAGAAGGAAAGCTGGGTGTGGGACACCGCCTCCTGGGCTTAACTCCTCCCAACTTCTTTCTCACACCTGTCCCCTCTCCTTCTCCTTCTCCTTCGCCTACCTTTTTATTCTCTTACCCCCTCTATTTCTTTCTTTTAAGATCTGTTTGATGTGAACCATTTTTTAAAGTCTTTATTGGATTTGTTACAACATTCTTTCTGTTGTTTATGTTCTGGATTTTTTTTTTTGACATGAGGCATGCGGGATCTCAGATCACGGACATGGAATCGAACTCACACACCTAACCAGTGGACCACCAGGGAAGTAACCTTACCCTCACTGTTTCTGAGGGTGCAGAGCACTTTTCAGCTTGGTGATTTACACAGCCATGGGTTGGGGCGGGGAAGTGAGGGGGGATCTGACTCATGTCAACCTGAATGTCTCCTCCTGCAGAATGAACAGTTTGAACACTCCAAGTCTCTTCATCTCTTCTGACCTCCTGAAGGTTAAAACTATAGACCTCAACTTATCTATCTGTTTAGGGAGTGTTGTTGAGAATATATAAAGTACTCCTCCAACTCACAATTAAACAGACAAACAACACAGTATCTTTTAAAGGACAAAGATTTGAACAAATTGTTTACAAATGAAAGGGAGTTTATGAATGCCCATAAACACACGAAAAAGTGTCAAGATATGTGTCATTATAGTCATTATAATAGTAATTATATGTGTGCATGCTCAGTCATGTCCAGCTCTTTACAACCCCATGAACTGTAGCCCAGCAAGCTCTTCTGCCCATGGGATCTTCCAGGCAAGAATACTAGAATGGACTGCCATCTCCTACTCCAGGGACTCTTTCCAACCCAGGGAGCAAACTCTTGTCTCTTGCATCTCCTGCATTGGCAGGTGAATTTTTAACTGCTGTGCCACTTGGACAGCCATCATTAGTCATTAAGAAAATGCAAATTAAAAGCCACCTTGAACTACCACTACATACCCACCAGAGTAGTTAAAACTGAAAAAAAAAAAAAAATCTGACAACAGTAAATGCTGGCAAGGATGTGGAAAAACTAACTCTCATGTGTTGTTAATAGGAACTTAAATGTGGGAAGTGAGGTGGTTGGTGGAAGGTGATGGTTTTGTTTTGTTTTGTTTTTTATAACTGTACACAGCTGTCCTGTGGCCAATTTAGTCCTAGGTTTTTATCCAAAAGAAATATAGGCATATATCTACCAAAAGCTACATCTTGCCTTTAACAATTGTTTGTCTGTTACAAACTATCACAGCCATTTAATTCATAATCATCCAAAATCTAGGAACAGCCTAGATGGTCATAAATGGAGGATGGATAAACAAACTGAGATAAAGCCATGTGATAAAATTCAGTAAAAAAAGGGAACAGACCACTGATACATGTAAAACCATGGACGCATCTCAAAAACATGATGCTTGGTGAAAAGGCTTACACTCACTCACACACATATGTTATGAGTCCATTTTTTTTTAATGTTCTACAACAGGCTAAATTCATTCATGATGGGAAAAAAAAATATTGAAAGAGTTACTTGTCTCTGCAGTAGAGACTGGAAGACCTCTGAGAGAATTTTAATGGGAGAAGGTAATGTGTTGTATCTTGATAGAGCGTGTATGTTACGAAGGCATATGCAGTTGTCAGAACTCATGTACTGGTATGATTCAGGTTTACAAATTTCATGGATGTAAATTTTTTCTTTTTTTTTAAATTGGGGTATAGATGATTTACAACTGTAAGTTTCTATTGCACAATGAAGTGAATCAGCTATATGTACACATGTATCCTCTCTTAGATCTTCCACCCACCCCCCACCACCCCACCCATCTAGATCACCAACAAGCACTGAGCTGAGCTCACCTTGCTATACAGCAGCTTCCCATTAGCTCTCTGTTTTACACATGGCATCCATCCATCCCAATCTCCCGATTCATTCCACCCTCCTTAACCCTCCACTCCCCACGCCCACATGTCTGTTCCCTACAGTCTCTATTCCTGCCCTGCAAATAGATTATTTTTTTTAGATTCCACATACATGTGTTAATACATTTGTTTTTCTCCTTCTGACTTCCTTCACTCTGTATGACAGACTGTTCACGTCTCTAGAAATGACCCAATTTCATTCCTTTTTATAGCTGAGTAATATTCCATTGTATATATGCACCACATCTTCTTTATCTCAAGGATATATTTTAGAAAAATTTTATCTAAAAAATGATGTAAGCAAACATTGAACCCTAGTGACTGATAGGCAGGCTATGTCTAGGGACAAAGTGTACTAATGTCTGAAACTTACTAAGAAATAAGTACACATAAAAGTAAACAAAATAGAGTGATGGTTGGATGGAGGGTAGGTATGTGATAAAGCCAGAATAGCAAAACTTAAGTGTAGAATATTGGTGGTGGGTATATGGCTATTTGACAATGTTGTTGTCAGTTGTTCAGTCGTGTCCAGCTCTTTGCAGACCTCATGGACTGCAGCATGCCAGGCTTTCCTGTCCTTCACCATCTCCCAGAGTTTGCTCAAACTCATGTCCATTGAGTCAGTGATGCCATCCACTTGTCCTTTGATGTCCCCTTCTCCTCTTGCCTTCAGTCTTTCCCAGCATCAGGGTCTTTTCAATGAGTCAGCTCTTTGCATCAGGTGGCCAAAGTATTGGAGCCTCAGCTTCAGCATCAGTCCTTCTAATGAATATTCAGGGTTGATTTCCTTTAGGATTGACTGGTTTGATCTCCTTGCAGTCCAAGGAACTGTCAGGAGTCTTCTCCAACACGACAGTCTGAAGCATCAGTTCTTGAGTACTCAGCCTTCTTTATGGTCTGACTCTCGCATCCAAACGTGACTACTGGAAAAACCATAGCTTTGACTATACGGACCTTTGTCAGCAGTAATGTTTGATGTTATTCTTTCATTTATTATTTTGTATGGAAGAAAGAACTGCCCCACCCCAGGTTCTGGAGCCCAATCCTGATGAGTCCAAGGTTAAGGTCCTTACTTTCTGTGTGACCTTGGACAAGTTTCTTAACACTTCTGTTCTGTTCTGTTCAGTCGCTCAGTCGTGTCCGACTCTCCGCGACCCCATGAATCACAGCACGCCAGGCCTCCCTGTCCATCACCAACTCCCGGAGTACACTCAAACTCATGTCCACAGAGTCGGTGATGCCATCCAGCCATCTCATTCTCCGTCGTCCCCTTCTCCTCCCGCCCCCAACCCTTCCCAGCATCAGAGACTTTTCCAGTGAGTCAACTCGTCGCATGAGGTGGCCAAAGTATTGGAGTTTCAGCTTTAGCATCAGTCCCTCCAATGAACATCCAGGATTGATCTCCTTTAGAATGGACTGGTTGGATCTCCTTGCAGTATAAGGAACTCTCAAGAGTCTTCTCCAACACCACAGTTCAAAAGCATCTATTCTTCGGCGATCAGCTTTCTTCACAGTCCAACTCTCACATCCATACATGACCACGGGAAAAACCATTGCCTTGACTAGACGGACCTTGGTTGGCAAAGTAATGTCTCTGCTTTTTAATATACTATCAAGGTTGGTCATAACTTTCCTTCCAAGGAGCAAGCGTCTTTTAATTTCATGGCTGCAATCAGCATCTGCAGTGATTTTGGAGCCCAAAAAAACAAAGTCTGACACTGTTTCCACTGTTTTTCCATCTATTTCCCATGAAGTGATGGGACCAGATGCCATGATCTTTGTTTTCTGAATGTTGAGCTTCAAGCCAACCTTTTCACTCTCCTCTTTCACTTTCATCAAGAGGCTTTTGAGTTCCTCTTCACTTTCTGCCATAAGGGTAGTGTCATCTGCGTATCTGAGGTTATTGATATTTCTCCCAGCAATCTTGATTCCAGCTTGTGCTTCTTCCAGCCCAGCGTTCCTCATGATGTACTCTGCATATAAGTTAAATAAGCAAGGTGACAATATACAACCTTGACGTACACCTTTTCCTATTTGGAACCAGTCTGTTGTTCCATGTCCAGTTCTAACTGTTGCTTCCTGACCTGCATACAGGTTTCTCAAGAGGCAGGTCAGGTGGTCTGGTATTCCCATCTCTTTCAGAATGTTCCACAGTTTATTGTGATCCACACAGTCAAACGCTTTGGCATAGTCAATGAAGCAGAAATAGATGTTTTTCTGAAACTCTCTTGCTTTCTCCATGATCCAGCGGATGTTGGCAATTTGATCTCTGGTGCCTCTGCCTTTTCTAAAACCTGCTTGAACATCTGGGAGTTCACGGTTCACATACTGCTGAAGCCTGGCTTGGAGAATTTTGAGCATGACTTTACTAGCATGTGAGATGAGTGCAATTGTGCGGTAGTTTGAGCATTCTTTGGCATTGCCTTTCTTTGGGATTGGAATGAAGACTGACCTCTTCCAGTCCTGTGGCCACTGCTGAGTTTTCCAAATCTGCTGGCATATTGAGTGCAGCACTTTCACAGCATCATCTTTCAAGATTTGTAATAGCTCAACTGGAATTCCATCACCTCCACTAGCTTTGTTCGTAGTGATGCTTTCTAAGGCCCACTTGACTTCACATTCCAAGATGTCTGGCTCTAGGTCAGTGATCACATTATCGTGACTATCTTGGTCGTGAAGATCTTTTTTGTACAGTTCTTCTGTGTATTCCTGCCACCTCTTCTTAATATCTTCTGCTTCTGTTAGGTCCATACCATTTCTGTCCTTTATCGAGCCCATCTTTGCATGAAATGTTCCCTTGGAATCTCTAATTTTCTTGAAGAGGTCTCTTGTTTTTCCTATTCTGTTGTTTTCCTCTATTTCTTTGCATTGATCACTGAGGAAGGCTTTCTTATCTCTCCTTGCTATTCTTTGGAACTCTGCATTCAGATGCTTATATCTTTCCTTTTCTCCTTTGCTTTTCGCCTCTCTTCTTTTTACAGCTATTTGTAAGGCCTCCTCAGACAGCCATTTCGCTCTTTTGCATTTCTTTTCCATGGGGATGGTCTTGGTCCCTGTCTCCTGTACAATGTCACGAACCTCCGTCCAGAGTTCATCAGGCACTCTATCAATCAGATCTAGTCCCTTAAATCTATTTCTCACTTCCACTGCATAATCATAAGGGATTTGATTGAGGTCATATCTGAATGGTCTAGTGGTTTTCCCTATTTTCTTCAATTTAAGTCTGAACTTTGCAATAAGGAGTTCATGATCTGAGCCACAGTCAGCTCCTGGTCTTGTTTTCGCTAACTGTATACAGCTTCTCCATCTTTGGTTGCAAAGAATATAATCAATCTGATTTCGGTGTTGACCATCTGGTGATGTCCATGTGTAGAGTCTTCTCTTGTGTTGTTGGAAGAGGGTGTTTGCTATGACCAGTGCATTCTCTTGACAAAACTCTATTAGCCTTTGCCCTGCTTCATTCCGTGCTCCAAGGCCAAATTTGCCAGTTACTCCAGGTGTTTCTTGACTTCCTACTTCTGCATTCCAGTCCCCTAGAATGAAAAGGACATCTTTTTTGGGTGTTAGTTCTAAAAGGTCTTGTAGGTCTTCATAGAACCGATTAACTTCGGCTTCTTCAGCATTACTGGTTGGGGCATAGGCCTGGATTACTGTAATATTGAATGGTTTGCCTTGGAAACGAACAGAAATCATCCTGTCATTTTTAAGATTGCATCCAAGTACTGCATTTCGGACTCTTTTGTTGACCATGATGGCTACTCCATTTCTTCTAAGGGATTCCTGCCCACAGTAGTAGATATAATGGTCATCCGAGTTAAATTCACCCATTCCAGTCCATTTTAATTCACTGATTCCTAGAATGTCTATGTTCACTCTTGCCATCTCCTGTTTGACCACTTCCAATTTGCCTTGATTCATGGACCTAACATTCCAGGTTCCTATGCAATATTGCTCTTTACAGCACCGGACCTTGTTTCTATCATTGGTCACATCCACAACTGAGTATTGGTTTTGCTTTTGCTCCATCCCTTTATTCCTTCTATAGTTATTTCTCCACTGAGCTCCAGTAGCATACTGGGCACCTACCGACCTGGGGAATTCCTCATTCAGTATCCTATCATTTTGCCCTTTGTTACTGTTCATGGGGTTCTCAAGGCAAGTGTACTGAAGTGGTTTGCCATTCCCTTCTCCAGGGGACCACATTCGGCTGTGGTCCATGTGATCAGATCAGCTAGTTTCCTGTGATTATGATTTCAGTGTGTCTGCCCTCTGGTGCCCCCTAGCAATACCTACCGTCTTATTTGGGTTTCTCTTACCTTGGTCGTGGAAAATCTCTTCACAGCCGCTCCGGCAAAGTGCAGCCGCTATACCTTACCTTGGACCAGGGGTATCTCCTCAAGGCCGCCCCTCCTGACCTTGAACGCGGAGTAGCTCCTCTCGGCCCTCCTGTGCCCGTGCAGCCACCGCCTGTTGGACGTGGGGTAGCTCCTCTCGGCCGCCGGCCCTGGCCTCAGGCGTGGGTTAGCTCCTCAGGGCCGCACCTCTTTGCGTGGTTCGTTACGCCAGGTCGACTCTGCGATTCCACGGACTATACAGTCCATGGAATTCTCCAGGCTAGAATACTGGAGTGGGTAGCCTTTCCCTTCTCCAGGGGATCTTCCCAACCCAGGGATCGAACCCAGGTCTCCCGCATGGCGGGCAGACTCTCTACCAGCCGAGCCACAAGGGAAGCCCATAACACTTCTAGTCCTGGGTTTTCTTGATAGCACCAGTCTTCTGGGGAGATCAAGCTTGTAAAAACCTCATCCCCTTTTATAAATGCCCAAGACATCTCATCTTATTGTGCTTTTAATTATTATTCCCCTTGTCCATTCTTTGTTCTTTGTCTGATTTTCTGAGGATGAATTATTTAAGAAGAGTTCGGCCTTTGTCATGGGCTTCCCTAATGGCTCAAGCGGAAAAGAATCTGTTTTCAATGCAAGAGACACAGGAGATGAGGATTCGATCACTGGGTTCGAAAGATGCCCTGGAGGAGAAAATGGCAATCCACTCCAGTATTCGTGCCTGGAAAATCCCCCTGGAGAGGAGCTTGGCAGGCTACAGTCCATGGGGTCGTAAAGAGTCGGACATAACTTGAGCACGCACGCACTGCTTTGTCATTCCGAATCCTCAAACCCACAGGATGAACTGGAGGGGCCTCTGTTCACTTATCATGAAGACTGGTGCATGGTATCTGGCCAGGAAGTGTGTGCAGAACAGAATAGATGGGGTTGCCCCGTCGTGACAAGTACCTCCAAATCCTTCTTGTCACCTACCAGAGGGGGATTCACAGGATTTTACCAAAACAGGAATTGGCTCTCATCAGAGGGCATTTCCCAGCTATGAGAGCTCTGAATCTTACAGGGACAGGAATACCCAAGACTACTTTCTTTCATGCTCTTTGGGTTGCCTAACACTTTGTTACTTAGCTTTCTATTTAGAAGGGTAGTTCTCACCAGGGGCAGTCTGACCACTCCCAACCCCAGGCTTCACCCAGCCTGGGGACATCTGGCGACGTCTGAAGGCATTTTGGTTGTCACCTGAGGTTTCCTCCTGAAATCTAGGGTAGAGGTCACAGATGCTGCTAAACCTCCTATAAAGCACAGAACGACCCCCTCCCTCTAATAGAAATGACCTAGCAAAAATGTCAAATGGGAAGTTGAAAAGTCCTGGTGGTGGTGGTTTAGTTGCTAAGCTGTGTCTGATTCTTGCGACCCCATGGACTTTGGCCTGCCAAGCTTCTCTGTCCTTGGGATTCTCCAGGCGAGAATACTGGAGTAAGTTGCCATTTCCTTCTCCAGGGGATCTTCCTGGCCCAGGGATCGAACCCTGGTCTCCTGCATTGCAGGCAGATTCTTTACCAACTGAGCTACAAGGGAAGTCCCAAAAGTCCTGAGTAGATTGAAAAGGAAAACTGGGTAGAGTGGCCTAAACAGCATCATTCATCAGACAGTGGTTACCTGAACGCTACATGGCAGACCGGAGTTCACTTGAGTAAGGAGACCCATGGACCTGGCCCAGTGGCCGCCATGAGCAGGGTGAGGCTGTAAGGGCTTTCCCCCTCTCTTCCTCTCTCCCTTCCTTGCTCCCTCCCTCTTTGCATCCTAAAAACACAACAGCCCCTTAGATGTCCGTGGACCAATACTCCAGAACTCTGTGCCTCTTCTACTTTTCTCAAAGCTGAAATGAGGGTGCCCAAGAATGTCTCAGTGATTCCCGCCCTAGATTTATTGAATATGCCCATTCCCCTGAGGTCCCAGGGGAGGGAGAGGCCGGGGCAGCCAAGGACAGCGCACTGCAGCCATAAAAACCACAGTTGCATTAAATGCAATCGAATGGCTCAACTCTGTCAAGACCCACATTAGAGGAAGCGTGTCATAACCCTCATGTCACAACATCCGATTTAAAAGGGGCCTCTAGAAATGGAGAATGGGACTCGGGCCAGCCTGCCAGGCTGCAGCTTCCTATGAGCTGTGCTGGGAAGGCCCTGAAAAGGCTCCTTTGGCAGGAATCTCTGCCTCTGACCCAAGCCACAGGTCTGGACATTCCCCACCCCCACCCCCAACTCACCCCTCAAGATCCAATCTTGTGGGTTAAGCATTGCTTTCCCTACTCAGTTCTCTTTGAAAGTATAAGCATCCTCAGAAAAACAGCCATCCATCAACACACTCCTGAGAAAGAGTTCAGCAGTGGTGAAGGGCAAGGACTTTAGAACTGGACAGCTCCCTCAGTTTGAGCCTGAGCCCTCTCATTCCATGGCTGTGTGATCTTGGAGGAGTGACTGACCCTCTCGGAGCCTCAGTTTCCTCATCTATAAAATAAGGGTGGCAACAGTCTCTACTTTCACGGTCGCTGTGAGGGTTGAATGTGAATGAAGCTAAGAAAGCACCGACTACAAGGCCAGACTCCTAGGAAGCTCTCTAGGAGAATGATCCGCAGGCTAATAATCGTAGCGGTAGTAATAGCCCATGGGGGTGCATACAAAGGTGAATGAGCCTTTGTTACAGTCTAGCTGTGAGGCTGAGATTCACATGCAAAGAGCTCTAAAGCAGAGTAGAGGGTGGCCAGTGGCCTGAGAGAGGTATAAACAGCAGGCAGAGAGGCCAGGGATTCAGAGGGGACCCTGCCAAGCCAAACAGACTTGCCAGAGGAAATTGCATTTGAGCGGGGCCTTAGAGGATGTGTGTGTGGGTTTGGACAGGTGGGAGCACAGGATGGAAGGACCACCACGTGCAGGGTGCAGTGCGATCCAGGCTGGGGCTGCCGTATTCAACGGGCAGGCCTTCAACGCACGGGTGCCTACAGAGGGGCCAGAGCGGGCTGGTGACTGACAGCACAGTGCTCACAAGCCTTGTCCTTTCCAGCCTGCAGCTGCCCACGTGGGGCCCTTTTTGCTCATCTGCACAGAAGCATCCTTGGAGTCTTTAATCTTGGCCCAAGGCAGGAGGCACCCTGAGGAAACATCAGGAAAGCTGTTCAGATGCGTGGAACTCGGAGTGGACCTGGAAAGTTCTGCTGAGGATACATTTAGATCAGAGGACCTGGAGCAAGGGATATATATTAAATCACTAGGACCCCATGCCCTGGTGTGGACCCCGAATCACTGGTTCTCTGTGTGACTTTGAGAAAACCACTGTACCTCTTTGAGCTTCAGCTACTTCTATACCCGTTATGGATAATAAATCCTGGCTTTTGGAATATTGGGGAGAACTAAATGAGATAAATGGAGCCTTAGGTAGGGTGCCAGGATAGAACAAATACCCCCAGAAGTTATCTTTTATATATAATGATACAATCCCTGATGGCCATGTGTTGATCTCATGTTATTCATTATCAGGATGTAATCAGACAACTCGGGAAGATCCCCTGGGGGAGGAAATGGCAACCCACTCCAGTATTCTTGCCTGGGAAATCCCATGGACAGAGGAGCCTGGCAGGCTACAGTCCATGAGGTCGCAGAGGTGGACGTGACTGAGCACGCACACACACAGACACAATCAGATAAATGACCCCAAGAATCTGAGGACTAGGAGGGCATTGATGCCTTGTGGGTAGCGGGGGGAGGTGGGACAGACAGTGCCAGGGAGGCAAATGCTGCTGACTTTTTTCTGGTCTTGGGACTTGTAGGGACGCAAGTTCCAAGTTCATGCTCTGAGTGTGTGTGGGAGCCCGTCTGCCTTGTTCTCCAGTAGGTTCCCAGGGACCAGCCCAGGGCTCAACATTTCCAAGGTCTCCATAAATATTTGTGAATGAGGAAAAGAATGAGGAAGATGGCAAGAGCCTGTCGAGAGAAACCCTGATAGAGTAAGTCCCTGACACAGGAGTGAATTCCTTTCTGAGAACGTGTTTGTAAGTCCAATTTGTTTGTAAGCCCAACGAAGTTAGCCTAGGTACCCAGCTAACACAATCGGCTATATAATACTGTACTGTATAGGTTTATAATACTTTTCACACAAACAATATATAGAAAACAAGCTCAAAAAATAAAACATTTTTCATCTTACAGTATGGTTACCTTGAAAAGTATAGCAGTACGGTACAACAGCTGGCATACAGAGGCTGGTACAGAGTGAACAGGTAAAGAAGAGCTACTGACTGGAGGAGGCAGAGGAGGTGAGAAATGGTAGAGCTGAAGGATCGTCAGCAACAGGAGATGGAGGGCACGCTGCAGCTTCACTCTCACCTGAGGGTGATGGAACGCACGTTCGCATCTTGGAAAGTTTGCAATTTGAAGGTTTGTAGGTAGAGGACTTACTGTACCAGATCCAGCCATTGCGTGGGCCTGGGCGTGCCGTGCACAGCTGTGATGGCCACACTCAAAACACATATGTGTGTAAGCATGCACTCAGGCACACATATACACAGATAAACACACATGTCCAAAGTTCACACATGGCTTTCTCTCTCTCTCTCAGACACACACACACACACGCTTCCTCTCTCCCCCCATGTGTGTACACACATCCTCAGTTATACGTGCATCCCCCCACATCACTCGCACATTTTGTTGCTATCATTGTTCAGTCGCCAAGTCGTATCCAACTCTTCGCGACCCCATGGACTGCTTCACACCAGGTTTCCCTGACCCTCACCATCTCCCAGAGTTTGCTCAAGTTCATGTCCACTGAATCAGTGATCCCATTGAACCATCTCATCCTCTGTCGCCCCCTTCTCCTTCTGCCTTCAATCTTTCCCAGCATCAGGGTTTTTTCCAGTGAGTCAGTAGTTCACCTCAGGTGGCTAAAGTATTGGAACTTCAGCTTCACCATTAGTTATTCCAAGGAGTAGTCAGGGTTGATTTTCTTTAGGATTGACTGGTTTGATCTCCTTGCAGTCCAAGGGACTCTCAGGAGTCTTCTCCAGCACCACAGTTCGAAAGCATCAATTTTTCATTCACAAGTATACAGACATTCATATTAATGCAGACACATTTTTTGATACAGTCAAATTTTCCCCATTTCAATGCACATAGATGTCTACTCACATACATGCACAAACACACACACAGCCACTAGTCTGACATACAAATGCACCTATCTGTATATGGATAAATAGTCTTCATGTTCACACACACAGGGGCACATTCTCAAGCCTACACACTTCGTCATGAACATACTCATTTCATAGATATATTCATGCTTCCCGCATCTACAAACATATGGACACACACATTCACAGAAACACACTCAGGTCTCTACGTTCATACCTAGATCCACATATCCACACAAGCCATATTCGTTCACAGATATAAACACATTTCCTCCCCAGACACACGCTATAATTCAACACATATTACAGGAACTTCCCTGATGTCCAGTGGTTAAGACTCTGTGCTTCCACTGCAGTGGGCAAGGGTTCTATCCCTGATCAGGGACCTAAGATCTTGCGTGACACATGGCCTGGCCAAACATTAAAAAAAAAAACCACACATATTCACAGGCACACACTCAGAAATATATTCACCTCCCCTATCTACATCCACATAGATACATACATATTTACAGATACATATACTCACAGATACACATATATTCTCCTGCGTTCTTATACAACACACACACCCACAGATGTACACACATGCCCTCCCATATTCACACACACACATTCACAGATGTGTTCACAATTGCACACAATCACCCACATCCCTCCACATCCACACTATCACACATTCACCATTATATCTGCATGTATGCACATTCACACACACACACACACACACACACACCTGTTATGTCCTGAACCACTGAACAAATTCAAAGCTCTCAATGTCGCCCAGCCTTGTCACGAACACCCCTGAGTTTTCCCCATTAATTCTCAGGAAGCGAGGCACCTATGGCAGACCTGCCAGCTGCATTCTCCTCCCTTTTCTCAGGAAGATGCTCCCCTCCCAGAGAGCCATGGGAGAAGCCCAGGACATCCTGGGTGGGGAGCAGCCTTAGTAGGTTTCCCTAGGCCCCTCACAGGATTTAGATGGATGGCATTTGATCAAAATGTACCCTCTGCCAATACCCTCCTGCTGCCTGCATGGGCACCCACGTCCCCACCTCCCAAAGGAGAGCCTGGGACACCCACTCCTCTATCCACTCACATCGGGACTCCAAAGCCCAGATGAGAAACCACCTTTTTGCACTCAATTATAACAAGCTGCCTTAACCATAAATTAAGTTATAATGCCTTTGCCCACCAGATGAGCTGGCAAGGTACCCCTTGCCCTTGTCATAAATTAACTCCTTGATCAAATTTTAAATGAACTATAAAAGTTGAAAATTAAATCTGCCTAAATGAGGGGCTTCCCCTGGTATTTTAATGAAGCAGGAGCCACTGGTGGCTTAGGGCAGAGGTGTGGTGACTTCAGCCCAAATTTCATCTGCAGACTTCTGCCAGCTGCTGAGGTGCAGTGGCTATTCTCAGCTCTCAGCCTGATGATGGATGACTCATCTATGTGTGCTGGGCTTCTGTATTTTTACTTATTTATTTTTAACTATTATGGAAAAATTCCAGTATATACAAAAGTAGAGAGAAAGGTAAAATGAACCCCACACACTGTCACCCAGCTTCACCGTAAAAGTATTTTTAGACATTAAACCAATATATCCTGTACAGGATAATCAATGATATCTATTTGTCAGTCTTTCTGTGGTCTCCTCCCATCTGTGAATTTATTGCTCTAGGAGATGGGAAAAATAAAAAGATCACCAATCAACTTTGTATTTCAAGCTAGACTCTTGAGTGGATACAGAGACAATGATCATTGTTGCAGGGAGCGGAAAGAGGCATTTCAAACTCCCCTCTAAATATCAAGAGCTGTCTTGGAGGCATGAGTATAGAGTTTGATGTATACACAGCCTAGAAGGAAAGGGGTTGATGATGTCACAGACTTTCCCACATGACAGGGAGCATGAACATCCATTCAGCTCCTTGGGTTTGACACAGCATGGTCATACCCAACCTGGAAGAACACAATCCAAGGATACTGTCAAGGTGAAGAGACATGAACAGAGCCCTGGCTTCTCTATAGCCAACACAAGAAGTGAAGAAGTGAAGTGAAGTCGCTCAGTCGTGTCCTACTCTTTGCGACCCCATGGACTGTAGCCTACTAAACTTTTCCATCCATGGGATTCTCCAGGCAAGAATACTGGAGTGGGTTACCATTTCCCCCAAATTCCCACATGCCAGAGTAAAGGGATAGAGAAGCTGTGGGACTCAGTGAGCCAGGGGGAACTGAGGGTTAAAATGGGGCAGTCCCAGAGTGTGGACTTTACAACTGGAAGCCATAACTAATAGTCTTAGCAGTGGGCTCAAGCCAAATGTCCCTCAAACCAGAAGGAATGGGCCACACCACTAGATGCTAAGTCACTATGTGGTAGGCTATAAGGCTCCTTAGTGAGGCCCAGGGAATAACCCAAGGGTCATTAGCCCCTTCTTTTGGCTGCCACGAGGGTATGTAATTTTCCCTTGTACCTAGGTGCCATATTGGAAGTTACAAAGGAGACGAATGATTGTTGGAGAGGGAGGAAATAGCTCTATCAGGAACTTTAAATAGGTTTAATATTTACCCGAAAGAGACTCTCTTAAATCAGAAGACACTGGTATTAATGAGACTGGGAACCCTAGGGAAAGATGAAGCCAGTTATAGAACCTTCTCCAGGGGGTCTTTCTGACCCAGGAATTGAACCCAGATCTCCTGCATTGCAGGAGACTTCCCTGGTGGCTCAGACAGTAAAGAATCTGCCTGCAGTGCAGGAAACCTGGGTTCGATCCCTAGGTCAGGATGATCCCCTGGAGAAGGGAATGGCAACCCACTCTAGTATTCTTGCCTGGGGAATTCCATGGAGACAGGAGCCTGATGGGCTACAGTCCATGGAGTCATAAAGAGTTGGGCACAACTGAACGACTTACATGTTTCTCCTTTCTTCTGCATTGCTGGCAGATTCTTTCCCATCTGAGCCACCAGGGAAGTCCTATAGAAAAAACATAAAGTGACATTTTAGTGTATAGAGTTTAATTATGCTGTTTAGGGTCACAGAAGAGAATAGGACACTTAGAGTTGGCTACTTTTAAGCAAAGCTCAAGGAGCGTATTTCCTGCTTTCCCCTTAACCTGAAGTAGTTATGGCAATTTAATAGAGATCAGTGGTATTCTGGGCAGAGAAATCTAGATGGTTGCGCTTACTACTCTTCTGTGGATGCAAGAATCATAAGAGATGAGGGAGAGGGCCCTGTTCTTGAAACAATTGAATTAAAGTCCAAAGGGCTCTCTTCCTCATATGAAGTACCTAGTGCCCCTGGGAAGGATTATTGGTGAGATTTGCCCCAAGGAATCTTTCTTACTTGCCTGCTTCTTTTCCTCACCGCCTTGCATCAGGAATGTTGAAGAGAAGAAAACTAGTACCTGGATGAAGAGCAAGAAGTATCTCAAAGCAAGAAAGCTAGTTGCTGGGATAGAGGCTATTTTAAACTTGCTTAATTTTTAACATAAATAGATTCAAATCAGAGGCAGGGTGGGATCAATATTGAAGCCCAAATCTGGAACACCCCCATTTTAAAACAGAAGGTATTGAGATCACCAGTTGTCTATCCCTCACAATTCAACCAGCACATCGCCTCTCAGAGGCGAAACAACCAAGTTATCTCAGGCCACCAATCCGACAGAATCCAGGGAATTGTGACACCACACGGGGGTTGTCCCCGGGGAGCAGCTGCTCTAATTAACCAGTACTGGCTTGCGGAGTGCCAGGGCTGACTAGCCACTCAGCCCAATGAGACAGAGAGTGGCAGGAGGGTTATTTAGATTTCCGCAAAAAGTCCCCTCAATCAGGCTTTCAGGATAATTAGGAAGCAGAAGGACAATTCATTAACGGCCTAAGTCGATATGGCACCGGCCTTGACTGCATCCCAGGGCAGTTTGGTCCTCTGCTTACATTGCTCTTTCATTTGTGGACAAAGGGAATGCAGTGCTTTTTTCAAACCTGTTGACTGTGGCCCATACAGTAAGAAATGCATTATATATATATACATATATTTAAATTATTCTATTTTTGGTTGCACTGGGTCTTTGGTGCGGCCCTTGGACTCATTGTTGCTGCACGCTGGCTTTCTCTAGTTCCTGAGAATAGGGGCTAGTCTCTAGTTTTGGTATGCAGGCTTCTCATTATGGTGGCTTCTCTTATTTCCGAGCATGCGCTCTAGGGCGCAGGCTTCAGTAGTTGCAGTACACGGGCTTAACTGTTCCAAGGCAAGGGGAATCTTCCCAGACCAGGGATCGAACCCATGTCCCTGAATTAGCAGACAGATTCTTAACCATTGGACCACCAAGGAAGCTCCTACATTTTATACTGCAGTGTGATACACACACTTTCACACACATACACACACACACACACACAGCCTGCAACAAAGTTATACATCATACTGACCTTCCTATACGCAGTGCACTCTGAGACTTTCTTTTCTACTATTTCTTCTATTCCGTATTCTTGAATGCCGGTCATGGCCCACTAAACTGAATTTGCCACCCAATAATGGGCTGCAACTGAAGAATACTGGCCTGGAAGTATTAACTGTTTGTCTTGATATTTCATTTCCATCCAGAGAGTTTCCAGATAGGCAATTTGTTTGGGATTTTACACTTTGATTATTTTGAGCTTCTTATATCTGAGACCTGAGACACCTAGCTATTTTGCAGGACTATTGGGCTTGAGTTATTGCTATTATGATCAGTAGCAGTCTTGCAGTTATGAATAGGCCCATGATTTCTGGTGGCCAGGGCAGCAGGGATACAAATAACAATTTCTGGTCAGCTAAACAAAACTTGTGGCATTTCCAAAGAGCAAGTTCTTTTTCTGGGCTTATTCACAAGCTTCATCTTTCTGAAAACACAGACGTTACAAAAACCCTGCTAAACAAAACTTGTGGCATTTCCAAAGAGCAAGTTCTTTTTCTGAGCTTATTCACAAGCTTCATCTTTCTGAAAACACAGACGTTACAAAAACCCTGACATGTTCCAATAAAGGACATATTCCTTACCCAGGTGGCTAAGTGGTAAAAAATCCACCTGCCGATGCAGGAGATGCAGGTTCAATCCTTGATTAGGGAAGATCCCCCAGAAAAGGAAATGGTAAGCCCTTCAGTATTCTTGCCTGGGAAATCCCATGGACAGAGGAGCCTGGTGAGCTAAAGTCTAGTCCATGGGGGTTGCAAAAGAGTTGGACACAACTGAACTATTAAAGGACAATAGCAAATTTGCTTGGGGCACCTATCAAAATATTTGAATCCTAGATTCACCTGCTAGCTGTGTGACCTTGGGCAAGTCCTTGATCCGCTGTGGTGGACACCATTTGTTGCCTAATTCAGCATTGGTTCCCCACTCCCTCTTCTTGGCTGCCTCCCATTATACAGCTGGGATGTTGATTTCTCCCTCTTGCAGAATCCTTTGCAGCCAGAGGTGGCCACGTGACTCAGTTCTGACCAATGAAATGTCAGCAGAAGTCTAATGAGAGTTTTGATTGCCTGGTAAAAATACACGGGTGCCTGGTGCCAAGACTTTGCTCCATTCTTCCTGCTTCAAGTGGACATGATTTAGGGAGTTGCAGAAGCCCGATAACACCCATGTGGTAAAAAGCACGAAGATGACAGTAAGCCCAATAAGGATAACAGAGAAGAGGCATAGGACCAAGGATTCTGGTGGCATCTGAGCACATAAACATCAGCTGCTGCCAGGCCCTGGATTTCTGGTTATTTGAGAAAAAGAAATGTCTGTTTATTTAAGGAACTGTTGGATTTTCTGTTTCTTGGAGCCAAGTACCTTCCTCGTGAATACAGCTTCTCTGGACAATGTCAAATGAGGACATTACGTTCCCAGTTGTACTTACCCATGGACATGCTGTGAGGATCGAAAAGATTTCTCAACTTCAGGACTATTGGCATTTGGGGGCAAATAATCCTTTGTTGGGAGCTTCCCTGGTGGCTCAGCGGTAAAGAATCTGCCTGCCAAGCCCGGAGATGTGGGTTCGATCCCTGGGTTAGGAAGATCCCCTGGAGAAGGAAATGGCAAACTACTCCAGTGTTTTTGCCTGGGAAATCCCACGGACAGAGGAGCCTGGCGGGCTACTGTCCATGGGGTCACAAAAGAGTTGGATACAATTTAGCAACTAATCCTTTGTTGTCCTGCAATCTTTTGTTGGAGAGCTGTTATATGTATAGCCTCCCTGGCCTCTACCCAGTAGATGCCAGACACAGCTCCCCTTGAGTTGTGACAACCCAAAATGTCTTTAAGACATCACCAAATACCCGCTGAGGGATAAAAATGCTCCTGGTTGAGACCCACTGATCAAAAGTAATGATGGATGTGACTGCCCTTTAAAGGTTAATATTTCCATGAGAGTGGAAAATATTAGCATCAGTGCTTTTAGTATTTCCTTTTAGACTTCTTAGTTGTTAAAACTAAAGGTTTTATTTTTTTAAATACATTTTTATACTCAAATTAAAGTTTCCTTACTTTAGAAGAAAAAGCAACAATTTCCTGAACTCAGAAGAAAAATCCAACAAAACATGCAGCCTACTCTCTTTCTCAGGGGAACGCGAATTAGTGGCTGCAGTAGCCAATAAAGATGTTCTAGAAGGATATTTTGCATATTGATTATTGGAGTAAGGCTGTCCTCACTTGCTTCCAAGCTTCTGCAGAAGAAGAATCTGGCAAACCTGTTTCCTTTAGCAAAGTTCCATCCCTCGGTCCACTCCCTATCCTCTGACCATTTGGTTCAGAAAAGGGCATATGACTCAATCTGAGCCAGTGAAAGTCAGACCCTGACTACTGGGGAAAGGACAGGAATGGATGCAGAAATATTCCAGGGAGTACTGGAAGCCATTGCACACAGTAAGGAGGGAGGCTGTCTGAAGAGGGAGCCAATCAGGAGGAAAGAAGGAGACCAGATCCTGTTAACGTCTTTCGAAGAGAGGTTCAACCTGGAGCAAGTGCTACCCAGCATCTCTTGGTGATATGAGTCAATAAATAAATTCTCATTTTTGCTTCCAGTGGTTCAGATTGGGGACTTTTACCCCTCACATGTAAAGCCCCGGCCAGTCATTAAAAGTCGAAATGAGCTTGTTGAAGATGATGTAGAACAGCCTCACCCCCACTGCCAGCCTGGCAAGAATGATGCACTGAGGTCTCAGCTGATACATTTTACTTTATAATATGAAACCTATAAAATACTGAAAACATTGAGGAGGGAGAGGAAGAAGAAGGTAGAGGAGGAGAAGAAGAGGAGGAAGAAGGAGGAGGAAGGTGAGGGGAGAAGGGAGCGTGAGTGAACAGAAAGAGGAGGAGGAGGAGGAAACATCTCAAACCGTAAAAAACGAACACGAAGAAGCCCAGGAGTCTGCGTGCCTGCGTCCCTCCTCTCCCTGTGGGATCTAGCAGAGAGATATGGGGAAGCTGACCCTAAGAAGTCACACTCTGGAGTCGGACATTAATAAAGATGTCTTTGGGGGACCTAGAAACTCGTAAAACAGGATCCGACTGAATCCCGAGGTGTTGGTGGCAGCTTGCCCAGAGCACTGTCAGGGGTCCCTGAAGCTTCTGAAACTCCAGAAATACGGGTTCTGTCTCGTCCTCTCTCAAAGAGGAAAACTCGTCCCGTATAAATCGTGTCTAATGACATGTGCTGAGCTTGCTGGCAGAAGTTGCAGCCACCCTGCCTGCCATATTTTTGCCTCCAGGACAAACAAGGAAAACCACAGTCACACAAGACCAGGCCTAGGGCAGCAACCGCTCCAGAGCAAGGCGTTTTCCCTCCTTCTCAGAACCACCAGAGGTGGGTGCGGGCCTCAGGGTAGGTGACTGGACGAGGGTGGCCACCAGGAGACCGTGGTTCTGGCCCATTCTCAGACCCACTGGTTGTTTCCCTTGGGTCTTCACTGATCCTGCCATCCTACTTTGCATGGGGCTCCCACAGCGTGAGTGTCCTCTTAAATTGCCTTTGGTTTGTGATTTGTGCCCAAGCTTCCCTGATTGCTCAGTTGGTAAAGAATCCGCTTGCAATGCAGGAGACCCAGTCCAATTCCTGGGTCAGGAAGACCCCCTGGAGAAGGGATAGGCTACCCACTCCTGTATTTTTGGGCTTCGTGTGGCTCAGCTGATAAAGAATCTGCCTGCAACGCGGGAGACCTGGGATCGATCCCTGGGTTGGGAAGATCCCCTGGAGAAGGGAAAGGCCACCCACTCCAGTATTCTGGCTTGGAGAATTCCATGGACTTTATAGACCATGGGGTTGCAAAGAGTCGGACACAATTGACTGACTTTCACTTTCACTTTCTTTACAAATTATGTCACACTGACTGAGGGGGTCTGTGGCCCTCTAGGCAATTAGGCAGAGAAACATCCTCTCTGCCCTAAGGAAATTGGTTTGTGAGCAACTCCCAGCTCCTCCGAGGAAAAAACCACACACATACACAAATTCAGTCATGGCAATTTAATCCCAGAACATCCTTTGTCACACAAATTCAGGTTCCAGCCTTGACCCTGCGGCTCTGGGTAAGTGAAGCTTGTACACAAGTTTGGGGGTTCTGAGCTCTGGGGGTTCTGAACTTCTTGGAGCTTCTGTTTCTTTATCAGAGGAAAGTCTCAGCTGCTCAGTCATGTCCGATTCTGCAACCCCATGGACTCTAGCCCACCAGGCTCCTCTGTCCAGGGGATTCTCCAGGCAGGAATACTGGAGTAAGTTGCCATTTCCTCCTCTAGCCAATCTTCCTGACCCAGGGATTGGATCTGGGTCTCCTGTGTCTCCTGCATTGCAGGCAGATTCTTTCCTTTAGGGAAGCCTCTGTCAGAAGAATGAGACTAATAATTCTTCTTTCACCAAGATGAACGTAAGAACTAAGTGCCGGGCACACAGAAATGTACAGTAGCTTGCCATCATTGTCATCACTATCATTATTATGACTATGGCTGTGGGACAAAGGGGCTCACTGCCAATCACACTGCAGAGCAGAGCTCAGAAGGCAGGCCCAGGCCCAGGGTCTTCTCTTGGTGACTATTCCAGAGGACAGCCCAAGCAAAATCAAATGGGAGTCAGGGCCAGCTTGAAATATGCAAGGGCTTCTTCCCAGTTGTTACCCCAAGATGACAAAGGACTACTTATTTTTGGCATTTCCTATCGTGCTTTACACAGTGTAGGTGTTCAGCTGAACCTCGCCATCAGACGTTGTCAATAGGTTAGAAATGATCTGTGTGGACTGCTCGGTCTCCTTTGGCTGCGAGTGGGCGGTGATGGCATTTGAGTGGAACTCAGAGCACCACTCCCCACCCACTGTCAAGCACTCATTGCCTTCTCTGACCTAATGTCAGGCCACAGATGCCAAAGCAGCCCCGTCCAGAGCTCCGCTTCATAAATAATTGGGCAGACACAAGTTTGACTTAATCAAGAAAGGCTATGTAAAGCAGATTAATGACATTTTGATGAACTTTTCAACTCAATTTCAAAAGCCATGCTACGTTAACCACAGTTTCCAATTACCCTCTGGGAAAAACTCCGGGCAAAGTTGAGACCCCTCTCTGAAGTACAGCATGTACTCGGAGAGCGATGGCGATCGAAACCACAGTCATCTCCTTGGAGCCTTTCTACACTGACACTCAAGGAAAAACAGCACACCAAACGAACCCAACAAGCGGCGTAAGTAATCCTGCTTTGAAGGGCTGCTCCAGTGTGTTCAAACTGAAGATGTAAGCTAGCACCATTCGATTTGCACCTAAAGTTTCGTGTCCAACTCTTTGTGACCTGATGGACTGTATGTAGCTCACCAGGCTCCTCTATCCATAAGGATTCTCCAGGCAAGAATATTGGAGTGGGTTGCCATGCCCTCCTCCGGGGGGGTCTTCTCAGTTCAGGGACTGAACCCACGTCTCTTATGTCTCCTACTTTGGAAGGCAGATTCTTTACCACCTAGCACTACCTGGGAAGCCCCAAAATTGACTAAGTGTGGCCATATCAGGACAAAGGACCAAGACATATCTTTCCTCTAGGCATGGCTTCAGTTTCCCCTCTTGAAAGGGCACTAACAGGGGACCCGTTGACTTTGGGATCCTCACCTGCTGTGGTTACAGGCACGGTGGGTGGAGTCACATGATCAGCTGCCCACCTCTCTCTGAAAATCTAAAGCTCCCTGGAGGGCAGGGGGCTTTGTTTTGTTCATTACTGTGAGGCCATCCAGCAGGGAAGGGCTGCAACCTGAATTATGCTTTTAAATGGTCTGTTTAAATGGTAAATAAAAATGATTTGGGTTGCTAGGAAAAAAGAAAAAGGAATAATCAAGATCTTTTTTTTTTCCTTTCTCCTTTTGGCCCTTGGATGAATTGGTAAACAGTTGTTCATTATGTTATCGAGTCCATGTGACTTGTCTAGTTACGCTAATTTCTGATCACTCTGACATCTTGACCTGTCCGAACTCACACGCAGAGCAAACAGAGCTGTGGGCTGCTGCATTTGGGTGATGCTGTTATTAATAGGACTACCGACGTCTTCCCTGCTGCCAAACTCAAGAGCCAGGCTTCTGAAGAATCACCTAGAGTTATCATCCTCACAACCCCCAGCCTGAAATGCCCTTCAACAGACTCAAGCAGGACCACGGGATGGACAGGCTGCAGCTTTTACCCTGAAAG
Source organism: Moschus berezovskii (assembly GCF_049115385.1). Taxonomy (NCBI): domain Eukaryota; kingdom Metazoa; phylum Chordata; class Mammalia; order Artiodactyla; family Moschidae; genus Moschus; species Moschus berezovskii. The sequence goes on along the minus strand of NC_142481.1, from coordinate 40,762,234 downwards.
ATTTTTCGGAAGTGTGTTTCCCTTTCCCAGAATTGTCTTAACAGAAATCAGTTTCATTCAACTTTGGCCAGGAAATCTCTCTCTGAAATATACCTGAACACTTTCCTGCCTCCAAGCCTTTGTCTTAGAAACACTTCTTTCCCCCATATACTGTCCCCTGCTCTTCACCTGTTGAAGCAGAAGTTATAAGCAGATGCCTCAGGGCCAGGTCAGAACACAGGGTGGTGAAGCAGGCTGGGTTGGTGGAAGACAGGGCCAAACCCATTGCCGGAAATTCCCAGATGCAAAGGCTTTGGACACTGCACGTTCTCTGTAATCAATTTGTGGCCAAACCTGTCCTGGCACCATCTTCTTTGGCAGCAGAAACTGATCACAACAGATGAGAGGCTAAGTAAAGCCTTTATTTGTCCCACATAGTATGAATACATTTTATTACAGAAATATTAGTTGATTGAGGGACTTCCCTGGTGGTCCAGTGGCTAAGACTCCGAGCCCCCAGATCCCACATGCCACGGCTAAGAGTTCACATGCTTCAGCTAAGATGGAAGATAATGTATGCCACAATTAACAGCCAGAACAGCCAAATAAATAAATAAATATAAATTTTAAAAAGAAATATTAGTTGGTTGATTATGGGGGTGCTGCCCTGGATCACACTGGCGGAGTCTAAAGTAATAGAGTATGTGGGTGTGTGCTCAGTGGTGTCTGACTCTTTGTGAGCCCATGGATTGTAGCTCTCCATGCTCCTCTGTCCATGGGATTCTATAGGCAGGAAAACTGGAGTGAAATTCTATGCCCTCCTCCAATGGATATTCTGTATTATGTGCTTGAAATCTTAAAAAATCTTGAAAAAGTTCTTAGTTCGGAAATGCATCTGATTCCCCAAGTTTTGAAAGAGAAATCGAGGGCTGCACAATAGGGAGTGGTGGAGACTTTGCAAAAGTGAACTTGCTGCCTATACAATGCACCAACCAGCCAACTCTGGTTGTTTAGGAAAAGTCACAGGTCCAGAGCTGTCAGAGCTTTCCATTTTTCAAAAGGAGTTGAAAATGCAGGTATTGATGTGCTTTCACTCTCTGTTTTTAAAACACTGTGCAGACCAAACAAAACCAATGTACTTCTTTGCAGTTTCTTTGTTGGAATCATTCATGTAGCCTCAGATGCTACATACTAGTAATCGTTCCCAGAATCCCTATTTGTTATGGACTGAATTATGTCACCCTCAAAATGCCCAATGTGACTGTATTTGGAGAAAGAGATGTTAAGAGGGTGGTTATGGTTAGATAAGGTTCTGAAGGTGGGGCTCTAATCTGACTGGCATCCTTACAAGAAGAGGAAGAGACCCTAGAATGCTCTCTCCTTCTCTCTCTCTGTGAGCAGAGGAAAGGTCATGTCGGGGACACAGTGAGAAGGGGACTGTCTGCAAGCTAGGAAGAGATGCCTCATCAGAAACCGATCCAGATGGCACCTTGATCTTGGATGTCCACCCTCCAGAACTATGATAAATTAAATCCATTTCTTAAGTCTCCCAATCTGTGATATTTTTTATACAACATAAGCAGAGTAACTCACCATTTATCATTAACTTCCCCCATCCTACATTCCCAACCATCAGTTCTTTTATTCCATAGCTGTGGCATTTTTCTTCCTTTGCATTGTCATATATAGGGCCAGTGGATTATCTACATATTAGCACAGTGCCTGGGGCATGGTAAAACATCTAACTATGTTATGACCAACCTAGATAGCATATTAAAAAGCAGAGACATTATTTTGCCAACCAAGGTCCGTCTAATCAAGGCTATGGTTTTTCCAGTGGTCATGTATGGATGTGAGAGTTGGACTGGGAAGAAAGCTGATTGCCGAAGAATTGATGCTTTTGAACTGTGGTGTTGGAGAAGACTCTTGAGAGCCCCTTGGACTGCAAGGAGATCCAACCAGTCCATTCTAGAGGAGATCAATCCTGGGTGTTCATTGGAAAGACTGATGTGAAAACTGAAACTCCAATACTTTGGCCACCTCATGCGAAGAGTTGACTCACTGGAAAAAACTCTGATGCTGGGAGGGATTGGGAGTAGGAGGAGAAGGGGACAAAGAGAGTGAGATGGCTGAATGGCATCACCGACTTGATGGACATGAGTTTGAGTGAACTCCAGGAGTTGGTGATGGACAGGGAGGCCTGGCGTGCGGTGATTCATGGGATCGCAAAGAGTCGGACACGACTGAGCGACTGAACTGAACTGAACTGATGACTATTACTATTACCATTTGCTGTTACTGCTATAATGATCATGATATTATTCTGGGAAGCACAGATATGTCTCATCCTCATGTCATTTAATTCTTTAGGGTAACAAACCTTTAAGGTTCTAAGTCTGGTTTCTCTTTACTGAGGGTATCTTGGAGGCATTGACCCAGATCCAGGACCCTGAGCAAGTTCTTTGCCTCTGGTGACTCCAGTCTCCCTAGTGGTCAATCATTCTCCTTCTTCTCTCCTTACTCCTCCCCACAATCATCCTCCACACCAAACACACACACACACACGCACAATGTGGGGATGCCGCACAAATAACCATGATGAACCAAAAACTCTTACAGCAAGAGGCAGGGAGCAAAGGGGAAATAAATCTGATAAAATCTGACTTTTGGTAAGGGGAGGGAGAATTCCAATAAACTGGTGGGAGTGGCAACACCAGGGTTGATTAAGGGAAAACACAGCCACTGGACCCCCAGAGTGGCTGGACCATCTGGACTGATGTGTAGCAGAGTGATTGAGGTTGGAGTCAGATTTCTCAGATGTCTTGGGTTCAAATCTCAGCTTTTTGACCTTGGACAAATTACGGAACCTCTCTGGGCCTCAATTTTCTCAGTTGTTAAATGGAAATCATAAACCTTCTTTTCTTCCCAGTGTGGTCATAAGGAATAAATGAGCTGACCCTCAGTAGACAAATGTGTAGATAATGCACAAATAGTCAGAAAATGCCTGCTGTTCCTATTAACGATAGCAACGCACCATCTGTCACTTTCTGTTAAGCAATAGAACTGACTTTCAAGTTATAATGTGGCATCTCAGTGTATTTAACTTCTATGTGGCCTTGGGATTGGGTTCTAGATACAATTATAGTGTATGATATAAAGGAACGTGGCTATGACTATTAAATATATGTATGCATGCTCAGTTGCTTCAGTCACGGCCAACTCTTTGAGACCCTATAGACTGTAGCCCGCCTGGCTTCTCTGTCCATGGGATTCTCCAGGCAAAAATACTGGAGTGGGTTGTCATGCCCTCCTCCAGGGGATATTCCAACCCTAGGGATTGAACTCAGATCTTTTGCATCTTCTGCATCACAGGCAGATTCTTTACCACTGAGCCTCCAGGGAAGCCCGTGAGATGTATATTCTCCTTTAAAGTATTTTTATAAATACAAATCTGTCATATAACTGGGTCAAAGAACACTTTCTAGGGGCCAACTGACCAAATACCATTATACTGGTTAGGCTACTCAGCTCATGGTGGGAGGCAAGGGGGTAGGGGTGGGGAGGGGGATTGGGGGAGGAGAAGCAGATTCTTCTGGAGAGAAAAGTCTTCACAGGGGAGTTACCATTTCCCACTGGAATTAGTTGATGGGCCTGCAGCACAGTTTTTCCTCTTAAAAATGAGGGCTTAATAACCTCTCAGTGCCTAGATGAGGAATTCAATCCCTTTCCTCATTTGTCTCATCCATAAAATGGGACTCAAAGTGGTAGTTACTCCTTAGGAAATTTGTGAAAATTAAACAAGTTGATGTATGTCAATTAAACAAGTTGGTGTGAAAATTAAACAAGTTGCTGTGTGTGTAAAAGACAAAGAACAGACTAAAAATGCCTGACACATTTTGATGCTGCAGAAATATTAGCTCTCCTTCTGTTATCTCTCCCGGGGCTAGGTAGAGATGACCAGAACTCAGTTTTCTTTGGGATATTTGAAAATTCTCCAACTGCTGTTTTAGGCCTCTGAGAGCTGATTCCATGTGATTGTGGGTGAATCTCAAGAACTGGTTATTTCCATTTTTCAAAAATTTGCTTTTACTGCCCTTGGCCAACCTTACCAACACCACTGAAATCCAGCCGGGTGATTATCCTAGGATAAAAGCTTTTATCATGAAAAGTTTTGTTTGAGAAAACAAGAACTGTGCTTCTCACTGCCGGCTTTCCTGCACGCCGGGATTCTGTCCACACTCCTACAAAGGCCAAGATTATCTTTCTCTGTTAAGGGTTTAAAATCCTACAAGCCGGCCATGCAAGTGACCAGTATCAGATTATGATAACAAGATCATGTCCAGTTATAAAAACAAGTGTCTAAACTTTTCTCATGTCACTTTCTCCCGGGGTCCCTTCTGAGAGGGAGGATCAGCTCATTTTGAAGGCAGCGCTTTGAACTGAATTCATGGGGTATTTGCATAAGAAGATTTGAGGCTGAAGAATGGCGGCTATTGCATCTGCCCATTAAAATGCCTGCTAATTCAGCACATTGTAAGCCTATTGACAGCCCACAAAGGGCTCAAATTCAAGGACAGTTATCCTATGGCCATTGTGAGCGCTTCAATTCAAGGAATATGTTCACTCTCGGAATACAGTTGTTACAATTAGATATTTTTCATGAAACACTATAAAGAACTAATGACAACGAGAAGCACAATACTGCAACAACCACTGAAAACCATTCAGAACTCCATGTCTGAGCCTGCAGCTTGCCGGCTGGCTGCCTCTCCCTTGCCCACAAGCTCCCACTCACTTGTTTTCCCAGATGGAGCCGACTGGTGATGGATGGAGATCTCCAAATGAAAAGGCACGTTTATCTTGCTCCCTAAATTTAAATAAAAAGCAAAATGAAATAAACAGATCCCGGCAGAAGAGGAGGAACCCACGTTGCGGGCATAAATAGTGGTTAATTTAATCCCGTTTATGAAAAAACGTCACACTGTCACCTCCCAGGGATACACAAGGCAATATTTTAGAGCAAAGATGAATGATTGGAAGGGAGAGAGCTTCCTTCTTTTCAGAGGTTGAGAAAGGATGTTTATGCAGATCTAGTAAAATTTAAAGCAGGTGGAAAATGATGCTCCGGGTGGCTGTATTGCAGAGGCTGGGCTGGGGGCTGGTGGCAGGTTAGTGAGAAAGCCAGCTCTCTAAGGAGGGAGCTTGTAAAAGATTGGGTTTGGAAGGGAGGAGGAGGCAGGCAGGAACTTTCTAAGAAACTGGGGGCTAAAATGCTGTTTCCAGCAGGGTGTCTGTGAAGGAACAGTGCACCCAGGGACGCCTGGGATTGGGGGCATTGTCTGAGCATTCGGCTGAACTCCCAATCGGCCAGCCATTGTCACAGGGGCCCCAGCCAGCCCCTGGCCTGAGCACCGGTTGTATTTTTTCTCACTCTACATCCCTCAGAAAAGACATCAAAGACCAGGGAGATGTGCTTTTTGCTTTGTTCGGTGTCTGATTCTCAACAGTGGTTTCCCGGGCCAAACTTCGGCACCTTTTAACCTATTCTGTTCAGCTTAGGCCTGAGCTGTATTTGAGCATTAGGGAAACTATAGTAACCGATAATCTGCCTGTTGCTGAAAAGAAACTATGTATCTTGTCACACAAGAGCTGTCGGACGATCACCGTCCTAGGCGAGACCCTTTACAGGCGCCTGGCTTTCTTTCCCCGGGCTCAGCCTGTGTCGCTGAAAAGGCCTTCAAACCCCTTGCCTTTCTGGCACTGAGGACCCGTGTTCATGTTCATTTATATTTAACAAATAACGCATTGTCCCTTGCAACATATCAGCATTTGATTATCTATTACAAATGTTTTCATCAAGTCAGAAATGAGGCCTTTTAACAAAAGGGAGGGAAAAAAAAACCCGGGCGGCCCAGGGATGGGGCAGACACTGGGGTTTTCTTGGGATATTTGGTTGCATACAGCTCCAGTGAAGAAAAAAAAAAGTGCTAGGAGTACCCAAAGCAGGAGAGCTGAAGATGTAATTATATGGATAAACCGGCTGAGCAGAGCAGGGCTATGTATCTGTTGAACGTGCAGGCTCCAGAAACCAACTCGAAGGGTGTAACTCCCACCTGTATCTCTTACTAGCTGTGCAATCCCGAGCTAGTGTCTTGAGGTCTCTGAACTTCATATTTCTTCATTGAAAAATGGGAGTCGGACTTCCTGGCTGTCCAGCACTTAAGACTATGAACTTCTAATGAAGGGGGCATGGGCTCGATCCCTGGTCCAGAACTAAGATCCCACAGGCTGCCCAGCACAGCCAAATAAAAAAACAATTGAAAGAAAAATAAAAATGGGGATGTTTACAGAACCAGTTTCTGTGAAAGGGAAAGTGTTAGTCTCTCAGTTGTGTCTGACTCTTTTCAACCCCATGGACTATAGCTTGACAGGCTCTTCATTCCATAGGATTCTCCAGGCAAGAATACTAGAGTGGGTTAGCCATTCCCATCTCCAGGGGATCTATCCAGCAGGTAGAATGGAACCCGGGTCTCCTGTATTGCAAGCAGATTCTTTACTGTCTTGAGTCACTAGAGAAGCCCACACGGAAAACCAGCAGGGGGAATTAGCTGAACTAATCCCTGTGACAGCACAAGACCTGGCACACAACAAGAGCTCCAAAAGGGCTGGATGAAAGTGTTACTTCATAGAGTAAATACTGCACCAGGGGTCAGGCAAGGAAGGGGGCAGGCAACTCTGTACTCCAGATCCAAACGGATAGATAACAGCACTAACTATGATAACTATTATTGCATTACATCTTTAAGGATATCCCTCCCTGTTTTAAAAAAATACATATTTCTTTAACAGAAATAAACACTACATCAAATGGAAACAAACAGAAACAAAGAATAATTGTCAAAATTATTCTTATATTGTTTAAACAGTTCTTTATTATTATAGAGAGTAATATCCAACACAGAAATAAAGAATAATTGTCAAAATAATTAAAGCAATGCAGAAGTGTTAAGAGTGTAGTGTATGAAGCTCATAGACTCTCGCCCTGTTGGGCAGGTGTGGAACTGGGATGAGACAAGTGTGGCTCATAGAGTGCTAGCACAGATTTTGTCCTCTGGCTTCCTTGTCTGCCTCCCTCCAGTCCCAATCCTGCTCCCAAAGTGAGCACTGTGAGAGAGGTGGCCTACTGGCTTTCAGAGTTGCCTTGTTGTGCGTACCAACATTAATGACAATAGGAATTATTATTGACAATAAGAGTTCCCACCACACAGCCTGTTAAAAAAGCTCACTTTTTCTGTTACCGAATTGCTTTTGGACATATTTCCATGCTAAAAGAATGTAAGCTCTGTTCCATCCTCGTGATATTTTTCTTCCTTAAAAAAAATAGTTTGTCTGGCAATTACATAATACAGAAACGATACGTGACCATGATTATCATTTGGGTAATATCTTGTCTGACTTTTTTAAAAAAATGCTTCAACATAACTAAGAACAACTCACATTTTACTTGATATTTATTAGGGGCCTGTGCTGAGAACTATACTCGGTTTTGACTCATTTAATCTTTACAACAACCATAGGAGGCTGGTAGGTGTCCACACCATCCTCATTTTACAGATAAGGAAGTGGGGGCAAGAATGGAGTTAATAAATTGCCCGCTTTCTGAAACTACTGAGTGAGAATCCAGATTAGAACTCATAGTCCACTTCCCAGAGCCCGTGCTTTTATAGATACTTAACATATAAACATGATGCGACAGTCTATGGGATCACGCAGAGTTGGACACGACTGAAGTGACTTAGGAGCAGCAGCACTATGCACACATTTTACAAAAACAGCATTATGCTTTGTATACTGGTTTTCAAGGTCTTATTTTAACTTAACATTACATCAGAGGCAGCTTTATTTGATGGATGGAAAGTAGTCCATCGCACAGATGTGTCTCAGTATATTTAGTTTGTTTCCAGTCTTCTGCTCATTCAGGCAAACTTGTTGCCTGTTACCTGGGAGGGCTCAGACTTAGCTCAGGGCTCAAACAGTGTGTTCTTACAGAGAAGAAACCCTCACGAGCGAACCAACAACTGCCCAAGAAGAGGCAAACATTAATCACTCTCTTTTCAGACATGGAGACACTAAGGCTCAGAGAGTTGATATGACTGGTCCACGAGGTCACAAGTGAGTTAGTGGCAGGCAAGGCTGGTTGGGTAGAAGCGAATCCAGGAAGCATTTCTGGCTCTATAGGGAGGCCTGGTAGAAATCCCAAAGCTGGGACACCCCTTTACTGAGCCAGTTAAGAAGGCAGGGCTTCAGGCTGGGGCAAAGGGATTTAACAATCATCTCTCCTGCTGTTTTCATATGCATGACTCTTGAAAATTACCAGACTAGATGGACAATCATATCTATTTCAGCAGACTCGGCACTTAGGACTCCAGAAGGCTTGCACTCTAACCCACATCCCTGAGCGCTAGACAGGAAACTCTGTCACCTTCCCAGCCCCACAGGGCAGACAGTAAACATAGTTACAAGTCCCCCTAAGTAAGACCTGTGTTTATACAGTCCTGAGCCTCCATCCTCCTGATTTCCATTAAGAGATATTCTGGCATCTTTCTGAGGGTCATCTCCAAGCATTTTCCTGATGCCTGGGGTGGAGGAAGGCAGCAACCTCATTCTAGACTCCACCAACCCTGTCACCCTGCTCTTCCCACCTTAGTCTTTGATTAAAGGCAGAATCTCACAGTGTCTGGGACCCTACAAATCATCTAGCCCAATACAATGGAGAGACTCAGGCACAGAGAGGGTTAGAGACTTGTCCAAGGTCACGAGCTTAGAAGTGGCCAAAGAGGGACAAGAAAAGGCCCAGGGCTCTCTTGACACACAAAACTGTGTCCCCCTACTTATGTATTTAGCAGGTATTTCTTGATTATCCACTTTGTACCAGTCATACTGTACCAGTCATATAAGCGCCCAGTATAAACAGTTGGATGAGTCGTGGATCAACCTCCAAGGAATTTAAGAGTCTCATTGAGGAGATGTACACATAAATAAGAATCCAGAACTCTATTGGATCAGTGCACTAGTCAGTAGAGCTGCCATAAAAAATATCCTACAGATGGGACGGCTTAAACAATAGAAATTTATTTCCTTACAATCCTGGAGGCTGAGAAGTCCAAGATCAAGGTGTCAGTTGGTTGAATTTCTGGTGTGAACTCTCTCCCTGCCATGCAGAAGCCTGCCATCTTGTTGTATCCTTGCACGGCTTTTTCTCAGTGTGTTCATATGGAAAAAGAAAGATTTCTTTTTTCCTCATTTCCGTCTTTATTATCTCATTTAACCTTAATTGCCTCCGAAAAGTCCATCTCCAAATATAATCATGTTGAGGTTGGGTTTCAACAAATACATTTGGGAGGGGGCACAATTGAGTCCACAGCAGTCAATAATAAATATAGCAATAATGACCGTAGGCTATAATTATTGAGAAATTCCAGGGCACTAGGCACCTTACTAAGTACTCTCTATATATTATACCATTTAATCCTCATAGCAACCAATGAGATCAAAGGTATAATCATCCCCATTTTACAAATGAGTTAACTGAGGCCCCTGGAGAGGTTAAGTAACTTGCCTAAAGATACACAGACAGAGTCCCCTTCACCAATACTGGGGAGAGGGTGGGAAAAGCTTCCAGGAAAGTTTCCAGTGATGCCAGGAGAAAGTTCAAAGGCCTGGGAGAAGCAAGTGTCAGCCCGTGCTCCCTCCTTCTTAATCAAAGGATGGAGACTCCTTTTCCCAAGCCACCCTTTTCTTTCCAAAGTTGCTAGCTGCAGCCCGGCTGGGGGAAAATGCTGCATTTGCCACAAGGTCCCTGGGCTCCAAACTTAAGTTAGCCTGCATTAAGTGCTTTCTTAGTGACCCAACACCGCCTGGCAACTGGCCGCCTTCTGCTTTTGACAGCTTGCCATATTTGGTCATTTACTGGGTGCATGTGAAGATCAAATGGGTTAAGATTCTTCTCTTTAAACAGCAGGGAAAAGAACATCAAAAAGGTGTACATTTCATTTCCCCAGTTTTGATTAAGTCAAGCATGAAATGAAATGTAATACCCTCAAGTGGCCAGGGTTTACACCATTGATGGCGTTACTTCTGCTTCAGGAGGCCTAATCAGCCCTGGGCGAGGAGGACAGGCTAACGGAGTTTTAGGGTGGCCAGATGGACAGGGTTTACCGTGGTTGAAAAGGCAGCTTAGCGCTTGCCTCTTCCAGCCAACTGTGTGAAATCCTGGGGCAGCCCCCTTTCCTCCGGCTGGTCTTCCCGCAGTCCCCGCCTCCCTCTCTCTGTCATTTTGGACAGGGCGGTCAGCTTATGGATGGATGATCCATCATCCAGGGCTATTTTGCCTGTGATCCCTCTTGCTATAACAGGCAAGAAGGGGACCCCCTCCTGGACTATCTGTGGGGCACAGTGGCCCCAAGAAGGAATTAGCAGTCAAAGATCTCTGGCGGCTCTCTCAAGAATTCATTAATAAGTGATCCTTGGGTGGGAAGCTGAGGTCACCCCTGTGTGCCAGATATGGCACTAGGCCCTGAAGAGGGGAACCCAGCCACCCGGCTCTGTTTGGTTTTGCCAAATCCTAAGAGGTAGGCTGGGAACATCAAGTCAAGATTGAAAGGCTGCCCCTAGGGTTCAGCAGCTGACTCAACTCAGGCTGAGAATAATGTTGAGTCGGTCTAGGGCAAAACTGTGCATTTAGAAGTTATTTCATCCATTGGCCCAAGGTCCACCATGTTTCCTATCTAAAAATGAAGTTAGAGTATTGGCTTCCCAATTTAAAAAGAAAAACTGCAAGATCAATCTTATAAAATGTTTAATTATATTTCTGAAGAGGTCAGATTATGCCAAATGTTTGAAATTAAACACCTGTCCAATTGTATCTAAACAAGCGATCATATGGGGCTCCTCTGCTTGGTGTTCCAGTGGTGAAGACTCTGTGCTTCCATGCAGGGTGTGTGGGTTTGATACCTGGTCAGAGAACTAAGATCCCATGTGCCATGTGGCATGACCAAAATATTAAAAATAAAAATAAAATAAGTCAGAACAAAGAGGACCATTGAGTCTCACTAAAGCAAAACTGAAAAAATAACTAAAATATTCTAAAAAGGTTTTCAGAAATTCTTGGAGTGAACAAGATTATCTTTAATATGAGATGCGGAAGCCTTTTATAGATTTGATAGAATTTGGGTCCTGGTGGGATTTGAAAACAGCTCTGCTTAGCCACAGGCAGATGCTTCTGCACTGGGCTCTGGTCTGAGATCCAGCATGGTCTTTCTGAGGCTGGAGAAGACCCATTTTGCAGAGGTGCCTTCCGAAGGTTCTACCCAAACCTCAGCTGAAAGCCTCGGGCTCTCAACAGCTGGAGGAGAATAGCAGGGCTTTGGGAAGAACTTAATAGAATCCTTAATGCCGCTAACAATCCACTGTTATTGAACTGCATTAAGTAGATATTATGGGGGGACAAAGACCTAAATAGCTCGACATCACCCTCATTGGGCATGCGGGCCCCTGGCCGCCCCCAGCCGAGGACCATTTTTACGGGCAGCGCCATTGTTCTGCACTCCCCAGGTTAGCTTTAAATTGCAAATGATACCCTGAAAAGGAAAAGAGAAGTGGTTTTCTTTTCTTCTCTCTCTCTTTCTCTGTCTCCCTCTCTTTTCCTGTCTCTGCCTCTCTCTCTCTCAAAATGGCCCTCACAGAAAGAAAATCATCTTAGGCCAGGAGAAAATGAGGGGCATTGTTACCATGGCTGGACCGTAGCAAATGAAATACATCACGGGCTCGGGAGCTGAAAGCTACACTCGAGCTGTTTTATTTTGGTGCTTTGGAATGTGGTCCACATGAGAACATAAACAATGCCAAATCTGTACGAATTAATAGGCCGGGCTTGACATATTTTCCTTTGTTTGAGGCCATGCAGGCTGGCGTTGTTGGGGTGTGGGAGGAAAAGGAGGAGAAGAAGGGAGAGGAGGAATCTTATTTGATTAAAAAAAATCCAATAATCCGGCTGAATAGGAGGAGCGTGTGGCCACCCTTCTGAAGACCAGCCTTCAGAGTCAGTGACGAGCCGGCCGTCCACCACTTGAAGTCTCGTCACTTGCTAGGATCAAAATGTTTTTTTGAAAAAAAAGAAAGAAAGGGGGGTGGGTGGGAAAGGTCTCCATAGAATTGTTTGCAAACTGCAAAGTGCTTCAGCGACTGACATGAAAATGTTAGAAGCTGGAAAACTATTCCCAGGCAGAGGCCTCCTCTGTCACCTTGGTGGGTGAATAATTGTGCCTTTTGCATACGCCTTGTCATCAGCAGCAGGAATGAGGGGGCCCCAAGGACCGCCCTGGCAGCACGGGTGTTGCACCAGCAGAGTAAATTAAAACACGGATTAGAGCCAGTATGATTGGGGATGACAAGCAGGGCGGGGGTAGCCACAGAACAGGCCGAGTGGCCCATATGGTCCTCGGAAAACCCACGCAGCGCTGCTTTCTCCCCAGCCTGCTCCAGCTGCCCGTCTGAAGGGGGCATTTAGGAGGCCTCCAGCTATTTCCTGGAGCTGGGAAAATTAGTCTCCTTTCTTTGCAACTTCAGACATACCAACAGCTGCTACCAGGTACAAGAAGGTTGAATCAGTAACATCCATCTTCCCCACCAAGACCTTACTCCCTGCAAGGGCTGGGTGGTGCTGGTTAGGGTACTCTGATGGGCAGGGCTACCCTGTTTGCATTCAGAGAAGAAACTTTCTGTGCCTTAGAAAGCAGGGTACAGGCAGCACCCCAGCCAATCTGGTGGCCATGATCACAGAGGAGGAGCCGGGGCTGCCCTGAGAATATCACTTAGCAATATTGATGAATGTGTATCAGGCACGTACCATGTTCTAAAAGTTGTAGCAGGGCTTCCCTGGTGATCCAGTGGTTAAGACTTTGCCTTCCAGCGCAGGAGGCTGAGTTTGATCCCTGGTCAGGGAGCTAGGATCCCCCATGTGTCTCATGGCCAAAAAACCAAAAAATACAAAACGGAAGCAATTTTGTAATGAATCCAATAGGGACTTTTAAAATGGTCCACATTAAAAAAAAATCTTTAATATATTAAAGTTGTAGCTTTATTTCCAGGACCTGTGTGAATGGTTTGGGTGGACAATATCCTGTCAGAGATGCTCAGCGGAGATGAAGGAGGGCTGAAATCTAGTTCACATCCTATTCACCAAGCAGGGTGGTGTTCCTGGGAGGGAACACCTATTTCCCACAAATGCACCATAGGGAACTCGCAGTGGACCCAGATTTGTCACAGCTTTGCTACATCTCTATGGACAGTTCTGATCACCATCAACCCCATTTTACTGATGGGGACTGCTGAGGCTCAGAGAAGTTCCACAGTTTGCCTAAGATCACACAGCTAAGAAGAGGCAAGCTGGGACTCCAATCTGTGTCTTCTGGGCCTGTCCTTCTTCTTTTTTTAAAAAAAAGAAAATGTTTATTGAGTTATTTTTTTGTTTTTAATATAGCTTCTATATATTTTTTTTCTGGCTGAATCAGGTCTTAGTTACAGCACTTGGGATTTTCATTGCATCATGTGAGATCTTTCATTGCAGCACAAGGAGTCTCTAGTTGTGACGTGTGGGCTCAGTAGTTGCAGCCCACAGGCTTAGTCGCTCCATGGCATGTGGGATCTTATTTCCCTGACTAGGGATCGAACCCATGTCCCCTGCATTGCAAGGCAGATTCTTAACTACTGGACCACCAGGTAAGTCCCTGAGCCTGTCCCTCTTAATCTCTGTGTGGGATGAAGGACAGAGTGAGATTCTGAGAACTGGAAAGCTACCCCTTGCCCTGAAGCTGGGTCAGTGTGGAGACCTAGAAGCTGAAAAGGATGTGAGGATGGTTCCTGGAATTGGGGCAGATTGGGGAAAGGCGGTAGGGCTGGGGATAGGAGGGGATTGAGATCGCTGTAAGTGGACTAAGCAGGGTGAACTCTGCCAAGACAACAAGGAGAGGGTCACTTTCAGCAAACTCTAGGAGGATCCCCCATCCCTGAAGATCCCCTATCCCTGCTTGATGTCTTCATAGCCCACACCAAGAATCCTGCAGGGTGCATGCGCTCTCTCTCTCTCTCTCTCTCTCTAAAACATGGCCCTCCTGAAACAAGTACCAGTAGACTGCTCACTCACCCTCCCTCCTGCTGGGAAGGAATTGTCATCACCCACTCACATCCTCAATAACAAGAAATCATCTCCAGGCAGCCATACTCTTTAACCCTTCCTGCAAAACTTACAGCATGAGATAAATTTCATCCCATAACATCTCGTGTGGAGAAAAGTTGGAAAACCAGATCTCTTTCTACATATCCAATGGCGAGAACTCTTGGAAACCCCATGAAGAGTCACAAATTATAGGTCACAGACTTGATTCTTCCATGAACTTAAACAAGTAGAAAAAAATTCCTTGCAAGAAATTTGCTTCAAAGGGGGTGATGGTGGTATGGGTGGTAAACACTGCATTCATCTTTAGAGTTGACCCTTTTACAACATGCACTTGAACTTCTCGGGTCCACATACGTGGATTTTTTTCAGCAAATAAATTGGAAAATGTTTGGAGATCTGCAGCAATTTGAAAAAAAAAAAGAAACTCATAGGTGATCCACATAATCTTAGAAATATTTAAAAAAATGAACAAAAATTTATGTCATGAATGCACAAAATATTAATATGTACGTAGATGTCCATATAACATACAAAGTATGTATTAGTCTACCGTTTATGTTACCAGTGAGGTTTCTGGTCAACAGTAGGTGATCAGTAGTTAAGTTTGGGGGGAAATCAAAAGTTACATGTGGATTTTCCACTGTGCTGGGGTGGGTGGGCGACCCTAAACCCTATGCTGCTCTAGGGTCAACTTAACTCAAATATCAGAAACTGGGAGGAAGAGTCACTTTCACTGACACTTGAGTGTCAAATGGGGGTTTTGTTGTGTTCAAAGATGAATTTCTGATGTTCACTCTTATCCTCTCCCCAAAATTGTCTCTAGCACCTTCCTCATCTCTGTGAGAAGTCTATCTTCCCAGTTGCTCAGGCTGGACATTTCAGAGCTGTTTTTGACCCTTTTCCCTCCCTCAGACCCACACCCTTTCATTCCACATCCTTCCATCAGCAAATCATGACAGTTCTCCCATCAAAACATAGCCATTCCACTGCTACTAGTCCAGGCCACCATGATTGTCTGGATTGTCATAAGAGCCTTCTCACAGCTTCCTGGCTTCTACCTGCTTCTATGCCACAACCTTGAAAATGATTCTTCTGTTCAGGACCCTATGATCGTTTCTGTGTGCATGTTAAGTCATTTCAGTTGTGTCTGACTCTTTGCAACCCCGTGGACTGTAGCCCACCAGGCCCCTCTGTCCATGGGATTCTCCAGGCAAGAATACTGGAGTGGGTTGCCATGCCCTCCTGCAGGGGATCTTCCTGACTCAAGGATGGCACTCACATCTCTCATGTCTCCTGCATTGGCAGGTGGGTTCTTTACCACCAGTGCCACCTGGGAAGCCCATGATAGTTTCTGGTGTAACTTAGAATAAAGGCGAAGTCCTCACCACAACCACCTACAAGTTCTCATGTTGACTGTTTCCTGCCACCTCTGTTCTTTCCTCTCCCATCCTCCTCCCAGATCATGGTGGTCCAGCCTGAGTGGGCTGGACCTCATGCCTCATGCACACCAAGCCTGGTCCTGCTGCAGGGCATCTGCACTTGTCAGTTTTTCTGTCATCAGCGGAGGCCATTCCTCCCCCAGACATCCACCACGGGGATTATGCCTTCGTTTCCTGCCTTCCAGGCTCTTTTCCATTGCCACCTCGTCAGATAGGTCTTCCCTGACTTCCCTAAATAAAATAGACTTCTGTCAGTCAGTCAGTCAGTTCAGTCGCTCAGTCGTGTCTGACTCTTTGGGACCCCATGAATCACAGCACGCCAGGCCTCCCTGTCCATCACCAACTCCCGGAGTTCACTCAAACCCACCTTGATCGAGTCGGTGATGCCATCTAGCCATCTCATTCTCTGTCGTCCCCATCTCCTCCCACCCCCAATCCCTCCCAGCATCAGGGTCTTTTCTAGTGAGTCAACTCATCACATGAGGTGGCCAAAGTATTGCAGTTTCAGCTTTAACATCAGTCCTTCCAATGAACACCCAGGATCGATCTCCTTTAGAATGGACTGGTTGGATCTCCTTGCAGTCCAAGGGACTCTCAAGAGTCTTCTCCAGCACCACAGTTCACCACTCCCATATCACTTCTTTCCTGCTCGCTGCTTTATTTCCCTTCCTAGCACCTGTCACCTCAACTTTGCTTTATCTACTGTGTGTGTGCTAAGTCGCTTTAGTAATGTCAGACACTTTGTGGACCTCATGGACTATAGCCCACCAGGCTCCTCTGTCAATTAAATTCTCCAGCAAGAATACTGGAGTGGGTTGCCATTCCCTTCTTCAGGGGATCTTCCCCACCCAGAGATCAAATCCAGGTCTCCTGCATTGCAGGCAAATTCTTTACCCTCTGAGCTGTCAGGCTTTATCTACAAGTTAGAGTTAAAGACCTGGCTGTTGGACTACTGCCTTCATGGCCTGTAGGACCCCAGGCCTGAATCCCAAAAGTGGGTTTCAAAGGTTGAGATTCTTAGAAAGGGTCGGAAGGGGGATTCTGAGCATTTCTGGAAGCCCCTTCATTCTGTGCTGGGGAGAGAGAAAAGGCAGCCTGGATAGAACAGGGAATCACACAGATTGTCTATGCAGATCACTTAGCAGAGCCGCTGGCTCCTAGTAAACCATCAACAAAGGTTTGTTGTCATTGTGCTATTACTGCTATTCCCTGACCCTGTTCCACATACATCAATTACAAACGCTGGCAAAAATTTGTACTTTAAGGTACCTATATTGGGATTTCCCTGGAGGTCTAGTGGGCATTCCCATTGCAGGTGGCCCAGGTTCGATCCCTGAACGGGGAACTAGATCCCACATGACGCAACTAAGACCCGAGCAGCCAAATAAATAGATGCACATATTTTTTTAAAGGCATCTATGTTAAATTGTGCAGTCCTTTATTGAATCTAATCATTTTTTACTAAAAGCATCTGAATGCTTTAAAATTTATATAACTTTAAAAACATTTTTCAAGCTATAAAAGGAATGACAACCAAATGTAATACCTGCTCCTACACGGGGTCTTATACTGCAGGAGGTGGGGGTGGGGATGCTATCAAGAACATTATTGGGGCTTCTCTGGTGGCTCAATGGTAAAGAACCCACCTGCAGGAGACAGGTGTTCGATCCCTGGCCTGGGAAGATCCCACATACTGTGGTGCACCAGCTTATTTTATTTACTTTCATGCGCCACAACTACTGAGCCTGTGCCCAGAGCCCAGGAGCTGCAATTACTGAAGCCCTCACACCCTAGAGCCTGTGCTCGGCAACAAGAGAAGCCACAACGGTGAGAAGCCCAGGCCCTGCAACTAGAGAGTAACCAACTCCCACTTGCTGCAACTAAAGAAAAGCCCTCACAGCAATGAAGACCCAGCACAAGCAAAAATAAATAAATAAAACTATGTTAAAAACCCAAACCTTATTAGGTCAACTGACAAAATTGAAACATAAATGATCAACAAGATAAAAGTTGTATCGAGGTTAAGTTCACTGAAGTTGCTATTGATACTGGGGTTATGTAAGAGGATATTCCTGTTCTTAGGAAACCCCCATGGAGACATCTGGGGATATGGAACTTGAGGTGTGTAATGTACTCTCAAGTAGTTTTAGAAGCAAATTTGGGGCACGTGTATGTGTGACACGCATAACAACACAACAATGGAAAATGCTAGTGATCGGTGAATCCAGGCCGGAGCGAAAGTGTGTTCTTTATATTGTTTTTAGTTCTGTAACTTCTCTGTGAATTTGAAGTTATTTCCAAATAAATATTTAAAAATAACAAAATACTGCCCATAGATCAGTGTTATATAGGAGTGTAAGGAATATGATCAGATTGAAAGTAAAATACGAGATTAAATTATCTATCTTCAAACCAACAAAGAGAAGATAAAATTCTGGCCTATAAAGCCAATGGGGAGGGTGCTTTGCTTGTTTGTTCGTTTGGTGGTAAGGAAGGTAGTTTTTTACTCTTTTCAGTGCATGGAAGGCCTTCAAGAGTGAAAAATGTGATTTCATCTTAAAGAATCAGAAAACTTGGAAAGATGCAGCATGCTTGATAACTCAAGATGCTTCTTGACCGGGAGGCTTCTTTGAAGTCGGTTAGCGTTTCAGAGCTTCGAATGTTAATTGTATGCAAAAAAATAAAACACTTAAGCAAACTTCAATCTAAGGAGATTTGCATAAAGGATTAGGACCCCTTGGCCCTCCAAAATACTCATCCATCTGAAAATGGGTGCGCTGTGCTTTCAGATCTCCCAAATTTCTTTGTGTTCTCATTGAAGTTCCATTTAATCCTTCTCTCTTCATTCACACCTTTTCTCTAAACCTCCCAGGCCTGCTCTTTGACAGCCAAAGTTCATTCTTCTCCCTGGTTGAGGGGGGTTGGCTCTTCATTAATTTCTCTAAGAAGATTACCAAGTGCTTGTTTGTTGTTGTTGAAGCAACTAATTTCCCTCAAGCTCTTTGTTTTTCCAACTGGTTTACACTTTAATGCCCTTGATTGAATTTCAACAACAAGGGATCCACTCGACCAACCAACTCTCTTTAGGAAGAAAACAAAAAGTGAGAACTTGGTGCAAACTATTTTAACCACAGGCTGGCTCTAAAAATATCTATTCAGTCATTTAGACAGTTTCCAAAGAGATGTGTCCTAATTAGCATATCATTCAGGCCTTCTTTCCTTCCTAAGTCAAGGTGACCTTCACCAAAACGGAATTTCTTTAATTACTAAGGGATGGGAAAAATAACATCTCATATAACAACCTTGTCAAGGTAGCAGGGTTTTAAAAATTTGGTTTATGTTTTCTTTTTCTCCCTTTTTTCTAATATTTCTTGTCTTTAATGGTGTAAACCTGGAACAGGATGGCAGATCCTTCTTAAGAACTTCAATATAGAGATTTTAAAAGTGATCAGAAATGTTTTGGACACACTTGTTTAGAGATCCATTTTTACCAGGATAATTGTGTGGTGGCTAAGTGGGAACCCCCTTCACTCTGATTCACAGCCATTTAAACATTTGTGCCAGTTAATTACCATAATTGGTTTGTTTAATTAGCATGAGGAACACTGGTGCTTTCACACGGGGTTGCCTCTATTTATTTGGAGATGGCTTCCCTGTTAAGGCACCCCAAGGACACCAGCCTGGCTATTGTGGACTGAGTTTGGCTTCAAGTCTCCAGGGAATTTCCCCCCCTGTGTTAAGCACCTTGAAGATTGACCCTTGAACTTTCTAAGCCTAAAATGCTATTGATATTCTGTACTTTGTCAGAAGAAAGGAGATGGGGGGGTAGGGCCTGTGAGCTGTGATGCTCTGCAGGAGGGTGGAGCCCAGTGTGGCAGCTAACTTGCAGATCTATGGGCTCCCTAGATTGAAGTCGAGTTCCTGGGACTGTGTCTGAAGGCCGGACTCCGTGCTGTTCTGTTGAAGGCATGCTTGCCCACATATGATGAGTTTCTTTTACAATCAGCATGGAGGATGGAAAACGAATAGCCAAATTGTAAACCCCAGGAACAATTACTGAGTGCCAACTATGTGCAGAGTACTCTACTAGATGGAGCATCACCCATTGGGAGAGGTGGGCAGTGAGGAATTGGAGTCATCCAGGCACAAGACCCAGGTGGGGCTAGTGGTGAAGAACGTGCAGGAGACGTGAGAGACTTGGGTTCAATTCCTGGGTGGGGAAGACGCCCTGGAGGAGGGTATGGCAACCCACTCCAGCATTCTTGCCTGGAGAATCCCATGGACAGAGGAGCCAGCCTGGTGGGCTATTGTCCTTGGGGTCTCAAAGAGTCAGACATGATTGAAACATGCATACACACAGGCATAAGACCCAGCATCCCGCCCTCTGTGGGGAAGAATGACAGGAAAAGTTGTCATCAGAGAATCCAGTTTAAAAACATGCGATTCTTTGTCCTGTTAACACGAAGATTTAATTGTAGGATTTAAAATTTTTTCGAGCACTTGTTTCTATATTGAGGTGGATTTTGGACCAAGTGCCTTTTAAAAACTCTGGAAACGTACAGAGGAGAGGATTCTTTTAACAAAAGGAATCCCACATTCCAAAGGTAAAATATCATAGATTCCAAATAGATGACGTTTGGCTTACCATAAAATATTCCAAAGGAGAAAGCAGAGGTGTTCAGAATTCCAAATGGCTGAAATGTAAATTGAGGACAGAGTCCTTTCTTAGGTTTCCACAAGGCAGAACCTGCAAACACAAACATTGAAAAAGCGCTTCAAGAACTTTAAGAAAAATAACCTCAACTTGAAATCTGTTTATTATAATTTTGGTTAATAAAGACATTGAGAGCATTCAGTTTAGAACATATTTATTTCTTGGTGTGGGGCCGAAATCACACACTCAGATTTTTTTGTGTGTGTGTTTACAATTTCGTTTTGTAATTATTATTTTTAAAAAGCCACCCACCCTCCTAATGTTGGCTCTAATGTGACTTAGCTGAAGGCTCCTAGCTGAGCAATAACTCATCCTACACAATCATATAATTTAATGAAGGTAGATGCAGTCCATCTTTCAAAAACTGCACCAGCGCCCAGCTATTGATCAGACATGTATCTAGGCGTGTCTTCTTGTCCGAGTGTTTTAATAATCTAATTTAAAAATAGGATTCTTCTTTGAAAATATGAGTCTGACCCCCACGCTTCCTGCCACCAATAGTAATGTTGAGCTAATATGATTAGGAGGTAAGCTAGTCTACAGCCTGATTTGATGAGGAAGTGGGAGGGGGTGTGAGGCCTCATTACTTGACAATTACTCTAACTTTAGAAAGAGTCTCTGTGTACTGGAGCTGTAATGAATAATTAAAAGAAGTGTGGCCATCCACTTTAATTAGATCTCGGCACATTTTTCAAAAAGGCATGCGGATGGCAGGGTAAAACCAGTGGCCGCATTGTGTATGAGAACCAGAAATCTCTTAGGGAAGACCCTTGTCCCAGGGATCCCGCGGTTGTTATTATGCGGTGATGAAGTACCCATTTCTGAAAGGGTGCTGCCACGGCAAGGTAACGTCCACACTGGAACGTCTTTTCCCAGCTTCATCTGCCTTGTCAGCACCACTGCTCTAGGCATCTCACCACCCCTCTATCTGGACCGACATCAGAATGCGGCTGCTTCTCCAGTCATCATTGTTATCAAGCCGAGCAAATTCCGTGTGAAAAGCAACCACTAATAGAACAGTGTTTGACATTACATTTTGAACATGAATAAGCAAATAGGCAAGTCGCCTCTCTGGGGTCAAGCTTTATAGTCATTTTTATGACCCAGGAAATCATTTTTGGTGACAGTGATGACAAACGCTGAACACAGGCCCTGTATAAATACATCTGTGAACGTGGCCTTAGAAACACTGGGGTCACTGTCTACCCAGGGCCCTCCCACCAAGACACCTACTGCTTGGCAGGCACCTACTCTGTTGGAAAAAAGAAGGTTAAGAAGAACTAGCATGTTGACTCGAAGTTTCTAACAAGATGTTAAGAGTGGGAGAGTGCCCTGTTTCACAGGTTGATTAATTAGGTGGTGATACCCTTGAGTTTTCCTGAGATGGATATTAGCAGAGAATGTGAAGTCAAGTGGACCTTAGAAAGCATCACTGCGAACAAAGCTAGTGGAGGTGATGGAATTCCAGTTGAAATATTACAAATCCTGAAAGATGATGCTGTGAAAGTGCTGCACTCAATATGCCAGCAAATTTGGAAAACTCAGCAGTGGCCACAGAACTGGAAAATTTCAGTTTTCATTCCAGTCCCAAAGAAAGGCAATGCCAAAGAATGCTCAAACTACCACACAATTGCACTCATCTCGCATGCTAGTAAAGTCATGCTCAAAATTCTCCAAGCAGAGCTTCAGCAATATGTGAACCGTGAACTTCCAGATGTTCAAGCTGGTTCTAGAAAAGGCAGAGGAACCAGAGATCAAATTGCCAACATCCGCTGGATCATGGAGAAAGCAAGAGAGTTCCAGAAAAACATCTATTTCTGCTTTATTGACTATGCCAAAGCCTTTGACTGTGTGGATCACAATAAACTGTGGAACATTCTGAAAGAGACGGGAATACCAGACCACCTGACCTGCCTGTTGAGAAACCTGTATGCAAGTCAGGAAGCAACAGTTAGAACTGGACATGGAACAACAGACTGGTTCCAAATAGGAAAAGGAGTATGTAAAGGCTGTATATTGTCACCCTGCTTATGTAACTTATATGCAGAGTACATCATGAGGAACGCTGGGCTGGAAGAAGCACAAGCTGGAATCAAGGTTGCCGGGAGGAATTTCAATAACCTCAGATATTCAGATGACACCACCCTTATGGCAGAAAGTGAAGAGGAACTCAAAAGCCTCTTGATGAAAATGAAAGAGGAGAGTGAAAAGGTTGGCTTGAAGCTCAACATTCAGAAAACGAAGATCATGGCATCTGGTCCCATCACTTCATGGGCAATAGATGGGGAAACAGTGGAAACAGTGTCAGACTTTATTTTTGGGGGCTCCAAAATCACTGCAGATGCTGATTGCAGCCAGTAAATTAAAAGGCGCTTACTCCTTGGAAGGAAAGTTATGACCAACCTAGATAGCATATTAAAAAGCAGAGACATTACTTTGCCAACCAAGTCAAGTCAAGGCTATGGTTTTTCCCGTGGTCATGTATGGATGTGAGAGTTGGACTGTGAAGAAAGCTGATCGCTGAAGAATTGATGCTTTTGAACTGTGGTGCTGGAGAAGACTCTTGAGAGTCCCTTGGACTGCAAGGAGATCAATCCTGGGTGTTCATTGGAAGGACTGATGCTAAAGCTGAAACTTCAATATTTTGGCCTCCTCATGCGAAGAGTTGATTCACTGGAAAAGACCCTGATGCTGGGAGGGATTGGGAGCAGGAGGAGAAGGGGATGACAGAGAATGAGATGGCTGGATGGCATCACCGACTCCATGGAGGTGAGTTTGAGAGAACTCCGGGAGTTGGTGATGGACAGGGACGCCTGGTGTGCTGTGTTTCACGGGGTCGCAAAGAGTCGGACATGACTGAAGTGAACTGAACTACCCTTTAGTTTTCCTGAGATGGATATTAGCAGAGAATGTGTGTGTGTGTTAGTCGCTCAGTTGTGTCCGACTCTTTGCGACCCTTTGGATTCCTCTGTCCATGGGATCCTCCAGGCAAGAATACTGAAGTGGGTTGCCATTTCCTCTTCCAGGGGATCTTCCCGACCCAGGTATTGAACCGAAGTCTTCTGCATGGCAGGCAGATTCTCTACCATCTGGGTCACCAGGGAATAGTTGGTTCTCAAATGTGGCTCCACTTTGGCATCCTCTTTTAAAAGAATTGTTAGAAATCAAAAAGCAAGTTTAAAGTGAAAATCATCATAATCATCACACTTTATAGGTCTTCTTCCTTCCCAGGTCACACCTCTGACCTATTAAATCTGAATTTCTGGGCATAGGGCTCAAGCATCTGAGTTTTAAAAAATTCCCCATGTGGGGCTCCCCTGGTGGCTCAGTGGTAAAGAATTTCCCTGCCAATGCAGGAGACACGGGTTCAATCCCTGGTCCAGGAAGATCCTACATGCTGTGGAGCAACTAAGCCTGGGGGCCACAACTCTGGAGTCTGTGCTCCAGAGCCCAGGAGTTGTAACTACTGAAGCCCACAGTGCCCTAGAGCCTGTGCTCCACAACAAGAGAAGTCACTGCATTGAGAAGCTTGGGCACCACAACTAGAGAGTAGCCCCTGCTCGCTGCAACTGCAGAGAAACCCGGGTAGCACCAAGAACCCATCACAGTCAAAAACAAACAAATAAATAAAATATTCCCCAGTTAGTTCAACACAGAGGCAAGTTGGAGTAGCAGTGGTTTAAGAAACATTTTGAAATAAGATGCTAGAGGGAATGGTTTTCCCTTAGAATTTCGAGTTTTGATGGCTATGCTGGAGTTCTCCACAAACAAACTAATAAGCATCAGTTAAAGGTGTTGAAATGTAATAACCTAACTGCACAAATATCGTCGGCAACCTAACACATGTGCTTAAGAGCTTGCTGCCTTGCTGGGAGAGCCTGTTTGTGTTGCTTATAATGGAAGCCACTCCCACCTTCTATTGAACTAGCTGGCACCAGGGGCTGCCCTTTATCTCATATTTAAAACACAAGCAATGCCTGAAATTCATTTTCAATTTATTTTCCAATCATATGAAAGGAAGAAAGGAAAGAGATTATGCTATTGAATCTTCTTTGGGCTGGTAAAATGTTGGCGAGGCCGGTGCTGGATGCATGGTGGAGAGCTCCCAGGATGGTCTATAGGGAGCAGAGTTAATCGAATAAACTAATCTGGGCTGTGGAGATTAACTCTCAGAGGTTGCAGGAAACAGGGTGAGGCAGAATGCAAATCGCAGAGACCTCAAAGTGCTGGAGGGAGGCAGTTTGGACTCTTCCTGCCTCACGCCAAGGCTGGATCCCCTTCCACCTGGTCGTAAATGTTTGGCGGTGTGAAGCTTAGAGGCCAAGTGTTTGGGCTAGTCACTCAATCGAGTCTGATTTTTTGTGGCCCCAAGGACTGTAGCCCACCAGGCTCCTCTGTCCGTGGGATTCTCCAGGCAAGATACTGGAGTGGGTTGCCATTCCCTCCTCCAGGGGATCTTCCTGACCCAGGGATTGATCCCAGGTCTCCTGCATTGCAGGCAGATTCTTTACTGCCTGAGCCACCAGAGAAGCCCATAGAAGGCAAAACATGATTTTTTTTTGGCTTTTCTGAAGGGCCTGGGTTGCTGCCCTGGGAAGTCAGAACATTTCTAGTGGCAGGGAGCCCAGGCGCTGGAGGTAAATACTACCTGGAGGTGAGGGTTTCATTCAGAGCAGTCTGGGACAGTGAGAATTGTCTGATTCTCTGGGTGCATTCTTTCCAATCACCTTTGATTCCTTCTGCCAAGGCACACCGGCCACACGGAGGGTAAAAGCCATTGTGTCAGAACTCCTGGTCTTCCTGGGGATGCACGTTAAATCCTCAGCCCCCAGGGTAGGAGGCAGGGGGCCTACGAAGGGTCTGGAGAGGGCTTCCGGCCCCCCGGGAGGCCTGTCTCCCTGTTTGCTTTGTTCTCAGGGAATCCATCTGAATGCGGGTCCCCTGGTTGTCTGCCGGCTCCTGCAACCCCTAGCTTCGAGGGTGGGAGCTCCCAGAACTTCACTTTGACAGGAGAGGCAGTGGGAAGTGACAGCTGGGTCCCTGGAGGGACTGCCAGGTTCTCTGGTGAGTTGACACCTCCCCCCTCCTGTTCCCCAGCACCCTCCCCCCACACTCCTAGAGGGGAGCTGGTCGGAGCTAATTCTTCCACAGTTAGGGTAAAGAGAACTCCCAACATCTGTAAATCGCCCCCATCTCCCTCAGCAGCAGTCCAGCCACAGCCCCTAATCTCAGTGCTCAGGAACACCTTCAGGGGTTCTCAGGGGGTGGCCTCAGTTTCACTCTTGGCCTCCTCAGATCTGTTCTCTACTAGGAGCCAGAGGAACCTCCTCTGTCATAAGATTCAGATGAGCTTCTGGGCTGCTCCCACCGAGCTCCAACTGTTCTCAGGATAAAGCTGGATACCTTTAATAATGATGCAAAGAGCCGACTCATTGGAAAAGACCCTGATGCTGGGAAAGAGTAAGGGCAGGAGGAGAAGGGGACGACAGAGGATGAGATGGTTAGATAACATCACTAACTCAGTGGACATGAGTTTGAGCGAACTCCAGGAGATAGTGAAGGACAGGGAAGCCTGCGTCACAAAGAGTTGGACATGACTGAGCGACTGAACAACACCAACACCCTCTAATAAACACCCAGCCTGCGCCTGGGACAGAAGACAGAATGATTCGAGGGGTACCTGGGGAAGCCAGGTGGGCTGGCTTTAAATCCTCCCTGTGGGATGTTGGGCAGGTCACAGAAGCCCTCTCTTTTTTCTTTTTTAAAAATTAATTTATTTTAATTGGGAGCTAATTACTTTACAATATTGTGGTGGTTTTTGCCATACATTGACATGAATCAGCCGTGTGTGTGCATGTGTCCCCATCCCTAACCCCCCTCCCCATCCCATCCCTCTGGGTTGTCCCAGTGCACGGGTTCTGGGTGCCCTGTTTCATGCATTGAACCTGGACTGGTGATCTATTTTACATATGATAATATACATGTTTCAATGCTATTCTCTCAAAGCATCCCACCCTCCCCTCTCCCACAGAGTCCAAAAGTCTGTTCTTTCTATCTATTCTCTCAAAGCATCCCACCCTCCCCTCTCCCACAGAGTCCAAAAGTCTGTTCTTTCTATCTGTGTCTCTTTTGCTGTCTCACAATAGGGTCATCGTTACCATCTTTCTAAATTCCGTATATATGCGTTAATATACTGTATTGGTGTTTTCTTTCTGACTTATTTCACTCTGTATAATAGGCTCCAGTTTCAACCACCTCATTAGAACTGATTCAAATGCATATTTTTAATGGCTGAGTAATATTCCATTGTGTATATGTACCACAGCTTTTTAACGGAAACCCTCTCTTAGGCATGAACTGTAAAAGGGAAAGAGGATGCTAGTCCTGACCACATGGGCTTTTTGTGAGGTCTGAACGGGTCAACAGAGGCTTAGAGGATTGCCTGGCACCCAGCAAGTCTGTTCTCATGACACTTCACTGCCATCTTCTCCCACCTCCTGCTGAAGCTTTCCTGTCTTCACCAGGCAGGCTTGTTTTCTATTCCTCCAGTGTGCCAGAGTCTTTGCATACTCAGTTCCCTCTTGCCTTTTCCCCAGTTAGCGGAGACTCTTTGAAGCTGCTTGGTTTCCCCATCATTGGCCCTGATGGATGCTGAAAGGCAGATGGACTCTTTCCTGACCCCAAAGGAAGAGTGGCCCTCTCTCCCCTCCCGAGACGCATAGCTGCCATCTTTGGATTTGACTAAACCTGTGCCTGAGATCACAGCAGGCTGACAGGAGCTCCAGAGTAGCCTGGGAAATTCTTCACAAATTTTCATCATCTCTGGAGGAGCAGAGTTCTAGGAGGGGAATGGGGCTACTTGCGAGAGGCAGCAGAAGCTTTCTGCAGCACTGGGATCCTACCCAGGTCTGTGTCTCTATCTGCACACGATTCTCTTTTATCCTCAGAGGAATTTTGCAGGGTTAGTGTTACCATCTTCTTGTTATGGACTGAAAGGGTTCAGAGAGGTTAAGTGACTTGCCCCAAAGCAGAGCTTTTCCGAAGGTGGGGCCTGTGCTCTTAGACACCACTCTCTCTATATTGGCGCTCACACTAGAGTACGGTCCTGCTAGAATGGCCTGACCCTCACGGCTGAGCTAGAAGTTCAGTTCAGTTCAGTCACTCAGCGGGGTCCAACTCTTTGCGACCCCATGAACTGCAACACACCAGGCTTCCCTGTCGTTCACCAACTCCTGGAGCTTGCTCAAACTCATGTGCTTTGAGTCGGTGATGCCATCCAACCAGCTCATCCTCTGTTGTCCCCTTCTCCTCCTGCCTTCAATCTTTCCCAGCATCAGGGTCTTTTCCAAGGAGTCAGTTCTTCACATCAGGTGGCCAAGTCTTATCTTTCATCATGGAGACCTTCAATTCTCAGTGGCTTAGGGAAAAATAAAACAAAACTATGTCTTTGGGTTTTCATGGTAGCCTCTCTTTCAAGTCCCAACTCTGATGGCACCTCTTCCAGGAAATGGTCCAGGAAATGGCAAGGCTTTCACCAAGAGTCTTTGCTAAGCTTTCACTCTACCTGATGATATAAGAGAAACTCCCCATGACCTAACTATTTTGCTTCAAACCACCATCTGCCACTCTCCCTCCTCTTATTGCTGAAGGGAGAACGTTTCATACATGTCTATGGACCCCAATCATGTATCTGGGGTGTCTTCTCTCACTTCTCTGTAGCAAATTGCCAGTGTAGCAGGGATACTCTTCACTGCCACAAATTCAGATATATGAAAATGGACCTTTATTTTCCAATAACTGAACCAAACTTTGCTTTCCAGTCCAGATTCTACCCAAGAGCAGAAAATGTGATTTAGAAAACAGAGATAAGCCCAGTTCTGATTTTTCCCTTTAGTCCTTTTTGGATAAACAGCCCAGGCAAATGCAGGGCCTCCCCTCTCTCCTCTTCCCTCCTTCTTGGCAAGGTTGATTTCAGTTCTGGGAGCCAGGGGGGCTTTGTCAATCACTAAGGCATCCAACAAAGGCCTCTGGTCCCTCCTTATCAGTAGCTGTCCATGCTGGGCTCTGCCATTGGCCATGGTCATTGGCAGTCAAGCCTGGTGGCCCACACGGAGATGAGCTTGTCTTCCCGTGGGCCACTTGATGGGGAGGGGGGCGGGTTAACCATTTGAATGGGGCTGGAGACTCTGCCTTTTCTAATAATGAATGCTCAAGAGGGGGTGTGACGGGTGACAGGAATCTGTCTTTTACTTTGTAGGTCTTTTGCTTGCGTATTTTCTAGAATAGGAATATATATTGGGAGGCTATAACTTGAGCTTGGCCTCTGAACACAAAGTAACTGCTTCATTTGACACTCAATTGAAATGACCAATAATCCTTTCCAACACTTTTAATCCAGTATTGCCCACTGAACACACAGAGTCACTGGATTTTCAACAGCCTAATGGAAATGTTCAATCATCACACTCCGCCCCACCCACTCTGCCATTTTACAGATGAGGAAACCAAGGATTAGTGAGAGAGGTTGAGGATTATGTCCAAGGCCCACCGTGGATAAATGGTACCATAGAGGTGAGCTATGACTTCTCAACAGCATGTTTGCAACTCAGGCATAACATGTCTAAAATCTACCATTGAAGCATCTCTTCTATTTGCAATAACTCTTAGAGGGGCATCCTCAGTCTCTCTCAAGCTCACATTAAAAACCTGGTGTCAGGACTTCCCTAGTGGTTCAGTGGTCAAGACTCCATGTTCCCAATGCAGGACACACAGGTTTGAGCCCTGATCCAGGAAGATCTCACATGCTGTGGAGCACCAGACCCACAAAATTAATCAATGTTTCATATGTCTTAGTTTGGGGTGCTGTACCAAAATACCGTAGATTGGGTTGCTTAGACAACAAATGGGTCCCTCTCACAGTTATTGAGGGCAGAAGTCTGAGATCAGGGTGCCACTGGAGTCGGCTTCTTGGTGACAGCTCTTTTCCTGGTGTGCAGATGGATGCCTTCCTGCTATATCCTCATATGGCAGAAAGAGAAATCATCTCTCTCTTGTCCATTCTTTCAAGGGCACTAATCTCCTTCATGAAGATTCCACCTGCATGATCAAATTACCTCTTAAAGGCCCCACCTTCAAATACCATCACAATTGGGATTAGAGCTTCAAGATTAAGAATTTTGACACAAATGTTCAGTCCATAGCACCATATATACGAGGGTTTATTTCTTGAATCTTTATTATATTCCAATGGTCTATCTGCCCATCCTGATGCTAGTTTCATGCTGTTTTCTACTACTGTAGCCTTGTAGTAAGTTTCACAGTCCAGTGATATGAACCCTCTAACTTTATTCTTCTTTTTCAAGATTGCTTTGGTTATTTGGGGCCATTTGCAATCCAATATAAGCTTAAGGATTGGATTTTTCTATTCCTGTTTTTTTTTTTAAAAAAAAAACACTTGGGATTCTGATAGGGTTTATGTTGAATCTACAGATCATTTTAGGAAGCATTGACATCATAACAATGTTACATCTTCCTATCCATGAGCAGACAACATTTTTCCGTTTATTTAGATCTTTAATTTCTTCCAGAAATTTGTGTAGCTTTTGGCATACAAGTCCTTCTCCTCCTTGGTTAGATTTCTTCTTCAGTATTTAGTTATTTTAGGTGCTAATGTAAGTAGAATTGCTCCTAATGGCATTAGCATTTTTTAAAGCTCTCTGCTGCTGCTGCTTAGTCACTTCAGTCGTGTCCGACTCTGTGTGACCCCACAGACGGAAGCCCACCAGGCTCCCCCGTCCCTGGGATTCTCCAGGCAAGAACACTGGAGTGGGTTGCCATTTCCTTCTCCAATGTGTGGAAGTGAAAAGTGAAAGTGAAGTCGCTCAGTCGTGTCTGACTTGTAGAGACCCCATGGACTGCAGCCTACCAGGCTCCTCTGTCCATGGGATTTTCCAAGCAAGAGTACTGCAGTGGCTTGCCATTGCCTTCTCTGTTAAATCTCTCTGCTGCTGCTGCTGCTGCTAAGGCGCTGCAGTCGTGTCCGACTCTGTGCGACCCCATAGACGGTAGCCCATCCGGCTCCCCCATCCCTGGGATTCTCCAGGCAAGAATACTGGAGTGGGTTGCCATTTCCTTCTCCAATGCATGAAAGTGAAAAGTCAAAGTGAAGTCACTCAGTCATGTCTGACTCTCAGCGACCCCATGGACTGCAGCCTACCAGGCTCCTCCATCCATGGGATTTTCCAGGCAAGAGTACTGGAGTGGAGTGCCATTACCTTCTCCGGTTAAATCTCTCTAAGAGATGCTTATATGCAGTTGGGGTTGCAAACCACTGTCTTAGTCAAAACTTGACAGATGGAAGGAGATATCTCCCATATTCCCTGTTTCCATAGCTGGCAAGGACCTTCACCTTGAGTCATTGCTCAGTAACTTTTTAAAAAAGTAATTATTTTATTGAAGCATAGTTGATTTACAATGTTGTGTTTAATTTCTGGTATATAGCGAAGTAACTAAGTTATACATATACATGCATACAATACATTTACATATACGCATGTACTTTTATACTGATATATATATGTATAAATATACGTATATATGTATATGCATTATAAAAGGATATATACATACGTATACTTTTTCAGATTCTTTTCCGTTATAGTTTATCATAGTATATTGACTATAGTTCCCTGTGTTACACAGTAGGACCCTGTTGTTTATCCATTCTATATGTAATAGTTTGCACCTGCTAATCCCAAATTCCGAGTCCATCCATCCCCCATCCCTTCTCCCCCTTGGCAACCACAAGTCTGTTATCTATTATCTGCGCGTCTGTTGTCTACGTCTGCACGTCTGCTGCCTGTCTGCGCGTCTGCTGTCCATGCCTGCGAGTCGGTTGTCCATGCCTGCGAGTCTGTTGCCTATGTCTGCGAGTCCATTGTCCGTGTCTGCGAGTCTGCTGTGCGAGTCTGCTGTCCGTGTCTGCGAGTCCGCTGTCCGTGTCTGCGCTCCCGCCGTCCGTGTCTGCGCGTCCGCCGTCCGTGTCTGCGCTCCCGCCGTCCGTGTCTGAGAGTCCGCCGTCCGTGTCTGCGCGTCCGCCGTCCGTGTCTGCGCGTCCGCCGTCCGTGTCTGCGCGTCCGCCGTCCGTGTCTGCGCTCCCGCCGTCCGTGTCTGAGAGTCCGCCGTCCGTGTCTGAGAGTCCGCCGTCCGTGTCTGCGCATCCGCCGTCTGTGTCTGCGCTCCCGCCGTCCGTGTCTGCGCGTCCGCCGTCTGTGTCTGAGCTCCCGCCGTCCGTGTCCGCGTGCCCGCCGTCCGTGCGTGCGCGTCCGCCTTCCGTGTGTGCGTGTCTGTTTTGCTTCACAGATGCGTTCACGTGTCGCATTTTAGACTGCACACATAAGTAATATGATATGGCGTTTGTCTTTGTCTGACTTATTTCACTCAGTGTGATAATCTCTAGATCCATCCATCTTACTGCAAATGACGTTATTTCACTTTTTTAATGGCCATCAGTAACTATTTCCTGGTGCATGCAGGTGTATCTTCCTTCTTGGAAAATACATTTTAAAATTTGTTAGATTTCAAATAGGCTGCACGTGCACGCTGATGGTGGTCCTCTTCCTACCCCCTAACTTTTTTCATATTCCCATTTGTTTCCTGGAGGGATGGCCTGTTTATCACTCACTCCTCTGAAAGACTGGACTCATCCAGGAAGGTAGCTGGCATTGGCTACAGAGCATCTACGACTGGAATGGGACTGGGGACCCACCCCGCTTCCTGAAAAGCAATGATACTTGATTTCAACCAAATAGCACTGGCTGGGAAATGGCCCCCTGGGCACAAATAGTAGCTTTCAGACATGCAGCGTGTGGCTGGCTGATGGATGGGTCAGCTGGAGAAAGGAGGGGTCTGCTTTGATTGAGGAGACCAGCACAAACACCCCACGATGGTCATTTGGCCATCATCTGATTGTGCCCACCTTCCTTAACATTTATTACGTGCGCTCATTATGACTGGTACCCAGGGGCCTCCAGCCCCAGACACTCACTCGGGGACAGGTGGCCTTCCACTGCAGGGTTTCCGGTCAGAAATTCACAACAGTGAGGACTCCAAGTTCACCAGCCCGATTGGCAGTGCTTTCTGAGAAACCCAACAGATGGGCTCTAATTGCAGACCTGTTGTGGGGACATTGTTAACAAACACACAAGTAGCTGTATACAGGGCTTTTTGGAACCGAATGTGACTTGGCAGCTGGGGATGGCGATCTAATTACCAACATCTGAGTTTCTTGTTTAATGAAGGGGAATGTGGAAAACGGCCGTGCTAGAGGCAGCCGGGGGAGGAAGGCAGCCAGGGCTGTGACTGCACTGAGCCTGCATAGTCTCTGCGTGGCCAGGTGGCTTCATGTCAACCAGGTACCTTCTCTCCTCTCTCCCAATAGTCCAAACATCACTTTTGGGAAAGAGGGTGTAATTCTTGGGATCCTTAGGTATCAACTATGGACCGTCAGAGAACAACATAGTTGGGGGCACATTGGTCCATTAATATCCATCAGATTTTTATTCTTAGATCATCAAGTTGGCATTCCAGGAAAAATATACAATGTTTAACATATGGTTTCCTATATCTCCATGCTCAATGCTATTTAAACTTGAAATACATTTTCCCCATTTTCACAGTTCACACATTTCAAACAATACTTATTCAGGCTTCTGTATACTTGCTTGTCCAAGTGCTATTCTAAGCACTTTACCTGATTAGCTCATTGACTCTTTTTTCTAAATTATTATTTTTCTTTCTTTCTTTCTTGCCATGCCACATGGCTTGCAGGATTTTAGTTCCATGACCAGGGACTGAACTCAGGCAGTGAGAGTGCTGAGTCCTAACCGCTTGGCCACCAAGGAATTCTCTCTAAATTGTTTTTTAATTTTTAAAATTGTATTTCTTCTAACTCTATTGAGGTAAGATTGACAAATAAAAATTGTATCTGTTAAGGCTGTATGATGTGATTTTTTTCAAAGGTGTACCACATGATGATTTAATGTATGTTGTGAAATGATCACCATAATCAAAGTAATCAGCATATCCATCACCTCACATAGTGACCATTTTGTGTGTGTGCGTGTGTCATGAGAACACTTAAGATCTATTTTCTTAGCAGATTTCCAGTATACAAGATAAGTATTGTTAGCTGTAATCAACAAGCTGAACATGAGATTCCAGAACTTATTTATCTTATAAATGAAAGTTTGCATCCTTTAACCAGTATCTCCCCATTTCTCCCACTCCTCATTTAATCCTTCAAGTAACCCTAAGACATAGATGGCATTCTTGCTTCCAGTTTACAGATGAAGAAACTGAGGTACAGAGAAGTTAGGTTACCTATTGGGGAGAGGTTGGCCTCAGGTTAGGTTCTAGCCTCAGGATGACTTAGCTGATGTTAGTCATGACTGGCACTCAAGGAGGGCTTGGTGAGTCCCAGATACTGAGCTTTACAGGCTTGATCTCAGTTAAGCCTCCCAATACCTTTATAAGGTAGACATCTATCATTGTCTCTGGGACTTGGAACTGAGGGTCGGAAGACTGAGTAACATACTCAAGTCACAGAGCTCATGCTCTGCTGAGCTGGGATTCAAACTGAGTGCCTTCTCTGAGACTCACTGTCCTGTCACTTTATGAGGATCTGAGAGGTGGCATCACTGCAGAGGTTTGTTTTGTTTTTGAGGTCCTTAACCTTGTGGTCACAATGTCCATTTAAGAGGGTCCATGGAAGAAGCTGGGGTTTCCCAGGTGGTAAAAAATCTACCTGCTAATACAGGAGACACAGGAGACGCAGATTCAATCCCTGGGTCAGGAAGATCCCCTGGAGGAGGGCATGGCAACCCATTCCAGTATTCTTGTCTGGAAATCCCATGAACACGGGAGCCTGGTGGCCTACAGACCATGGGTTTGCAAAAAATTGGACATGATTGAGCAACTAACACTTTCACATTTCACTTCAATTCTAACTTCAACAAAAGAGAAATAATTCACCCTAAGCAATAACAGAAAGGCACCATAAAGTGTGATCAAAGAGCATGGATTCTAGAACCAGACTGTCTGAGTTCCAATCTTGACTCTTCAAGCAAACACAACTTAGCAACCCTGGGCAAGTCACACATTCTCTCTGACTCGGGTTCTCTGAAAAATGGGAATGAAGTAAATGAGCTAATACATGCAAAGTGCTTGGAACAGTATCTGGCCAGAGTAAGCTGTTCATCAGATGAAATCAATGTGGGCTAATGTTTCAGTTATCTACCATAATATGGCACATACTAAATAAACACAAACCCAGTGGCTTAAAAGTTCATGGGCCTGCTGGGAAGATGGGTGATTCTGCTGGGCTGGGTCAGGCTCACTCAGGGGTCTCTGGTTGGCTGATAGGGCACCTGTGGATTGATTGTGTGGCCCTTGGCCATATTTGTTCACATTTTGGGAGCTGGTTGGCTATTAGTCAAACTAGGATGGCCTCCCTCTCTGCTCCATGTGGTCGGAAGGCTTGTTTAGGCACATTCCCTGGTGGTGACTCTGTTCATGGAGTTCTCCAGGCAAGAATACTGGAGGGGATTGCCATTTCCTTCTCCAGAGGATCTTCCTGACCCAGGAATCAAACCATGTTTCCTGCTTGGCAGGCAGATGCTTTACCACTGAGCCACCAGGGAAGCTCCCAATCTGGAGATAGGGCTTTTAAAAAGATGATAATGAACCTAGAAATTATCAGACTGAGTGAATTAAGTCAGAGAATGACAAATATCATATGATATCACTTACATGTGGAATCTAGAAAAAAAAAATTGTACAAATGAACTTATTTACAAAACAGACATAGAGTTACAGATGGTAGAAAACAAGCTTATAGTTACCAAGGGGGAAAAGTGAGGAGTGATAAATTGGGATATTAGGATTCACATAGACATACTACTATATATAAAACAGATAACTAATAAAGACCTACTGTATAGCACAGGGAACTCTACTCAATACTCTGTAATGGCCTATATGGGAAAAGAATCTAAAAAGGCGTGATATATGTCTATGTATGGGGCCTCCCCGGTGGCTCAGTGG
Source organism: Moschus berezovskii (assembly GCF_049115385.1). Lineage (NCBI taxonomy): Eukaryota > Metazoa > Chordata > Mammalia > Artiodactyla > Moschidae > Moschus > Moschus berezovskii. The sequence goes on along the minus strand of NC_142481.1, from coordinate 40,726,764 downwards.
TAAAGAATCTGCCTGCAATGCAGGAGATACAGGAGATGCAAGTTCAATCCCTGTGTCTGGAAGATCCCCTAGAGAGCATGGCTACCTACTGTGATATTCTTACCTGGAGAATCCCATGGATAGAGGAGCCTGGCAGGCTACAGTCCATATGGTTGCAAAGAGTCAGACACGACTAAAGTGACTTAGCATCCACACATATATGCATAACTGATTAACTGGGCTGTACAACTGAAACCAACACAACACTGTAAATCAGTGATACATTTTTAATCATGTTTTTTAATTTAAAAAATCTATTTTTTAAATTTTAATTACAAAAATAAAAAGATGATTAAGGTAAAATGAGGTCATGTGGGTGGGGTCCTAATCCATTACTACTGGTGTCTTTATAAAAAGAGGAGATCAGGACACAGATGCGCACAAACCACGTGAGGACTCAGGGAGAAGATGGCCATCTACGAGGAAGGAGAGAGGCCCGAGAAGAAGCCAACCCTGCCCAAGCCTTGATCTTGGACTTCCGCCTTCCAGAAATACGAAAGAATACATTTCTGTTGTTGAAGCCCCTGGTCTGTATGATTCTTTGTTGTGATGGCCCTACAAACTAATACAGATTTGGGTTGGGCAACAGACTTTACTTCTTGACGTGAGGCGGTGCTGCAATAACATTGCAAATAATGTGTTCATAGAGAGGCATGAAAAACTGGGTTTGTTTTTGCCATCAATTTACTGCCCCTAGGGATGGGTGCGGAGAAGGCAATGGCAAGCCACTCCAGTACTCTTGCCTAGAAAATCCCATGGATGGAGGAGCCTGGTAGGCTGCAGTCCGTGGGGTTGCTAAGGTTCGGACACGACTGAGCGGCTTCACTTTCACTTTTCACTTTCACACATTGGAGAAGGAAGTGGCAACCCACTCCAGTGTTCTTGCCTGGAGAATCCCAGGGACGGGGGACCCTGGTGGGCTTCTGTTTATGGGGTCACACAGAGTCGGACACGACTGAAGTGACGCAGCAGCAGCAGCAGCAGCAGGGATGGGTGTGAAGAGCTGAGTTCATCAACATGGCAGAGAGAGAGTGATGGGTTCGAAATCAGGAAGTTTGGCTCTACTCCCAACTCTGCCTTCGCTGGGCCTTGGTTTCCTCATCTGTGTTGTGAGGGGGGCAAGATCGGCTCTTGCTATGTTTTCCCATAGCTCTGATAGTTAGGGATCAAGTTCCTATGAAAAACCTAGACAGCATATTAAAAAGTCAAAGCATCACTTCGCTGACAAAGGTCCATCTAGTCAAAGCTATGGTTTTTCCAGTAGTCATGTACAGGTGTGAGAGATGGACCATAAAAAAGACTGAGCACCGAAGAACTGGTGCTTTTGAACTGTGGTGCTGGAGAAGACACTTGAGAGCCTCGGACTGGAAGGAGATCCAACCAGACAATCCTAAAGGAAATCAACTCTGAGTATTCAACGGAAGGACTGATGCTGAAGCTCTAATACTTAGGCCATGTGATGCAAAGGGCTGACTTATTGGAAAAGACCCTGATGCTGAGAAAAATTAAGGGCAAGAAGAGAAGTGGGTGATAGAAAATGAGATGGTTGGATTGCATCACTAACTCAACAGACATGAGTTTGAACAAATTCCAGGAGATAGTGAAAGCCAGGGAAACTTTTCATGCTGCAGTTCACGGAGTTTCAAAGAGTCAGACACTATTGAAAAACTGAACAACAGCAAGCCCCAGGCTCCTGCCTACCTCTCCAGTGTCTAAGTTTGAATAGGGAAAAGACACTCCTCCACTGGCTTTATGGGGATTTCACCCTCAACCTCACCAATAACTGCTTCCTACCCACGGACAGAGGGCACCTGCCCAGGAGCATTTACCTAACACTGCCTAATGAAGAGAAACCCTGCTCCAAAGCCATGAATAAAGGAAAAGCCAACACTAGTATCTTTCCTGTTATCTCCTGGACTAGTCCTCATCCCCTCAGGAGGGCAACATAATTGAGTATGGATTTGGGGGAGCTTTGCTTGTGGCCTTTAGGGAATCTGGCTGACGGTATCAATCAGAAGGGAAAACTCAGACAAGTAAGAATGAATGGGATCCCAGCAAACAAGAGCTATCAGAAGAGGAGGGGTAGCTATGGAGAGGGAACGCTGGGCACAGCCATCAGGTGACTCTGATGAGATGAGCATCAGGTTATGAGAATTCCCCTAGTAAACATGGCAGAATCCTTGAGCTGATGAACTTGTGGATAGCAAAGTGAAGTCGCTCAGTCGTGTCTGACTCTTTGTGACCCCATGGACTATAGCCGGCCAGGCTCCTCCATCCATGGGATTTTCCAGGTAAGAATACTGGAGTGGGTTACCATTTCCTTCTCCAGGGATCTTTCTGACCCATGGATTGAACCTGGGTCTCCCGCACTGCAGGCAGACTTTACCATCTGAGCCAGTGAAATGGCCAGAACTTTTGAAAAAGCCATGAAGGAATGTCACGGATACCTGAGAATCAACAAATCCCATAATATAATAATAAATCAACAATCCCATAATGATAACAAACTGGGTTCTTACTATCTGCCAGACACTGATGGATATATTTTAAGTGTATGAGTTCATTTCACCTTTACCAAAGTCCTGCAATGTAAATACTGAAATCCTGTTACCATTATTTGTACAGAAAAGGCAGAGAAGCAAAGAAAAATTGACTGTCTCACCCAAGATCTCATGGTTAATAAGGAATAGAGTTCTACTTGAACTTGGTCAGATTGTGTCAAAAGCCCAGGATCTTAAATGTTTTTGTTGTTGTTGTTGTTGTTAAATCGAGTCCCCGTATTTTCTGGAGCCTGGTATGTGAGGGATGGAAAATGGCCCATTTTATAGATGAGGAAACTGAGGCCCAGAGGGGTCTTCCAGTAGCACCAGTTGTCCGCACTCTACTCATCATGCTATGTTCTTTTCCACTCGACAGTCTCATCCTCTGAGTCTATCTGATGAGTTTTTACTTATTGGCCAAGATTCAGCTCAAGTGGCACCCTCTCTGGACACCTTCTCTCATCACCTCAGGCAAATCATGTTTTTCCTCTTTTGGCTCCCACAGAATTCAGCTTGTGTCCTTATTAGTGTGTTCTTCATATGCAGTAAGTATTTTCCTTTTTCTTTTCAGAATTCTTGAAAAAGTCAATTACATAATGGATACATTTAAAATTTTCATGTTCCCATCAACTAGAATTTATGTTTGTTAACATTTAGTCATATTAGTCACAAAAGTTGTTTAAACAAAGAACTTCAACTTAATAAGTAAACTAGAGGGGTTTTTAAAAAATTAAAAGATATTAAAAAAATGACAGGCAAAGTTGAAGTACCACATCTGCAGTCCACTTACCCTTCTTGCCCATTGGCATGAATCTGTTGAGCATCCTGAAGATCAATTTTTAAATTCGTATGTGTCTATTTACCAACGTGTGTGTGTGAAATGTAACATGAATTCAGAAAATAACCAAGAAATGTATGTGTACAGGGGGACAAGCGGTTTATATCTACCACTAATGACAAAAAAAAGCAAAAAACAAAACACATTCCAAATACCCCAAAGACTCAATGCACTTCCTCCCTGGTTATAATCTTTCCTCTCCTGGATCACAAATAGATTCTTAGACAATGTAATATAGCTTCTCAAGGTTTTGACCTTGGTGTAAATGGAATCACTCAGTAAATGTTCTTTCTTATCTTGCTGCTTAGGCATGATGTTGCAACTTTGAAATGGTATGTGTGCAAAGCATACCATTGAATGGCATACTTCAATTTATTTATCCATTTGTCAAGGGATGGGCATTTGATCCCTTCCCATTTTGCAGCAAATTACAAGAACCTTGCTCTTTTGAGTGTTTTTGCCTATGTCTGCTGGTTTACATTGCACGTATTTTTCTAGGACATGTGCCTAGTAGAAGAATTGCTACGTCAAAGGACGTATATGACTCTGGTTGAGCTGGTAGTGGTTTAGTAGCTAAGTTGTGTCCAATTCTTGTGACCCCATGGGCTGTAGCCCACCAAGCTTCTCTATCCATGGGATGTCCTAAGAGTGGGTTGTCATTTCCTCCTCCAGGGGATCTTGCTGACCCAGGGATAGAACCTGATCTGCTGCATTACAGGTAGCCTCCTGCATTGCAGGCAGATTGTTTATCAACTGAGCCACCAGGGAAGATCCTGGATGATGCCAAATTGTTTTCTAAGAGTCTGATCGCTTAACTATAGTATCAAACTCCCTTGCCAAAAGGATGTGTTGAAGAAATAAATGGGTTTTCAAAACAACAATACAATGACTACAAGGAGGAGGTGGGCGGCATTACCTGGAATCAGAGGCTGGGAATCTAAGCATCTGTCTACTGAAGGAGCACCTCCCTGTGGCACCTGAAGGCTGTGGACCCCGGAATTAGCTGAAATCAGCTTCCCTGGAGGGTTGTACGGAACTCATCACATCCATTCAACTCTGACTGGATGGCATCTGCTGACAAAGCAGAAGAATAGATGTTCACACTGATGTGGACTTTATCTCTTGACTGCTTCATTACATTCTACCCAGAGCAGCACTGACAAGCAGTCACCAGCAGGCAGCCAGAACACTGAGGGCTACCCAAGCTACACTGGAGGGCCCCTGCCTCAGTTCCCGTTTTGCTTTTCAGAGACTCCCGGGGACTCAGAATTATCACAGTGATCCAGATTCAAGGTCCTCTTGGGGGTGGCTCTAGTATATGACCCTTCCACTTTTATCCCCAATATCCTCAAGAGGACCCCACCAGGGTCTCCACGAATAACCGGGAAGCCCCTTCATTATTCTGCCCAATATGTCAGCAAAGGCTGTGTACAAATCCAAGGATTCTCTTGCCAAATGTACAGCCTGTTCCCCAGGCTTTCATGTTATAATGAAATAGAGAACAAGCAAGACATCTTAATATCCTATTCTACTAGAAAGTGAGATTTCCCCCCTCCCTCTTAATAGATAAATTAATATCATCAAGCATTCTGAAAAGATCCTTTGTGAAAACATCTCTCTTGCCAAAAAGAAAAGTTTATTATAAAACTGGAGAAATTTGTTTCAACTTGTAAAAAACCCTGTGCTCAGTGGTGAATTTGATTCCCCTCCCTTTCTTCCCCCCTTCTTCAATTAATTTCACACTAATCCATTTCTTTATCAGGCGTTGGAGTGAATGCGTGTGGAGTGAGTGATGATGATGAAGGGGCAATGGAGGTGTTTGGCTCTGTAATTTCATCCTTGAATTTTGTGATTACTAACAGGACAACTTTTTTAATTTGCTCTTTTGTCTGGATTCCCTGGCTGGCAATCTGCTTGGTGAGCTCGGCTTTTTAATCAATCACCTAGATAATCAAATGTCACTGGCTATCTGCTCCGTGTAATTACTTTTGCAATTAAAAATCAACCTCAAGTTGCCTCATCTAATTAGAGGGATGGGCAGATTTTCATCTAGATTGATTTTTTAATAAATATTGACTTAAAATGCCATAATCTCATCATATTCTTTCATTTTCTTTGTACCAAAAATCAAACAAATGGAAGAATTAGCAAGCAGAAGGAATCGTGGGACTTCAAAAGCTTCTGCTGGTTCAGACACAGAAAACTATGCTGTACAGAAGCCCAGCTTAGCTCGCCTAATAACAATACTCAAAAGCTTCCACCTTTTATTGGGAAAAAGAACAAAGCAATCCAACGATTATATTTCACACTAACATTGTTGCAAGCCCACAATTCTAAGGGCTTCTAATTTCATTTGTCGTGCTGTCAGGGACAATCATTTCTATCAATATTATTATTTCTTTAAAGCAATCCCATACATGCTGCTAAAATTTTTAGTCATTAGCAGGAATATATATGTAGGAATACACACACACACACGTATATAATATACATCATGCTCGGATCACACAGTGAATTTTCTTAAACATACAAATGCCACTACAGGCAGATAATTTTCTCATCTTTGCTGTCTTGGATCTTTTACGTATTGTAATTAAAACATTGTCAATAACACACTTCATTGCTTTTTGGTTGTCGTAGATGACGTTAAACATGGCAAATCCACAGTCTGGTAAGGGGATTACCTACAGGAAAATCACACACTTTGCTCAGAGAGCAATTGTCCTAAAATGAAATGTAAAGGTATCTTGTATGCCTGCTTTAAAAAAAAAAAAAAAAATCATGTCGGTGACCCTGACAGAATTCCACTTAAACCTCAGCTGACTGGGGGCATGATGAAGAAGGAATAATGCTTTTAGCATTTCTGCTTTATTCCATCACAAAGAAGGGACTTCTGCCTTCTTGTGCATTCGCATTACCAGGGAGGAATAGTGAATTAGAATCGCCCACGTCTGCCTGCACAGTTCCCACTAAGAAGAGGGGGGAAAAAGCCATAACCAAGGAGCATCAAACTTTCAGCTCTTATCGGTGGCCAAACAAACCGAGGGGTAAGGACAGACCAAAATAAAAGAGCCAAGGACCGTCAAAGGGAGAGCAGAGTTGCGCTCTGTGGCCCCCTCCCAGAGGCAGAGAAGACCTGCTTGTGGGCGTGGTTTGTCCGCAATGGTGGCCATGCTACCAAGTGAAGTTCAAGTCACCATTTCCTCAGAGGATAGTTCATGGTCCCCAGAGTCTTGACTCCAAAATGGGGGGCTCTGTGGTCAAACTGGGCTTCCCTGGAGGCTCAAATGGTAAGGAATCTGCCTAGAATGTGGGAGACCTGGGTTCAGTTCCTGGGTCTGGAAGATTGCCCTGGACAAGGGCATGGAAGCCTACTCCAATGTTCTGGGGCTTCCCTAATACACTTTTAAAAAGAAAGAAACCACAACGTTTTCTGCCTCCTTGCTGGAGAGAAATAGCACACGTCATTCTTGAACATCTCCGAGAAGTCTTTCTGTAAGCCTGTTTGGCTCAGAATTTATCAAATTTATTTTTCCTTGGATTGCCCCAATCTATCTATCTATCTGTCTTTATATCTACCCTCTGTCTACCTGTCTATCTATCATTTATTTCTTTAGAGGACACCGTGTGGAAATACTCTCTCAGTGCACACTTTGGGAAGCAATGGTATTTTACACCACATGAAGGATCTCATTTTTCTGCACCATCAGCCTCTCTGGGGGACAAACCTTGTCTTCTAGATGTGTCACTGATTATGTTTTCTAAGTGCAAAGTGATGTCTGGCATGTCGGAGTGTGCTTATGGCCATCTCCAGTGACCTGCTGCAAATGAGGAAGGCGATGGGGGTGGGAGGTCCTGGGATCATAGTAACTAGGTATCATTTGTGGTTCTTGCCAGAGGGGAATTCTGTAAGCCTGTGCTCTGACACCATAATGCCCTGTGCTGGTGGAAAGAGTTGTTCAAGTACCCACTGCGGTGGGCAGGAAGGGTGAAATTCCACCAAAAGTCTGAGAAAGTAATAGAGGAGAGGGGAAAGGGTAGGAGTGAGACGTGTTGATAATTATTGAACATATACCCTATGGTAGGCGCTGGGTTGAACATCCTTTCTACCTGTCCTTTTCATTCTAACAATTTGGTGAATCCAGCATGGTTTGTATTATTCTTCTTCCCATTACACAGATGAGGAAATGGAGGCTTCAGAAAACAAAGTGCCAGTGAAAGGCAACAGAGCTGGGAATGGGCAGAGTTTAGATCCAGACCTGTCCCTGGAAGCCATCAAATACTTGAGGCTCTGGAGCAATTTCACCTTTGGAGAAGACTCTTGAGAGTCCCTTATACTGCAAGGAGATCCAACCAGTCCATTCTAGAGGAGATCAATCCTGGATGTTCATTGGAGGGACTGATGCTAAAGCTGAAACTGCAATACTTTGGCCACCTCATGCGACGAGTTGACTCACTGGAAAAGACTCTGATGCTGGGAAAGGTTGGGGGCGGGAGGAGAAGGGGACGACGGAGAATGAGATGGCTGGATGGCATCACCGACTCTGTGGACATGAGTTTGGGTGAACTCCGGGAGTTGGTGATGGACAGGGAGGCCTGGCGTGCTGTGATTCATGGGGTCGCGGAGAGTCGGACACGACTGAGCGACTGAACTGAACTGAACTGAACTGAGGAGTCAGCCTGTGGACACGAGGTGGGGGCTGCTGCCTTGGGGGAGGGATGGCGCTGTTGGGGGAGAAACATCCTTGTGGGGAGGATCAGCTGTCTGTTGCCATAAAAATTCTGTTAAAAGACACTCCAAAAATGGCTTGACGAATAAGCATTTCTTAAGCTTCCGAGTCTGCTGGCTGATGGGGAGTTTCTTTCGCTCTCAGCTGGTCTAAGTCATGAGTATGGTGTCAGCTATGGGTTGGCTAAGGGGTGCTGTTAATCGGGGCTGGCTCTCTCGCTGGTTTCAGGGTAGATTGGTTGTTGTGTGTCTAAAATGACTTTGCCTGGGACAACTGGAGTGCTGGGCTCGGTTCCATGAGTCCCATCTTCCAACAGGTTGGCCTGGGTGTGTTCTCGTGTGGAAGGCAGAGGAACAGGAGGGGAAGAGAAGACGTGCGAACACCTTTCAAGCCTCTGCTTGCTTTGTGTTTATTAGCATCTTAGTGACCAAGGCGAGTCACACAGAGTCCAAGGGCAGGCACTGCAAGGTTACAGAGCCCAGAGCAAGGATCCAGGGATGGTGAAGGTTCACAAGGGACAAGTGACTAGCTGCAAAGCTACAGTCTACCAGAGCTCAGCTCATCAGACCATGCGGATGCAGGATGCATCATCCATGCCATGCCATGCTCCCAGCCCTTTCCTTCTGGGTTGCTGGGGGATTGGGTACCATGTACCAGTGGATGAGGGATTCCCTCTTCCAGAAAGGTCAGTCAGTAGTTGGAGACTCTTTCAACCCAAGTGACTTACACATCTTTCTCAATGAAAACCAGAGAGAGTTCATACAAACAGGCCAGGTGGACAGGTGACTGGCAATCTGCTTTTCACACTGGCCCTATGTTGGGGTTGGGTTGGTGGCCAAACCCCAACTCCAGGTCTTCACAACAGGTGCCCTCAGGACCCAGAGTGAAGTTCTGGAGATGTAAGAAGCCCAGGGTTCAAACTCAGATGCCAGAAGGAACACTGAATAAATACAATTGCATTCTTTCAACACAGGTATGCTTTTGTTTGCATGTAAAATACACAGAAATCTTCTTTAATTCAACATGGAAGCATGTTCTCTACTCTTTTTTTTTTAAATGTGATCCTTTGTTAAACATGATTTTGTTTCCTGCTTTTGCTGTCATCGTGATTACAGAGGTATATTTCCTTTAAGAAGAAAACACTAATCAATAATATCAATGTGAGGACACAGGACCATTTTCAGTTGGTCTTGGTGTTGGATATTGATAGAGAGTGGTGGAGACTGCAGCAAACTGGAAAAGTACTCCATTCATCTGAACAATGCATTGCATCTGCTTCTTCACTCCAGCCACCGCTGGCTGGGTGGGAATGTGGGTGCCATCTCTCACGGCTTTATTTTCAAAAGTAGCTGGAAACCTAGATTTTGCTGTGCTCTTGAAGGGTGGTTCTCTGTTCAAGAAAGAGACATGCAGACCAAAGAAAACTCACCTGTGGGTTGGATCTAGCTGTGGGTCACTGGTTTTCAACCTCTTGTCTAGGCTAATGACCACATTGCATAGCTAGGGAAACTGAGACTCAGAGATAGGAAGGGACTTGCCTGAGATCACAAACAGTCCATTTCAGAGGTTAAACCAGTGTCAGCCTCACGGCCTGGCCTTCGATACTTTCCCAGTCTTAGATTTTGGTGGATCTGTCCTCTCTTATGCAGCTGTAGTATAGCACCTCTTGCTCTGGGTTTAACGTTTATTCATTTGTTAGAGGGAGCTTTTGGAGGACGAGTAGTATGGGGATTTTGTCTGGGGATCCCTAGAACCTAGTAAAACAGCTAGCAAACAATATGCGCTCATTACACATTTAGGGAACAAATAGAGATACAATCGAGAGGATCATGAAGTATGAGAATAAAATAGCAAAGCCTATTTATCCAGCCAGCGTTCTTCAACCACACACTATCATCAGGGCTTTTGCAAAAGGTGAAAAAGAGAAATAAGAGATAGCAGAGAGATTGAGAGAATGGCAGTTTTGGGGTCAAATGTCATAGCTACGTGATCCCCGGCAAGACATCGAGGCGCGAATGTTCCTGTCTGTAAAAATGGGTTCGTAACGGCACCAACATCAAGTGGACTCTGCGGACCATGTAGAACAATGTACATAATTAGCACGGTGCCCCCATGTCGCAGGAGCTCACTAAATACTCTCTAGTATTATTACTAAAAATGCAGCGGGGCTTCCCTGGAGGCTCAGTGATTAAGACTCTGCTCGCCAATGCCAGGGACATGGGTTTGATCCCTGATCTGTGATCCCTGATCCCACACGTGGCAGAGCAACTAAGTCTGTGCGCTGCAACTACTGAGCCTGCGCTCTCGACCCCAGGCCCTGAAACTACGGAAGCCCGAGACCCTAGCTAGAGTCAGTGCTCCACAACCAGAGGAGCCACTGCAGTGAGAAGCCCGTGCCCCGCCAGCAGAGAAAGCCCACACGGCAACAAAGGCTGAGGGCAGCAAAAAAAAAAAAAAATTTTAATAAATAAAAAAAAGAGAAGCTAAATGGCTCTTTCTCCTTCAGCAATTCCCAGCCTGCTGCCCACCCTGCCACAGACAAACAGTGACAGCCACGGTCAGGCAGAGTTCGGAAGCCACTGCGGGGCTGTGGCAGGAACTCAGGGCCTGGGGCTACCAGCCCTGCCTCTGGTGCACTCAGCTTTCTCTGTCCCACCCCTGCTTTGAAGTCAGACTCCTTGGGAAATCAGCAGCCTCCTCAGCAGCCAGGGATGCAGAGACATGCTGCCGTGACTTGCTCAATGGAGCTTTTCCTGCGTGAGCCTCAGTAAACACGTCCTGAGGGTCTCCGAACTCAGTCTTGGCCCTGGCCTGAGCATCAGCAGGCAGAAGGGGCCGCAGAAGTGGGATCCTTTCTACGTCTTCATCTCTCTCCTCTACAGGAAAACAGGCAGCCACTGCTGGGTCTCAGTTGTCCATTCTGGCTGAGCCTGAGATCATTCTAGAGAAGCCTGCCCGCCGGCCACTTAAGCCATCGTGTGCTGAGGCAAGCGGTCTCTGGAAACAGATACATTCTAATTTAGGTGTTGGGTCTTCTTAGAAAAATGTTCTCTTTCCAAATTCGATTATGGCTTTTTAATCATCATTATTATGATCATCATTATTATTATTATTGTTCTCGTTGCAGCACTATATACAGTAAGGCAATCCCCCAAGTTGAATTTATGACCGAATAAATGCACCGGCGAAGAAGAAGAATAACCCTGTTTCCCTCAGTATAATATTTTAGTTGCGTTTGCATTTGGAGGAGGATTTATGGTGAGCAGAGGAGGGATTAAATCCCATGAAATCATTATACAAATTTCCAAATGTCAAGTACTCTGATAGAGATTATGATTTTATCTTCTTATTTTGACAGGAAACCGTGTGTGGCCACCTCTGTTCTAGAACAAGCGAATCAGGGAGGCCAGGGGAGACCAAATAAAGATAGAGGAGCTTGCAAGTTTCCTGAGCGGCTGTCTTTTTTATTCTGCTCGCTTGTACGACAGACCGTAATAGACATTTTCCTTTGCACAAAATAATAAGAGCAGTACTTATCGCATGGTGCCTCCAGCCAGTGGCAAAAGGAAATTAGAAAAGTCCAATGAAGCTGAGAAGTAATTAATCATCATACAGTGGGGCCTGTCAAATCAGAAGGGTCCTTCCAGCTGATAATGCTCCCCAACTCAATTTAGACTGATAGAAATTAGAATTTTTTTTTTTCCTCTGGCAAAAACAAAAAGACCAGAGTTAGCACAAATGTGGCCAACTGCTGGCTTTCCTGACTGCCTGACCCATTTATAGCGATGTTTGCATCGAGTTTAACTCATGCCAAAATTGAAGCAACATCGTTTCTTCCTCTAGGCAAAGGGAAATCATAACAATACTGTTTTAAGACTTTCCCCCCTCTCTCCTCCCCTCCATCCCCACCCTATAGCCTTAGCTATAGAAGAAAAATTAAAGTTTGGGTCTATTGATCAAGTTAGTGGATCTCCCCATAGAGCTGTCAGGGTTGGTTGGTGGGGGGTGGGAAACATTTACCAAGGTCTATAATGAGTCTGGACTCTTTGGAGATCAAGTGAAATAAAATGGGTTCAATAGGAGCCACTGAGGGCTTCTAGTGAAGGGGAGTGGGATAACAAGATGCTTTCAGAGATGCTTGAGCCCCCCTGCACAGGGGAGGGGGCAGGGGTGAGGCAAGATGGTGCTCACTCAAGAAAAGACATCCACCTGTTGGAACAAGCTATGCCGCCTATCCATAGTGCAGTGTTCCCCACCCCAACCACTGCCACCCGGTGTCAGGGCCCCGTGCTCTAAGGGGAAAGTAATACTCCCATTGCTTCCTTCAGCTGCCCCCTGGAGATAGGGGCTTCAAGACTGTAGCAGGGATCTTGAACCCAAATGGGACCAGGAAGGAAAGAAACGGACTGAAGCCGGCAGAGTAGACAGCGGAGATTAGTGGGGACTGTGGCCATCTGGCTCTTGCTTTGTCTTTCCCGAAGGGAGCATTCTCTGCTGGGTTCCAGGCAGTCACTGTTGAGGGGCAATTCATACACTATATTGCCAGATCTTCTGACTGGCCACAAGAAGTCCTGTATCTAGAGTTCAATATAAAATCTTCTCACTTTTAAATACAGGTAACTAAATTTTTTAAAGTGTATGAGTGTAGGGATTTCCTTGGTGGTCTGTTTAGTTAAGAATCTGCCTGGCAATGCAGGGGATGTGGGTTTGATCCCTGGTCAGGGAACTAAGATCCCACAGGCTGCGGAGCAACTAAGCCAGCACACCACAAATACTGAGCCTGGCAATGGCAAGCCACTCCAGTACTCTTGCCTAGAAAATCGCGTGGACAGAGGAGCCTGCTGGGCTGCAGTCCATGGGGTCGCTACTAGTCAGACACGACTGAGCGACTTCACTTTCACTTTTCACTTTCACACATTGGAGAATGAACTGACTGAACTGAACCCTTGATCCCAAGATCTATGTGGTGTTCAGGAAACCCATTTGGAGGTTGCAGGTGTTTCAATCCTTTTGATTCTAATATCTGAGCTGCAAATTACATCCCAAAACATTTTTGTCTTACTATCAGTTCAGTTCAGTTCAGTCTCTCAGTCGTGTCTGACTCTTTGAGACCCCATGAATCACAGCACACCAGGCCTCCCTGTCCATCACCAGCTCCCAGAGTTCACTCAAACTCATGTCCACAGAGTCGGTGATGCCATCCAGCCATCTCATTCTCTGTCATCCCCTTCTCCTCCCGCCCCCAATCCTTCCCAGCATCAGAGTCTTTTCCAGTGAGTCAACTCGTCTCATGAGGTGGCCAAAGTATTGGAGTTTCAGCTTTAGCATCGGTCCTTCCAATGAACACCCAGGACTGATCTCCTTTAGAATGGACTGGTTGGATCTCCTTGCAGTCCAAGGGACTCTCAAGAGTCTTCTCCAACACCACAGTTCAAAAGCATCAATTCTTTGGCGATCAGCCTTCTTCACAGTCCAACTCTCACATCCATACATGACCACTGGAAAAGCCATAGCCTTGACTAGACAGACCTTTGTTGGCAAAGTAATGTCTCTGCTTTTTAATATACTATCTAGGTTGGTCATATTTCCTTCCAAGGAGTAAGCGTCTTTTAATTTCATGGCTGCAATCAGCATCTACAGTGATTTTGGAGCCCAAAAAAATAAAGTCTGACACTGTTTCCACTGTTTCCCCATCTATTTCCCATGAAGTGATGATGCTCTTTTCAAAAAGCTAACTATCTGGGATTTCCCTGGTGGTCCAGTGGTTAAGAATTCTGGCTTCCACTTTGGGGGGCAAGGGTTTGCTCCATGATGAGGGAATTAAGATCCTGCATTCCAAGCAATGCTGCCAAAAAAAAAAAAAATACCCAGCCAACTACCCTTGAGCATTTAGGAAGAAAAACAATGTTCAAAATTTCCATTTGTACACAACCCATGAGGGATGTACCCTGCTTCTTCCAGATATAGTTTGTCCATTCTCACACTGCAGAAAAGGCTCCACAGAGCCCAGAGAAGATACTTTGTGTTCTTTGTCCCCCAGCATCCTGAGTCAGCCACCTCTACTGGCTCTGCCTCTCTGAGAAACGGGCACAGGGCTTTCCTTTAATCGCCTGATGGCCTGGTAAGGGGAACTAACAGTCCCTCCAATCTGCCCTGGACCTGTCAGGGAATCTGGAGGCCTCAGGGTGGACCCATAACAGAGAGGGGAGGACTTCGGGTCCTATTTCCTGCTAGCCCTACCATGTGGCCCAGGAGAGCTGGGTGGGTTCCAGCCTTCTCTCACAAGGGGCACAGAATGGCCAGGAGATGATTACGCTCCCTCCCGGTGATAAGACCTGTATCACCGAAAGCTCTCAACAGGGCCAGATGGATCGGCCTAATCACAGCATCTCCACATGTTTGAGATAGTGCCACCAGATAGACCCTCCATCCTTGAGCGCTGGGGGATGGAGAGGCATCAGTGTCGGCTTCTTGAGCTCAGGGCAACAGACCCACTGTCTTCTCCCCTCATCTGTTCTGGAGAGGATGAGGGGCCCTAGGTTCACCTGTGGGAAATCTGGTCTGTGAAGGGGCTCAGGTCCTTGTTGTGGGGCTATGTGTCCAAGGTCTCTCCGTGGAAGACCACTCTTTTTGAGACCAGAGGTGATGCCATGAAAACCATCTCAAAGCTTCCTGCACGTTACTGTGAAAGTGAAAGTCGCTCAGACGTGTCTGACTCTTTGCAATTTCACGGACTGCATTCCTCTGTCCATGGAATCCTCCAGGCAAGCATAGTGGAGTGGGTTGCTATTCCCTTCTCCAGGGGATTTTCCCGACCTGGGGATCAAACCCAGGTCTCCCTCATTGCAGACAGATTCTATACCGTCTGAGAACTGACTGAAACTTAGGGTGTACTATGTACCAAGGCCCATTCTGAATTTTAGTTCCTAGAACAACCCCGTGGGCCGTTATTGTTCCCATTTTACTGATGAGAAAACTGAGGCACAGAGATGTTATGTAAATTGCCTAAAATCTTATAACAAGGACCCACTCAGACCAGAAGTCAAACCCAGGCTCTGAGTCTAGGCTCTTAGCCACCAGACTCTTACTATTTCTTGATACGTGAACTTAAAGCGTACATCAAAAATACGGTCAATCTATTTGATTTTTCTTTTGTTATCTGCAAGCGGCTTCAGGAAAAGGAAGGAAGGCAGGGAAGAAAAAGAGAAAGGAAGAGAGGACAGAGAAGGGAAGGGGAGGAGAGAGGGGATCCAGGGAGTGAGCAAGGGAGGACTAACCAGCTAAAGGGAGAACTCAGCCCGCCTCAGAGTGAACTGCCCTCCTACGACTGCTGAAATCTACATTTTCTGCTGGTTTATTTACAGATCGGGTGTTAGATCCTAATAAATGAGAGGATTTTTAAAAGGTCCTCAGGATAGCAGAGCCAAGCTAAGCAAACGGCTCAGGCTCGTGTACATTGCGAGGTGAGATAAAAGGCCCTCGCCGCCCGGGACCACTCCAGCCCCTTATCAGCCACTGGCCCTCTGTGGGGTTTAGAAAGCCCAAGGGGGAGGTACTGGCGGAGAGTTCAAAGTCATTTTTCGAGCAGATATCGCAATCAAAAGTTTGTCTATCTGTTGAAATATTTAGGAGAACAAGATATCGCTTTGACCCGCCTACACCTGGGACATTTCTGAATGCTGTTAAGATGTGTTTTAAGCTTGTTTGTAGTCTTAATCTCTAATGGGCTTCTGCATTTTTCAAAGGGTAGAATTTGGCACAACAAAACCAAACCAAAAAAAAAATTTTTTTTTCTCCATCAAGAGAGGTGTGTTTGGTAACCTTAGCCGTTCCCATGCCTTCTGGAAATCAAAAGAGAAAAAGGTGTATGACCAGATCTTAACCTCACAGTGGTAGCAGAGGTATGCAGCTGCCTTTCTTAACCCAAAATGTTACTTTATAGAGCTGAAGCCACCACCTGACTTCCCAGACACTGGTCCTTAAAAGAGATGGAGAACCTAGACGTGGCGCTTCAAGTTCATGGTGAACTTGGTTTTGTCCTGGGACCCTGGATGTTTGAAGGCCAAAGAGGACTTGTTTGAAGAATGCATGAATGACGCTGCAGAAGAAAATGAACTAGTAATTTAAAGAACAGGGCTTCCCAGGTGGCACTAGTGGTAAAGAACCCACCTGCTCATGCAGGACATGCAGGAGATGTGGGTTCGATCTCTGGGTTGGGAAGATCCCCTGGAGGAGGGCATGGCTACCCACTCCAGTATTCTTGAATAGAGAATTGCATGGACAGAGGAGCCCGGTGGCTACAGTCCATAAGATCTGAAAGAGTTGGGGCACGACTGAAGTGCCTGAGCACAGATTTAAAGAAGGGAGAGAGTTTGGGGCACAGAAACCCTTAGTTGAAAATGGAATATCTTGACTGCCACTTTCTCCCAAACCAGGCTGCCTGGAGCTCACTTGTTCATGTTTCTAATAATCCTACTGGAACAGTAAAATGAAGTTAGCAGTGTCTCCTTAACAGAGTTCTTCATGAGCTCCAAAGATGAAAGAAAATGTATGTAAGATGTCCACACGTGCTTGGCATATAGAAGGAGCATACTGCATGGGGACCAAAAGAGAAAAACAAAGTTAGCTTCTCTCCTCTTCCTCCTCCTCCTCTTCATCATCTATGTCATTAGCATCAGTCACCAAGATGACTTATATATGTTCCCCCCAATATATGGCTTCTTCCAGTTTCACTGGAGGAAGAGGACTCAGTTCTAAACTTCTAAGGCTAGTAAAGAAGTCCATGGTCTCCAGGGCTGCTTTTTAGGGTGCAGGCTGGCGGTGGGGAAGGGGAGCTCCAAAAGTCTGACTCAGTTGATTCTGTGGAGACCCCTGCCGCCTAGAGGGGTGAACCAAGGGCCCCCTGTCCTCTCCCTAAGCTACGAACCAAAGATAAAGAGAACCCAGTCCTTGACCTTCACATTCCCATGGTGAGTCTTGACTCAGAGCAGGTGTAAAAGTCAGTGATACCAGCAAGTCAGTTATGGATCACAGGCTACTGCCCACCACCGTCATCTCCACTGCTTATGTTTCTCTGGATTTATCCTGTTACAGCTGGTATGTTTCCAGGTCCTGGGCACTCATTTATAAAATGGGGTTAACCACGGCTTATACTACCTCATAGGATTGCTCTGTAAGGTAATCATAACAGCAATGTTTCATTAATAGAATATTTACTGCAAGCCAGGCACTGTATTACTATTTACCATTTCATTTCAACTTTGTTAGTAAGCAAATAGTTGCAGATGAAAACTGCTACACGATACCATTACATTCCCATCCGTTGGCAACAATTTTAAATGTCTGGCAATAGCAAGCATTGACAAGAGTGTAAAATCAAACAACCGTGTCGGAAAAAAGGTTGGCAATATTTTCTAAAATCGAGCAGTGTATATCCTGTGAGTCAGCCTTCCCCCCTCACTGATGAACCTGGAGAAACTCTTCCACAGGCATCCTAGAAGACATTTGTAAGAGTTTTCAGAAAGCATTGCTCTCCATAGTAAGAAAGTTGAAAATCATGTAAATGTTCATGACAAACAGAACATCCAACGACAATGTAAATGATGGCTTAGCACTGCACATATCACCATGGGTGAAGAAAGCATGTCTTGGAACTGTATGAAAAATTTTGTGTAGAAGAACATACACAAGCAGTTAAAGTATAAAGAAGGCTTCCCTCATAGCTCAGTCTGTAAACGATCTGCCTGCGATGCAGGAGATCTGGGTTCAATCCCTGGGTCAGGAAGATCCCCTGGAGAAGGAAATGGCAAACCACTCTTATATTCTTGCCTGGAAAATCCCATGGACAGAGGAACCTGGCAGGCTACAGTCCATGGGGTCGCAAGAGTCGGACACGACTTAGTGGCTAAATCACCACCAAAGTATAAAGAAATACCCTGAAATGCGTACCCTCAATTCAGAGTGACCTTTCTCGGCAAGGAGCGGTGGGAAGGATGTGATAAAAAGAGAGACATGAGGGCCTTCTACTGTATTTTTAATATTTTATTTGTTAAGCTGGGTGGTGGGTGCATGAATGTTTATTATACTTTTTAAAAGAATACTTTTTGGGTGTCAAGAATCCATCGGTAAAAATAAAGTGACTTTCTTAAAATAAGCAAATCAAGTCTCATGGAAGGCAGACCTGCTGGAAAAGAATTCACATGAGCTACAATGGCAGTCTGCCCTGGTCAGCATGGACCCCTGGTCCCCCTCCAGGTCAGGCAGATGGGATAGGAAAGCCAGCTCCAAGTCCAGCCATGGGTACAGATGTAAGTTATAAAATACAAGCTGATCAAACCTGAGTACCCAGCAGAAGTACCCTGTTCATAGTCCTGTGCTCTGGAGTGAATTCCAGGCAGAGGAAGCGTCAAGAAGATGGGACTAGAGCAGATGGGGAGAATGAAGCCCTTGGATCGACAGAGGTCCTGCCACAAAGTGGGGAGAAATGATGTATTGATACATTTAATGAAAAGTCACCTCTGGAAGAGTAATATAAATATGGTCATGTAGGCAGATATGTTTGGTGGCTTTTTTTTTTTTTTTAAATCTCCACTCTGGAGCTCATGCTCTGGTACAATTCTTTTGTTAGCTCAGGTAATATTTTTGAAAAACAGCATTACAAAAGGTTAAATGTAGAACAGATGTAAGTTATAAAATACAAGCTGATCAAAGCTGAGATTTTGAGACAGATATGTTAGCAAATGATGATAAATCCGTCCCAGTAGGACTGTAAGAAGCAGACAAATGTAACTGTGGAAGAGTGAAAGTCAAGGGTTGAAAATGGGGGAAGGGGAAAAAGAGTGAAAACAAATGTTGGAGTTAATTCCGGTGAACTCACTCAGAACATCAATGAATCTATGCCAAGGTGGGACAGAGGTAAGGGACAAAATATACGCCATTTTCTTTAAAAGAATAATCAAATTCCTGGGTTTTGAATAATCCGATTATGGATTCAGATCCCAGAGTCTCAGGATCGCTCCTTAGGTCCCTTTCTGAGTCTGAATTTCAACCTCTTCAACGAACAGACGCTGGATTCTGGTTGAAAGCCTTTTAAAAATCAGCTTTCAAATTTGGGCACCTAAACTTCTCATTAAAAAGCCAGATAATTTATAGTCACATCATTAAACCGCTTCCTCAGTCTACCATGATAAACTTATCATTTGGGGCAGGGAAGGGGGGAGATTTCAACAAAGCATTATGGGCTCCTTTCTGGAAAGGCAGCAGAGAAACAAAATTAAATAAATCAGCCTCTCTGTGTCAATAAATGAAGCCCATGAGAAGTAAACTATTTACTGAGGCTTAAGTGAAACAGAAAACATTTAAAGATCAAGAAAAAAAGGAGGTAATTGTTCAGGCTGTCAGCAGGGGACCGCTGTGATAATTTGATCTGAACTCTGCTAACAAATGACTGAGCCGTTCTTCCAACTTTAGTATCTGTTTATGCTCCTACAAATTGAAACCCCACCGCTCAGCTGCACAGAACAGTACCCAGTACAATAGCACATCAGCTTGCCGATTAGTTCAAGGTGGGGATGGATTAGTTGTCCATCCCAGGCCTCTGAGCCCTCCAGAATATTTTGTCTTTCCCTGCTGGGGTAAAAGGGTGCAGACATATGTAACTAATAAAGAAACAGGCTTCTATGGACTGGAGGTTGAATGAAAGGAATGCAGAACAAAACTATAAAATAATAATAGACAAAGGGGCAGTGAGGACTCAGGGAACTCAATACCTCCTCTGCTTACCCAGCCGGGGCTGTCGCACCCTCATCCCCACCAGTTTTTAAAAGGGAAGGGAGTCTGTTGTGTATGTGGTCTGCTAGCCCGGGGTTCCTGGCCAGGCAAGCCGACATTCAGGACTGACATGAGATCAAAAGCCTGATAAATGAGAGGAAAGGGAATGTTTGACCCACTAAACCATATTCTACAAGAATCCCAGGCTTTTAAAGTAATAAGCAAGGCCATAAATTACAAGGTCTTGGATCTATTCTGATGCATTCTGATGCACGTGAATGTTATTCGAATATAATATTTTTAGAGAGATTCATGAGCCCTTGAACGCTTAAGACTCTAGTTCTCTATTAGAATTCTGTGTCTAGAGTTCACACTGGGAAAAAAGCAACTTATCTTCCTGTGGTTTCGGAAGCTAAAAGGGGTAATTAGGTGAAAAATATGCTTTAAATAAATGGGAGCAAATTCAAAATGACACAAGACATCCATACTCTGCTTCCTTAGATCAATAATGAGTCGCATTTGCAAAGGAAACTTTAGGGTGGAATGGAAAAGAAGAGATGAATGAAGGAACAAAGCAGTGTAGTGTAGGGTTAATCACGTGGGAGCTGGCATCGAGGCCTTTTCTCCACCATTATAGGCTGTGTGACCTTGGTCGGATCAATTTGGTGAAAGTGACTAAAATCTTGGTGAAAGTATTAGTCACTCAGTTGTGTTTGACTCTTTGCCACCCTGTGGACTGTAGCCCTCCAGGTTCCTCTCTTCATGGAATTTTCCAGATAAGAATACTGGAGTGGATGCCATTCCCTTCTCCAAAGGATCTTCTGACCCAGGGATTGAACCAGAGTCTCCCGCATTGCAGGCAGATTCTTCACCTCTGAGCCACCAGTGTGTGTGAATAATAATAGTAATAATACCCTTTGTCTCAAAAGAGCTATTGAGAACACCAGAGGAGGAAGCATATACGGCAGGAGTCCCCAGCCTCTAGGATCTAATGCTTGGATGATATAAAAATAGAAATAAAGTGCTTAGTAAGTGTAATTAATACACTTGAATTATCCTGAAATCATCCCCCGCCCCTCACTGTCTTCCACGAAACCAATCCCTGATTTCAAAAATGTTGGCAACCTCTGATACAGGGGACACATTGACTGGACACATGGTTAGTTCATCAGTAAATTTTTGTTGATGTGGTTATTATAATTATCAGTGAAAGGCCATATGGGTATACAGATGAAAGGATGAAAAGAGTTTTGGTTAATCTACCACACACACAAAAAAAAGTTCTGCCAAGAAATTAGAAAGCTTGTGGAAAAAATGACTAGATACAAAGGAAGCTCCTGCAAAAGTTTCCTATGCATTGGATTGTTTCACTTATTCTTTTGTACTTGCACCGTTTCCCAAATTCTCAAACCATGTGCCCCAACCTCCTCTGAGACAATGTTGGCAAACCTTCCAGCAGAGGGCACTGGACCCATGGAGAGTTGGGGGGACCATTTTGAAAACGGCTGCCTTAACTGCCCTCCCCCTAAAAAGAACACGCCTGCTAGCCACGGAGACAAAAACATAACATGTATTTCCATCCAGGCAAAATCGCCTTCAGACCAAAAGCATCTCCTGATGGCTGATGTTTTGCCTGCTAGGATGTTGCCAGATAAAACAATTGCTTACCAGAACCTAAATAACTCCAAAAGCCATGTGATGAAGCAGGCAAAGGCAGAATGAAAAGGATACTTAAGCTTAAGCTTTTCATCCTTTTTAGCTAGCCTAGTGGTTCTCAACCAAAATGAGGATTTATGCTCCTGAGGGGATATTTGGCGATATCTGGAGAGATTTTTGAGTGTCATTCTGGAGGGTGGGAGTGGTTGTTACTGGCATCTAGTAGGTAGAAGCCAGGGATGCTGGTAAACATTCTACAGAATGTGTAGGACAGCCCCCCACAGCAAGGAATTGTTGGCCCAAAATGTCAATAGTGACGAAGCTGGGAAACTAATCTAGACTCAAAAGTGTGACTCTGGTTTTCCACGTGGCTCAGCTTGGCTGAGGTACACATTAATGATGGAGACGTGATATCACTGAGCCTGGAGCTCAGCAAATTAAAACCAAAAAATAATAATGAACAAAACCTGCTCTTGGCTGACTAAGCTTCAGTGAGGGAGGAGAGAAAACAGGTGTTGAGAACACAACTTTGACTTTTCAGTCCTAAACTCCAGAGAAACCAAAATGATCAGAACATGGTCCAGCTCTTTTCTGTTTTCCCAAAGTGGAGAAATGTATGGCCACAGGCTGAATACTTAGAGATGTACTCAGAATCCCTGAGGGATGCTGGATGCACTGGAACTTAACCAGAAGTTAGATGGATAGATTGGGTGGGACGGGAATCCACAATGGAGTCAGTGAGGATCTGAGTTTAAATCCTGGCTCTATCTCTTAATAGCTGTATCACTCTGGGCAGGATAGTTCATCTCTCTGGGTCCCAGTTTCCTATCTTTAAATCAAGGTTAACTCCATCTTCCTTGCAAGGTGGTGGGGAGGATTAAGTTTAATAATGTAGCTAAAGTGTGATATTCTTAAATTCAAGAATGAAATCCATTTTCAAACTGCCCAGTAGATGTTACATTAATTTCTTTCTTTTTTTAGTTTCAGTAGCATGCGGGATTCTTAGTTGTAGCATGTGAACTCTTAGTTGTGGCATGTGGGATCTAGTTCCCTGACCAGGGATCAAGCTCAGGCCCCCTCACTGGGAGCTTGGAGTTTTAGCCTCTGGACCACCAGGGAAGTCCTGATGTTGCATTAGTTTCTAAAATTAACCAACATTTATTGAGCACTCCCTAGATACCACGATTTGCATTGATTGTCTCCCTTTAACATTCTATTATTATCATCCCCATTTTACAGATGGGGAAACTGAGGGGTAGAGGCAGGGTTTGAACCCTGGTGGTCCAGTGCCAGAGCCCACACTCCTCTACTCCCTATACCACTTTTATTTTTTTTTATTCATTCAGTCATTTATTCACTTATGAACAAATGCTTCTTATGTGCCCCAATATACGATTATTATAATCTGTGAAACAGTGATTCATAAGACATGCTTAGGCTTCCCCGGTGGCTCAGAGGTAAACAATCTGCCTGCAATGCAGGAGATGCAGGAGATGCGGGTTCGATCCCTTGATCAGGAAGATCTCCTGGAGGAGGAAATGGAAACCCACTCCAGTATGCTTGCCTGGAGAATCCCATGGACAGAGGAGCCTGGCGGACTACAGTCCATAGGGTAGCAAGGAGACTCGACTGAAGCGATTGAGTGAGTGAGTGGAGACACACTTAGTTCCTGCTTTCAGAGACCTTATAGTCCAGTGAGGAATGTATACTTGATAATATACAATCATAATACAAATCGATAAATGCCACGATGGGGAAACATTTAACTGAAGCGCGGGTGATCAGGGAAGGTTTTCTGGGAGAAATAATCTTTAAACAAAGTGGTTCAGTTCAGTTCAGTTCAGTCGTTCAGTCGTGTCTGACTCTTTGCGACCCCATGAATCACAGCACGCCAGGCCTCCCTGTCCATCACCAACTCCCGGAGTTCACTCAAACTCATGTCCTTTTGAGTTGGTGATGCCATCCAGCCATCTCATTCTCTGTCGTCCCCTTCTCATCCTGCCCCCAATCCCTCCCAGCATCAGAGTCTTTTCCAGTGAGTCAACTCGTCGCATGAGGTAGCCAAAGTATTGGAGTTTCAGCTTTAGCATCAGTCCTTCCAATGAACACCCAGGACTGATCTCCTTTAGAATGGACTGGTTGGATCTCCTTGCAGTCCGAGAGACTCTCAAGAGTCTTCTCCAGCACCACAGTTCAAAAGCATCAATTCTTCGGCGCTCAGCTTTCTTCACAGTCCAACTCTCACATCCATACATGACCACTGGAAAAACCATAGCCTTGACTAGACGGACCTTGGTTGGCAAAGTAATATCTCTGTTTTTTATTTTTTGGTGTTTTTCTTTCTTTCTTTCTTTTTTATTGGAGGCTATTTATTTTACAATATTATATTGGTTGGTTTTGCCATACATTGACATGAATCCGCCCCGGGTGTCCGTGAGTTCCCCCTCCTGAACTCCCCTCCCACCTCCCTCCTCCCTTTATCCTCCCTCTGGGTCATCCCCGCATACCAGCCCCGAGCATCCTGTAACATGCATCGACCCTGAACTGGTGATTTGTTTCACATATGACAACATACATGTTTCAATGCCATACCACTTTTAAAGAAGTTGGTGGTAGAAGGAACATTAGAGATCACTTAGGCAATCCTCCTAATTTCTCAGATGGACAGTTGAGTCCCACAGGGACTAAGTATTTTGCTTGGGATAGAGCTGGTATGAAAACTGGTTGGGGTTTGGGGGGAGGTTGGGTCCTGACTCCCATTTCTTTTAACAAAGAACAACTCTGTTTTTTTTTTTTTTTCTTTTCAAAATCAGATACCATTTTCCCAGCAAAGGGTAAACACAGGACAAATCACTTAGCATGTGTATCTTAATAACCCAACTTGACTGAGATGAATGAATTCGCATTCAGTCATCATATAAGCCTATTAAATATTCTGGGAGGCTGCAGTATACATTTTAATGGATGTTGAAACACTGAGCGTGTGTGTTTATGGCTCTTTTAATCTTGCCAGTTTTACTAATATGATTAGTTCGGGAACCATTTCACATTGAGACGCAGACGTAAAAATAAAAACACGGAAGTTTCTAGAACATTCTGTGCCTTGACTTTTTTTTTTTTTTTTTTAGAATGGACTATTTGGTTCTCACGCATGAGCTCAGTTAGGAAAGAAAAACACAAATGGCTGAAATCACGACATAAGCCCCTTGAGGGACCCATAGGTAGAAACCTATCTTTGTTCACTGTGAAATACTCAACTTCTTGGTTATAATTGTGCTACTGACCTGTTGGGGGATCCAAGATTTCATAGGCTCATAGCTCTAGCTATACCCAAGTCTCAGACACGAGGATCCATGAAGCATGACGTGAGGTGCCCCCAACCCTGCATCTGATATTTATCAGAAGGTCCATAGTGAACAGCGGCCAAAAGAGAATCAGCATCTGGGAAAATGATTGCAAATGGCCAAATGCCACAGTGAGAGTTGTTTGTTCTGGGAATGGAAGGAGGAAATTGTCAGAGGAAGTGAAATAGGAAATGAAGAGATCAAAGGGAGGAGGAAATGAGATTGAATTGAGCCCTTTTTGGACTCAACTTTGCACTCTTAACCCATATGAGGCAAAAAGATTAGCCTTTAAGCAGCCGGGACTGGGAGAAACACTTTCCAACGGGTGCATCCTGGTGATGGCAGCTCCCACATCCCACCCCACACATGCACTGCGGCTGGGGATCTGAGGGAAGCCAGGCCCAATTCCCACAGAAACGCCGGTGGTGAGTGTCCATAACACCCTTAAACCATGGGATAGGATGAGTTTGTATAACCCAAGCCCAGACTCTCTCCCCCCAAAGGAAGTGAGACCTCACCTAGAACCAGCCACTTCCCTTGTACCCAGGGTAGAAAATGGGATTTCCACAAGTCAGAGTTAAGAGCAGGGATGGGGGCCCACAAGACAATGGGTTACAAGCTACAGGGAGTCAAGCCACAGCGATGATCCTTTGTCCTGGCTTGAATCTCTGGTCATTACAAATCTTTGTAAAGACCCAGGTGCATCTGTCTGCTTCTCATCTCAGGAAGAAGCAGCTTTGTAACATATTCAACACAGACTTATTTAAAAAATAGTCCACTTTTTAAAAAATCTAAGGAAATAAAAAATAACATTAAAAATATACTATTATTAAGGTTGTGTCTAGTGTTGTACCTTAGAACCTGCTCTTTTCTTATTAAAATGAAAGCTTGGAAAAGTTAGTGAAGTATTAAAGACATATTAGCAACAAAACTTAGAGTTTCTCTTGTTGGTATGGAAAGATTGAGAAGAGATTGAAATGAGTTAATTTTCTCACTAATTCATTAATTAGTGCTATATCCATGTACCATCCAAAGTCACTTGAACTTTGGGAAATTCTAAACTAATCAAATGGACATGAGTTAGAACAAATCCCTGGAGACAGTAAAGGACAGGGAAGCCTGATGTGTTGCAGTTCATGGGGTCTCAAAGAGTCAGACACGACTTGGCGACTGAACAGCAAAATAATAATCAATATTTGTGCCCTTTTATTTCATTTCCTTTTGCCCTATGCTCACCTTTTCTTCCTCCAACTAGACTGTAACTCTCTTTAAGGCAGAGGCCAGACTTGTACTTCTTAATAGTTCTACCTAAGAAGCCACACTTCTTAGGTGTGGCCCTTAATAGGCACTCCATAAATGTTTGTTGGCCCAATCAAATCTAGTTGAATCTTAGCAGGCAGGGCTGATATTTCTTTAAAGTCATTTGGAGGACTCCCACCACGTTCCTGAGAATCTCTAGATGACAGTGAATCAGATTCTCAGAATGCCTTCTAAGACGAGATGCTTGCAGGTCACACCTTCCATGGTTCCTGCTCAGTTCCCCACATGGGCAGACTGTGTTCTCCATGTGCACTGTCCTTTAGGAACCTCAGTGAGACAGATCAGCTCTGCAGTACTGAGCTCACCAGACATGATCAGACAATCCAATCTTCTTTTTCCCCTGTGATGAAACTGATCCGTAATACGGCTTTCATACACGTGATGACAAAAACTGGAATTTTGAATTAGATCTAGAGGTCAATTTTCTTTTCCATGAGTATTTCATGGTGACATCAAGTTTCAGAGGAGGAGGTGCACGAAGACTCATGAGTAATTTTGTCTCATTAACAGCCTGGAGAGGTCCCAGGCCTCTCTTCGCTGTCCGGGCTGGTTGGTTTAATGGCTGGGTTGGTGGTGGGAGAGGGGAGAAAAACTGGTCATGAAAATTATACTTGAGAACAGAAATCCTTTTCGTGGAGTAAGAGAACAAAGTGCTGATTTGTCACAAGAATAGGTTTCTAGCCTTCTTGGTCTAGGAGTCTAGTTTTCTTTTTTTGGTTGTTGCTGTTATTTGTTAAATTAAGCTGATATTTAACATGTAAGGATAATGCCATATATAGCGATAGTTAAGGCCTGAGTAGAATCTCAATGAAGCCCCCAACAAAAATGATTTGTTAGCAGACACTTGAGATCACCAGCGACAATTCATTTCTGTAGAGTAATGTAAACTAATTATCTACTGTGCAGAAGCAAGGACTGTGCTTGCATGATAAATTGAAGAATATTGCATTATAAGAAGAAATATTAATTCACATAACATAACATTAAAATTGATGACAAACTTTTCCCTTTTTTAATTGTTTAATTTTTTAATTACTATTGTCTTACAGCGGCTGACATCACATACCTCCAGAGGCACACAAATGTATTTGCCTGAAAGCACATTCTTTGCAAGAAGAAAACAGGCTGATTCAGAAAACAAGCATCTTAATTCTTTCTTTCGTTTCACAGAAATTTATTTTCTCTCCTGGGAAATAAATTTTAATATGGCGGGGGAGAGGAATTTTTTTTTCTTAGCATATTGGTACATTTTTAATCAGAGAAAGTCCTAAACTTTTAATAAAATTGAAGGCAGTATCACCACCAAGATAAACACAAAATTCTAAGAATTAACATTCTGACTGGAGGGTTGCACTTTCTACTTTCTCTCAATCACAAATTGTTATTTGCCACCATTTTCTGTCCCTGAGTGCTTAAGATAAAACTGACAACTTGATGGAGAGATTCCTATCACTTAGTTCTCTCCATAGGTCTAGCAGGAAAATGCCTAATTGAATTATTTATTTCTTTGCTCTTCCAAATGAAATTAACATTCTAGGTTCAGAATGAGTGGATCTTGACAAGAATGTCAATCAAAGAAGTGGCTCTCAGGTCATTACACTTAGACTGGATGGGGGAGGGGAGGGGGAGGTGGTGGAGGTGTTGGGGGAGGGGATTTGCAGGGCACCATGTGGTCAGTTCAAGGGCTGGTTCTTTATTCAAACTAACTTCTGTGGCATCTTAGAATCTTTGGAGATTTGGGCATTAAGACCCATAGCCCCAGATGAGTGGACATGTATGACCTTTTCCCTTCCCTCCCAGCCACAGCTTACTGGACCAGAGATTCCAACCCAAAGATAATAAATCTCTGAACAGTCCAATGACATAGTCTGGTGTCAAGAACTCTGCTGAATCCAGGTGGTTGGAGTTCTCTCCTGGGACTCTGGGCTGAGAGGCTGAGTTAGTTAGGGTTGTGCAGACAGGTTGCATAGCATTGTGGGCTGGTGGCCATCTTGAAAGTCAAGGAAGAGAGAAAGAAATAGATAAGACAAGAAAAAGCAAAGATGAGAAACTACATAGCCCATGGGGGAGGGCTTAAATATTTGGTTCCTGAAAGTCAGTAAGTTCCCTGAAACCTGGCTGCATTGTACTTGAAGTCCAGGAGTCTTTAGTACCCTTATAATCAGTTCAGTTCAGTCGCTCAGTCGTGTCTGACTCTTTGTGACCCCATGGACTGCAGTATGCCAGGCTTCCCTGTCCATCACCAACTCCCAGAGCTTGCTCAACCTCATGTCCATTGAGTCAGTGATGCCATCCAACCATCTTGTCCTCTGTTGTCCCCTTCTCCTCCTGCCTTCAATCTTTCCCAGCATCAGGGTCTTTTCTAATGACCTCATATTTTTATTGGCATTCACTTGAGTGGCTTGCTGTGCCTTCCTATCAGAATCATCCCAACTAGTCATCATTGGAAGAAGCCCATTGGCCGTTTCTCAACAGTTACCTTCTTTCATCTCTGGATCTTTGCACACAGTTCTCTCTGCCTTACTTCGCTGAATCCATTGCCTGTGTCTCACCCAGGAATCCCCCACTTCCGGTAGCTTCTATGACCAACCTTGAGTTAGACCCCACCGTCCCTCTGCTGTGGCCATCTTCTGTGTCTGGCTGTGCGCTCTACAGAGGCAAGGCTGTAGTATCCACCATCTCTTAACTTTAAGACCTGGGACACCGCAAAGGCTCTCTACCTTTTCACTTCCAGACTGAAAGTCAGAAAAATCAACTCACAATCTTGCATGTTCATTCTTTGGCTTGGCATTTAAGACTGTTTATAATCCAACCCCAACCATATTTTCTGGTCTGTTTCTCACTGTGGAGGCCATATTCTAGTCAATAAAACAAACACATTAAGCGGCTGCTTACAACATGCAAAACACATGGCTGCCAAGCTGGATGTTTGCTGCTTTTGAATCCTATTTAGTAATTCCCTCATGTTAAGCCTTTACTTGTAGAATTATCTCTATCATAAAAGTTTCCTCTCATCCATCTCCAATTCTCAACATCCTACTTTCCCTCTGAATCCAGGTCAGAAATGAGTCCCTTCCCCAGGTGATCACTGGTCCAATGTACCTTCTATCTCTAGCAGAAAGGGAAAGTGTCTTTTGGGGATCCCCTCTGTACCCTAGGCCTACCAAAGGCAGTCAGAAGAGTCTGACATGGATGCTGTCTCATGCTCTTCATTATAATAAAAATCTCCCCAAGGGCCAGAGCCATACCTTATCCTGGGCAAACCCCTCTAACACACACACACATACAAATTAAATGAAGAATTTTTACCACTAAAATAGCATGCTTGTGCTAGGAGAACCTTACATTTTCAAGGTAGTTTATTCATCTTATCAGAAAGAAGCAAATGAAGATAAAATAGCACATGGTGGATTAAGGACAAATCCTCTAAAATTAGTACCTGGGACGTCCAGCCTAATACCTAGTCTTGATCCACAGGCTAGAAGGGTAAGTTCACATCTTCTGAACAATGAATCTCAGCTCATTTGGGTTTTCAGTATCCAAGGGTCCCAGCTATGTTCACTACTCTCTTCACTAGGTGATCTAAGTGGACTGGTCCATCTTAGAAACTATTTCAACAGATACTGGAACAGAAAGGGAGTTCTGATTTCCTTGATTAACCAGGGTCTTGGTTACTGGAGTATCACACCTTCTGATCTATTAAGGATTTACTGCAGTGAAGAAATAAGGAGGAAAGATCCTTCCTTATTCCACCTTTTTATGCTTCAGTGTTAGTACTGTTACTTATGCTCCAAAGATAGAAGGGGTACCATTATCATCTGCAAAAGAAAACAATTACAATAACATTGCTACAAAGCACGTATTGAACACTTACTATATGCCAGATATTATTCAGAGAACTTAATCTGCATTAACCAACCTAATCCTTAGAGCATCCCTAAGAAGTAGCAACTGTTATGTTTCCATTTCGTGGATGAGTAAAATGAGGCACGGAGAGATTAAGTGACTCCCTCACTATCAGACAGCTGGTATGTGATGGAGCTGGGACTTGACCAGCTGGATCCCTGAACTGCTCTTCTCAACTGCTATGTTCTACTTTACAAAGCTTGTGGGTGAGCGGGGTTGCATGCTACAGGGGCTTCAAGTTAAGCATTCATCTGTCAATAACTTATCACTTGGCTCTGTTCTCTAGCAGTATAAGGATTTCAGAGATGAATTTTGCTCATCTCATCCATCTACTCATGATATAAATAATGAACTGAAGCAGGCCAAGGATATTTGACTTGTGGAAAATACAGGGTAGAATCTCAAAAGTCAATTCCCTTTCCCCTAATCACCATCTTCCTTTTCTCTCTAACAGCCCAGCAGTATCTCCCAAAGTCACTCATTTCAGCACCACTGCTCTGACTTTTCTCCATTTGCCAGCCCCTACTCCTTCCTTCGCGTGCTGTGATTCTTGGGGTCGCAAAGAGTCGGACATGACTGAGCAACTGAACTGACTGACGGACTCCTTCCTTCAGGGCTTCACCAGTGGCTCACGGGTCAAGAATCCGCCTGCAATGCAGGAGATGCGGGTTTGATCCCTGGATTAGGAAGATCCCATGGAGGCAGGCGTAGCAACCCACTCCACTATTCTTGCCTGGGAAATCCCATGCACAGAGAAGCCTGGGTGGCTACAGTTCATGCGGTCACAAAGAGTTAGATACAACTGAAGCAACTGAGCACCGACTTCTTCTTTACCCACCCTGCTCTTTGCCCTGAGAGGCTGACCTCTGAGAACTGCATCTCCCAGACTCTCCCTTGACGTTGGCTTCTGGTTGGGTTGGGTTGATATAAGGCATCAGTAGTATCCTGGAAGATGGAAGCAGAGAGACGTCAGGGTGTTTATTTCTCTGCTTCCCGATGAGGCGGGCTTCCTTTGTGGCTCAGCTGGTAAAGAATCTGCCCGCAATGTGGGCTACCTGGGTTCAATCCTTGGGTTAGGAAAATCCCCTGGAGAAGGGAAAGGCTACCCACACCAGTATTCTGGCCTGGAGAATCCCATGGACTGTATAGTCCACGGGGTTGCAAAGAGTCGGGCACGGCTGAACGACTTTCGCTTTCCCAATGAGGCAGCTGCCTCCCACCTCCTAAGTCCCAGGTCTCACGTGGCTCTGGGGGAACCCCACCCTTCCCTCACACTCAGCCCTCAGAGGCTCATGGCTCCCACAGTTGCTAGTCTTGAGTGTTCACCCTCTCTCTTTGGTCCCCTTCACCTTGCTCACAGCTCTCTAACTAGTCATCTCATTAATCCCTTTCCAGTTAATTCTTTGAGCATGCCTTTCATGCCTCTTAGAACAATCTTCTTGATTTCACCTATCCAAGTCCTTGCTTTACCCAAGGTCTACTTATTTATATTTATCTAATATATTTTAAAATCAATTACACTATTTTATGTTTCAACTATTTTAAAGTAGACATTCAATCCCTATCATAAATGGAAAACCATGTCCATTTATCCTAAATCAAATAGAATCATTAAAAAATAAAAAAGAAGGGTGGGGACTTCCCTGGTGGTCCAGTAGTTAAGAATCTGCCTTGCAATGGTCGGGGAACTAAGATTTCACATGAAAAAAGTGAAAAAGGAGTGAAAGTGTTAATTGCTCAGTCATGTCCCAGTCTTTGCAACCTCATGGACTGTAGTCTGCCAGGCTCCTCTGTCCACGGAATTCTCTAGGCAACAATACTGGAGATCCCACAAGCAGCAGAGCAACTAAGCCTGTGCTCCCTAACTACGGAATTCTATGCGACACAACGAAGATTCCTTATGCCACAACTAAGACCCAATGCAGCCATATTAATTAATTAATAATAAACAAAATCAGGGCAAACAAATCAACATCATTAATCCATAGCTAGCTACTATTGCCTCCACGGCTTTGAGCCCAAGTCCTCCCCAAACTTTGGTAAAAACGGAGGTAAACAAGAGTTTAAAAGGTGTTAAAGACATCCTACCAGTAACTTGAGATATCCTGGCTGATACAACCAGAAGGATCATGAGAGCATTGTTAAGGGAATAACGTTCTCATGGGGAGAATCTACGTTATTTGATACTCCACCTCAAAGGCAGTTTGTGTCCCAACTGTTGGATAATCCTGCCCACCAGCAACCAGTAAAAAGGAGCTGTGGACACAGTTCGTAACCTCAAGTTATGTCTTTGAGATGAAACGGGAAGATTCTAGATACTACTAGAAGATACTAGAAGCTGATACCAGCACAAGGAAACATAATATACATTCACAGGACTGCGTGAATTAATGAGCCCTCTCTCCACGCTGACAGCAGCCACAGGCTTCCAAGAGAAGCTGGCCTTTCTCTGCTCATACTCTTCACAGTGCAAACTGAACCAATAGGAACATGTAGGTAGGCCAAGTGTCAATGTCAACATGTATGGGTGCATTCCTGTGAGGTTGGAGTTGTGTGAGGAATTTAAACTTTACCAAGGCAGATGGTTTAAGGTACACACAGATGGATGCTTCTTTTTGGCTGGTGTGAATGATATGAGCAACATCAATACATTTCTTTCTCACGGTCTGATAGCCACAAACTGTTAATTCCACGACCTCACCAGGACAGCATTTATCAGATAGACTCTCTCCTCGTCCGTGTTCCAGCTGGGTGGAAAACATTTGTTTCAAGCATATCCAAGAGCTTTCTTGTGTTACATGCACCCTACCCTGTTGCTCCTGCTATGTTTTATAAGGCAAATATAAAATTAACACCTCAGCAATAATTATTTCCTAAACTGGGTTCCAACACAAATTTCCAATTTGAGGTCAGATGTATTGCCTCATAAAATTTTTACAGCTGCAGTCAAATTGTGGTAGTTAATTCCTGGAAAATACAATTCTTAATTCGCCAGAATTAGTTTTAAGTCTTGATTCATCCTCTAAAGACGAATGTGTATTACTGCCGTTTATACAAAATGTTCAAACAGTAATATCCAATATAATAGCTTGCATAATTTCAGCTAATTCTGTTAGAGGTATTTGACCTACTTATACTTTCACTGAACCATACATCATGGCTTTAAGATCATTGGGTCTGATCTTTCTAAATTGCCCTTTCCCTAACTGCATAAGTATTACTTAATACTATGCAGCTAAACATGGAATCATGTCAAAGAGGAAAGAATAATTAGAATATCCATGAAGAAGGATTCTATTTATACTCCTACAGCTACCAGTCATTTGTTACTTTCAGACCTATGCCTAAATCATAGGCTCTGAGCCTCTGTTCTGAACTGCAAAATTCACACACATGTACCTGCAGAATTCAAAACATTTCATCTGTTCAGTTTCCCTCAAGCCTTAAAATGTAATTTAAAAATTCAAATAATAAATTAAGGAAAAATAGTAATAGCAAACACAATGCCTATCACCTGCTAGGCTCTGTTCAAAGCATTTTAGATACGCTAACCTTTTAACTCTGATGCTAGGAAAGGTTGGGGGCGGGAGGAGAAGGGGACGACAGAGAATGAGATGGCTGGATGGCATCACCAACTCTGTGGACATGAGTTTGAGTGAACTCCGGGAGTTGGTGATGGACAGGGAGGCCTGGCGTGCTGTGATTCATGGGGTCGCGGAGAGTCGGACACGACTGAGCGACTGAACTGAACTGAACTGAACCTTTTAATCCAGACAACAATCCTGGGAAACATAAGCTTTTATTATTATACCCATTTTACAGATGAGAAAACAGAGTCACAGAGATAATAAGTAATTTATCACATATCATAGAGTTGCCCAACAAGAGGCAGAACTGGAACTCAAGCACAGAAAATCTGGCTTTGGAGTCTCTGCTTTTGACCACTTTGTAATATTTTGTGAGATAAAGAGTCAGACCTAAAACAAACAAATGATTAACATTCACCATAGCTGGCAGATCCCTATTCTTTTCAACTATGTAGTGAAGGCAGCAGAAGAGGAATGGGACACATATGAAACGTCTGGAGATATGAAGACAAATAGGAGAATAGTGCCTGACTTCCCTTATCTGAACACTGTTTTCTAAGTGTCTAAGACATATCATTGCATCAAGAGGGGTCTAGTCTGTAGGATAAAGCCTACAGACTTCTGGAAGAGGAAGAGGCCACCTTCTGCAAAACAGATGCAGGCTGACTTCTAGGTGAGGACCATGCAAGTTCAGTCATGCTTTCTTTAGCCTCTGGAAATAATTTATTCCTATGCCAGAGCCTTGGCACTAGCTGCAGAGTGGTAGAAAGGACCAAACATTTGTGCCCTGACAGGCCGGAGTTCATTCCTGTTCAGCCACTCCCTAGCTGTGTGGGCTGAAGCAAAGCACTGAATGGATCTGTACCTTCATCTTTCTCATTTTAAAATGGGCATACATCTATTTCCTGTCCAGTCCATTGTGCCCTACTTTGGATGCACCCATTTCTCAGTTAGGGTTTTTGAGTGCAAGCAATAGAAAGCAGCCCTGGCTAATCTAGCCAAACAAATCAGTGGGAGAGATGTGGAGTTTCATTTCATTATGAAATGAAAGAAGAACAAGCTGGAGAAAGATAGGGCCTACAGTCACTCAGGGTTACGATAACTAAAAGAGATAAAGCATGCCAAGCCTGTGACCCTTAGAAGGCACTCAATAAAGCTTCATTCTTTCCCCTTCTGTCTTGGGCTTCTTTTCACCCAATTCTTCATCCATTCCAACACATACTGTGTGCCTGCGCTATGCAAACGCCATGATCAGTATAAAGAATGTGAAAAGGAATAACTCAGTCCCTGCCAAAAAGTCCGCAATGCCCTCACCCACAGTATTCTTTTATGTTGTTGAGAAACACCCAAATGAATCATTCATCTCTGAAACAAATGGCTAATGTCAAAACATTTACTAATGCAGACAGAGCTGACTGATACAAATGACTGAATAACCCATTGTTTGAAAATCTACAAGAGTAATATATATTACAATCAGATAAATCAAAATTACAAAAGGTTTTCTGCTGCTTTTCAAAATGCTTGCCAGAAGTTGGTCAAATGACAGTAAGAAGGATAATCAGTTTAACAAGTGGTTGCCGGTTACCTCTAGGGAATGAAACTGGGGGGCAGGGTGGGGGGTGGTGGTGAGGTGGAGGAGGGAGTGGGGGACACGAGGAAGACCACTTTTCATTTGATAATCTCCTGGAGGGCTTGCATTTTTAGACTCAATGTATGTGCCTATGTTATAATAATTGAATAATAGTTTGTATAAAAATAGACTCATCAGGGCACATTTGTTAATTTTAGGAAAAAACGAGTTTGAGCCAGTAGGCAGGCAGGCAGGATTTAGCGGCTCAGGGCAGAAGGCAAGGAAGGGAGTGGAAGCAGACCCAGCCTGAACCTCGTCGCTGTATCTCTGTACCTCCACCACCGCCTGTCGTCTCTGCATCTCGCTTCCTGAGGCTGTTGCTATGAGGCTACAACTTCACTGCTCCCTCTCTCCAGCCTCACATCCCCATACCTTTGTGGCTAGAAAGGAGAACAGTTTTCCTCTCCAGTGTCAGTTAGAACATCCCTAGGGGAGGCCCGAACTGGGCTAACAAAGCCATCCACGGCCTGGGGTTGAAGGAGACTCATGGGCTCAGCTTCGGTGAGGGGCTCATTATTTAACCAGTCAGGGAGGAGGCCCCTCGTGGCTCTCATTGGACCCACAGAGAGGGAGGCAGAAGAGAGGTGGTAGCACGAGTCCAGGCACGGAGAGTCACTGGTAGCGGGGCAGCCCTCCCAGTGTGTGTGTCACCCCTGAAATCTCTGACCTGGCTCTTTGGACCCTGGCCTTTATATCTCTCCTCTCAAAAATACTAGCCCCAAAGGGACCTTAGAAACCAGATCTTCTGGGCAGGTCTTCTTATGAAAAAGAAAAAGAACTTGGGTGGCTAAATCTTTCAAGTTCATTCATAAAGTCAACGTTGTGTTCTATGCTTTGCTTCCCTTCTAAACCAAATCCCGGGAGATAAAGGGCAGGATGCTAAGTCTCCTGATATTTTTCCTCATCTTCGCATCCCCTTTGCATTTATCTCATAAATATTTATTGAGTACCCACTATGTGCCAGGTTCTGTTGTGCACCTGTGTGCATTCATGGGTGCTAAGTCACTTCAATAGTGTCCATCTCTTTGTGACCCTATGGACTGTAATGCGCCAGGCTCCTCTGCCTATGGGACTTTCTAGGCAAGAATACTGGAGTGGGTTGCCATTCCCTTCTCCAGCTGAGCACCTACTGTATGCCAAATATCCGGGACACAGAGCCAAGAGTGAAATGCACTTCACAGAGCATGTATTCTGGTAGAGAAGACAGGCAACATACACACACACACACATACACACACCTTCAACACTTTCAGATCATCATTAGGACTATGAAGAATCTTAATGCAAGGTGAGATATACACAAGCATCAGGTATAAGGGGTGATTGCAAACAGCATGGTCAAGGGCAACCTTGTTTTTTTTTTAAACAAATATTCTTTATTATTTATTTATTTATGTCAGAGTATAATTGCAAGGAGATAAATGTACACACTGGGCTTCCCTGGTGGCTCAGTTAGTAAAGACTCCTCCTGCAATGCAGGAGACCCAGGTTCGATCCCTGGGTCGGGAAGATCCCCTGGAGAAGGAAACAGCAACCCACTCCAGTATTCTTGTCTGGAGAATTGCATGGACAGAGGAGCCTGATGGACTACAGTCCATGGAGTCACAAAGAGTCGGACAGGACTGAGGGACTAAACCACCACCACCATCATGTGTCTACATATAGCTGATTCACTTCACTGTATAGCAGAAAGGGCAACCTTCTGGAAGAAGTGACATCTGAACAGAGACCTGAATGAATGAAAGTGGGTGTCTTCCAGGCAGATTTGACAGCGATCAATGCAAAGAAATAGAGGAAAACAACAGAACGGGAAAGACTAGAGATCTCTTCATGAAAATTAGAGATACCAAAGGAACATTTCATGCAAAGATGGGCTCGATAAAGGACAGAAATGGTGTGGACCTAACAGAAGCAGAAGATATTAAGAAGAGGTGGCAAGAATACACAGAAGAACTGTACAAAAAAGATCTTCACAACCAAGATAATCACGATGGTGTGATCACTCACCTAGAGCCAGATATCCTGGAATGTGAAGTCAAGTGGGCCTTAGAAAGTATCACTACGAACAAAGCTGGTGGAGGTGATGGAATTTCAGTTGAGCTGTTTTGGATCCTGAAAGATGATGCTGTGAAAGTGCTGCATTCAATATGCCAGCAAATTTGGAAAGCTCAGCAGTGGCCACAGGACTGGAAAAGGTCCGTTTTCATTCCAATCCCTAAGAAAGGCAATGCCAAAGAATGCTCAAACTACCACACAATTGCACTCATCTCACACGCTAGTAAAGTCATGCTCAAAATTCTCCAAGCCAGGCTTTAGCAATACGTGAATCATGAAATTCCAGATGTTCAAGCTGGTTCTAGAAAAGGCAGAGGAACCAGAGCTCAAATTGCCAACATCTGCTGGATCATGGCAAAAGCAAGACAGTTCCAGAAAAATATCTATTTCTGCTTTATTGACTATGCCAAAGCCTTTGCTGTGTGGATCACTATAAACTGTGGAAAATTCTAAAAGAGATGGGAATACCAGACCACCTGACCTGCCTGTTGAGAAACCTATATGCAGGTCAGGAAGCAACAGTTAGAACTGGACATGGAACAACAGACTGGTTCCAAATAGGAAAAGGAGTACGTCAAGGCTGTATATTGTCCCCCTGCTTATTTAACTTATATGCAGAGTACATCATGAGGCACATTGGGCTGGAAGAAGCACAAACTGGAATCAAGGTTGCCGGGAGAAATATCAATAACCTCAGATATGCAGATGACACCACCCTTATGGCAGAAAGTGAAGAGGAACTAAAAGCCTCTTGATGAAAGTGAAAGAGGAGAGTGAAAAGATTGGCTTGAAGCTCAACATTCGGAAAACAAAGATCATGGCATCTGGTCCCATCACTTCATGGGCAATAGATGGGGAAACAGTGGAAACAGTGTCAGACTTTATTTTCAGTTCAGTTCAGTTCAGTTCATTTCAGTCGCTTAGTCATGTCCGACTCTTTGCAACCCCATGAACCACAGCACGCCAGGCCTCCCTGTCCATCACCAACTCCCGGAGTTCACTCAAACTCATGTCCATCTTGGGGGGCTCCAAAATCACTGTGGATGCTGATTGCAGCCATGAAATTAAAAGATGCTTACTCCTTGGAAGGAAAGTTATGACCAACCTAGATAGCATATTAAAAAGCAGAGACATTACTTTGCCAACAAAAGTCCATCTAGTCAAGGCTATGGTTTTTCCAGTGGTCATGTATGGATGTGAGAGGTGGACTATGAAGAAAGCTGATGGCCGAAGAATTGATGCTTTTGAACTGTGGTGTTGGAGAAGACTCTTGAGAGTCCCTTGGACTGCAAGGAGATCCAACCAGTCCATTCTAAAGGAGATCAGTCCTGGGTGTTCACTGGAAGCTGAAACTCTAATCCTTTGGCCACCTCATGCGAAGAGTTGACTTACTGGAAAAGACTCTGATGCTGGGAGGGATTGGGGGCAGGAGGAGAAGGGGATGATAGAGGATGAGATGGCTGGATGGCATCACTGACTTGATGGACATGAGTTTGAGTAAACTCCAGGAGTTGGTGATGGACAGGGAGGCCTGGAGTGCTGCGATTCATGGGGTCGCAAAGAGTCGGACACGACTGAGCAACTGAACTGAACTGAACTGACAAAGGCTTTTAGGTGAAATGAGGTTGGCAGGTTTGAGGATCAGCGAGGAGGGTGCCCCAGCTGGAGCAGAAGAGGAAGGGGGCGATGGAGGGGAGGTGGGGAGAGCCTGCAGGGCCAGGATTCTCTTATGAGTATTATTCTACATGTAAGGAGGAGCCTTGGAGTGGATCAGGTCGGGGAGTGACATGATCTGATTTATTGTACTGAAGTGACTAGTCGGTGGTAGGCTCTCAATAAATATGCTCAGTTGTGTCCAACTCTTTGCGACCCCATGGAGTGTAGCCCACCAGGTGCCTCTGTCCATGGGATTTTCCAGGCAAGAATACTGGAGTGGGTTGCCATTTCCTACTTGATAAAGATTTGTTAAAAATTTTTAAAAATCTCTGATAAAAAACACTTAATAGTCTTTTTGGCAGAAGAGGGTCTGTGTTACTAATAATGAAAACTCACAGACATTGGTCCAGCGCTTTATAGTTTACAAAGCTCTTTCACCCCAATGATCTAATCCGACCTCTCATTTGGACGTGGATATATGACCACACAGCACCAGGGCCCACATGCAGCAGAGTCTGCACCAGGTGACACAGCTGTCACCGGGGGGTGCAGCTTAGGGACCCAAAGATGCCACAGGGACCCCCCCCACCTCCATAGTAGGCTTTCCCAAACCCAAGAAGGGGCATTCCCATGCTCATTTTTCTGGAACCATCATGACAGCTTAGCTTTGCCAGCCAGAGCCCCAGGGAGACCAGATCAAGAGGAAATTATCTATGATCTGGGATATTTACTTTTTCACCCTTTTTTTTCTACTCAAACATGGAGGTGTCTTTGGTGGTAAGAAAAGAAAAATTATTTAACCTGCCCCTCAGGCCTGGGATTAAGGCCATTAGAAACCATGGCAGTGGGGTGCCCCTAAAGGAGCCCCTGATTTAAGGAGCTGGTGTCAAGACCCTCAGTGACATCATGGGGCCACTCTCTGGAGCAGGGCTAGACTGTCACCACCCCAGCCCTCATGGCGCCTCAGGCCACGGCCTCAGAAATCACCCTGTCCTCTGGCTTTCTCAGCCTCAGTGACAGCCACCTTTCTTCTGTTCTTCCCCACCCATGTGGGAAAGGCAGTTCTCCAGCTTTCTTCCTGGGAGCCCTGGGACTGAGAGGGTGGGGTAGGGGAGGAGAGAGAAGAAAGGGAGGAGAAGCCCCTGGCTCCTTCACGTAATCCAGGTAGGTCAGGGTGCCGGTCTCACACTTCTTACTATTAATCCTTGTGACCTTGTTGTTAAGTTACTCAGTCATATCCGACTCTTTGCAATCCCATGGACTGTAGTCCGCCCTGCTCCTCTGTCCATGGGATTCTCCAGGCAAGAATACTGGAGTGACTTGCCGTTCCCTTCTCCAGGGGATCCTGCTGACCCAGGGATCAAACCTGGGTCTCCCAAATTGCAAGGAGATTATTTACCATCTGAGCCACCAGGGAAACCCTGGCTGCCCAGTGGGGCTTTCTTGTAGTCCTGTCGTTCAGTCATCTCCAATTCTTTGTGACCCCATGGACTTAGCCTGTCAGGCTCCTCTCTCCAAGGAATTTTTCAGGTAAGAATACTGGAGTGGGTTGCCATTTCCTCCTTCAGGGGATCTTCCCACCCCAGGGATAGAACCCATGTTTCCTGCACTGGCAGGTGAGTTATTTATCACTGTGCCACCTGGGAGGCCCCTGAAAGTATGGGGTTGGAGCCCCAGCACTCTCAGAGGCTGCCCCCTGCTCAGTGGCCTTCACCACTGACATGCCCTTTCTACCCTGGCATTTCCCATTAGACATGGTGTTTAAAATGTCCTTAGTCTCAGTGTATTTTGAAACATTTCTTCATGCCACTTTCCAGCTACTTCTTACAAGAGTCATAAGAGAGGGCCTTCAGAATTCACGGAATGAATGCCATTGTTAATGGGCTGTTGTGTAATTGTCGGAAGAATACATGTGTGCATTCTGGCCTCCAAATACAGTTATAATAGAATGAAAGCAAATCTGCATTTTTCTGTTGTCAATCATGTTTATTAAATTGAAAGAAAAAATGTCTTCTCTCCCAGGCAGTATGAAAAGTGGAGGGAAAATGAATTTATTCTCTGTTGGAGAACTGGGCTAAAAATGTCATTAACAGAGGCAATTATGCATTCTGATGCAAAGTGTTTCAAGCTGACAGTAGGCAAACTTACAGTGGTGCTCCCAGACCACAGGCTGCAAATTCTCTAACAACTTTATTCATATGTGCTGGCCTACAGTTCAATCTGGCTTCCTTTGAGTATCTCCTGCAAATAAAAGGCCCCATTCTTCGGCTTCCCCTGGCTTTATTTGCAGTGAAAACACCACTTTGTGCCCACGTTGTGTTAAAAGAACAGATTTGTGTTCGTTCCTGTAGGTTTCTGATGGGAGGACGGAGGCAGGCGATCTTCACTGCGGATGGTGAGCCGTCTTTTTGAGGAGGAAGATGGAGAGAACAGGTCTCCAACAGGGAACCTTTGTCCCGGCATGCAAATGAGCCTCTGCCCACAGTGCAGATAATGGCAGCCTCGGCCCAGCCTCGAACCCATCCATCTGCAGCTACTTTGTTAACCCGATGTTTTCTACCTTCTTTCTCTCATACCAAATACTTGGTGTGGACAGCTGTGAATTTTAAACAACCGTTCCGTGTATGTTTTCTAATTTTGTGTATTCAGATTGTTTCTCCATGTTGGCAGGAGTCAGGGGGTGTTGTGGAGAGGAGGTTGGAAGCTAAGTACCTAAAAGGACGTTCCTTCCCTTGGAGATTTCATGCTTTTCAAAAGTCACAGTGATTCTGATTGCTAAACAAAGTAGAAATTCAGTGGGCTCACCAGTAGCATTTGGAAGGACCTGTAGCACAGAAGCACTTTTGGAATGGACAAGGCTGCGGGAGGCTGTGAGACAGAGAGGCCTGGAGGCAGGTCTCTGGAGTGACATGCTACTCAGGCAGGCCCTGGTGGCCCCTGGAAGCAGAATCCTCCTTCACGTCTGCCCTGGTTTATCTGTAAAATGGGTCACAAGAGCAACCTCTAAAGGCCGAAAATAAAGACGTCCTATATCCAGGCCATCGACCCAGTTTTATTTCCCCTTTCCAGCTCTGATTACATTGTTCTGGCATCAATCTCTCATCTTAGATGGAGTCCAAAGCCATGGATGTGTTTTTAAGCATGAAGGAAAACAAAATGAGCTATCAGACTGAGGCCTGTGTTCCTAAGGCACACAAGAGGCAGCATGATTTTTTAAATTTGTGTACAAAATTATACTTTTGTTTCTTTGATGTAAGGCAGTTCACAACAACAACAAAAAAACACAGGACAGAAACAGTAACTCTGGACAAGAAGAAAGGAATTTGAGAACAGGGCAATCATAAGGCTCATTGCTGGTAGCTTCCCAGGAGGCTTGGTGGTAAAGAATCCACCTGCCATTGCAGGAGATGCAAAAGATGTGGGTTCCATCCCTGGGTTGGGAAGACTCCCTGGAGGAGGAAATGGCAACCCACTCCAGTATTCTTGCCTGGAGAATCCCATGGACAGAGGAGCTGGGCGGACTACAGTCCACAGAGTTGCAAAGAATCAGACACAACTGAGCACACACACACGTGGAACTTTGAGACCTGATTCAGAGCTCCCTGGCAGCAAGAGTGAAAGGGGAATGATGACTAATGACAAAACTTCACCTCACCTAAGCATACAGGTCTTCAGTGGGGAGAAATATTTTCTGGGCACTTCATTGTCAAAGCAACTTTGCCCTCAAGGCTCTTCATGAGGGGGTCAAGAAACACAAGTTCAACGGCAACTTGAGAGCAAATGCTGTTGTTAAATTCCAGAGCCAGAGTAAAAAAGTAAAGCAAATGGGCACCTGTCTAGTACCCACTCCAGCTGCCTGGTTGGTTCAGAGAGCCTATTGTGAGAAGAACTCAAGGCCACATGGAGGCCAGGCAGAGAAGAGGGCAGATGGCTGACTGCCCATGTGCTACGGAACACCTCACCTTGGGCTAAGCCGATCCAGCACAAATGAGCAAGATTCTAGAGTCCAACTTGATCCAAAGATAGAACTCTGGGGCCTCAAGGGGTGTATGGCCGTCATGGTCCTTAGATGTCCCTGAATAACACTGCTCTCAGCTGGGCCTTCCAGGGGAGCTGGATGGCTGCCCAGGGTTTCTATCAATGCTTGGACGACACAGGAAGCAGGTGGTGGGGTTGACAGCTTAAACTGTAGAAGCCCGACCCATAATCACATCTAGATTCAAGGCCATACCACCTCCACATGGGCCTGGCCTGGGCCAGATGCTTTTTTTTTTGTTTTGTTTCATTTCAAAACGTTTCTGCAGGACTTCAGGGAGCTTTGGCCTTCTCTTACTTTTCTGTATTGTGTGAACTTATTATAACACATATTACTTTTACAATCTGGAAAGAATAGATCGATCATTTTAAATTAGCCATTTTCCTTTCCTTTTTTTGGCCTCAAGTTACACTAACCTTTGGTAAGGGCTATCCTTCTGGTGGCCTAGAAGGCAAAATTGATGAACAGATTTTATCTAACTGGATTCCCAGGATCTGGATTGGCATAAATCTGCCTACTCTTGGAGAAGAGCAGATGATAAGACAACAAATATGGAGAGTCTGTGATCGATACACATGGTTCACGGCTCCAAAGGGGCCACCCAGTCACACTCAGGTACTGATAACTCCGTATCGACAGGACAGGGGTCAGTATGGGATCCTGAAGGTCTGCAGTCTTCCCCATCATCAAGTGAACAATTAAAACAACAACATTCACTGGACTTCACTAAACATTAAGGCAGGAAATATAACAAGAACTCAAGGCCACATGGAAGCCAGGCAGAGAAGAGGGCAGATGACCGACTACATGTGTGCCATGAAACTCCCTACCTTGGGCCAAGCAAATCCAGCACAAACGAGCATGATTCTAATATCCAATTTGATCCAAGGAAGAACTCTGGGCCTAGAGCGGGTGTATGGTCACCACAATTCTTAGAGGTCCTTGAGTAACACTGCTCTCAGAAATATCCAAGGACAAAAAGCATTCAAAACTGCAATGGCTTGTGCAGAAGATGCAAAGTCCAAGTAACTCAGCTGGACCCATAGGTACTGCCTTCCACCTC
Source organism: Moschus berezovskii (assembly GCF_049115385.1). Classification (NCBI taxonomy): domain Eukaryota; kingdom Metazoa; phylum Chordata; class Mammalia; order Artiodactyla; family Moschidae; genus Moschus; species Moschus berezovskii. The sequence continues at coordinate 40,682,592 of NC_142481.1, read as the reverse complement.
ATAGGGATCGGAGTACATGGACACCTGTTTCCCTTTCAGGTCTGAGATTTTGCTTTTCTGAGTCTGTTCTCAACACCTTCTTAAAAGTCTTCACAGCAATAGAGAATTTTCAAAGCCATTTTCCTGTCAGCCTTCAGCTAACCAGAAAATCAGATTAATTGTGCACGTGAACTTCTATTTCCAGGATGTGGTCTGACCCAAGGAATATGCAAATCTGGGTAAAAAATATCAGTCATGTTAAGAGGGTGGCTGGGTTGAGGGGGGCGTTCTCTTGATATGTTTTAGAGTGTGGAAGAATGGAAAAACAAGACAGTGAGGGCCTGGGGCCAAAGAAAATGCTATATTTAGATGCGGAGGGCTTTGTTTGGCCCTGATACTGGTGCAGACACAGACAGTCAGGAACAAGGGGACCATTCAACCCATCCACCTGACACCGCTGTCGCAGGCCTGTGTGTTCCGCAGGCACCATGCTCCAAACCATCCCCAAAGAGGCTGTCGACAGAGAAGAGGTAACAGCTGCTCTGTGGCAATTAACCAGCAGTTTCTGTTGCTGAAGGAGATTATTTTGGATGGCGTAAAGAGATTCAAATAAAAATGTCAACGTGCCCATTATGGATGAAAGTTTGGAAAACTTAAGTGGCCCTGAATTAATCACTGTTTGACAGGAAGGCGCGCAAAGGAGTACTAAAAATCGCCCACAAATCTATTTTCCTGCCTTTTTGGTAATTGTAAAGAAGCTCGTTGGGGGCTGTGGGGTGGGGAGGGCACTTCTTGGCCGCCACCTTAATTCATCTTGGAGTGAAGATTTAATGACAAAGCTACAAGCCCTTAAAGTAGCATTTATTGAGGAGCTAATGAGAGAGTTCCTCAGAACTCTGGAAGAAAAAAAAGCAAAAAGCAGCCACCACACAAGAGGCTTTTGAAAATACCGAAGAGAGAAGAGTTCATTAGGCTGTTTTTTTTTTCTTCCCCTTTCTCAACAATGAATATTTCTGCTGCCAAACCTTCAGGAATAAGGTTGGTTTCCTTTCAAGTAACTGATGCCGATTTTGCTTCTGCCTGAGTCCAGACAACCCCTCCAAGAAGAAGCAGGAAGTCACACCGTCAGAGGAAAACTACATTCCTTCCTCCCCGGCTGGATCAGCCCCCTGACAAACCTTGGATTTATGTAGCCCTTGCCAAAACGCCTCTGATCTCCATGCCCTCCTATGGCTAAGATAACGAATGCGGCTTTCGACCTCTGAGAGCTGCACTTAATTCAAACTCTGGCTCCTCTATAGCAAAAACGGCCGCTGTCACCCCAAATTGAGCAAATGAGCCCCTGTCCCACAGCATAAAGGGTAAGAGACTTATTGAACATCCCCTGCGGCTATGGCCCCATTCACCCTTGCCCTCTCTTGGCATCTTCCCACCTCCCACCCTTCCAGAATCTTCTGGGCTCTCTTGCCTCCACTCCTCCTTCTGTCTTGGGGAGCACAGGAAGGAATTGCTGGGGCCAATCTGTTCCAACTGCATCAAGTTTTCTCAAATCAGGTTTTGTTTTGTTTGCTTTTTTTAAAGAAAAAAATAGAGGTGGAAAGGAATGCTGTGAAGAAAATGGAAACTGGCAAAGGGTTTTAACTTCAAACAGTCTGCTGGTTGGTGCTCTCTCTCTCACACACACAAGTAAAGCTCTTTTATAAATGTAAATACAACTGCGCAGTTATAGAAAGTGAGGAAGGAGGGTGGGAAGCTGGAAAACTTCAAGTGTAAAATGGGTTTGGTGACTTCTGATGGCTCAACATGGAGAAGCACTTCCGTGGAGCTCATATGCCCACGGAGTCTCAAAAGGTATCAACAAGGTGCAATGAAACTAACGTGCAAAATACACGTGTATTCAGAAAATATTAAAAACTCCTAAGAACTTTTTTGGCCATACCAATATTTTCTAAATATGTATGTATTCTGTGTGTCAGATAAACTTTTTGGCCAACCAATATTTTCACCATGACTTCTGCTTGGCCAAACTTTCCATGTTTCTTGGGATAGAAAAGAGAGGCTTTGCAAGAAAAGTGCCTCCATTACAGAGAACACACTTATTAAAATGCTATTTTTCACAGCTGCATTAATCCGAGATCTGGGAGATGTTTCCTGTTTGTACAATCCCCCCTGCTTGTGAAGGTTTATGCCCGTGGCACAATACCAGTGCTTTCATAGCCAGATTGCTAATTCTGAAAGAGGTGTCTGCTTGACATCACCTGGGGAGGACTCATACTAATTTGCCCCTCACTGGGGCACATGCATATTTCTGAGAACATCTCTTTAAACACAGCCACATCCTGAAGGCTACACATCATATGTTTTCCTTCCCAAGGTTGACAAGGTTCAACTGGCATAGTTTAAATGGATTTTTTTGTCGTATACATAGTCTTCAATTCCAAGGGTACAGCTAGAGGGGGGCTTTTGGCTAATGTCACAGGGGAGAAAATAGACTTAGCTCTCTGTCTTCAGATGACTGTTGCTGGGACTGAGGAGCCTAAGGGTGATTAAGAATAATCAGAATATTAACAGAAATTATATATAAATGTTATTATCATATCAGCTTTCACTTCTGTACTAAATAATGGGATCATGCTTTGTATCCATCTTTTCAGTTAAATCATGCAACATATTTTCAAGACAGGGATTAACATGTACCTTCATGGTACACATGAGGATTCAAGAACTCAGAAAGGCTAATGAATGTGCTAAGCCCACACAGCTAGTATATGGAAGAGGCTGAATTTAAACCAGAGCTGGCCTGAATGCAAAGCTTAGTTCTTAATCATGATGCCAGTCTGTTACCTACAGTCACACTAGCTGACTTTGTAGCCACCCTTTTTTCTATTCACTCTGGCCTGCGCAACACAAGCCCCTGTGCTCCACAAGGGAGGCAGTGTTTCCAAAATTAAGGGCACACAGGTTGGCGACAGATGGCTTGGGTCTGAAATTGGACTCTGTCAACTGGGTGACCCTGTGCAGATTTTCTAGTCTGTCTTCCTCTATAGAGTGGGAATATTAAACATTACTATCTAATATGGTTGTTATAGAAATGGGATAATGTGTTTAAATGTAGGATAGTTTCTGGTGTACAGTAATCAGTCAGTTAATGTAAAAAAAGGAAGGAAGAGGGAGAAAAAGAAAGGAAGGAAGAGGGAGGGAGGAAAGAAGAAAAGAAAGAAGAGAAAGAAGGAAGCAAAGAGAAATGACAGTGGGAAACCAAAGGGGTGTTCTACTGCAGAGGTGTTGTTCCTCACAGAGGATGCCGGAGTAGAAAGAAGAGCCCTTCAGGGCCTCAGCCAAGCCCAGTGGGCAGCCCCAGGGCCTCTATGGGCTTTCTACCTTCCCAGCCTCCAGGTCCTGCAGGAGTGAAGCCATCTTGTTCCAGCATTCTCAGTGCTGATCAGGTCACATGACCGCGCCTGAACCAATCACCAGGACCCGAGGATCACGAGTGCTGATTGGCTTTCTCTTGTCAGGTGCTTTGCCCCAGGTCAGGACTATAGAGGAAGTAGAGGAAGGCGTGACTCCCTGGAGGAAAACTGGGTGCAACTGCCAGGAAGAGAATGAATGTCGGAGCAGCAGACTGATGTCTGCCACAAGCAAAACCTGCCTGCTGAGTGTGCATCCTCTTCTTGGCATTGCTTATTTCAATCTAGTTGATAGAGTTCTTAACTCGAGTTCTAGGACTGACTGCTTGGGTCTGAATCCCAGCTCCATTATCTACTAGCTGTGTGGCCCTTGTAGGTTAATCTACCTCTCTCTGCTTCAGTCTCTTCACTTGTAAATGTGGTTAATAATATTACCTTTCCCTGGATTACAGGTGTACATGTAAAGTATTAGTGTTAGTCACTTAGTCATGTCCGACTCTGTGTGACTCCACGGACTGTACCCTGCTAGGGTGCTCAGCCCATGGAATCCTCCAAACAAGAATACTGAATTGGGTAGCCATTCTCTTCTCCAGGGGGTCTTCAAGTGGAATATAGTAAGAGCACCCACTAAGCACCCGAAGAATATGAGCCAGTTAGCACTCAGCAGCAATTTACGGAGCTCCTTCTACATGCTGGACTCTATCTGAAGTGCATGGATACACCGGTGAACACAACAGAGCAACAATAATGGAATCCCTGACCTGGCAGAACGAACAGGCTAGTGTGTAAAAAAAGACAATAAATAATAAACAACAAGACAGTCCTGTGGAATTTAGGTGAAAGTAGTATGGAAAAAACAAAGGTCGTGGTGAAAGAAGAACAGCTGTAGGAGGGCACAGGCTAGTCAGGGTCAGACCCATTAAAGTGATGACCTGTAAGCCAAGACCTGGAGATGCTGAATGAATTAGCCAAGAGGAGATGGTGGATGGGGTTGCTCCAAGCATGGAGGCAGTGCGGAGCCCTAAGGTGAGAGCATGCCCAGAGTAGCTGAGGAGCTGCAACGCGGCCAGCATGGCTGGAGAAAACAAGAGAGGGCAAGGGTGGTGGGAGATGACGTCAGTGAGGTAACAGAGGACCAGATTCCCAAAGGCCAGGGAGTCTCAGAAAGCCTTTGGACGTTACTATGAAATGGGAGCCACTAGCAGGCTTTGAGAGTAGAGGGGACCTGTTGTGACTTACTTAATGCCAGGATGATTGAGGCTGCCGCGTTGAAAATAGAATAGCTCTTGTTATCGTTGCTATGGTCATAATTATGATTCAGTTCACCAGTTGAAAAGCAACTACATTGTAGAGCTTACTGGGGGATATTCTCAGAGCAAACACACTGAGAGGGCTTCTCCTGACCTCTCCTGTACCTCCAAGGCACTTTGGGTGCATTTTTGTCTTCTGGGACTTCCAAAGAAATGGGATCGAGAGATCTGCAGATTCTTGATGTTTTAGCCTTAGTGGATATTGGTAAATTACTCCTCTGAAGAGACCTCTCCATGCAAGCAAAACATCTGCTAGGAATACCACCACTGTCCGGAAAATATAGTCTCCTGAATCAACAGTCACAGTGAGAACTTGTTGAAGCCTTAAATGGCTTCTGATTTCAGCCTGATAATTCTGTTTTAACGTGGTGAGCTGGCTGGCGGTCCTGGCATTCAGCTTGCAGGGCCTAGTTTTTGACACTAGATCATAAAAGAACTGGCTGATGGAGCCAAAAAGATAAGTCCAAGGAAGTAGATTAAGAGTGACTATGGTGATTTTCAGCAGTGAATGGACTGGCATGCCAGAGGGTGGGGCCTGATGGATGGTAGATCATATGACAGGTTCTTTTAAGAGAACAGGATGCAGTCTCCTAGTAACCTCATTCTGTCCTTGGTGAGGTTTGGGCTGTCTTTGCAGATATGAGAGGAGAATGTGGTTTCTCTTGAACACCTAGTTAGAAGCGTAGGACAGAGAGACTATAACATTTAGACTTGTAGGTGGTTCAGTCCACTGAGTGTTTGAGATGGGGTGGTGCAAGTGGTAAAGAACCTGCCTGCAAATGCAGGAGATGAGTTCAACCCCTAGGTCAGGAAGATCCCCTGGAGAAGGACCTGGCAACCCATTCCAGTATTCTTGCCTGGAGAATCCCATGGACAGAGGAGCCTGGCAGGCTACAATCCAAGGGGTCACATAGAGTCAGACACAAGTGAAGCGACTTAGCACACACGCACAGTCCACTGCGTGTCTGAGATGGGAGATCTGAGGGGACCATTCAGAGGAGAAAGATGAGAGACTCTTATGCAGTTTCCACTCATCCCTTAGAAGTGATCAATAAAGGTCCCCAGCTTTGGGGGACTTAAATTTCTCATCACCACCATCTGGGTATTAATAGAAGCCATGGCCTGGAAGAGTCTCAAGGGCCTTCCTCTTGTCTCCTCCACAGCCTCCCCATCTCTTCTCCTCACAGCAGCCAGGGTGACCTTTAAAAATGTAAATCAGATCATGTTTTCACTCAAATGGCCCCCATTTCACTAGGAATAAAATTATCACCAGGGCCGATGAGCCCCAATGAGACTCTACTCCTGCCCAGAGATCTCCAGTCACGTCGTGTGCCCTTGGTCACTCCGCTGCAGTCCCTCCAGCCCAGGCACACTCCTGCCTCAGGACTTCACACTGGCTGTTCCATCTTCCTGAGATGCTTTTCCTCCAGACACATGAGAACTCACACCTATCTTCATTCCAGCTTTGCTCAGAAGGCATCTCCCCAGAGGGCTCTGCCCTAACCACTCAGTCAAAAATAGAACCTCCACTTCTGTCACTCTCTAGTCCTTTGGTGTTCTTTTCTTTCACCTTATTTCTGATATTATGTTATGTGCTTATTTATTTATTTGATCGCCATCTAGCTCACCTACTACTCCTTAAGACCAAGGACTTTGCCCCCCCCAGGTCACAGGGTGTGACACAACATAGTAGATACTCAGCAGATATTTGTTGGATGGATGGACGGATGAGTGGACAAATGGGGAAATGGAAAGATGAGTGGATGGATAGATGGGTGGATGGATGGGTGGAGGATGGATGGATAGGTGCACGAGTGGATGGATGGATGAATGAAAGAATTACACTGTCCCTTCACAGTGAAGATCTTGATCATTGGTTCCTAAAATTGGACTGTTTACAGACTGTCTTCATGATAGTCTTTTTGACAAATCTATACACTTACCTTACTACAATGATTTAATGACTTTCTTTAAATAGGCACACTTTTATTTAACAAAAAAAAAAAAACTTCACCCAGTGCTATAAGTGGAAAAGAAGATAAATATGAAAAGTAAATAAAATGCAAGCAAAGCAATGTTATTAAATTCCAAAGAGATTCTATTGCCTTGTGAAGAGTTGAACCTTAGGCCACTGATCTCTGGGAAAGGGACAGGTTAGCAAGTGTTGGCAAGATGTTAAAAGACACACTCTTAGCATGCAGCTGAGACTTTCTTCCAGATGGAGATAAAGGGATTAAAGACTAGAAAAGGGAGTCTTTCTCACTGTGTAAGTCTCTGTTATTTAATGCCACACCTAAAATCTTTTCACCCACATTCAGCGACATGTGTCCTACACCTGGAAACACCAACACAGGCAATGCTTAACACTCTATCATATCCTATTTCTTTAACATCATTTTAACTAAAGGTTTCCATTCATTTGCTTCATGTTGCTTTGTTTCTTTCTTCTAAAAAGTAGGAGGAAGGACTTCCCTGGCAGTCCAGTGATGAAGACTCTGAGATCTCAGTGCAGGAGGCATGGGTTTGATCCTTGGTGACTGAACTAAGATCCTACATGCCACACAGCTCAGTCAAAAATACATATATATATTTATATAAAACTGTAGCTGCCAGGCTCCTCTGTCATGGGATTCTCCAGGCCAGAATACTGAAATGGGTTGCCATTCCCTCCTCCAGGGGATCTTCCTGACTCAGGGATCAAACCCGTGTCTCTTATGTTTCCTGTTTGGCAAACAGGTTCTCTACCATTAGCGCCACCTGGGAAGCCCTTCCTGACACTGTATCATATCCTATTTCTTTAACATCATTTTAACTAAAGATTTCCATTCATTTACTTCATGTTGCTTTGCTTCTTTCTTCTAAAAAGCAGGAGGAGGGACTTTCCTGGTGGTCCAGTGGTTAAGACTCTGAGGTCTCAATGCAAGAGACACAGGTTTGATCCTTGGTGGGGGAACTAACATCCTGAATGGAACACAGCTTGCCAAAAAAAAAAAAAAATTATAAAAAGCAGAGGGAAACAAGAAAACATTGTAGCTACATTACATTTCTGAGTGTAATTCACCCTGAGTAGATCTTACAGTCTAAGGAGAAAGCAAAGGATTCAGGCCTAACAGAAAGTCAGAACTCAGCTGCACACCCCCATCCTTGACAGCACAGACAAAACACCCAGATTATTGACCATTTCTTCTTTTCATCCTCGCGATCTGAGCTCACAGAGCCAAAACCCAATTAAAAGCGAGGCTGGGCTAACAGCAGTTGGGGCCCATTGGCTCAGGGGAGTGCTAGCTCAGAGAGCTGGCAAACCTTTGCCTTACAGACCACGATTATTCTTTCCTGGGTTAGCTTTCAGCACATACCCTGGTTTCCATGTAAGATGATAAGGCCTCTGTGTTCTTTCACATATGGACTAAAGACTTCTGAATGCTTAGATGAAGAAATCAGGTCCTAGTGATGGCAAAATATTTACACACTGATTGAAGCTTGTCCATGAAATTGGGGATAAGGAACGTTTCCCTCAGAGAGAGAGGGGAATTAAAGAGCGCAGAGCCTTGGTGGCATTTTGATGGTATTTATTGAGGCTTTTTCTGCTCACCTCACCTCCCCAACTTTCCTTTTCTTTCCAGCTGAATAATTTTGGGAAATCTTCAAGTTGGCAGTACAAAAACAGCCAGTATTGTGTTGTGGGTGTGTGTGCATACTGGTGTATGTGTGTTTTGGGGTATGTGATAGAGAGAATCAGCTAGTAAAACAACCATCTAAAAATTTTTATGACACACAATATTATAAAAAGACTTACCAATGCTAAGGAAGATATTCATGGAAGCATCTTCTGGGCTCTGGTGGGAGACATTAAAGTCGGGCATTATAGTAATTTACTATTTGTCAACACTGGCTGAGTATGTACTGTGAACCACCATAATCCTAAGGCCCTTATACATATTACATATGCTAATTAAATATGTTGTACATATTAGCATATTTCCAATGACCAATGATAAATGGGGTATTATTGACATTTTACAGGTACAAAACTGAGTCACACAGCTGATAAGTGGTAGAACTTGAATTCAAATCCAGGTTGTCAGGTACTCTAGCCCCTGACTTTCTCAGTTTTAACCCCGCACATCCAGTGTCCTGGGTACCCTCCGCATTCCAGGCAGACGGGGACAGTTGGTCATCCTGTAACACTAACCACTACACTTGACTCCTCCCATATACAGCTTCTGAGACTTAGAACGTAGACATATTCTTGCAATTCCCAACACCACTGTCCAACTCAGTAAACATTTTCAAACATCAACTGTGATCAAAGCTTTTTGCCAAGTGCAACAGGGATCTGGAAATGAATAAAGATGTAAAGCCCTACTTTTTAGACCAGTCATAAGCAACCTAAAGGGAAGGAAATGCATGTTATTTCATCAAAAAATCATGCAGTATCTTCTGGCATCGTACCTGTATGAATGTCAGATTTCTGTCTTAATGTGTGTATAACACAGATACTGGTTTTCAGCTGGTGGCACAATTATTTACTATGACAGGACAACAGTGAGAACAGTGTGGGGCTGGGGTGGCTGGAGCTGCTCATCCATGCAAAGAATTCTTGTCAAATATTTTAATGAGAAGAAAAGCATGGCAGTCAGGATGAAAATCCAAGGTGACCTTGAGCTTGGCAACACACTGCCGATCACCTTGCAGTTGTTTTAAGGGTTTTTTTGTGTGTGTGTATGATGACAAAAATGATTTGTTTACAAAATTCTTCTTTGGATGAGGGAAAGAAAGAGAAACAGGTTTGGAGACAGACCATCTTATAGGAAGCATCTTTGTCCCAACAGTAAACCATCATCCTAGTGGGATGGATGCTGGGCTATGGTTAATCGCTAAGTCGTGTCCAACTCTTTGCCATCCCATGGACTGTAGCCCACCAGTCCCCTCTTTCCATGGGATTCTCCAGGAAAGAATACTGGAGTGGGTTGCCATGCCCTCCTCCAGGGGATCTTCCCAACTCAGGGATCAAACCCAGGTCTCCTTCTTTGCAGGTGGATTCCTTACCATCTGAGCCACCAGGGAAACCTAGTAGGATGGATACACAGCATCAAAAGCCCTTTTCTCCTTGGAAGAAATCCCACCGGTTGTGTAGTAGGAAGCGGCACTGCCCTCATCACTCCCTGGCAGTCAGAGGCATGCCTATCATTGGCCAGCCTGGACTTTCCCTTGCAGGACTTTGCTTCCTGCATGAATGCCACAAAGATGAAGGCACAGTGAGGAATTCCCTCACAGCAGTGCTGCTCAGAATCAGCAACTGGAACCTCCCCAGTAGGTCTCGTAAAGGAGATGGAGCATGCATGCGTGCATGCTAAGTCACTTTGGTCATGTCTGACTCTTTGTGATCCTATGGATCATAGCCCACCAGGCTCCTCTGTCCATGGGATTCTCCAGGCATGAATGCTGGAGTAGGTTGCAATTTCCTCCTCCAGGGGATCTTCCTGACCCAGGGATCAAACTTGTGTCTCTTACCTCTCCTGCACTGGCAGACTGGTTCTTTACCACTAGTGCCATCTGGGAAGCCCCAAAGGATACGCAGGCACCATTCCTACTATCTGGGTTTCTGAATTCTTCTCCAACCTGCTTCTCTTCACGTCTTTTGCAGCCAGCAGTGATGTTCAGCGGGTCTGCCTTACTGAGCCTGTGCCAGTGGTGAAAACATCGAGGTAAACAGCTGTGGCTCCAAGCTCCTTGACTGCATCTTCCTCCTGCTCTGGTTGAAAAACCCCCTGCCCTCTGTCCCCCCCCACCCCGCCCCCGCCATCCTGTCTAGCTTTCCCCATCAAGGGGAAAGCTAAGGGTTAACTCCCGGAACAGCAGGAGGCCACCAGGAACCTGTTCCAGTCCCCTTCTGATTGGCCAGTGCCAGACCCTATCAGTCACTATTTTGAATATCAATTGTACACAGTGTCATAAACTTTGACTAAATTCCCCTTTCTACTTAAGATAATAGAATCCACCTCTCCATTTGCAATCCTAAGCCCTCACTGATACACAAATTTACACACATTTAATTTTATGCAGACTGTGCCTGAGGAAAAGAAAATCTGGTTGGGGCAGGTATGGAATAATGAGGTACAGGAATATACCTTCTGTGAGGGAGTTGTGGGGACTTCCCATGGCTCAGTGGTAAAGAATCCACCTGCTAAAGTAAAAGATGTAGGTCTGATCCCTGGGTCTAGAAGATGCCCTGGAAAAGGAAATGGCAACCGACTCCAGTATTCTTGCCTGGGAAATCCCATGGACAGAGGAGTCTGGCAGGTTACAGTCCATGGGGTCACAAAGGGTCGAACACAGCTGAACATGCAGGCACAAGGGAGTTATGTGAGAGTGCTATATGTTGGCAGGGAAATGTTAAGAAATGAAATTGGTTTGGTAAAAACTAACACGCTTATGGGGAGTTAAAGGTCTCTCAGATACTGTGTTTTATTACAAAGCCCTTTGCTATCGCCTCTATGCTTGTAATACAGGTTAAGGAATGCGTGTTTTATATTATCTCAATTTATACAGCAAGGAGTGATCTCAAATATTTCCTTGTTTTGTCTGTACCTCATTGGTTCTCCAGGTGGGCTGTTCTCCATGGCTGAAAAATACAAAAAAAAAATCAAGATTAGAAATTCCACTACTTCTCTTCCCTGTTTGGATTAAGGAACAGTTTCTAGAACATGTTTTTTTTTTTTTTTTTCAAACTGATTAAACCACATTAATCCAGAATATTTCATCAGGAATTATTTTTTAAATTACTTTAAAAAGTACTTTCCAAACTTCCCTGGCAGTCAGTGGTTAAGATTCTGCACTTCTACTGCAGGGGGCACAGGTTCAATCCCTGGTAGGGAACTAAGATCCCACCTGCTGTGTGGTATAGCCAAAAAAAAAAAGTACTTTAAAAATTAGCTAGATGTTACCTGAGAAAGCAGAGCATTGAGGGAATGGGGAGACTTAAAAGGGCCACAGGGCTTTTGCATGTGCTAACCAAAAATGGTTCATAAACTCTTATAAAGGTCAGTGGGATTCTTCTGTTTTTATTTTTCTTTTCCCACCTACCATGATCAGTAACATTGTATTCCTAGAATGGTGGGAGGAAGTGGAGTAGGGTCAAGAGAAAATATTAGGGAGAGAAAGAGCATAGGCTGAAAATTTTCTCCTGCTAATTTGGATACAAAATCCTTTCTTTCTTTTTCAACTGCAAAGCTGTTTAGTCAAGAGAACATTCTTACAGGAATTTTTGGTCAATGCCTAAAAGTTAGTTTCCTAGGATAAACCTAACTTAAGAATCATTATAGAAATTGACTTCATTAAAATAGAGTAAGTGGGTGGGAAAGTTGTGGGAGGAGCAAATCATCTAAACAAACCAATTAAGACCTTTAGAAGCCCTAAATCCTGAAAATATTATGGGGCTCCCTTGACCTACCATATGGGCTTCCCAGGTGGCCAGGTAAAGAATCTTCCTGCAATGCAGGAGATGCAGGAGACAAGGTTTCAATCCTTGGGTTGGGAAGATACCCTGGAGAAGGAAATGGCAATCCACTCCAGGATTCTTGCCAGGAAAACCCCATGGACAGAGAAGCCTGGCAGGCTATAGTCCAGAGAGTGGCAAAGAGTTGGACCATATAGACGTCAAATACTTATAAAACCAGGGGCTTCACTAGTGGCTCAATACAGGAGATGTGGGTTCACTCCCTGGTCCAGGAGGATCCCATATGCCATGGAGCAACTAAGCCCATAAGCCACAACTGCTGAGCCTGTCCTCTAGATTCCAGGAACTGCGACTACTGTGCTCTCACGCCACAAGTACTGAAGCCTGCACACCCTACAGCCAGTGCTCTGCAACAAGAGAAGCCGCCATCATGAAAGCCCATGCATCACAACTAGAGTAGGGCCTGCTTGGCACAAATTGAGAAAAGCCCCCGCAGCAATGAAGACCCACCAACAGGCAAAAATAAACAAATAAAATTATTTAAAAACCTTGTAAAACCTAACGTACTAAACTTTTCTAAAACACTTTGGCTGATAAGAAAAGAAATAGCTCATTGGAAGAATTTCTTAATGCTAACTTCTGGCTAAGTTCATCAAAGCAAAGTTTTCTGATTTTGCCTCTGATTCTCTGGTACTACCTGCCCGTGGTACTGGAGTGGGTAACCTTTCCCTCTTCCCAACCCAGGGATTGAACCCAGGTCTCCCGCTTTGCAGGTGGATTCTTTACCAGCTGAGCCACAGGGAAGCCCCAAAATAGTGGAGTGGGTAGCCTATCCCTTCTCCAGGGGATCTTCCCAACCCAGGAATAGAACTGAGGCCTCCTGCATCGCAGGCAGATTCTTTATCAACTGAGCTATCAGGGAAGCCCTTATTAAACCATAACATACTCAACTTATCCAAAACACATTGGCTGATACAAAAAAGAGCTCATTGGAAGAATTTCTTAATGCAAACTTCTGGCTAAGCTCATCAAAGGAAAAATTTCTATGGTGCCTCTGATTCTCTTGTACTATCTGTACATGCACTGTTGGTCTCTCAAGCTCTCTGGCACTCGTCTAGAGTCAGAAGCCTGTGTCCTAGACCCCAGTTATGTACAGTGTGGTCTCGAGTCAGGCTCAGCTTTGTCAGACGCAACATTCGTAATGTTTACCTGGCTCCTGCAGTGGGGGATGTCTATGGCAGTGCTTGCTACACAGTAAAGGACTACACAATTCAGGCTGTTATTAATCTTGAGACGTCAGTGGGAAATAGATTACAGGGATATACTCAATGCTCCTGAGAGCTAGAAAAAAAGTCTATGACTCCAAAAAACATGCTGCTGCCTTGGGAGCAATAAGGTAGGGGAAACTGTAAGAGGTTTTTATGATGTTTTGAAATGGGGTCACTTGCAGTCTTGACACGTGATGGGAAAAGACATTTTCAGTGTCAGAGAAGTATAAGACATGAACCTACGGTCAGAAGTCACTAGATGATGCCCACTGAAAGACAGGGACAGGAAGCAAAGATTTAACTTAATAAAGAGACGAAAGGGGCCCCCCTGGGATGATGGCGAAGAAAGACCAGGGACGCTATCAGCAGGTGTATGGGCTACTGCTGGGGGCCACAGGGATGTCAGCTATAAGAACCCCAACTGATCAAATGGCGGATGTGTTTACAAATGTTGGGAAGACAGTCACAGTTTTGATAGGCTGTACGTGAATGACAGACAGGTACATAGATATTGGCAACTCCAGGGAGAACAAAAAGTTACACAAGAAGGAAACGTAATCATAATATAATCAATGGCTCAGTCACGGGTTATGCTGACATGATCAAAACAAGGTAAATGTCGAATGTTGAGTTAAACGCAAATTGTGATGTAACTCTATTGTGAGGAAGGTGGTTGGAAGGGGGGCTTGTGTTGCCAGGCAGGTGTGTCCTGGGGGCAGTGGTAGGGAAATACATGAAGAACTGGAAGCTCATATTCTACAGTGGGGAGTTAACAGACAGTAGGGCTTTCCTGGTAGCTCAGACGGTAAAGCATCTGCCTACAGTGCGGGAGACCCGGGTTCAATCTCTGGGTCGGAAAGATCCCCTAGAGAAGGAATTGGTAACCCACGCCAGTATTCTTGACTGGAAAATCCCATGGACTGAGGAGCCTGGTAGGTTACAGTCCATGGGATCACAAAGTGTCGGACATGACTAAGCAACTTCACTTTCACCTAGACTTAAAAATGAAGAAAAAGCTATACAAACATGTGATTTACATAGAAACAAGGGAATATGTGCACCGAGATACATCAGAAAGAAATGAGTCACTTGTAGACGATGGAATTGGGGTGGGTGAATAGGGAACTTGAGGAGGCAAAGGGGAGCTTTATGGAATTTTTTTAGAACTAGGAAGGTATGTAACTTCGGGGGAATGTTTTTAATTCAAAAAGAAAAGAGAGGAATCTGGGCCAAGCTGACAACAGACAGGATGCAGGATGGCACTCGTGAACCACAGACAAGGAGGAATTAAAGCAGAAAGTCCAGCAGAGCGATCAAGAGCCGCCAGCCCTCTATCGCGACTCTGTCTTCGCCTGGGAATTAATAGGTGACAATGAACATCTCTACCTGGGAAAGGGCTGGCTGGCGCACAGGGTCGACACTCCACAAACACTGACAACAGCAATAATGGAGCTGCCAATCCCAGGGGCAGGCGGGGGACGCATCTGCCACAGCTGGCCTTTCGAACTGTCAGCTCTCTTAAATGCACATTGCCAGGCCCGGGGAGGCTGTCACCTGTCTGCCTAGCACACACTGGCTGATTACTATAACTGCTCATTTCCACAAATTAGATCCCAGTATGTCCAAAACAGATTTTTTTTTTTTTAATGAAGAAGGTGTTACTCTGAGTTATGATAAAATTTTTGGAGAGCCCACTACTCATCAGGAAATGACTCCATAATATGACTCTAGGGAAAAAAAGCCTTGGCAGGTTCTATGACCTCCCCGAAAAACCTATGTCAATTTGCATATTTCTCCGGAGGTGCATTTATTTTTGTACAGACTCTGTATTTAGCTGTGCCAACTAGACTGAAACTACTAGATATCAGGGCAGGATCAAATGTCACCATTTTAGGGCATCTCACTTACAGAGTCTATGGGGAAAGAGGAAGCACTGCACAGGTCCCCAGGCTTCTATATCATTCCAAGAGCTGTTAGTTCAGGTTTCTGCATCTTGCAGGAGTGAACACATACAGCAAAGATGTCAGTTTAATGCAGCAGGAATGGTGCAAAGCATCATGGAGAGCTGAACAATGCCTCCCTCTCCAACAGGACCCTGGGGTTTACAACACACTCGCCCCACCCCCTTCCCCACTGCCACGTTGCCTGGCGACCCTTCAGCAGCTTAGGATGGAGGCAACCTCTCAGAGCTCTGTTTAGAGGGTAGGAGTGGAGACTGAGATTCATCCAGCACAGGAGACTGTAGGGGGCACCTTGCAGCTATTTGTAGCGAGGACCTCACCTCCAGGAATGCTTGGAAGCCATGAGCAGGCACTGCTGCCAGGGTGACTCAGAGTTGGCCATCATTTATGCTATCTTAGCAAACTGACTTCCAGGTGGCTCACTGGTAAAGAATCCAATTGCCAATGCAGGAGACTCAAGAGACTCAGGTTTGATCCCTGGGTCAGGAAGATACCTTGGAGGAGGAAATGGCAACCCACTCCAGTATTCTTGCCTGGAAAATTCTATGGACGGAGAAGCCTGGGGCTGCAAAGAGTCGGACATGACTGAGCATATACACACAGCAAATTGATGCAGGGCTAATGGTTTAATGACTGAAGCCTCAGTTTCTGTTAAAGGGGAATCATTTGACCCAGTTCATCAGGTTATTCTGAAGACCATATAGTGATGTCAAAATGTTTGATGCCCAGGAAATCACTAGCATTCAATAGGTAGTTGCTAGAATTATTGTTTTTAAAATGCATAAATAAACATCCTGGAATCTTACCTTCTATTTTAAGGAGAAAAAAATTTTACATTATATAAGTTTTTCATCCCAACAGTAATATTTCTACATAACTCAATTACTTTTCTTTTCTTTAGCTCAGTGTTTCTCAACTGCTGGGGGTTGGGATGTCCTACAGGGGACATTTAGCAGTGTCTGAGATATTTCTGGCCATCACAACTGGGCAAGAACTGACGGGCATCTACTGGGTTGAGGCCAGAGATGATTCTAAACATCTGCAATGCACAGGACAGCCCCATAACAAAGAATTATTCTGTCCCAAAGGCCTGTAGTGCTGAGGTTGAAAAGGCCCGCTCTAGCATTAAATATAAAACTTAAATAGGAAAAATTTATTCCAAGGATGCTGTTGAGCATTCCGTTCTTGGACGAGACAGTGCCTTGATTTTTAGAGCAGTGTTTCCTGCTGCCCAGCCTGTCATTTCTATTCCGATGTCAGTGAGAATGAATGACAGCATTGCCGCACGGCTGCAGGATGAGGCTGCCCTCATACGCTGGTGGGTACCTCATCAGTCAGGCAAAAAGGGCCGGCTATTGTTTCAGACTTTTGTAGAGGCAACAAAGCTTCATTAGTTTCCCTTTTATCCCAAATTTGAACTTTCAGTCCAAAATCTATTTTCAAAGGTAAATGAACACCTAAGATACTTGAAAACACCAGAGTGCAATTTTGCAGATAAGACTTTTTAATGCCCACCTCCCAGACCTCACAGACATCATTCGAAAATTAGGTTGGTGCTGACTGAGTTGGTTGATGCTCGTATTAAACAGTCATTTCCATATCATGGTTTCAGAACTGTCAACCATCCTTACAAATTACCATCTGGGAAACCATTGCACTCAGACCAAAATTTTAGCTAAAGGGAACCAGATTGTCTATGCAAGAATGACCTGCTTGTTTCTGATTGGGTTTCCAAAGATGGAAAGGCTAAACTATGGACATAACAACATCGCTCACACTTCCCTTTCTCTTCTATTATAAATGCATATTCATATATGTTAATATAAAGATGTACAATAATACAGAAAGGGCATCCAAAGTGATAGGAGGACTTCACTGGTTGAATGGTGCGTTTTTGTCCCAGTTCCTGGAGCCAGCCATCTTCCACACCCCTCATCAGTCTTTTGTGTGAAAGTCTTTGCTAAGAGTCAAGTCTCAACTGATAAGGCCTTGGAGACATAATCATTTTCCATTGACAGCACCTTGCAACCAATTCACAAACATTTTCATATTAATATTGAGCAATTTCCCTACATTCTAATCCATCAAAGTAGGCTATTAATCCTTCCTGTACCATTCTCTATTCAAATGCTAACAATTTTCTTCTCACAAGCTAAAACATTTGTCCGACAGCCCCTCACACAAAGACCCTGCATTGTTAGCGATGATGGATCAGAGTGTTAATATGAAGGATGCAATGTAAATTATATCATTGATACTGTACATATGTAGAGGAAGAAAATCTTTTTAAAAGATCATTTGTATGCTAAAGATAATGAAAGTGATCCCCTGGTACAGCAACCTTAATTTTCCTTTCTAAGAGAAAAAAGGTTCTTTATGGCAGAGAATATGGAAATCCATCATGATTTATAATGGTACAAATGCCCTCGTTTACTTCCTGAAAAAAAATATACACTGTTTCCTGCCCTCGTTTACTTCCTGAAAAAAAATATACACTGTTTCTTTTAAAGAACTTATTGAAATGACTCAAGAAACCTTGTTAAAATACCTCTTAAGAATTGCACCCTCCGTGATTACCAGAAGACTGGATTGCAGGGCTCAACTTGGGATGGAAAAGAGACCAATCCCTCCATTTTTGGGGGTTGGTGAGTGGATGGATGATTTATATTCATTATCAAAAGCCATTGCATAGTATAGAAATTTGGGAGTGGATACACTTCGGCTGCCATCAGGAGAGAGATGAAGAAGTCGAGCGCATGTTAAGAAATGGGATATAGGTGCAGATGCTGTAAAAATACCTCCACGTCCTTGTAAACTACCAAGGACAAGAACAGATCATCTACACGGGCCCTGTCTTTATGTAATTTATTTGTTTATGATTGTGCCAGGTCTTCATTGCTTTGTGTGGACTTCTCTCTAGTTGTGGCAAGTGGGGCTTCTCTTTAGCTGTGGTGTGTGGGCCTCTCACTGTGCTGGCTTCTCTTGTTGCGGAGCACGGACCCTATGGCATGTGGGCTCAGTAGCCATGGTTCCCGGGCTCTAGAGCACAGGCTCCATTGTTGTGGCACACAGCTTTAGTTGCTCCGGGGCATGTGGGATCTTCCCCGACCAGGGATTGAACCCATGGCTCTTGCACGGGCAGATTCTTTACCACTGAACCACCAGGAGGCCCAGGGTCCTGTGTTCTACTCTCAGGATACTCAGTGAGTCCAAGTCTTCAGTTAGTTCAGTTCAATTGGTCAGTGGTGTCCGATTCTTTGTGACCCCATGGACTGCAGCACGCCAGGCTTCCCTGTCCATCACCAACCCCTGGAGCTTGCTCAAACTCATGTCCATCGAGCCAATGAGGCCATCCAACCATCTCATCCTCTGCCAGAGTCTTAAACAGGCAGTAAAGAAATCATTATGATGCTTCATTCATTGATATTTATCTTCCACCTCCAAGTTTGCTTGCCTTCAGGGTTTTTCTTCTATGTAAATGGCCGCTTGAAGGCAGATATCCAGAATTCATCCTCGATTTCATGGGCTCCATCACCAGCCCCCACCTCCATTCAGTCTTACCAAGGTTTGCCAGTTCCTCCTGCAAAAATAGTCCCTTCCTGATCTATCTCTCCAGTAGCTGTCTCCAGCACCTTCATCTGAGACCACTACCTTTAATCTAGACTCTGTCTCAGTTGGCCTGTAAACCTTTCACTTTCTCTTACAATATATCCCAAAGGATGTTAAAATACAAACTTGATTGTGTAACTTTACTGCTTTAATAGCTGTAAATAGGGACTACCATGGTGGATCAGTGGCTAAGACTTCACACTCCCGACGCAGGTGGTTCGACTCCCAGTCAGAAAACTAGAGCCCACGTGCCACAACTAAGAATTTGCATGTCACAATGAAGACCAAGCACAGCCAATTAAATAGATAAATATTTTTAAATGTTTAATAAAAAAATCGATAATTTTTTAATAAAAAATAAGTAAAAGCAGTAAATGAAACACACATCAGTGCTTTCCCTCTGACTTTGGGATAATGTTCCAGTGCCTTCCTATAGCCCGGCAAACTTGGCTAATCTCGCTCCTGCCTGTCTCGCTGA
This sequence comes from Moschus berezovskii, assembly GCF_049115385.1. Classification (NCBI taxonomy): domain Eukaryota; kingdom Metazoa; phylum Chordata; class Mammalia; order Artiodactyla; family Moschidae; genus Moschus; species Moschus berezovskii. The sequence goes on along the minus strand of NC_142481.1, from coordinate 40,663,118 downwards.
CCCCATGTCCTGCTGCTTAAGATGGAGAATTCCTCCAGTTGATCAAAGTCTTCTCTTCCAAGAGTCCTCGCATATGTTATTAATTGCTGGAGAACTTTTGCTCGTTGCCTGGCTAAGTTCTATATGTATCCTTCAGGTGTTAGCTGGAACAGCATCTCTTAAGGAAATCCCCACTGACTACTCCTCCTTGTGTCACCCTATCCCACCTCAAACCTAAATCAAATCTCCAGGAACATCTTCACTTTCCCTTCTTAGCTCTTACCAAGAGTTATAAAAACATATGTGTGTGTGTGATTACGTTCGTCTCACATGTGCCTTCCATGAGACTGCACACTCCAAAAGAGGAGGCATACTGTTGATTTTGCTCAGTCTTGTAGCCCCATCACCCAGCACAGTGCCTGGCACATAAGCGACTCAGTACATCATTAAGAACCTACACAGAGCATTTTACTAGGAGCTTAAGGAATAAATACAAGACATAGTATGAAGAAATTACCATGTGGAATTTGAGCATCATTAAAAAAATAAACACATGGAAAATCTAAATTCCTGTGCTTGAATTTATTTGGAGAATTTTCTCCCCAACTCTTTGTATGCCTTTGGTTTCTTTTGAAAGTTATGACCAACCTTGATAGTATATTAAAAAGCAGAGACATTACTTTGCCAACAAAGGTCTGTCTAGTCAAGGCAATGGTTTTTCCCGTGGTCATGTATGGATGTGAGAGTTGGACTGTGAAGAAAGCTGATTGCCGAAGAATTGATGCTTTTGAACTGTGGTGTTGGAGAAGACTCTTGAGAGTCCCTTATACTGCAAGGAGATCCAACCAGTCCATTCTAAAGGAGATCAATCCTGGGTGTTCATTGGAAGGACTGATGCTAAAGCTGAAACTGCAGTATTTTGGCCACCTCATGCGACGAGTTGACTCACTGGAAAAGACCCTGATGCTGGGAAAGGTTGGGGGTGGGAGGAGAAGGGGACGACCGAGAATGAGATGGCTGGATGGCATCACCGACTCTGTGGACATGAGTTTGAGTGAACTCCGGGAGTTGGTGATGAACAGGGAGGCCTGGCGTGCTGTGATTCATGGGGTCGCGGAGAGTCGGACACGACTGAGCAACTGAACTGAACTGAGAATGAAAAGATAATGAATGAGGGTGGATCTCCTCTTTGTTGAACTCCATTAAGGCCCATTATTAGTCTTTGAGGACTAAGGCTTACCCCTGAAGGTTTTATGCTAAGGGAGGTGTTATTTTTAAAAATGTTATTGGAATACAGTTAATTTACAATGTTGTGTTACTTTCAAATATACAGCAAAGTGATCCAGTTATACATATACATATATTATAATAATTTTTTTCATATTCTTTACCCATATAAGTTATTATAGAATATTGAGTAGAGTTCCCTGTACTATACAGTAGGTCTGTATTAGTTATCTATTTTATATATAGTAGTGTGTATATGTTAATCCCAAGCTTTTAATGTAGCCCTCTCCCCCAATCATGTTTCCCCTTTGGTACAGGGAGGCCTGGCGTGCTGTGATTCATGGGGTCGCAAGGAGTCGGACACGACTGAGCGACTGAACTGAACTGAACTGAACTGAACACACTATGGGAAGGATTGGGGGCGGGAGGAGAAGGGGATGACAGAGAATGAGATGGCTGGATGGCATCACCGACTCGATGGACATGAGTTTGAGTGAACTCTGGGAGTTGGTGATGGACAGGGAGGCCTGGCGTGCTGTGATTCATGGGGTCACGGAGAGTCGGACACGACTGAGCGACTGAACTGAACTGAACTATAAGTTTGTTTTTGAAGTCTATGAGTCTGTTTCTGTTTTGCAAAAACGTTCACTTCTCTATTTTTTAAAATAATACTCCACATATGAGTGATATCATATGATATATGTCTTTCCCTGTCTGACCTATTTCACTTAGTATGATAATCTCTGGGTCAATCGATGTTGCTGCAAATGGCATTACTTTGTTCTTTTTATGGCTGAGTAATATTCCATTGTATATGGAATGTCATTCAACAGACTTTGTTCTTTATCTATTCATCTGTTGATGAACATTTAGGTTGCTTTCATGTATTGACTATTATAAAGAGTCCTGCAATGAACTTTGGGGTGCATGCACCTTTTCAAATTATGGTTTTCTCTGGATATATGCCCAGGAGTAGGATTGTTGAATCGTATGGTAGTTCCATTTTTAGTTTTGGAAGGAACCTCCATACTGTTCTCCACATTATCTGTACCAATTTACATTCCAACCAGCATTGTAGGAGGGGTCAATTTTCTCAGCACCCACTCCAGCATAGACTGCTTGCAGTCTTTTTAAAAACTTTCATTTGATATTGAAGTATAGTCGACTAACAATGTTCTGAAAGTTTCATATGCACAGCAAAGTGATTCAGTTATACATATACATGAATCTATTCTTCTTCAAATTCTTTTCCCATTTATGCTATTACAGAATATTGAGCAGTATTCCCTATGCTGTACAGGAGGTCCTTGTTGGTTATCTATTTTGAATATAGCAGCGTGTACACTGGTGATGGCCATTCTGACCAGTGTGATATGTCATTATAGTTTCGATTTGCATTTCTCTTTCTTTAGGACAAGAAAATTGGTTTCCAGAAGATATTATGTATTGACCTAGGTAATAAAAGATTTAATATCAACCCCAAGCTTAGTTTCCTCCCTGCTCACCCCATCTCACTGAAGACGTATGCTTCGAAAGACAGGATTTCCAATCATTCTCTCCCTTCTCCAAAATAGGTCAAAGGGCCATCCTGAGAAAACCAGCTTTTCTCGAGGTAGCCACAGTGACTCTCAGCATCCAAGCCAGTTTCAACAGGAAGAGATATTTTACCGAGCTTTCCAAAGAGCCAGCTAGCCGTTCTGGAATGGAAGCAAGAGGAAAGAAAGCTGGCACTTCCTCCCAGAGCATCCAGCTGGGACCCCCTGCAACTCTATTCTGCACAGTCCATCCATCTGAGAGCTTGTCTCCCAAACATCTCCTTGCTTATTAACTGCACTAGGGTTCAGCGGTGTCGTCCACACGCAACCAGACGGTGACACAGAACGTTTCTTCTCCTGGTGCTGAAAGCCAGCAAGTAGATAATTATTCAAGGTTAGATTTTTCAAGTTGGATGCCAAGGGGGTAAATAAAAGGCCAGCCTTCAGGGTGAGCCAATACTTTGCAAACACTTGTTTAAGGATTTCCTAATTACTTTAAGTGGTTTCTCCAGCTCTTGCACTTAAAAGGCTGCTATTGCGTATGATGTCATCCTTTGCCCATTATCTCCGCAGTCAATTTGCAGTATTAGGAGAGGCAGCAAGAAAATATTTGCAAACATCAACATTCTCAAGTCTTAAAAGATAATCCCCCTTTCAACTCCCTAGGAGCGTATCAGTGGCACAGTTAGGTTTTCAGATGCCTCCAAACAGTAACACCACCAGCTGGACTGTACAGAAAAACCTTTCTTCTGAGGAATTCAAAGAAATTTCTAAGTGGCATCATATCAATCACCGAGCAAGTCCTCAGAGGACTGGCCAGGCAGGTAGTTAGAGGGTAATTAGAAATGCAAATGGATAAGCCCCTTTAAAACAGCTCCCAGAGGCAGCTCCCACCTGAGTAAACCTGGTGTTAAGATTTTAGTGTAAAGATAGCTAGTGCCAGTCTGTTCTGACCCACTGGATGTGGGCCCTGCTTCACAAACTTCACCATCACAATATTATCCTTAGTATCTCTGTAAGTTAGGCAGGGAAACCAAGGCAGACAAAGGTCATGCAACTTATGCAAAGCCATACAGCTGAAATGACAGCCCCAGAGGTGGAGCTTAACCAGGTCTGTCCGACTTTAATGTTAGCCTTCTCACCCACCACCGGGCTACACAATCTCCTTTCCCTTCCTCACAACGGGAGATCATAGGGGTTTTAAGAAACTCTGCGCAGAGAAGTGTTCTTCAACGGGCGGAAACCTCGCTAAAGTCAAATGCCTGTGAGGTGAAGAATGTTCTCAGGCCAGGCTGCTTTTAAATTTTGGTTTCTCTGCTTATTAGCTGGGTGACCCTGGCCAAATTGCTTAACTTCTCTGAGCCTCTGATTCTTCACCTGTATGACAGAGATTATAGTGGTTCTTACCTTGGAGGGTTGTTTTGGAGATTAAATCAGATAATGCATGTGAGATACTTAGCATACTGCCTGGACCCAGGAAGTGCTCAATAAGTATTATGATGATGATGATATAAATTCTATATACATTAGCATAATACACATATTTATTATTGTTTAGTCGCTCAGTCGTTTCCAACTTTTTGTAACCCCATGGACTGCAGCAAGCCAGGCTTCCCTGTCCTTTGCCATCTCCTAGAGCTTGCTCAAACTCACGTCCATTGAGTCAGTGATGCAATGCAACCATCTCGTCCTCTGTCATCCCCTTCTCCTCCTACCTTCAATCTTTCCCAGCATCCAATGAGTTGGCTCTTCGCATCAGGTGGCCAAAGTATTGGAGCTTCAGCTTCAGCATCAGTCCTTCCAATGAATATTCAGTACTGATTTCCTTTAGGATGGACTGGTTGGATCTCCTTGCAGTGCAAAGGATTCTCAAGAATCTTCTCCAACACCACAGTTCAAAAGCATCCATTCTTCAGCGTTCAGCCTACTTTATGTTACAACTCACATTCATACGTGACTATTGGAAAAACCATAGCTTTGACTAGACAGACCTTTATTGGCAAAGAAACGTCTCTGCTTTTTAATATGCTGTCTAGGTTGGTCATAACTTTTCTTCCAAGGAGCAAGCGTCTTTTCATTTCATGGCTGTAGTCACCATCTGCAGTGATTTTGGAGGTCCCCAAAATAAAGTCTTTCACTTTTTCCCATCTATTTGCCATGAAGTGATGGGACCAGATGCTATGAACTTAGTTTTCTGAATGTTGAGTTTTAAGCCAACTTTTTCACTCTCCTCTTTCACTTTTATCAAGAGGCTCTTTAGTTCTTCACTTTCTGCCATAAGGGTGGTGTCATCTGCATATCTGAAGTTACTGGTATTTCTCCTGGCAATCTTGATTCCATCTTGTGTTTCGTCCAGCCTGGCATTTCACATGACATTCTCTGCATAGAAGTTAAATAAGCAGGGTGACAATATACAGCCTTGACGTATTCCTAATTTGGAACCAGTTCATTATTCCAAGTTCAGTTCTAACTATTGCTTCTTGGCCTGCATACTGATTTCTCAGGAGACAGGTAAGGTGGTCTGGTATTCTTATCTCTTGAAGAAGTTCCCACAGTTTGTTGTGATCCACACAGTGAAAGGCTTTAGTGTAATCAGTGAAGCAGAAGTAGATGTTTTTCTGGAACTCTCTTGCTTTTTCTATGATCCAACAGATGTTAGCACTTTGATCTCTGGTTCCTCTGCCTTTTCTAAATCTAACTTAAACATCTGGAAGTTCTTGGTTCACATACTGTTGAAGACTGGCTTGGAGAATTTTGAGCATACTTTGCTAGCATGTGAGATGAGTGCAATTGTGCAGTAGTTTGAGCATTCTTTGGCATTACCTTTCTTTGGGATTGGAATGAAAACTGATTTTTTCCAGTCCTGTGGCCACTGCTGAGTTTTCCATATTGGCTGGCGTATTGAGTGCAGCACTTTCACAGCATCATCTTTCAGGATTTGAAATAGCTCAACTGGAATTCCATCACCTCCACTAGCTTTGTTCGTAGTGATGATTCCTAAGGCCCCCTTGACTTTAAATTCCAGGATGTCTGGCTCTAGGTGAGTGATCACACTATTGTGGTTATTGGGGTCATTAAGATCTTTTTCACATAGTCTTCTGTGTATTCTTGCCACCTCTTCTTAATATCTTCTGCTTCTATTAGGTCCACAGCATTTCTGTCTTTTGCATGAAATGTTCCTTTGGTATCTCTAATTTTCTCAAAAGATCTCTAGTCTTTCTCATTCTATTGTTTTCCTCTATTTCTTTGAATTGTTCAGTTAAGAAAGCTTTCTTATCTCTCCTTGCTATTCTTTGGAACTCTGAATTCAGATGGGTATATCTTTCCTTTTCTCCTTTGCCTTTTGCTTCTCTTCTTTTCACAACTATTTGTAAGCTAAATAAATAAATATATTTATTATTACATATTATTTATTGTGCATGCAAGTGTGCGCAGCCATGTCCAACTCTTTTGCAATCCCACGGACTGTAGGACACCAGGTTCCTCTGTCCATGGAATTCTGCAGGCAAGAATACTGGAGTGGGTTGCCAGTTGTTCCTCCAGGGGATCTTCCCCACCCAGGGATCGAACCCACGTCTCCTGCAGTGTCAGGCAGATTCTTTACCATTTGAGCCACCTGGGAAGCCCCATACCATATGTAAGTATAATAAAGAAATGAATTACTATTAAACATTATTGTTCTTATTAAGAGATGTCTGACCTGTGAAAAGAAAGCTGTCATTGTCCCCAAACTCATTATGCTCTCAGGGGCGCCACCTACTTAACCCCCAAACTGATACTTCATGTAGAATCCTTGGTAGGCAAACTCCTGTCTGTCTTTGACATCTGCTCACCTGAACCTTCACCCCCTCAAAGCTGGGAGAGAAACACTTTTGTACTGCATTTCCTTCAGTCTGGTTCTCCCTCTGCAGTTCTGGACAAGTATTTACTAAGCAAATCCTCAACCGAATCCAAATTTCAAAGCAGGGAAGCTGTGGTTAATTTCATATGTAAAGAGAGAGCCCGGGGCTCCGTATTAGTATACTAATTTATGAAGAGTGAAATTAACTCCAGACGTGACCAGCTGGTTCAGGTAAGGGAATAACAGCAGAGCAAGCAACACCCAAGCAGGACAGCTCAAATTGTATAAAATAAAATTCAGCAATACTTAAAAGCAATTTTTTCAGCTCATCTGAAGCTTCTAAACAGGCCCATACTCAGTAATAACTAAAGCACACAGTGTCATGAATGAAATGAAAAGGTGACCCGAAGATTTCACCATTTATTCAGAACTGAGAACCTGAAAATTGCCCTCTAACTGATAGGCTTCAAGTTATTACTTCATTCACTTAAGCATTTTACATGAGGTAATTCTCTGATGATAAATCACACTGAAATTGATTTCAGTTTAAAAATGAAAAAAAACTTCCACATTAACATGTGAAAGCGTAAAGATCTGTGGATCTGAATTATTGGGGTGCTCATGCTAAGAATGGATGACAAATTGAAAAATAAGCATGTACTCACTTTTGGAAAATAAATCTGGTCCTCAGAATCACCCATTATGCAAGGAAAAATAAACTGCCTCTCATTTCATTAGGAAAGCTCATTTGCATCAACATTTATACTTACATATGTAATAATGCATGGTCCCAGCCTGAATACAAGGTGGTAATTCAATCAAAAAGCTCCGTTGATATGCTATCATAAACAGCAAAAATGGAAACAGAGCCTTGGGAATAAATCACCCTCTTACTATTCAGCTGGGACCACACTGGGCTATTTTACACTACATGCATTGGTGCAGTATTTCACAAATATAAAAAAAAACAAAACTTCTTTCCTTTTATTCACTGACATGTGGCTGTTTGAACTGGCAGCCTATGGAACTCCAGCAGGTGCAGGAATGGGTCCCAAGGGTGGAGTCGGACGGCAAGCGATGAAGACAATAAAGCAATTAAAATTTTTTTAATTGAAATAATTCTAATCAAAATTTAAAACACACTTGAAAATTTAATCCAAAGCATAAGGTTTGCACACATTATCTCTGTTTGGAGGGAAGAAACCCTACTGAAAATTAGCATCCTTTTCAAAGCAGCAATATTTTCAGTTGCTAATTAGACATCTTCTCTCGGCTGATTTGATCATTCAGAAAATGTATAAGTGGCATTTTGCAAGGCTTTACGGGGTTAGTTCTTAGACAGAGCTGAATGATCTTTGTGATATACTTGCTGTTCCCTCTGCCTGTCCTCCTGCCTTTTCTCCCCATGTGGCTGACTTCTGGCCACTGAACTAGTGAGATTCCCCTGATTTCTCTATCACTAATCCTGTTCATGCTATCAATTATCCTGTTTTATTTTAAATTTTATTATGGACATTTTCAAGAGTATATAGAAGTAGGGAGAATAATCGATTGAGACTGCTGTTCTCAGCTTTAATGCCCACTGACACCTAGCCATTGTTTCATCCTTCTCTGGCCCTGCCACCCCTTCCTCATACCCAGTTACTTCAAAGCACGTGGAAGACATCATGTCCTTTCATTTGAAAATATTTTGATACGTTTCCTTACTTAAGAGTATGGTAAATAAATTTCACTTTTAGGATGATTCAATGTTAGATAGTTCTTTCTTTTACTGATGTGAAATCCATATCAGCCCCTTGGTGGAGCCAAGCAAAAACATCAAGTTTAGAAAGTTCTGGATTATCATCTAGACCATTTCCTAGCCATGCTGTCTTGGGAAGTTACTTTTGCTGTCTGAGTTCTCCTTTTCTAATCTCTAAAATGGGTACCCTGGTCTGGCTTAGCATGCAGAAACTCTTCTTGAACGCAGAGGTAACAGACCCTTTCTGAGCCATTCTCATACTAACCTCACACAGCAGACACTCTTCAAGAAACCTTATAAATATTCCCTCACTTAATCCTAATAAAACCTGTAATTGTTGGGACTATTATTATCCTTATTCTATGGATGGGGAAATAAGGCATAGAGAGTTCAGGTAACTTATTCAAATTCACACAGCTGTGGGCTTCCCAGGTGGTAGTAGTGGTAAGAACCTGTCTGCCAAAGGAGGCATAAGAGACCAGGTTCGATCCCTGGGTTGGGAAGATCCCCTGGAGGAGGGTATGGCAAACCACTCCAGTATTCTTGTCTGGACAATCCCATGAACAGAGAAGCCTGGCTGGCTACAGTCCATGAGGTCACAAAGAGTCGGACATGACTGAAGTGACTTAGCATGCATGCACACATACAGCTATAGAACTGGGGTTCAAACATGAGTCAGTCATACTCTGAACTATTCTGCTATGCTACCTTTCAGGAGAAACTTTATGATGCAGTAGGCTCCCAGTCACCAGAAATTTAAGCCAAAGCTGGCCATTTTACTAAATGAGACAGGACCTGTGAAAACACAAAGTATGGTGCTTACTACATAGGAGATGGGCCACCATGGCAACCACTTTCCAGGGGATTGCAGCATGATGCTGGGCACACATGAAGTCTCCCAAAGCCCATTGAAACTGATGTTGCTACCAGCCCCCTAAAAACTGGCAAGGGTAGCTTTGCACACTCAAGGTCTAGTCTTACCAGGAGAAAGCAAACAGTTTAGATAAGCACCAGAGCACAGAAATAGTTAACAGCTTACATCATGTAGCACCTGCCACGTGCCAGGTCCTGGTCTGGGCACGTTGCATATATGAACTCGTTCAATCCTCCAGCAACCTGACTCAGACTATTATCGTTTGTGGTTAACAGATGAGGAGACAGAGGCGTAAGGAGATTAAGCAACTTGACTTAATTGAAGGAACCTGGATGAGACTCAATTTTTTAATCCAAGGAAGCTGAAGGTACAGACTTTAATCCTAGTCCTGAAGCCACCATCTCATCTAAAATGGAAATGAAGTGGGTCAGGGAGTTATAGGACCAACAGAGTGAGAAGACAGAGGAACTCAGAGACATTCAAGAAACCTGTATTCTCCTGTCAGTGATGCAGGGAGGAGCCACCATGGGCCAGTCCCTGAGCCAGAGATTCTGGTAGGCGGGGTGGCTGGAGCAGCAAAGAGGCCCCCAGGCTTATTTTCAAGGAGCTCAAATCCAGGCAGGGAGGAAGGAGACATAGCAAAATCTCTCAGAGTGAAGGAGAAGGCTGTTGGTGCCATTACAGAGTTGTTTGTTTAGTTATTAGGTCGTGTCTGACTCTTTTGCGAACCCATGGGCTCCTCTGCCCATGCGATTTCCCGGGCAAGAATACTGGAGCAGATTGCCATTTCCTCCTCCAGGGGATCTTCCTAACCCAGGGACTGAACCTGCATCTCCTCCATTGGCAGGCGGGTTCTTTACCACTGAGGGGCTTTTCTAGGGCACCACCTCTTGGCATTTCAGAGATCCATGACACCCCCCATCCACTTTCCTTCTTCTGACTCTATAGGCAGCAAAGAACAAAGTCAGTTTCACAACCAGAGCTCTGAGTGGCTCCAGTAATTGACAGAGATCCCAATACTCTGCAGACCAAGGAATGTTCAATTTATTAACTATGTCTCCTCAGTACACACGCACACATGCCTGCATACACACATGTACAAAGGTACTCTTGCATGCACACACATGCAAGCTTCCATCTCAGACAAAGGAATCAGTAGCCCCCACCTTTTCAAGGATTCTTGATGGAATGCTGATAGTCAGGTGGGTTGAGCAGAGGCTACGAGTCTGAATACTCCCACCATCCCCTTGTCTGATCATCCACTGTGTGCCATGCCCTGGGATTAGCTGAAGCTAAAGGTTTAAACTGGAGGTGAGCCCAGGGAGAAGTGAGTGGATGTGTCTACAAGCTGCAAGGTCAAGGGAGGCAGGAGTCCGTCCTATTCACCCTTCAGGTCCCCAGGGCCCAGTAGTGTCTATTGCATGCAGTCAGCCAACAGCAAGTGTCTCTTGAAGAAATGCGTGAAGGGGTATGTGACCTTGGCCAAGGTCAGCTTCTTTCTTGGTGGTGTAAGTTTCCTTCAACCACTGAGAGGGCTGCCTTGAAGAAGAATTCGGCATCCAGTGTGCATGAGAGGCCTCCAGGAATGCAAGGCAGGATCCCTTTTCTAGGGGAAGTGCTTACTTTCTGAAACTAAGCATAGCTTTTTCAGAAATAAAAGAATAAACTTCATGGACTGGTTTTTCATTTTTATTTGTTATTTCTGTCTCGCTTCCAATAAGCAAAGTAAAGCTTCCTCTTTCTCCAACACCGGCCTCGTCATCCCCCAGAGCATCCCTGAGTTTGCCCAGGGCTCCCCTCTCACTGCAGCTCAGTCCGCGGGCGGGCGCCACGGTTTTCCCTCATCCTTTCACCTCTTCGGCAGATGCAATAAAAACCTTTCACTGCTTGACAACGAAAAGGCAGCGCTGCCTCAACTGCTGGGTAATTCAGGAAGCTTCTTTCTGGTTTTAATTGGTTTCCTAATTGGACTGTTTACGGGTTGTGCAACAGCCTGGGATAAAAAGGCAGGGCGAGCAATTATGTGCCTGGCATTCCTATCTGGCAGGAGTTAATACTTTAATAAGAAGAAGGAGAAAATCCCGAAGTTCAGTGGAATGCCATGGTTTTGTTCTCAAGAAACACCTCGATGCAAAACAATCCCCCCAAGTCAGAAATGAAGTCAAGTAGCAAGCTGGCACTTTGTGAGTCTCTGGGTTCCTCTTTGATTTAGTGGGACGTGCAGAACGGGGGCTCGCTGGGGCCTGTCAGGTTTATAACTGTGTATTCCCTCACTGGCTGGAGATAAGCGGGTGAGCAGGGCCCTCGATGGGCCCAACTGATTCTCTGGAATGAAGCTTTGTCTTCCCTGGTGGGATGGATGGCTTCATTCTGGTAGATGAGGTCACCTGAGTCAAGGCAATAAAGCGTCTGATATTCACATGAAAGCCAGGGTTCAAAGCAACCTCGGAAGGAAAGTCTCACGATGCTCCCAGACCCTCCACCTCATCAAGAAATTGCCTCTGTGCTAAGACCCTTCTTCCCGTGAGACGCTTTTGTCCAGAATGAAACTCACTGCCCATGCAAGCAAACTCTGAAGCCAAACTAGATGATTCTAATTTATAAAAATTTGGGAATGGGTGGGTTGTGCAGAAAAAAATTGTTCATAACGACTGGGGCATTTGGCTGCACTGAGTGTCGTTTTCCTAAAGGAAATCATATTCTAATTGTTGCCACATCATGGCAACTGGGTCCTTGGTTGTTTTAAGCAGGTTCACTGGTCTCTTTCAGCTCTGAAAGTCCCTGGTATCAATTTTCTGGTAGAGAAACAGCAGACCGGGAACTCGGCTTTCATCTAATCCTGTAGATTACCAGTAACTATTTCATGATGCTACTGTACTGAGATGGCATTATCTAAAGCAGCAACACTAACGGAAGGTTTGGATTTGGGAAAGGACCTAAAAAAAAACTTTTCTTTTTGATAGAGGAATAAGAAATGATGACCCCCGCCTATGATTGCAAATTAGAAATCTGCCCAGAAGGCGAAGTCCATTTATGATTTGAGTTTTGCTGAACTAATTTGGCCCGGTTTTATGTGCTTTATACACGCTGGTTCAGCTTGGCACTTGGTGGTGGATTGGGGTAATTAGTTAACTTCCCCAAGCATTGCTTTCCTTAGATGTAAAATAACACCAAGTCCAATGCTAAGTAAGATAATCTTGTATTTTGAAGAAATGGAGATGCCATCAATTGCAAGATGCAGTATTATTATTTTTAATATTTACTTTATCTGTTTGGCTGCACTGGGTCTTAGTTGCGGTATGCAGGATCTTTTAGTGGTGATTTGTTTAGTTGTGGCATGTGAACTCTTAGTTGCAGCATTTGGGATCTAGTTCCCTGACTAGGGATTAAACGCAGACCCCCTACACGGGGAGTATGTAGTCTTAGCTACTAGACCACCAGGGAAGTCCCAAGATGCAATATTATTTTGTGTCTCTCCAAGAAAGGAAAAACACTGGTGATGGAACCATATCCCAAAGCTTTCTTCACATTTGGAATTTTTGTTGAAAAAGCTTTTTGAAGACTTATTTTAACATAGTATTTTCACCAAGTATTACCCTTGGCATTCATACAAAACAGGAGTGGGATATATTGGTTAATGCAGTGACAACTAGGTCATGACCGTTACTTGGCTGCAAGAAGTTGTAAGAGGCCATCAAAGGAAGATGAATCCTGATTCCGGAGATTTCAAACAGAAAAGTTGTGTGTTAGAACTGAGGGCAAACAGGAGCTTGCTGCTGCTGCTGCTGCTAAGTCGCTTCAGTCGTGTCCGACTCTGTGTGACCCCACAGACCGCAGCCCACCAGGTTCTGCTGTCCCTGGGATTCTCCAGGCAAGAACACTGGAGTGGGTTTCCATTTCCTTCTCCAATGCAAGAAAGTGAAAAGTGAAAGTGAAGTCGCTCAGTCGTGTCCGACTCTTAGTGACCCCATGGACTGCAGCCTACCAGGCTCCTTCGTCTATGGGATTTTCCAGGCAAGAGTACTGGAGGGGGGGGTGCTGTTGCCTTCTCCGAAACAGGAGCTTGGCACATAGTAAATACTCAATAAAACAGAGATATTATTAATGATTATTCTGGAGAGGAACTGTAATGTAAGTTGTCTCTTTCCGTATGTTTTTTTCAAAAAGGAGGTTTAAGCAAGTTTGATGTCTGAGTTTCCCTGGACAACAGACTTCCCTGGTGGCTCATACGATAAAGTGTCTGCCTACAATGTGGGAGACCTGGGTTCAATCCCTGGGTCGGGAAGATCTCCTGGAGAAATAAATGGCAACCCACTCCGGTATTCTTGCCTGGAAAATCCCGTGGATGGAGGAACCTGGTAGTCCATCGGGTCGCAAAGAGTCGGACATGACTGAGTGACTTCACTCCCTTTGCCATCGCCCCACACTGCTCCCTCCCCATTGCTAGTCTGACCAGACAGATTTTCTTCCCATGGTTCCACCCAGGGATCTCATTGGCCCACTTAGGTCACATGTCTTTTTCTGAAGCAGGGAAAAGGGATGTTTTGATTGGTCAGACCTGGGGCATGTACCCAGTCTGTTGCCAGGGGTTACAGTTAGTCCTACCTCAACTATATAGCCGGGGAGTGGAAAGGAATGGCTTCCCAAAGAAAGAACAAGGTAGTTTGTTACCAGAAAAAAGAGGTATGTCTGTGGGACAGTTAAAACCACTTTACAAGACTCAACTCAGGACCCAGATATCCACAGGTATTTAAGCAGCCACCTTGAGCCCAGACCCATCTAAGGATTCAGGAAGCCCCTGACAGCCTCAAGTCTCTGTGCGGAGCTAATAAACAAACTTATAAGTGAGCGACTGAACTGAACTGAACTGATAAGCCTCTTGGCTTATAAGGGGTAAGTACTCAACACAGCTTCTGTTACGCAGGAGCTGGAAGCTCCCTACCAAAGATGGAAGTCCCTGACTGCAGTTTAAGCATTGCATTTCTTTCTGAACATGCCTCCAAGGATGACAAAGCGAGTGCTGAGTTTTCACAAAAGGACATCCACTAAGCTCAGCGTGATTACCACCCACCATGCTGGTACCTCCTTTTTCACAGTGCAGGCTACTGAAACATGTAGTCGAATATAACTGAAGTAGTTTTATCAATTCTCAAAGGGTGGCAGCCATCAGTTAAAGAAATCTGAATGACACAAAGGTGCCAGCTACTCACTCACTGACTAATTCTAGCTTCATCGCTTGGAACAACCCTCTAAGAATCAAGGTATCTTTAAGATTTTCAAGCTTGAAAGTATCATCTAATTTGCAGAGACTAATTTCCCATATTTTCAAATCTGCTGCCATATATCCTAAAATGTGGGTGTAAATTAGTAAGTGTGATGAGCAAAAAAAATAGTCTACTATCAAATAAGTTTGGGAAACACTGTGATTGTCACAAGACTTCTTAAGAGCCTGTACTGATATTACTCAATAGTTATTCAATTCTTAACCCATCTAAGCACCTTTCATGAACCGAATTCATTCTCTCAAGAACAATATCACCAGGGGGTAAGGAATAATAATATCATTCCTATTTTATAGTCAAAGGAAATATGGCACATGGGAGTGTGGCCAAAATTCAAATCCAAGTTGACCTCAAGGTGTAGAGTTGGTTTTTTTTTAAGCTCTACAGCACACTCAACACCATTTGAGTATTGATATGCATTATGAGCTTTCAAGGGAAAATGAGAAATAGTAGCTTTGTTTCAAACTTATTTGACACAAAACCCTCCTTTTATAGGATCTCATGAAGTTTAGCTTGCATGTGTCCCATGTGGGAAAATGCTGAACTAAAACAATTGCCCATTTTTCTGAGCCCCTCTGAGCCAACATTTATGGACTATACATGCCAACCACATTCCAGGAGCTGTGTTTGTGGCTGGGGAAGGACAGGATTACAGCCCTAGGGGAACCTACCATCCAGAACACAAGACGGCAGACACTTTGGTGCTGTGACAGACCTGAGACTAAGAGACTGTGGGCAAGCAGAGAGACGGGGCATTCAACAATCCTTGGAGGCACCCCGGAATACTTAAAAGAGGAGATGGGCTTGAAGTGTGGGCATTAAAAGATGACTAGTTCCCTGGTAGCTCAACTGCTAAAGAATCTGCCTGCAGTGCAGGAGACCCGCATTCGATTCCTGGGTTGGGAAGATCCCCTGGAGAAGGGATAGGCTATCCACTCCAGTGTTCTTGGGCTTCCCTGGTGGCTCAGCTGGTAAAGAATTCTCTTGCAGTGTGGGAGACCTGGATTCGATCCCTGGGTTGGGAAGATCCTCTGGAAGAGGGCATGGCAACCCACTCCAGTATTCTCGCCTGGAGAGTCCCCATGGACAGAGGAGCCTGGTGGTGGGCTACAGTCCATGGAGTGGCAAGAGTCAGACACAACTGCGTGACTAAGCACACACAGAGCCTGTCAAACACAGTAAAGGGGACAGAGGCATTGCAAGCAGGGGGCATAGCACAGTGACCTTTACTTCCCCCTTAAGGATGTTCCAGAACATATTAAATGGCATTTGGAGTGCTACAGGAGAGCTCAGACTAACTTGTGAACTTCTCTCTCAAATCCCTGATAACCAAGAAAATGGCACTGCAGGAGATGCTATGAGTAGCCATCCAGGTAGGAAGGTGGTTTGCCAAACCCTTGGTTGCTTCTGAAAGATGCTAACTGAGTTTAGCAGGGTCTCAGGTACCACCCAGACCGGATCTCACCACCACCAAGGGGAAGATTGCTTCCCACAATGGCCCTATGTGGTCGATTTAAAATAGGTCTGCTCATTCATGCCCACTCTTCCCTTCAAACGGTGGAATCTAATTTCCTCCACTTGAATGTGGGTCAGACTATTTTTCTTAACTTTTTATTTTGTATTGGAGTATAGCTGACTAACCATATTGTGATAGTTTCAGGTGGACAGTGAAGGGACTCAGCCATACATATACATGTATCCATTCTCTCCCAGATTCCCCTCCCATCCAGGCTGCCACTTAGCATTGGATGGAGTTCCCTGTACTGTACAGTAGGACCTTGTTGATTATCCATTTAAAATATAGCGGTGTATCCATGTTGATCCTATTCTCCTTAACTATCCCTTCCTCCTTTTCTTTCCCACTGGTGATCATAAATTTGTTCTCTGAATCTATGAGTCTCTATTCTATAAATAAATTCATTTGTATCATTTCTTTTTAGATTCTGCATGTAAGGGAAGTCACATAATATTTCTCCTTCTCTGTAGTGACTTGATTTTAATGAATAGGAAGGGACAGAGTGATTCTCCACGAAGCTTTTCATAAAAAGGATAGGCTTTTTATGAAAAAAATTTCTCTCTCCCCCCCATCCTTCTGTTTCTCTGTCTTTTTGTCCCTTTCTTCTCTCCCTCTCTCTGTATTTGCCTCTGTTTCTTTGTCCGTGTGTGTGTGTGTGTGTGTGTCTGTCTGTCTGTCTCTGTCTGCCCCTCTCTTCCTATCTTCTCCCACTCTGTACACTCACTTTTGGACCCCACTACCATGTGTAAAGGGTTTTCCAGTGGCAAAGAATCTGCCTGCCAATGCAGGAGCCACAGGAGATGTAGGTTTGATCCCTAGGTTGGGAAGATCCCCTGGAGGAGGGCATGGCAACCTGCTCTAGCATTCTTGCCTAGAGAATCCCTCGGACAGAGGAACCTGGCAGGCTGCAGCCCATGGAGTCTCAAAGAGTTAGACATGACTTAGCAACTGAGCATGCATGCATACCATGTTGTGAGGAAGCCCAGGGTACCTGTGAAGCCACGTGGCAGTGTTTCCCCCCCAACACACAGCCCTAGCTCAGGTCTCAGTCAATGCAGTCATATGTGGAATCACATTATTTTGTGCATTTAAGCTACTCAAACTTAGCTCTACAGTCTTACAGGTGGTGGTCAGAAAGCGGGTAGTAGAGTATGCCAAATAACTCCCCTATCTTTTTTTAAAAAGCGTATTTGTGTGTTTCTTTTATTCTCTATGCTTCATAGGAAGAGAAACTACAGTAAAATGCAAAGGAAAAATAGCACAGTTCTTTGGGGGCTTGGGGGGCCTAAGAGGGCTCAGGTTTTGAACGTTAGAAGGTTTCAACTTACACAGAGATTTAGAACCTTTCTAGCAGGTGCCACTCCAGTACTCTTGCCTAGAAAATCGCATGGACAGAGGAGCCTGGTGGGCTGCAGTCCATGGGGTCACTACTAGTCGGACACGACTGAGTGACTTCACTTTCACTTTTCACTTTCACACATTGGAGAAGGAAATGGCAACCCACTCCAGTGTTCTTGCCTGGAGAATCCCAGGGACAGCTGCCGTCTATGGGGTCGCACAGAGTCGGACATGACTGTAGCGACTTAGCAGCAGCAGCAGCAGGTGCCATGCAAACTCCACCCATGTTCCAAACACAGTAGTGATTAAAAGTATTTTAAAAGAAGTTAGAGACCTTTCTGGCTTTACCAGGCCCGTATCTGAATATCTGGGCTTCCCAGGTGGCTCAGTGGTAAAGAATCTGCCTGCTAATGCAGGAACCCAAGGAGATGTGGGTTCGATCCCTGGGTTGGGAAAATCCCCTGGAGGGGGAAATGGCAACCCACTCCAGTCTTGCCTGGAAGATCCCATGGACAGAGGAGCCTAGAAGGCTACAGTCCACAGGGTCGCAAAGTCAGACAAGAAGAGCTTGCATGCACACACACCTGAATATTAAATCTATTCTGCTGAATCTTCTCAACTGTCATGAATCCCCCAGGGATTCATGATAAGGCAGCTCCAGTCTAGGCTGGAGAAACCCTGACCATGTGATCTGACAGTTTCAGTACCTGCTCCTCACAGTGCCAGGTGCTGGATGAAGTCTGTACAAAGAATGGGGAAGCCATTCAAGACCTTCCATCCCAGCTGTCTTTCCACCACAGGCCAGGGAAATGGTCCCAAAGGGGCTGATACCGGCTGGGACCCGGGAAAGCTGTCAATTTTCAGGTACAGGCTGAAAGAATCTTTCCTAATCTTTCTCCTTGGAGGCGGGTAAACTGGGTGTTCCTTTTCTTAAGTGCTCTAACAGCCAGGGTTGAAATTCAGTTCAGTTCAGTTCAGTTCAGTCGCTCAGTCATGTCCGACTCTCTGCGACCCCATGAATCACAGCACGCCAGGCCTCCCTGTCCATCACCAACTCCCGGAGTTCACTCAAACTCATATCCACAGAGTCAGTGATGCCATCCAGCCATCTCATTCTCGGTTGTCCCCTTCTCCTCCCGTCCCCAACCTTTCCTAGCATCAGAGTCTTTTCCAGTGAGTCAACTCGTCGCATGAGGTGGCCAAAGTATTGGAGTTTCAGCTTTAGCATCAGTCCTTCCAATGAACACCCAGGATTGATCTCCTTTAGAATGGACTGGTTGGATCTCCTTGCAGTACAAGGGACTCTCAAGAGTCTTCTCTAACACCACAGTTCAAAAGCATCGATTCTTCGGCGATCAGCTTTCTTCACAGTCCAGCTCTCACATCCATACATGACCACGGGAAAAACCATAGCCTTGACTAGACGGACCTTTGTTGGCAATGTGATGTCTCTGCTTTTTAATATACTATCAAGGTTGGTCATAACTTTCCTTCCAAGGAGTAAGCGTCTTTTAATTTCATGGCTGCAAAATTAGGTGGCTAGTTTTTGGTTTTGTTTTTTTTTAACTCTCAGTTAAGCAGAAAGCTGAATTAACCGGAAAGGTCGTAGCCTAAAGCAGTCTGGGCAAGGGAGGTTTTTGTCGTCATCGCTGGAGGGCCTCCTTGCTTATCAAGCTCTGTGAAGTTACAGTCATGAGCCAGGAGATGCGACCCATGACAGGAGACACAACTTGTGAATAAGTCAGCACTGAAATCATTCATTATTGCGACATTAAGTGTTACAGAGAAGTATGAGGACTCTTTTCTGTTTTTTCAAATTTATTCATTTATTTATGTGATCTTAGTTACTGCATGCAGGATCTTCACTGCATCATGCAGGATCTTTGTGGCATGTGCGCTCGGGACTTGTGGCACCTGGGCTCCACAGCATGCAGGCTCAGTAGTTGTGACGTGCAGGTTTAGTTGCTGCGCAGCATGTGGAATTTTAGTTCCCCAACCAGGGATTGAACCCGCGTCCCCTGCACTGCAAGGGGGATTCTTAACCACTGGACCACCAGTGAAGTCCCAAGTACAGGGATCCTAATTAGAGTGGTTAATGGGGGTCAAACATACTTGGAGAGTCAGGATTTCCGCTCCTTTTCATGCTTGTGTCAGCCTTGTCTGAGCTGGTGCAAAAAGTCCCTCTCTGAGGTCCTTATAAGACTGCTTGGGGAAGGAAGGTTGCAGTCAGCCATCTCCCTTTCTTTATAACCAGCATCCATATCATTCCCCACAGGGTGCTTTCAGCAGGAGTATGAATCCTCTCTCCCACCCCCACCAGGGCCCACACAAATAAAATCCTAAGAATGGCCAATATATTCTGCGCCAAGTCACAATAGCCTGCAAGAGGAAATGCATAAACTCATAACTTCGAACCTAAGCTATTTAGCATCCCATTAAAAATATTCAAAATATAAATCAAAATTCATGGGAATAAGTAATATTCAATTTAGAATTTATGGCATTTTAAAATAGGATGATTTCCTCCAATGTGCAATAAATTTGGTTTTGTGGAATTGCACTTGGCATCTTATCATGACACTTGCTTTATCTACACAGCCCACCAAAGCGGAGTCTCTTTATAGAATCTAAATTCACAAATCAACTGTCGTCTTCACTTCACTGATTCATTGCTGATGGGCCTTTCACAAGGTAAAGGGGAAAAAAAAATCCCTTCCAAGTTGACAAGAGTAATAAATGGGGAGGTGAGCACTGCCCATCCATCCGCTGGCCGGCTGACCTGCCTGTAGTGATACATGGCAGAATAAACTCATAAACCAGCTGCATCTTTTGACCTCTCAGAATAAATGGAAACAGAAGAGCATTTATGGTGATCATTGTCTTTAAGGATTATGGTCTAGAACAGAGGATGATACAAACCCAAGAAGCATCTTGAAGACAGGAACCTAGGCCAATGAGAGTCAAAAATCTCAAAATTTTAGAGAAGCTTTTTCTTTATTGTTTTTTTTTTTTTAAGATGAAGCTAAAGATTTCTTTTTTATTTTATTTTTGACGGTAGTGGGTCTTCACTGCCGTGCAGGCTTTTCTCTAGTAGCAGCAAGCAGGGGCTACTCTCTAGCTGCAGTGCCTTCTCTTGCTGCAAAGCTTGGTCCCTAGGGCACACGGGCTTTGGTAGTTGTGGTGCATGGTTCAGTAGTTGCAGCTTCCAGACTTTAGAGCACAGGCTCCGTAGTTGTGGCACACAAACTTTGTTGTTTTGAGGCATGTGGGATCTTCCTGGCCCAGGGATCAAGCCCATGATTCCTACATCGGTGGGCAGATTCTTTACCACTCAGCCACCAGGGAAGCCCCCTTTATCAGTTTTTAAGGACCCTGCTGTCCTGTTGTTTCATCAAGTGAGAGTGTGATGGTGGAGAACATGTCGCAGGGAACGGGCATCTTGAGTCTGCAGAGAAAACATTACATAAACACTAGGAAGAAGGAAATTGACCTAATTAAAAGATTTGGTCAGATAGGCTGCAGATATTTTTAGAGTCACCTGTGTACAGCTTTTCTGAATGCCAAATCTTAGCTTCATATGAGCTAAAGAAAACCCCTAGTTTGCAGTGTAAGAAATTTGTATGATTGGCAAATACACAACTATTTTCTTAAAAATGTAAAATTATTTTTTTAGTAACAAAAATTGAAGCTTTAAAAACATGTCCTCAGTTAATTTAAGCCTGGAACATACTTTATAAACTGATTTTTTAAAAAAGCACCATTTGTAGAATGCAAATGCATTTTTCAGTTCTTAATTGACAATATTCAGAACCAAACTCTTAATTATGTTTGAGAGAAAAGCAAGAAGCAAATTCAGGGCATCCTAGTCATGATAGAAGCACATGAATTTCAATTTTCTGAGCTCAACTCTGTGACAGAAATAACATATGGATTCAAAACGACTAATGAGATTTTGACAATCAGTGTCCAGAAATGGATTTCTGCTTATTAGAAGTATGCAACGGGAGGGACACATTTAGGCAAGTATTAATTCTGACCTCATATTTAGACTCTGTACTCAGATGTTCTATTGGGAAGTTGAATATGTTTAAGCGACTTTTTAATAGTAAAAATAATGTGACATTATTGTAGAAAGATTGGAAGAGGAAAAGATTATCTCCAATGAAATTACCCTACTGCAACTATTACTATCTTGTGTATTCACCTTTACTTTAACATATATTCACAAGGATAGCATGTATATAATTTTGTATTTTAATAAGTTTTTTAACATTTACTTCATTTTTTTGTAATTATAATTTTAATGGCCACATAATTATCTATCAGATATATGTACTATGATTTAGTTGATCATCGTTTGTTTTATAATTGTTGGGTATTTCAGCAGCTTCTACATTTTCAAATTATAAATAATTCTCTGACTAATAACTTCATATTTGTGAATAATACACTTGTGGACAATTAAACTTCAAAGGACTAAATAGCAAATTAAATAAAGCTGAGGAGAGAATTGTTGAGTCAGAAGAGAGATCTGAGGAAGTTTCTCAGAATGGAGTATAAAGTCAGAGAAAGAGGGATCATATGGAAGAGAGATGAGGGGACACAGGTGAATCAGAAGATGCAAATGCATCTAACTGGGGTTCCAGAGGTGAGTACAGGAAGGGCAGGAAAAAACAGCATGTGTCAAGTGTACATGAAGGCTGACAGCTTCCTAGAATTAAAGAGTCATGAGACTCCAAATAAACAAATATTGGGGAGCATTAATTAAAGAAATCCATACTCCTCCACGTGGAATGAAATTGCAGATTACCAAAAACAAATGAAAAATCCTAAAAGCAAATAGAGGGGAATGAACTACAATTAGAATGACGATAGGCTTCTGAGAAGCAATCAAGGTTAGTAAATAATAAAAGAGTACCTTCAAGCCGTTGAAAGAGTAATACTTAAAAGTGGGGATCAAAAGTTTTCAGACAAAGACTGAGAGTTACTATTCAAGATCCTTGCTACTAAAGGATCGTTGTTCAGTCTCTCAGTCGTGTCTGACTCTTTGCGACCCCATGGACTGCAGCACGCCAGGCTTCTCTGTCTTTCACTACCTCCCAGAGCTTGCTGAAAGTCATGTCCATTGAGTCTGTGGTGCCGTCCAGCCATCTCATCCTCTGTCACCCATTCTCCTCTTGCCCTCAGTCTTTCCCAGCATTGGGGTCTTTTCCAATGAGTCAGCTCTTTGAATCAGGTGGCCAAAGTACTGGAGCTTCAGCTTCAGCATCAGTCCTTCCAATGAAGGACTATACATGGTGGTAAACCTTAAGAAACATTACATTTTTAAGTCATAACAAGGCAAAATGACCTCTATTATTATTTTTATTCAGTGTTGCTCTAGATGTCCTAGAAAGTGTAATAAATAAGAAAAATAAGCAAACACATTCGAAAAGCAGAAATAAGGTAACATTATATGGCAATTTTTAACATGATTGTCTACATAGAAGACCAAAAGAATGGATAAACTGTAAGAAAGCGCAATAAGGTTTCACAATACAAAATCATTATACCAAAAGCAGTTAAGTACCTCTATGCCAGTGACAAACTTTTAAAAATGTAATTTAAAAAATTCTCATTTCAAACTACCTGGGATTAAATATATCCAAAAATGTTCAAGACCTTTATAAGGAAACTGATAAAAACTTTACAGATTATAAAATAGTGTCTAAAGAAGTTCAAAATATGTTTGTGGGAGGAAGACCAGTATAACAATCACCCTTAAATAAATCAATACACTCAATTAAATTCTGATAAAAATTCCCAGTCTTTCTCAGAAAGCGGTAAGTTGACACTAAAATCCACACTGTATAACAAAGGAAGAAAAATCATCAAGCAAGCACTCAGTAACTCTTAGATATTTTCATCTTCATCACCATCATCATCTTCCTCATGTACCCAATCAAAACAGAACAAGAGCTTCAAGTCTCTCTAGTGATACTTCTGTACTGATTTCCTTCTGAAGAAAATGTAACTCGGAAAATACATTTGCTGGCTCATCAGTTATTGGAAAGATGTGTTCCATGACATTGCTGTTGCCAGCACACTTTTTTACTCACTAAAGATGCCTCACCTGACAGTGTAATGCCAGGAGGCAGAAACACTATCTGAGTATAAATCAAGAACAGAGAGTCTCCTTAGAAAGAAGCAACATGCATAGAGTGACATGGCCATGGTATTTTCTGGAGAATTCAGAAGATTTCCCACCATCTGTGGTTTGTAACATCTGGTATTTCATAGCTTTCTGGAGATGACCTTCTAAGGGTGAAGCGTGAAGAATTCCACTCTCAAGTGCTTGCATGCTAAGTCACTTCAGTCGTGTCTGACTCTTTGCAAACCATGAACTATAGGCCGCCAGACTTCTCTGTCCCGAGGATTCTCCAGACAAGAATACTGGAGTGGGTTGCCATTTCCCCCTCCAGGGGATCTTCCCGGCCCAGGAATCGAACCTGGGTCTCTTACATCTTCTGCATTGGCAGATGGGTTCTTTACCATTAGCGCCACCTGGGAAGCCTCTCAGAGTTTAGGCCTATAACTTTATCCACATTCATTCACTTAATTAAATATTTATTGAACATTTACTCTGTGCCAGGTGGTCTAAATGCTAAAGAAACATCAGTAAATAACATGGAAAAGATGCCTTGCCCTTAGACTTCCCTGGCCATCCAGCAGTTAAGACTCCATGCAGAGGGGGCTTGGATTCAATCCATGATTGATGAACTAAGATCCCACATTCCTTGAAGTGTGGCCAAAAAGTTAAAAAAAAAAAGAAAGAAAAAAGGAAAGATATGCCTCGCCCTCAAGGAGTTTATATTCTAGTTAGGAGTAGCAGATGCAAACAAGATAATTAAGTAAAAATATATAGTATGTTGTTGTTATTTAGTGGATAAGTTGTGTCTGACTCTTTCATGATCCCCTGGACTGTAGCCCACTAGGCTCCTCTGTTCAAGAGACTTCCTACGCAAGAATATTGGGGTGGATTGCCACTTCCTTCTCCAGGGGATCTTCCTGACCCAAGGATCAAACCCTAATCTCCTGCATTTCAGGCAGATTCTTTACCACTGAGCTACCTGGGAAGTCCATATAATACATTCAGTTCAGTCGCTCAGTCGTGTCTGACTCTCTGCAACCCCATGAATCGCAGCACGCCAGGGCTCCCTGTCCATCACCAACTCCTGAAATTCACTCAAACTCATGTCCATCGAGTCGGTGATGCTATCCAGCCATCTCATCCTCTGTCATCCCCTTCTCCTCCTGCCCCCAATCCCTCCCAGCATCAGGGTCTTTTCCAACGAGTTAACTCGTCGCATGAGGTGACCAAAGTATTGCAGTTTCAGCTTTAGCATCAGTCCTTCCAATGAACACCCAGGATTGATCTCCTTTAGGATGGACTGGTTGGATCTCCTTGCAGTACAAGGGACTCAGAGTCTTCTCCAACACCACAGTTCAAAAGCATAAATTCTTCGGTGATCAGCTTTCTTCCCAGTCCAACTCTCACATCCATACATGACCACGGGAAAAACCATAGCCTTGACAAGACGGACCTTGGGTGGCAAAGTAATGTCTCTGCTTTTTAATATACTATCTAGGTTGGTCATAACTTTCCTTCCAAGGAGTAAGCGTCTTTCTTTCACTTTCCTCAAGAGGCCTTTGAGTTCCTCTTCACTTTCTGCCATAAGGGTGGTGTCATCTGCATATCTGAGGTTATTGATATTTCTCCCAGCAATCTTGATTCCAGCTCGTGCTTCTTCCAGCCCAGGATTCCTCATGATGTACTCTGCATATAAGTTAAATAAGCAAGGTGACAATATACAGCCTTGACGTACTCCTTTTTCTATTTGGAACCAGTCTGTTGTTCCATGCCCAGTTCTAACTGTTGCTTCCTGACCTGCATACAGGTTTCTCAAGAGGCAGGTCAGGTGGTCTGGTATTCCCATCTCTTTCAGAATGTTCCACAGTTTATTGTGATCCACACAGTCAAAGGCTTTGGCATAGTCAGTGAAGCAGAAATAGATGTTTTTCTGGAACTCTCTTGCTTTGTCCATGATCCAGCAGATGTTGGCAATTTGATCTCTGCCTTTTCTAAAACCAGCTTGAACATCTGGCAGTTCATGGTTCATGTATTGCTGAAGCCTGGCTTGGAGAATTTTGAGCATTACTTTACTAGCGTGTGAGATGAGTGCAATTGTGCAGTAGTTTGAGCATTCTTCGGCATTGCCTTTCTTTGGGATTGGAATGAAAATGGACCTTTTCCAGTCCTGTGGCCACTGCTGAGTTTTCCAAATTTGCTGGCATATTGAGTGCAGCACTTTCACAGCATCATCTTTCAGGATTTGAAATAACTCAACTGGAATTCCATCACCTCCACTAGCTTTGTTCGTAGTGATGCTTTCTAAGGCCCACTTGACTTCATATTCCAGGATGTCTGGCTCTAGGTGAGTGATCACACCATCGTGATTATCTGGGTCATGAAGATCTTTTTTGTACTTCTGTGTATTCCTGCCACCTCTTCTTAATATCTTCTGCTTCTGTTAGGTCCATACCATTTCTATCCTTTATCGAGCCCATCTTTGCATGAAATGTTCCTTGGTATCTCTAATTTTCTTGCAGAGATCTCTAGTCTTTCCCAGTCTGTTGTTTTCCTCTATTTCTTTGCATGATCGCTGAGGAAGGCTTTCTTATCTCTCCTTGCTATTCTTTGGAACTCTGCATTCAGATGCTGATATCTTTCCTTTTCTCCTTTGCTTTTCGCTTCTCTTCTTTTCACAATTAGATGGTGGTCAATGCTGAAAAGAAACAGCAGGATAGGGAGCAGGCAGTACATGTGAGTATTTGGTAGTTGAAGAGAAGGGCATCTGGGAGAGAAGGGTTGGGGGGCCTCCCTGAGAAGGTAACATTTGAGTAAAGGTCTGAAGGAGAAGAGGGAATGAGGAGATAGTGTTCAGAAAAGAGGAAATAGCGAATACAAAGTGTTTGAGGAAAGAGTGTGCCTGGCTCTCTCAGGACGCATCAGGAAGACGTCGTGACAGAATAAAGTAAGCACAGAGCAGAGTCACAGGAGAGTCGGAGGAGTGATGAGAAGGAACAAAGGCGACGCTGGGTCTTAAACACCCTCATGAGGAATTGGCTTCTTCATTTATTGGCCATCAGGTCTTAGTTGCAGCACACGGGCCTCTCTGGATGTGGCGTGTGGGCTCCAGAGCTGGCGGGCTCAGTTGTTGCATGGGTTTAGTTGCCCCGTGGCATATGGGAACCAGGCATTGAACCTGAGTCCCCTGCATTGGATGGTGGATTCTCAACCACGAGACCACCAGGGAAGTCCCAAGGAATTACTTGGCTTTTACTTTGAGAGATACGGGGAGCTACTGAAGCATTTGTGCAGAGGAGTGACAAAAATCTGACTTAGGCCATAAGGATCCTTATGCCTGCTGCATTGTCTGCAGACCATCAGGGGCTTTGGTGGAAGCTGGAAACTCAGGTGAGAGGCTACTGAAGTCCATTCACTGAGAGATGGAGGTACCTGGACCAGAGAAGCAGCAGAGGAGAACAGCTTCAAGTTTCCATGGTAGTATTTTCCCCAAAGCCCAGAGATTAGAGGAATTCAAGCCTCTTAAATGACCTCCAGGCCCTGGGAACACCCTAATGTGAAATCACATTATTGCAGAGTGAGCTTTATCACAGCACGTGGCAACAGTGTTCGTAAGAGGCAGGCACTTCTAGGGATGTGGAATAGAATCTGTTTTGCCTGACCCAGCTGAAGACACAGTCCTCTAGAAGACTCCTCCCTGATGGAAAGGACCAGAAGAACAGCAGAACCCAGGGAAAGAAGAACTTTCTGTTATGATCGACAGCTCCTCCAAATATTCACAGATGTCACCGATACTCTAGAAAAATTGTAGCCTAGGGACTTTGACTTCCTCCACTTGATAACAGATATATGAATGTCGCTAGATACAGGCAAAAAGAAACACAAGGATAAATCCCTGTTGATTCATGACTATTTACTGACCTTCTACCATATGCCAGGCATTGCATTAAGACTTCAACATAAATTATCTTATTTAATTCACTAAAACAACTCAGCATGGGAAGTATAAACCAGCCCAGTTTTACAGATGGAAAATCAGGACCCAGAGAAGAGACTCGTCTAATAACTGCTGGAGTTAAACTTGACCTGGCCTCAAAGCCACATTCTCCTTTCACCATTCCACACTATCTTGAATCGGTTGACAGAGAATGGTATTCCTGACAGTGGGTTCTGGCCCTCTGAGCCATTGCCTTGACTCCTCTTTACTCTTAAGCAAATGGAGGGGAACAAGACTCAGTCTATTTTTTTCCTAAAGAATCTGATAGAAAACACTTCAGGCTTTATGACCATACGGTCTCTGTTGCAACTTCTCAGCTCTGCTTTTGTAAGCATGAATGCAGCCATAGACAATACCCAAAGGAATGGGGGTGGGTATGTTCCAAGAAAAGCTTCTTAATAAAAATAGCCTGGACTTGGCCTCTGGGCCATAGTTTGTGGAACTCTGATGTGGAGGACCAAAGAATGGCTTCAGGATCTAGGTTGACTGGGTTAAATCCTGGTTCTACCATCAACCTTCAGGAAGTTCTCTAATTTCACTACGTAAAATTAGGATAGAAACACCGTGAGAATCAAAAAACTGAATATGGATGTTATTTATAAACTTCTGAAATGAAAAGTATTATTGTGTGCCCTCACCTTCAAGATTTTTAAAATTAAAACCAAGATTGAGTTTAGCGCAGTGAACTTAAGATAAGCCTATGGACTTGAAGATCTGAAAGCAAAGAGCACAATGCTTTGGATCAGATCATACTGAGTTTCTGAAAATATTCTTTATGTAATTCAGTTCAGTTCAGTTCAGTTCAGTTGCACAGTCATGTCCGACTCTGTGACCCCATGAACCGCAGCACGCCAGGCCTCCCTGTCCATCACCAACTCCCGGAGTTTACTCAAACTCATGTCTATTGAGTTGGTGATGCCATCTAACCATCTCATCCTCTGTCATCCCCTTCTCCTGCCTTCAATCTTTCCTAGCATCGGGGTCTTTTCAAATGAGTCAGGTCTCCGCATCAGGTGGCCAAAGTATTGGAGTTTCAGCTTTAACATCAGTCCTTCCAGTGAACACCCAGGACTGATCTCCTTTAGGATGGACTGGAAAAGCCATAGCCTTGACTAGACGGACCTTTGTTGACAAAATAATGTCTCTGCTTTTTAATATGCTATCTAAGTTGGTCATAACTTTCCTTTCAAGGAGTAAGTGTCTTTTAATTTCATGGCTGCAGTGATTTTGGAGCCCCCCAAAATAAAGTCTGCCACTGTTTCTACTGTTTCCCCATCTATTTGCCATGAAGTGATGGGACCGGATGCCATGATCTTAGTTTTCTGAATGTTGAGCTTCAAGCCAACTTTTTCACTCTCCTCTTTCACTTTCATCAAGATGCTCTTTAGTTCTTCTTCACTTTATGCCATAAATGTGGTGTCATCAGCGTATTTGAGGTTATTGATATTGAGTTATGTACTTAACTCGGTGTATTTATTGGGTACCAAGTATGTGCCAGGCATGGAATAAGGATGGAAGATGCTAATAACCTGCCATGTTCTGTGCTAATGTCTGAGATTGAGGGAACGCCCATTTTGGAGATCAATAGAAAAAACAAAAATAACTTACAGACAAAACAATTATTTTAATTTAGTGCTTTTCTGTTTCAAAACCAATCCACTAAAAAGTGTCTCTAAGGTCCTTAAGTACAATTCACATCTGAACTTGATGCCAGTTGAGCTTGGTCATTATAGTTTAAACACGAGGGTATTAATTGAAGCACTAGAAAATACCTCTGGTCAGTTTCATTATCTAATGGGACTTGGGTTTTCTAATGCATCTTAATAAGAGCTGTTGCATATGTATAGAACAGTCCAGATTTTACAAGGAATAGTTTACACTGATTAAGAAAAATGAAAACTGGCCACAATCCCCTTAGACTTCAAGTACGGTTATTTTTCTTATTAATTTTTCCAGATATGATTGGGCTTTAAAACACTGGCTGGATTTCATTTAAAACTATTAGTAATATTTTTGTTTATCAATAAAATTAATTGCTGTAAAAAATCTCTGCTGGCTTAATTTATACATCTCAATTGAGTTCCTTAGTATTACTGAGTACAGAAGATCAGTTCCCCTAAATATGATATAATTTCTCCAAAAATGGTAGCTTTATGCTAAAAATAAGATTTTGTTTTCCTTAACTTGACTTACTTTAAGAATTAAGTGTACCATTTGCTAATTAAATTACTCAGTATTGACTCTAAAACTTTTGGTTTAAAACCTGATTTGATAAAAAGCCATTTGAAACATTAGCTCATGTTGTTCTCAGTGTGGGAACGTTGATACTCCATGCTCCATACACGATCTGGATTCCACGAGATTTCATTTCTGTTTTAAACCATACTGAAAGCATATTTTAAAATAAAAATAGTTTAAGCTGTAATCATATCAATGTATTAACTACTGACTGGGTTCAAGTCAAATTTATGGGAGAAAAAAAGGAAACCAGAAAAAACGAAGCCCTAACCTAATAGAAAGGAATTGTGCAAAGACCACTTTTTTCAAAGTTGGCCCTCGTTCAAGGTACATATGGTCACATAATCTTTTAAAAAGCACAATTCAAGTCTCAAGTCTCGATTTAATTTTATAATAGCATAAATGGAATTACACTGCTGATGAAGTTCAGTGCTTAAGCTGAAGCAAACACCAAGCTGGCTGAATGACCTGACTCAGTGTACTTGGCCCTCAAGACAGCACAGGGCACCTCTACAGCTTACCTTCTGTGAACTAAATCATAGCCACCAGGCTGGATGGGATCCTTCATATGAATGGCATCCCAGTCACCTTGTAAACATGGTCATAATGCAAGGTTATAACTACTTTAAGTGACGCGTTATGTACTCTGTTTCCTTTCTTTGTATTTTTTTTTGGGGGGTTCCAAGGATTAGCTAATGGAAAAGCATTGGCTCCCATAGAAGAATTCCAGGTTGAACTCTGGGTGGAGACTGGGTAAACTTTGAACATTCAAATCTGCCTGCGCTCTGTAATTTTCTCAAAGTGTATCCTGAAGGTCAGCCTCCAAATGGCTAACTAAGGAACATAAGGGACCTGCAGATGAGCTTTTTTAAAAAAAAAATTGACAAAGCAACTAAAATATAAGTGCATACCTCTGGCCATGGCTCACACCTTAGGTAGCTGGAGACCATGTTCAGCCACAGCCTTTGGGTCAACCACTAACCTAGGCTTCCTCCTTGTCTAGCCCTGTCAACATAGGCTTCCTTGCTGGCACGTGTTACTGTGTCTTGGTGTTTTCCCTGCAGACTTGGAATTTTTCAGGGGACTGTGTTTTATTCTTTCTGTATTCTCAACATCTAGAACATAGAGTCTATCGCATATTTAAAAATGTAAGTATGACCGGAGGACTGTCTATGCACAGTGACGAATCTTGATGCTTCACATTTAATAACTCGTGGAGATTTGTTTTTCAGATAAAAAAATAAACTCCACAAAGTCAGATAATCTATCAGGGATCTCATACCCAGTAAGTAGCAGGATGGGATTTGGCCCCAGATCTGTCTCCCAAACCCAAACCTTTTGCATCACACCCAGAAATAATGTAATGTAAGGCAGAAAATGACACATTCCTGCAGGAATTGTATTTGAAGTACCTCAAGGCTTGGAAAAGGGACCACCACCAGCCAGGAAAATTCCTTGGCGTATCTACCCTCCAGAAATCTCAAATAACAGCGGAGTCCAGGAGCTTTCTCCCTGCCGATTTTCCAGTGGGAACAGGTCCATGGCAATGTGCTGCACCTTTTTGCCATTAGACCTGAGAACCATAGGAGATTAGCCCCAAGAATTTCAGTGGAGAAGGAAGAGAACACCATGGTCTGCTTAATCAGCAAGCGTGCCAAAGTCCTTCCAGTAAGCCCCAAATAGCTGTGCTAATGCAGGGCAGGCAGCAGCCCATGAGCCACTTAACGAGTGAGCTTTAGACTCGCAGTGGTGGGGAAAGCCAGCCGTGGATCCTGCAGCAAGCGGACTGCCAGAAAGCCACTCGCTGGTCCCAGTGCCGTCCCCTGCCTGCCACCCTGGGTCCTGCTCTGTCTTTAGAAACCACTGAACTGCCCCTCAGATATGAAACTGATCTGACCATTCAACCCCATTGCGGCCAAGTGCATATTGACGGGTCATCAGCCACACCGGCTTACATTGTCTGTGAGCCTTCTCACAGCTTGCTAACGTGGTCTCATCCAGACAGAAGCCTTCTGGTCCAAACAAATCAAGGTAATTTACAGAGGGACTATTTTTGGGTTTCCAACACTATTCCTTGCCTTTTTGGGGGTTTGTTTGTTTGTTTTACAAACAATGCTTGTGTTCATTTTCTTACTCTTGTTTAAAAAAATCCTCTTAGAAATTAAAAGTCATCTCCTACCTTGAATAAGATAGTAAGTGGAAATTATTCACAGTGCTTCCCTTTTTGCTTTCATTGCCAGGAAGCTCCAAATTAAAAAAAAAATTTTTTTTTAGTTGCAGACATTTTCCCTTAACTTAGATTGAGCCTGAGCCACCGTAATCCTAACCCACCACCCCCTTATTACTCAGCTTTGCTTTCTGTCTATTCTTTTTTACTGTTTCTGTGCTTTTGGGGGAGAGGAAAGCTACCTGTTTCCTTTTTGAAAGGCAGAGGAATATAAATAATTGAAATCACTCTTAACCCCAATACACACTGCAGATAAACGTAGCCTTTCAGAAACGATCCCTCCCTTCACCCTGACACTCTCAAATTCCCAATGGCACATCCTTCATCTGAGCAGAGAATCACCGGCTGATTCTGTTCCTTGCATTTGGCCTCCAGCCTAGACCTCAGACACACAAGCTGAATTAGGGCCCGTCTTTGAGTCCTCAGGAGGATCAATGTTATTGCCACTGGCAGTTCCCTGGCCCCTCCTGCAGTCTCCTTCCAACAGGTTACATGATCAAGTCACTTTGATGGTTGTTATCACTTATTATGGTTGACATACAAGCATCAGAGAATAGCATCTATTTTAATGTTTGAATTATTTTTTTTCTCAAATTAATGGGCAAGATCCTAAAACTCTCCCTATGACAAAAGATGATTTGATGAATCACAAATAAAATCCCTCTGAGCATAAAAGAATAAGGTTCGAGCCACTTTGAGTTATTTTTCTTGTCTGATAAAACCATTAC
Source organism: Moschus berezovskii (assembly GCF_049115385.1). NCBI lineage: Eukaryota > Metazoa > Chordata > Mammalia > Artiodactyla > Moschidae > Moschus > Moschus berezovskii. Next base: position 40,630,468 of record NC_142481.1, on the reverse strand, counting down.
CGGGTTTACAGATTTGACAATGCTGAACCACATTCCTTTGATCATCTTATAAAATTAATTGATCTTGCTTATCTATTGTTCTATTTTAAATCATTTAATTGAGGATATTAAGAGAAGTAATGGTAACAACTAAGGCATTTATTAAGCACTGATGTTCAAACTTGCAATGCGATTTTCATAATCTGAATTTCTCTATCACCAAATTCTATTCTTATGGGAATTTACATATAGAGCACCTCCGGCCACAGATAATTTTCTGTTGCTTAACGTTCTAAAGGATAGACATACGCTGTGGCAAATCATTGCAGCTATACTTAATTTTAATTATTCTTTTAAATCAGATAGATACCCTGCAGTGAAATTCTTATAATTAAATAGAAATTAAAAGTTTCTAAAAGCCTTAATTTCAACTTCAAATTTAAATGCAAATGAATGTATGGGTATCAAAAGAATCTCTCTCCCCACCCCCTCCAAAATTTGGAGAGAATTCTCTAGAAGCTTAGGTTGACCATGAAACCTTATTGTGACCCCCAAGAGGCCCTTGGGCTCCAAAGCCATTCCATTTTACAACACCTGGCCCGTGACACTGACTAGATAGGCAGAAGACCCGGTTTTCCTAAGTAACAGGTGCCCAAGAGAGTTACTTTAGTTTGGGTTCCCTGGGAAGTAGACCTTGAAACAAGAATTCACGTGTAAGCTGTAGGGAAGTGGGCTCAGGAAACAGGGCTGTAGAAGGGAGGAGTGAGACACAGGAAGGAAGACAGCCAGCCAATAAGGGGTGTGTTATTAAGCCAATCAAACTGCAGCTCAGTGCTGCTGGAGAGTATGCAGTGGCCCTGTAGAACATACACGGGTCTCAGAGTTATCCTGTCCTATGGGTGAGGGAGCTGGGGTATTTATCCACCACTCCCTTCAGGTATTAATGTGAGCTGCTTCTGAAAAGGGTCGGCTCCCTGGCACTGAAGTATCTGTGTTTGAGCTGTGAGCCGAGTGAATGTTTTGGCCTCAGAAAGACCCCAGGCAAAAAGACACAGGTGTTGAGCATCCCCGAGGGCCCTGAAGTAATAAGACCCCGTAAGCAACACTAGCATCCATTCCAAGGAGCTAGCCTAGAAATTCCAAACTGAATGCAGCCTGCAGGTGTGTTTTGGTTGATGTATACCACATTTTTTTTTTAACTTTTCTAAGTTTTACCTAAGAATTAGGATTTTTGAACCCTCTTGAAAATTTTGATCTAATTGATCTAGGACAGGATTGGAGACTTTGAAGTAAATCATCTAGCCACTATTTGGTGAGTAAATCACAGGTACTAAATATTTGCCTTGTGACAGACACAAAAGGCCCTGAGACTAGGTCCTTCCAGGACCTAGTGATAGACCTTCCAGAGAGTGATAGACTATCCAGTGCACCAAAGCTGTGTCAAGGCCTTATCTGCAGCCCAAAGGGAAGATGCAACCCAAGGAAGACCAACTCTCAGAGTATTAGACAACTGCCTCAAGCTTCATTCTCCAGCTGCTCCCCCAGACAAGTCTGCCCTCCAAGCCCACCCATATTTGGCAATGGTGATGGGCATTTATAGAATGCCAGGCACTCTTTTCAGTGCAGTGTGTACACTTAGACTCACAGGATTCTCACAACACCCTTTGGGATAGGAGTCATATTTCACATAAGGACGCTAATGCTCAGCAAAGTTAAGTAACTCACCTGGAATAATACAGCAGGAGAAAATCTGAATACGGTGGTGTTTTTTTTTTTTTTTACTTAATTTTTGTTGGAGTATAGTTACTTTACAATGCTGTATTAGTTTCTACAGTAGAGCAAAATGAACGCGATACATATACATGTATCCCCTTTCTTTTGGATTTCCTTCCCATTCATGTCATCACTGTGCATTAAGCAGAGTTCCTTGTGCAATACAATATGTTCTCATTGTTCTGTTCCGTCGCTCAGTCGTGTCCGACTCTATGTGACCCCGTGGACTGTAGCCTACCAGGCTTCTCCGTCCATGGGATTCTCCAGGCAAGAATACTGCAGTGGGTTACCGTTTCCTTCTCCAGGGGATCTTCCCGACCCAGGGATCGAACCCGGGTCTCCCGCATTGGAGGCAGACGCTTTTAACCTCTGAGCCACCAGGGAAGCCCATGTTCTCATTAGTTATCTATTTTATACATACTATCAATAGTGTATTTGTGCACTGAGATTTGAGTGCAGTCTGACTCCAGAAGTTGGGCCCTTAACTACGACACTGCATGGCCTCTAAAAGCGTACCCAATGCAGTACTGAATCCTATCTTCTTTCTCCGGTTTCTGATGCTCCTCCCAACTAGTGCAGTCCTTTGTCATCCTGGCAATTCAGGATCCAGCTTCCTGATCCTCTTGGAGCCTCCTCCAAAACCGTGGTCCACTCCAGTCTCCAACCTTTGTTGATTCCTGCAGCACTTTTAGTCTGAACTCTGCAGCTGACCTTGAACCCCACACAGTCAGCTCCTGTTAACAGGGGTTATAGTTTTGGGGGAGGAGAAAAATATGTAACAGTTGTGTACAACCACAACTAGCCAGACTGACTTCTCATCCCCAAATAGTAAAATCCCTTAACGTATTTCACAGCACATATCCAAGTGAAAGTTTTAACAGGCATCTGTTTATGCAATGTATCAGCTTCTTTGCTATTACAAACTACCTTGGAAGGAGACATCGATGTGACCTCGAAGTGCCCTGAGAAAGATCTGCCCTTGATTTTTTTTTTTTTAATATTTTTATTTTTGTCTGGACTGGGTCTTCGTTGCTTTGCATGGGCTTTCTCTAGTTGTGGTGCGTGGGCTTCTCCTCTGCCGTGGCAGAGCATGGGCTCTGCAACACCAGGCCTCAGTAGTTGCAGCTCTTGGACTCGGCAGTTATGGCTTGCAGACACAGCAGCTGTGGTGCACAAGCCCAGCTGCCCCCGCTGCATGTGGGATCTTCCCAGACCAGGAAAGGGACGGGTATCCCCTGGATTGCAAGGTGGACTCAACTACTGAACCACCAGGGAAGCCCTGCCCTCAATTTTTATGTCATAGATCCATACTGAAGTTTCAAACTTGCTCTTATTGATTCAAGAATTCAGTGGCATCTCTTCCTGAAATCCTGCTGCTTTGTCTTCCTAATCTTCAATGTGTTTGCCTTTTCACAAATAATCAAGCTACTTCAGGATACATTTTTCTAGACTGTCTCACACCCAAGATTCACAGGGACATAATTCTGTCTGCATAACACCCTAGGGTTTCCTGCAGCAAAGTCAAAAGTTTTCAGGGGCAGGTAGGTTATGAGAGTAAGGGAGGTGACCCAGGCACCTTAGGCAAATGGATGTCACGGGATGGCTCATCTCATGGGACCATCCTCATCTCAGCTCCAGCCAAGTGTTGCCCTGCAGGAAAGTTAATGCCTTTCTATTATTGAGGGAAACCCCGCAATTCATACTGTAATCTAAAATCTCCCAGATTTAAAAAATAAATGAATAAAGAATTTTAAAAGTCTCCCAGATTTTTAACATTGCCAACTAGTTTAATTATATTGTAAATGCAACACAGGCTGGATTCACACATGTGTGAGGGACCCAGCACATAGGTCAGCAGAACACGGAGTGTGGTCAGCAGACAAGCACTGTCATGCTATTTATGACTGTGAACTTGGCACTTATGAGTGATGGCAGTGTTTCAAGTCTTGAAATCTACATATAAAACCAAGTCTGTGATTGCAGAAAGATACTACCCTTCTCTCGGGATGTCAAATAATTTGTCCTTCTGCGTTGTATTTTTCCTTCTCGATATTGTAAGCACCCAAAGGTGACTTGAGTCTGTCAATTGAATTATTCTTTCATTCAGCAAAAAGTTATGGGCACTGACTACATGCTAGGTACACTGGGGAAATAGCAGTCAACAACAAAAAGTCCAAAATTCTCTGCCTTTGTGAGACTTACTTTTATTTTTTAATTTAGCTGCAGTGGGTCTTGGTTGAGAGAAGTTCGTGGACTCAGTAGCTGTGGCACTAAGGCGTAGTCGGACACTAAGGTGTAGTTGCTCTGCACTGTGTGGAATCTCACTTCCACAATCAGGGGTTTAACTCACATCTCCCGCATTGCAAGGCAGATTCTTAACCACTGGACCACCAGGGAAGTCCCTGGGACTTACATCTTAATTGGGAAAATGAAATTGATAAAAGGAGTCAGGGTTGGTCCTGCATACGGAGAGACTGAAAGGACCAACACCCTTCTGAGCTGAGCTCAATGTGGGCTGGCTCGGCCAGCTGGCCCAACCTTCCATCCACTTCTGCATCAAAATCAGGGACCTCACGGTCACTTCTGGAGCTGCATTTTGCCTACACATAGCTAAAACCCAAGCCAGATTGCGTATCAACCCAAGGACATGCCCCGCTTCGTCCCTGCCTGTGCTTTGGAGCCGTACACGGCAGCTTTGATTGTTTCACTGAAAACGATTTAGCACTTGAAATATCTTCCTGCAAAGAGTGATGGTCCTTAACCCGTCCTTTCAGGCTGAAGTCACCAGGAGATGCTCAAGGGGCATGCATGTTATTGGACAAGAGTTACATCTGCCCCAACAGTGAAGACCCAACCTTAAAGCTCATTGTGTGGTGCCATTTTGAACCCAGTGTGCTAGCGAGTTGGCGTGGGGGTAATAGGAAACTTGATAGCTCAGAGCTGAAACACGAGGCGATACAGACAGCAAAATAGCAAAGCAGTTATTCGCTATGATTATATCATAACCTTAACACGGGACTCAGACCCTCATTTTGCTCCAGAGATGGGTGCATCCAGCGAGGGAATATTTAGCTGCTTTGTGACTGAGAGAACTAAGGCATTTCAGTGACACAGAGCAAATGAGAGTGAGTTTCTTCTTCACCCCAGTGACCATCTTTGCAGAAAAACACAAACTCATGGACTGCAATAGAACAAGGCAAGGAGTAGTGCCTCTCCTAAAGGGAACTTGAGAAAGTGTTGGTTAAAGCAAGGCTTTCTTCCCATGGAAGATACTTGACGTGGACAGAGTAGGATCAAAAAATTAGAGTTTTTACATGAGTTTTAGCTCCACTATGCTGCGAAAAAGAAGGACATTTAATTTGTTTTGTGATATTGACGTCTTCTCATGAATAGTGTGTAAGTTCCTAGGATTTAGGGCATATTATTTAGGAGTTTTTCAGTTGTAACAGAAAACACAACTCAATCTACTGAACAGAAAATGATAATTTTAAAATATATTCATAAAGTTAGATTCAGTTCAGTTCAGTTCAGTCACTCAGTCGTGTCCGACTCTTTGCGACCCCATGAATCACAGCACGCCAGGCTTCCCTGTCCATCACCAACTCCCGGAGTTCACTCAAATTCATGTCCATCGAGTCGGTGATGCCACCCAGCCATCTCATTCTCTGTCGTCCCCATCTCCTCCCACCCCCAATCCCTCCTAGCATCAGACTCTTTTCCAGTGAGTCAACTCGTCGCATGAGGTAGCCAAAGTATTGGAGTTTCAGCTTTAGCATCAGTCCTTCCAATGAACACCCAAGATTGAGATTAATTAAGATTACTGCCTTCAGGCATGGCTTGATCCAGCGGCTCAAACACTGTCATTAGGACTCAGCTGATTTCACTTCCCTCTGTGTTGGCTTTACTCTCAGGCAGATTTTTCTCCATGAGTTGGTCACAGGCAGCTCAATCTTCGTACCTCAAGCCCTGCAGAAAGAGTTTTTCTCCAAGCAGCTTTAAAAAAAAATCCCTGACTCACACTGACCCAAATTGAGCAACGTGCCTACCTGTGAACCAATCACTGGGACCAGAGGAGTGTTATGATCTGATTGGCCACATCAAAACACAGGCTGAGGGTGGAGTGAACGCCACCAGCACTACCACTGACTGTGGATATGGGAGGGCCAGTCACCCTGGAGGAAAACTAGAATGGTTGTCGAGCGGTGATTGGGTGAAAGAAACAAAAGATATCCATCAAACTCTGACTAGCTTTTGGAGAGGAAGCGGAGAATATGAGGAACCCTGGGGTGCATGGTAGGGCTGGGGAAAGGTGGGGAGGAGGTTTCCCCAAATCGTTGGTGGTTCATTCAGGAGAACATGTGGGTGATTTTAATTCGAAAGAATTAACTAGAGTTAGCAATTTCCTGTCCTGGTATTCTGAAAAACGACACCAGCCCAACACCAGGCACTTGGCATTCGATTCCTGCTGCTAGCACGCTGACAAATTGCCAATATACATGCAGCGAGTGTTGTTAAGTACTTCACATATTTATGCTGACTTCACGGGAGCAATAGATTCCGTGGCAGAGACACTCTTGCATATTTATTGGAAAGGTGCTTTGCGTGGCATGCTGTGCATTGCCTTCTGGCCTCTCCATCTCTATTTCCAAGCTTCGTTTAAGTATTGATTTGAATAAAGTCGTAATTGCAACAGAAGCCTTTGTAACTTAACTGGAAGTGGATCTACTCCGCAGTGTATGATGTACCATTTTACGTCATTCTAGGTTGTTCTTAACTCTCTGTTGTCTCCGGGTAACTGACAATATTCTGGATTGCTTGGCTTTCTCCCTTTGCAGATGCCAGATAGAATGATGCAGACTAAGAAGGTGAGAATAATCAGGGCTTACAGTGGAGGAAATGGGGACCCCAACCTGCGGCAGTGGGCCCAGGTTTGCCTGTGGAATTCTAACCCTTCCAAATAGCTCTCTCAGTTCAACGAGAATGACCTTAGGATCCTTCTTGTCCTTAGTCTCTCCTGTTGCAAAGAAAAGGGGTGGAGGAGCAGATGGAGGAGACAAACCAGAGTCCGACTGTGTGAAAACCTATGTCAGTTTTGGCATTTCCCACAAGGCTGGAAATAAACAGCATTTGGACGTGAGTCACCACACCATCAGCCTCAGAGCTTGGTCTCCTGATGGATTTATCCTCCACCAAACAAAGACACATACTGTTCTACGGTTCTAAAGATGACGGGCCATTTGTGGGGCACGAGTCTGGACATGGGCCCCCCCAGGCCTGGAAAACCCATTCCCCCTGACCTCAGCCCCCTCGTGACGGACCTCACGGGCTGTGAGAGGTCTGGCCAGGGCTTCACAACACAGAATTTCAGTGTGAGGGTAACTGGCGGACAGAGAGACAGAAGCCACTATACTCATCTTCTTCAGAGGGAATGGGAATCTGGGATCCTTCAGGATTGCTGATGGGCAGGTGTGGATGGCAGGGCATGGGAGATAGGCCAGGAGTGACAAGGGGGAACGTGAAAAAAGAAAAGAGGCTTGCTTACTGCTTGAAAGTATGCAGTGATTCCTAGATAGTTCAAGCCACTAAAGGAACAAACAAGCAAAATTGTTAGCTACTAGATGGACTGATTTATAAACTTCTCCGTAGCACAAAAGCCCCACTGCCAAAAAGTTCATCTCCGGGGATGTTTACTTCTCTGAGTATTTCTGCTCTTTCATAGGTTGCGGACTCATTTCGTCAGCAAATTGGGCTTTCCTGAGACCAGAACAGATCCTGCTTCAATTTGCACCTTCTTCCCCTTCCCCCTACTACCACTTTCAAATCCTGAAACTTAAACAACCAGGAGTCAGCTTTTCAGGCACTGCAGGGTGTGAGGGTCTCTTAGACCCAGCCTTGAACAAGAGTAGCAAATAGATATTCATTCAACCAATTTCCAGGCAGGACATCCTCTTTGTTGGGACCTGGGCTAATGCAGGAGATACTCAGATTTAGATATCCTCAAAGCGGTCTTGTCTAGTAGAGAGAGTGACCGATGTGTTGAGTGCCATGAGAACTACATACCTTGGTACTATTACGAGTGCCATTTTTCAGAAGTGACAGTGGGGGTCCACGGGAGGGAGAGGTGGGTCTGAATTAGGAGAAAGTGGTGGCAGAACAGGGATGAACTAAGCTTTGAGCCACTTGACAAATGATAAAGATACCACCAGGAACTGGTACTGGTGCTTTGCATCCATGAAATCATCTCATCTTGGTAAGGCTGTGATGCAGAAACAGCTATTACCCCAGATGAGGACAGACAGCCAGTTAAATGGAGCAGGATCTTATGGGGCATTCCTGGGACTGACCTCTCCCCCATATTCTCGGCTTCAGCTCCTCTCAGAAGTACCTGGATAACAGGATCTGGGCCATATTTCCTGAGTTGTTTTTACAGATGGTAAAGCTTCCATGAAAAGGAGGATGTTAATTACTTGATGACCCCCAGGCCCCCTGACCTCCTGGAGCCTAAGGAGAGATAATGTTAACCCCCATGACACCTGTTACCTCACCATCAACCAATCAGAGAATCATGCAGGAGCTGACCATGTATGTACCCTGCAACTCCACTCTGTCCGCTGGTCTTTAAAAATGTTCAGCTGAAACCCATCAGAGAGTTCAGGTATTTTGAGGGTTAGCTACCCTGACTCCTTGCTTGGTACCTGCAATAAATGCTGCACTCTCCTTCACCACAACCTGGTGCCTGGAGATTGGATTTACTGCACACAAGTGAGCAGACCTGAATTTGGTTTGTCCATACCAGGACCGGGGCAGGTCCTGGAGTGAGTACCTCTTTATATTTTACACCCCAGGCACCTTTCCCCTTTCTAGTCCTAGCCCTGAAGCAAGAGTTTTAGTAACTTGCTGACATGCTGCTAAGTGGCTCTGCCAGGATTTGGATCAAGACTGAGCACACCACCAGGCCCTCCACAAATGCTTACTGAGCTCCTACTGGAGCCAGGCATTGCTGTCAGCACTGGGAATAATGGTGGGAAAACATGCTGTTCCTGGCTCCTATGTGATGATAGAGACTGTGTGTTTAAAACTGTAACTATGACACACCCTGCAAAGGAGAGGTCCATGGTGCTCTAAGGATAGTACGGGGATCTGAATCAGTCCAGGTAAGGGCAGGGAAAACCCAAGCTTAGAGTAGAAGCCTGAGTAGGAATTAATTTGATGTATATAGAACAGAGTAGATTGTTTCAGGCAAAGGGACTAGCACATGCAAAGTCCCTTTGCATGGGGGCAGGACAGAGCATAAGCCACCCCCAACCCTGGCTGGAATAAAGAGAATGACCAAGTGGGTAGCTACCTGAAGAGGTGAGCCTGCAGGATCTTGGAGTTTGGTGTCTATCCTATCCTAAAGGTGATGGGGATAGGCTGGGAGAACCTCCAGGAAAAAACAACAACAAATGGGTACAGAGACAGTGTGCTTGGGAATCTAGAGAGGTAGTCTGCCATATGTCTGGAACAGAGCAGGTTCCTGAGATAAAGCCAGAGGTGGAGGTTTTGGAGGGGCAAAGATGCTTAGAGGAGGGTGTATCCTACCCGTAGGCTTGGAGAACTTACAAGAATGTGGGACAGGAAAGGATGTGATCATATCTGCAACAAAGTGAAGTAGAGTGGAAGGTGAGCAGGGTGAGGAGTAAGGAAACTGTTCCAAGAGTGGAAGGAAGAGCTGGGGAGACACTGTCCTAGGCAGAAGCTAAGGCTCTGAATCGGTCAGTGGTGACATGAAGAGGGGAAAAAACCCCAGCTGGAGGTAGAAGATGAGAGTTACCATAGGATAGCTTTCCAAGCTTCTTTAGTTGTGCTGAGTGTCGCTGATATCCAGTTGTGGCATTAATCTGCATTTTCCTGATAAGTAATAATATTGAGCGCCTTTCTTTACTGCTTATTCATATGTCTTCTTTTATGAAGTTCCAGCTCAAGCTTTATGGCCACTTCTTGGTTCGTTTCTGTTTTGTTTTTCCAATCTAAAAATTGAATTGTTTGCAGTTTTTGGTTATTGATTCATAGGAGTTCTTTATATATTGTGGCTTTGAATAGATATTTTATGAACATTTTCTCCCACTCTTTTATGAATATTTTCTCCCACTCTATGGTTAGCTTTTTAATTTTCACAACAGTTTCTTTCAATGAGAAGACACTTTAATTCTGACTCAAGTTCAATTTATCAAATCTACTGTTTTATGATTAGTTCTTCTTGCATCCTATCTAACAAATCTTGGCCAACCCCAAGATGATGAAGTCGCCTTTGTTTTCTTTAAAAAGCCTAAATGGTGTCAACTTTCACATTGTGGGCATGACTTGTGCTAATATCCTGAGGGTGGTGAGAGAGGAAGTGACATGATAGCTTTGAGGTGTTTTTTTTTCTTGTGGAATGCCAGCTCACGTCCTAGTTCCATTCAGCATGGAGCTAAGGACCTGGTTTCCACCTACTTTTGGATTCCTGCCACTAGCAATCCACTTAGCAATCAGGTAAGCAGGGTGCCCCTCCAGTCCTAGCTTCCGGCAAGAAGAAGCACATCCTGCTACCCAGGGAGAAAAGGAGCATGCATTTTTGGTTTGTGTTTAATCACTTCTGGCACAGTGTGGTGCTGGTGAAATCTGACTTGCTTCATCTTTATAAAATATTTAGTCTTTTAATTATATGAACTGCCAAGATTCGGGGGCAGGCTTTAGTCATTTCCCAGCTGAACTCTCAGTGCAGTCTCTCCGATGGCCTCTTCCGAGCATCTAGCACATGTTTGCGATCTCTCCAAACCCATGAATCATATTTAAATGCTTTCCATATCCCATAATTCTCCTTTTACTGCTCTATTCAGTTAATTACACTTGCTCCCTATTCATCTGAGACATGCAGTTTGGGGCTGGGATTTGGAGAGAGAGAGGGAAAGAAAAAAATGAAAACAAACTTCATCATGAAAGTTCCTTCGTATTTGGGAGGTTTAATCCAGGTTTGTGTTTCAGCTTGCACTTTGAATTCCTTCTCTAACTGCTTCTAAGTAACTCCATCTGCCGCTGGGTTGGTTCCCATCTTTAAATCCACTGGTCAAAAATCCCTTTATACAAGGATCGCTTTCATATTGAATATGTTTCTCACATATCATCATCTTCCCACCCACTCCTGTCAACCACATCGGCCATATCGCTCAATTTCTACAAAGAACTGAGAATATAAAAATGTGCACCAGCATATCCAGCTGGTGAGAAAACAAAACTAAAATGTCAATATAAAAAGTATTTGCAAATGTGTGTGTACACGTGTGTAATTGGGGAGAACAGTTAAAGGCATGAGTCTAACGTCATTAAAATTGATGAGATGGAAGCAGAAATATTCACCCAATGCTGGTCATCAGTCCATAAGCCTGATACATCATTAAACAAATAATGAAATATTCAAATGGAATATAATCTATAAAAATACTGAATCAATATGTTGTACACTTGAAACTAATGAATTATTGTAAATCGACTAAAATAAACTAAATTTTTAAAAAATAGTAAAATTAAACTAAAGCTAAAGCTTTATTAGTTGATAGAAATTCCAAGTAGGGATACAAGGCAAAATAATGAGCTGACGTCCCTCAGAGGGTCTCTGATGCCCAAGTGATCCTGCTCTCCCTCTGCTCTGTCTCCCACTTCCTTCTCAGCAGTAAAGAAACCAATTGCCAATGCAGGAGACATGGGTTTGATCCCTGATCCAGGAAGAACCCCTGGAGAAGGAAATGGCAACCCAATCCAGTATTCTTGCCTGAGAAATCCCACGGACAGAGGAACCTAGCTGGCTATGGTCCATGGGGTAGCAGAGAGTCAGACATGACTGAGTGACTAAACAACAACAACTTTCCCTGCACTCTGCTTTAAGCACACTGACCTCCTATCTTTTCTTCAGACATGCTACAGATACTCCCACCACAGGGCCTTTGCACATGCAGCCTCCTCTGACTGGAATGCTCTTCCTGGAGCTAGCTCCCTCACCTCCTTCTGCCGGCATTCCAAAATCAATGAGATCTTCTTGGGCTTTCTTATCTAAAAATCTCAACAATCACTACTCCAATGTTTTGTTCCCATCCCACTGCCCTGATGTCTTTTCTTTGCCTTAGCACTTGTGATCACTGAGCAGAGTGTTTATTTTACATATTCTTCATATTTATCATCTTTTCTCTCACTAAAAATGAAACTCTATGAAAGCAGAGATTTTTTTAAAAAGTTGGTTCAGTGCCATAGTTCCAAGTGCAGTCACACAGTTGGTTCTCAATAGGTTAGTTAGATGAATAAACAAAGGAAATCACAAAAATGGATAAAAAATGCAGGGAACAGAGCGGCGTGCAGCTATGGGGGAATCATTAATGTAAATGCAGAAACCGAAGAATGTCAAAGAAAGCAAAGTTGGTAAGATAAACTGCTGGATACCAACTCAGTATCCTATCTCTCCTTCTCCATAGAAAATGTGAGGGAAAAGACAGCGTAGTAGCCAATCAAAAGCTCCATTTCCCCGCCTCTCTTGCAGATAGGATCTGTTTCATGACTAAGTTCTAGAAACCAAAAAAGTAAGTTAACATTGTTAGGAAGATTTTCTGGGACTTCTTAAAAATTTGCTGACTCAATTGGTAGGGGTCCTTCTGCCTTCCCCTCTTTGTCTTCCTTCTTTTGTAAAACATAGATGTGATGTTTTACAAAAGATCCATTTGGAGTTAATTTTCCTGTATGGAATGAAGTAAGTTCCACTTCATTCTGTGGTAGGTAAATATCCAATTGTCTCAGCCTCGTTTGTTAAAGAGACTGAACATTGAACACTCTTGGCCCCCTTGTCAAAAATCAGTTTGCTGTAGGTGTATTGGGTTGGCCAAAAAAGTTTGTTTGGGTTACCCATAAGATGGTACAGAAAAACCCAAGCTTTTTTGCCAACCCAGTAATTGAGACTATCTTGCTTTGGCTTGACTTCACACTCACTCTGGTTTCTCCCTATCTCCTTTGCAGTCTCAACATCTCCCTAGCCATAAAACCTCAGTACTGTGCGTATTTCCCTTATCATGCCATGCTTGCTCTCTGGGTAATGTCTGGCTTTAATTATTACCCATTTGCAGGAGGCTCATAAATGTGGATTTTTATGCTCAGCGCTTTCCACAAAGCTCCAAACCTGCAATCTGCTAACCTGCATGATTCTACTTGGATGTCACAGAATCACCTCAGAATTCACATGTCCAAAACCAAATTGGATCTTTCTCTCCCAAATCTGGTTCTCCTCTGATGGTTCTTATCTTAGTGAGTGACACCATCCATTCTCCTGTGATCCAAGCCAAGAACCTTCTCCCTAACCTCCCATGACTGATCGATTAGCAAAGCCTATGAGTTGTGAATCTTATCTATCTTTCAAATCCATTTATTCCCTCCTTAACTGTCACAAATATTTGAGGCCTACTTAAAAAAAAAATTCATTGAGGAACACAATTTTTTAAAGAAATTAGGTCCACAGATGGGAAAGCTAATATTGCATAGATGTCAGTACTTTCCAATTAGAGGTTTGTTGTTGTTTAGTCACTAAGCCATGTCTCTTTTGCAATCCCTCCAGGCTTCTCTGTCCATGGGATTTCCCAGGCAAGACTATTGGAGTGGATTGCCATTTCTTTCTCCAGTGGATTTTCCCGACCCAGGGGTTGAACTTGGGTCTCCTGAACTGGCAGGAGGATTCTTTACCACTAAGTCACCAAGGAAACCCAATTAGAGGTTTAATTCAGTTCAAATCAAGTTAATTATTCATTTGCAAAATAAAAAATGTTTTATTGGTTAAGTACTGTTTATTGGTAAGCACCAAACGACAGGAAAATTTTTAAATCGATCTGCAAATTAAATAGGCAAGACTATGGAAGAAGCTGTGAAAAAGAAGAAAATGACTAATAAACTGACAAATATGAAAACATATAATGAAACTACAATTATTAAACCAGTATGTTGTCAGTGTAAGAACAGACAAAGAAATCAACGTAGATTTTTAGAACTCTAAATTCTTGAGAAAAATTAATGCAATTGGCAGTTTTAGAAAAATTAGTTTTCTATTTAGAGAAATAAAGTTTGCTTCCTGTTTTATACTATATAAAAATAAATTCTGAACCAATACAGGGTTATGCAAAAATATGAAAGAATAAGTATCTAAGTAGAATACGAAATAGGTGTGATTTTAGGATAGAAAACACATTTCTAAGCATAAATGCAAATGAAAATACTACATAGGACAAAAATGGAAAAAAATAATTTTTTTAAAAAAGTCAAAACGTAGATATCAAATTACATTAGAACCACAAAATATATACCGAGGGTTAATATCTTTAAACTGTAAAAATGATTTACAAATCAGTAAGCAAAAATGAAAACTTTGTAAACAAATGGTTAAAGAATCCAGACAACTGAGTCACAAGAAATATCAATAACTGATAAACTAATGATAAGTGTTTAATATCACTAATAATCAAAAAATAGAAATTAAAGCAATGACTACTTCTCTTATCAGATTCAAAGAGTTGGGAAAAAGGAAAAATGATAATAGACACTTTGAAATGCTGCTGGTAGTAATTTAAATGAATATAATGTTCCTGGAGTTTAATTTGGCAAAATGAATCAATATTCTTGAACATGTTCTCTGCTTTGAACTTGTAACTGCACTTCTAGGAATTTTCTCCAGCTTAAGAAAATGATCTGAGATATACCCAAATGTGTCTCGATAGGCTGTTTATTACAGTGATTCTTTTAATAGTAGCTGCAAACGGAAAACAGCAAGCAGGTTTTAAGATGTCTAAACACATCAGGTATGCATATATGATGGAATACTCTGCAGGCACTGAATACACTATTTTAAAAGAATATCTAATGAAATGGAGAAATAGAAAAATATACAGGATTAAGCTGTAGGAAGGACTACAACAAAATATCATCAACTATTTTCCTGAAAGGTAGGATTACAGGTGACTTGCATCTGCTCCCCTGGTGGCTCAGTGGCAAAGAACCCACCTGCCAATGCGGGAAACACAGGTTCGGGCCCTAATCTGGGAAAGTCCCCGGGAGAAGGAAATGGCAACCCACTCCATATTCTTGTCTTGAAAAACCCCATGGACAGAGGAGCCTGGTGGGTGACAGTCCATGGGGTCAAAAAGAGCCAGACACAGTGACTGAACGACAACAAATTTACTTGCTATAAATTGTAACATGGTTTTCATTTTCTAAAAATTTGCTTTCATTTATTTCAAAAATTGTTTTAATATAAATGCATTATCATTGTAAACTATTCAAGTGATGCCTTTATATATGGAGTCTTCTTTCCCCTACCATCCCTATGTGTCTCGCCAGGAGGAATTACTACTAAAGGTAGGTATATATCCTTCCAGATATTTTTCTATACATTTACATATATGAATGTACATGACAACTAATGTTACAATCAGAAAAACGAAGTTACTTAACACAAACAAAACAAACCAGATGGATATTTTAGTAAATTGTCCAATAACTAAAAGTTAAAGACTGAAGATTGCCTTTACTTCACAGTAAAATTATTCACTTCCATTTTTAAACGACCAGGAAAAAAAGAATATCTAGGGAACAGTGTTTAAAGTTGGCGTGCTGGACAAGGTCCATTAATGAACAAATTAGCTGAAATAAACTAAAAGCAAACTATCTCCCATCTCTTCTTTTTTCATATTAGAAGATGTTAAACTAGTGATCTTTCATTAACATTTTTAAATAAGAACATTTTGGAGAGTAAAAGTCATGTGGGAAAAACAAATAAATTACAAGGGTAAAGACCCCCGGCACAAGACGAGGCCACAACAATCCACGCAGAATGTCCCTGTCGCCCGGCCAGCTCCCACCGGCTCCCTCCATGCTGGCGGTGGGCAGCAAGGTGAGGGTGAGGATATTAAACGGTTCTAATCCCATTCTACTTTATGACTAGCTCGAGCAATGACCTCTAGCGAGATCTGGCCCTTGTTCTATCCAGCAAGTAGATTTTTCTTACAGAAAATAAATTAAAAAGGTGTGACCTTGCTGAAGGCTGGCTGAGAAAATGAGGTACATCTTGTCACGGCCAGAAGAACCTATTTGTTCAATTTGAAAGGCTGCCGCTTTGCTCCGATTAGAAGTTAAGATAAGGGCTGGGGATGAAAAGAGGAGAGACATTTCTAAGCGAGGAAATTAAAGAGCTACATTGGAGACCCTTTCAGCACTACAGTTGGCTTTTTGTGTGGGGTTTATCAGGTCGCATCAGCCACACCTTGTCCCTGCGCTCCAAGCTCTCTCTCCTCTGAGCACACAAAAGCCTGCCGTGTAGGGGGCCCCATGAGAAGCCCCCCTCCCTGAGAGCCATGGGCAGCTCCCCTCCCCGACCACTGCAAGTGGAAAGTGACCCACCCCAATTTTCTTCACTGTGCAAAAAGACTTGAAGTCATTTCATTGCTGGCTCTGCAGGGACCCAGTCAGAAGCTTCATCCCTTCCCAGCCAATAGATGTATCCCATCTGGGAGAATGCCCCCAAATTCACTCAAGTCAATGGGCATGAAATGCCTTTGTGTCCGTAAAAGTTTTAAGCCAACAAAAATTTCCACCCAAAGCCCCTGAAGCAAAGAAACCTTCTTTCGATTTCTCTCTTCATTTTATAGACATTTTTTAGGCTCCAGAATCTCTTTCAACTTATAAAGTAATAGCTTGTATGGGAAAAGAGGAGGCAAGAAAAAAAAAAAAAGCTGGACTTTTCCACATGCCCTGAATTTTCATCCAACTTCTATTCCCTGTTTCTCTTGGTCTACTGAGGGTCCAGAGGAGGACTGGGGAGACCAGACTTCTCCAGCTAGAATTCACTGACCTTGATCCTATGAGACCAACTCACCTTATCAGCTTTGTTGCTCTTAACTCCTTTCCACATTCCAGTATCAAATATAATTTCCTCCTTCCTTACCTCCAGATCTTTGCTGGAGCTCTTAATGCTGCTGGAATTCCTTTCCTCACTGTATCATTTCCACCCCCCCAAACATCAGCTATCTGCACAGTCATGTGTCTTTGTTTATAGACCATCTACCTGTTTGATGGTCAGTTTACTAAGGGGAGTGTGTCAGTTCACTAAGCTTGCCAGCACAAAGCACCACAGACTGGGTGGCTTAAACAACAGCAATACAGGATTAGGATCCACCCCAATCCTAGTTGGAGAACTAAGATTGTGCATAGAGCAGCCGAAAGAAATTGGACAATAAAGTCAATCATAGCATGTGAGGCCAGAGAATGAGAAAGGGCCTTGAGAAGGACATTACCCACATCAAGGAGAAGCGAGACTCAGTTCAGTTCAGTTCAGTTCAGTCGCTCAATCGTGTTCGACTCTTTGCAACCCCATGGACTGCAGCACGCCAGGCCTTCCCGTCTATCACCAACTCCTGGAATTTATTCAAACTCAAGTCCATTGAGCTGGTGATGCTATCCAACCATCTCATCCTCTGTCATCCCCTTCTCCTCCTGCCTTCAATCTTTCCCAGCATCAGGGTCTTTTCAAATGAGTCAGTTCTTTGCATCAGGTGGTGAAAGTATTGGAGCTTCAGCTTCAGCATCAGTCCTTCCAATGAATATTCAAGACTGATTTCCTTTAGGATGGACTGGTTGGATCTCCTTGCCATCCAAGGGACTCTCAAGAGTCTTCTCCAACACCACAGTTCAAATGCATCAATTCTTCGGTTATCAGCTGTCTTTATAGTCCAACTCTCACACCCATACATGATTACTGGAAAAGCCATAGCTTTGACTAGACAGACCTTTGTTGGCAAAGTAATGTTTCCGCTTTTTAATATGCTGTCTAGGTTGGTCATAACTTTTCTTCCAAGGAGTAAGCATCTTCTAATGTCATGGCTGCAGTCACCATCTGCAGTGATTTTGGAGGCCAAGAAAATAAAGTCTGACACTGTTTCCACTGTTTCCCCATCTATTTCCCATGAAGTGATGGGACCAGATGCCATGATCTTAGTTTTCTGAATGTTGAGCTTTAAGCCAACTTTTTCACTCTCCTCTTTCACTTTCATCAAGAGGCTCTTTTGTTCTTCTTCACTTTCTGCCATAAGGATGGTGTCATCTGTATATCTGAGGTTATTGGTATTTCTCCCAGCAATCTTGATTCCGGCTTGTGCTTCATCCAGCCCAGTGTTTCTCATGATGTACTCTGCATATAAGTTAAATAAGCAGGGTGACAATATATAACTTTGAGGTGCTCCTTTTCTGATTTGGAACTAATCTGTCATTCCATGTCCAGTTCAGTTGCTTCCTGACCTGCATACAGATTTCTCAAGAGGCAGGTCAGGTGGTCTGGTATTCCCATCTCTTTCAGAATTTTCCACAGTTGGTTGTGATCTAGAGGCTCACTCCCTGGTAAAAAGGGGCACAGGAGAGATGAGATCTCGTGAATGACAACTTCTCCATGACAACCTACTCAGCCTCAATTTCTAGCCCAAGTACTTTAAGTGTCTTTGATACGAGAAAAATAGAGAGGAGATCTCACGAATGACAGCTTCTCCATTTGTTTATCTGGGGACTATCTGAGAATGACTGTCTACAGAGAACAAAGTAGGGGTGGGGTGCGCGTGCCGTTACAGGGCTTTATGAATCTCCGAATCTATCCCTCTGGTGGAATTTGTCCTTCACTCTGTCTCTTTAGACCCCACCATACAGGAGTGAGGCTTTTGCTTTTTGATTAAAGTTGGACCTTTATTGTTGGGTTTTGGCACACTACAACCCAAAATGGGTTTCCTAAAGTTAATCAATCCTGAATATCCACTGGAAGGACTGATGCTAAAGCTGAGGCTCCAATACTTTGGCCAACTGATACAAAGAGCCAACTCATTGGAAAAGACCCTGATGCTGGGAAAGATTGATGGCAGGAGGAGAAGGGGATGACAGAGGATGAGCTGGTTGGAGGGCACCACTGACTCAATGGATGTGAGTTTGAGCAAACTCAGGGAGATGGTGAAGGATAGGGGAGCTTGGCATGCTGCAGTCCATGGGGTTGCAAAGAGTCAGACATGACTTAGTGACTGAACAATAACAACCCAAAATGAGAGGTTCAGAAAGTACCTCCCAACAATCTCTTGTCCCCACCCCCAAACACCTCATCTATGACCCACTTCTTCCTTCAGGATCTCATCTCTAAGGTGACAATGCAGCTCACCAAGACCTGCCCAGAGCTAACATTCAACTAATACGTTATTGGGGCTTGAATATTTCAGGTGCATTCACAGTCTCTCTTGGCCCATCGTGTGACCCAGATTCACTCACCCCAATAATGGAGTCAACATGCTAACACTTCATCAGCTACATTCACATGGAGAACTTCTCTAAGCAAAGGAGGGAGATTTTTTAAATTTATTTATTTTAATTGGAGGCTAATTACTTTACAATATTGTAGTGGGTTTTGCCATACATTGACATGAATCAGCCATGGGTGTACATGTGTTCCCCATCCCGAACACCCCTCCCACCTCCCTCCCCATCCCATCTCTCAGGGTCATCCCAGTGTACCAGCTCTGAGCATCCTGTCTCATGCATCAAACCTGGACTGGCGATCTGTTTCACATATGATAATATACATGTTTCAATGCTATTCCCTCAAATCATCCCACCCTTGCCTTCTCCCACAGAGTCCAAAAGACTGTTCTATACATCTGTGTCTCTTTTGCTGTCTCGCATATAGGCTTATCATTACCATCTTTCTAAATTCCATATATATGCACTAGTATACTGTATTGGTGTTTTTCGTTCTGGCTTACTTCACTCTGTATAATAGGCTCCAGTTTCATCCACCTCATTAGAACTGATTCAAATATATTCTTTTTAATGGCTGAGTAATAGTCCATTGTGTATATATCCCAACTTTCTTATTCATTCGTCTGCTGATGGACATCTAGGTTGCTGCCACCTCCTGGCTATTATAAACAGTGCTGCGATGAACATTGGGGTACACATGTCTCTTTCAATTTTGATTTCCTCAGTGTGTATGGCCAGAAGTGGGATTTCTGGGTCATATGGCAGTTCTAGTTCCAGTTTTTTAAGGAATAGGAGGGAGATTTCTTAGCTCTGATCTCAAGATAGATTCAAAATCGGCTGAGTTCTGTTTCCTATTTTCAGTGTCCCTTGTTGAAATCATGTTGTAAATGACCAAAAACCTTGTAGAGGGAAGTATGACAAAGTGAAAGAAGGGAACAGCAAGGCAGAGAAAGGCAGGAAGCTCCCTTTTACGTGCCAGGTAATGAGACAAGAGATCCCTAGAATAAACAGATGCTGCTAGAAAATGTGTTGATTGCCTTTTTCCACTGGAGTTTTCATTGAGTGATTTTTGTTTTTCTGTACTATAACTTTGTTGAGCTATAAAAGAATCCTGGCAATATTTTTTGTCATGCTTCTTCTTTCTTAAGCTTTCTTTTCAGGCCCAGTTCTGTATGTTCCAATTGCAAACTCCAGTTCAAGTTCCTGAAGTATTCTCTTATAATTATCACCAAACAAACGCAGTGATTCCACAAAGCCCAAACATGTGTCGTGTTAATGCTCACAACTAAAATACTTTCATTTTTCTTGGACTCTAAGCAAAATGGACCATAAGCAAAGTGTTTGATAAAATGACAGGTGGAATTCCATCCAATTAAGACATAAATATTTTTCCAGAGGCTAAGCTCACTGCAAAATAATAGTTTTCACTCAACACATCTTTACATGTCTTTGGCAAAACACCTGTCTAAAACTGTTAACACTAAATATTTGGGGATCTCTGTACTTCAAAGACATCTCTGCAAACGTCAAGCATTGTTAAAATGTTGAAGTAATTTTGGTTAAATGCTTCTGTGACAACTGTCTGACTTGATTTGTTTTAGCTGAATACATTCTGAATATTGCTTGGAATCTGCGAATTGGTCATCTGCCAAAAGATGAGAATTGGGCTGAAGTCAAAAGAATTACATGCATCAAAGAAATGAAAAAATGGGGGGAATCTTTGAGCATTTTAAAAATGCAATTTATCTTGTGGACTGGAAGCTTCAAAAGAATATACTTACCAATTGATAGCATTTGCAGTAAAACTACAAGTATAGAGTAGAAGTCATTCTAATTCTTGACCAAATTTTTACCTATAGAACCACACCTACAGCTCCTCACACAGAAAATAAAGAGCATATTTTAAAGTACTTTGACAAAATCAGTGATTAAGCAACACAACACTGAGATGTTTTCCTAGGAACTTTTAGTTTTTTGGTTACCAAGTACGTAGAGTTCTCAGAATCACAGAAGAAATATTAAAAGTAGAAAAAAATTAGTAAACATCTAGTCTGACAATGCCCCTACTGCCCCTCCTCCCTCCATTTTTGGATAGGTAAATTGAGACCCAAAGACCTAAAGCCAACCACGGTAGGTTAACAAAAGCGCCTACTGCAAAGAGCTTAAAAGTTTGAGCTGATGGGTGGGTAGTTGGGAAAACATTCATGAAACATATCAACATGTGGTAAAAGTGGGATAGAAATGTTGAAGGTGTATACTGAGGTCAATAATAAGAGGAACTAAGGTTAATTATGTGCGCATGCTAAGTAGCTTTAGTGGTGTACAACTCTGTGACCCTATGAACTGTAGACTTCCAGGTTTCTCTGTCCATAGGATTCTCCAGGCAAAAATACTGAATTAGGTTGCCATGCTCTCCTCCAGGGGATCTTTCCAACCCAGGAACTGAACCTGCATCTCTTATGTCTCCTGCATTTCAGGCAAGTTCTTTACCACTAGTGCCACCTGGGAAGCCCTAGATTAATTGGGTAATTCTAATTAATTGAGTCAGGCATTGTGACAAGCACTTTACATATATCATCTCATTTAATTCTTGCACAGGATGTCATTATCCCCTTTTATAGACAAAATCTCTAAGCTACTTGCCCAATTTAGGTAGCTAGCAATTGACAGAGTCAAGATTTGGAGTCAGTTCTGCCTGACTCAAAATTCTTATTCTTAACTGTATGCTGAATATCCTCCCAATATTGATGACTATAGAGGTTGCTTCTTTTCCATGAATTCAAGTAGCTACAATAATAACTTTAGAAATCTATCATGATCATGATTTGGAGGGTCTGAATCAGCTACCAGTCACACCTAAGCCACGGAGTCTGGAGAGAGTCTGTTATCAGGGCTAAGGGTATAATGACAATGGTCTGGAATTTTTCAAGAGACCTGATTCAAATAGTCTGGTCTTTTGTCCTTAGAAGGACCTTCATTCTTGACAAAATGTATGTTCAGAATTATTTTACGAAATGTCCAGGGCCTTGACTTAGTCTGAGACTCTTGGAGTCAACTCAAGACTTATCCATGACTTTCCTGGGTAAGAATCCACTTGTGGTTAAGAATCCACATGCCAATGCAGGGGACCTGAGTTCCATCCCTGGTCTGGGAGGATTCCACATGCCTGGGGCAACTAAAGCCCTGTGTTGCAGTTACTGAACCCTGTGTGCCCCAGAGACCATGCTCCATAACAAGAGAAGCCACTGCAGTAAGAAGCCTCTGCTTGCCGAAACTTGAGAAAGTCTGTATGAAGCAACAAAGACCCAGCACAGCACCCCACCCCACCCCCAAAATAATAATAATAAAATAAATAATTTAAAAAGTTATCCATACCCCTCGACTTCCAAACATACTTCACTGAATACCATTAGTCTAAAGCCTGCCCCACACCAAACACCCCATGTCTGATCTAAACAAAATCAATTCTGAACGTGGAAGAGATCAGTTATTTTCATTGTGTTTCCTTAATGAAGCTCTTTCTGTGGAAAGCGTCAGAAACTCGAGTCTAGCAGAAAGGGAAAAGGGATACACTGTCTTAGCGACCTGAAAACTCCTGAGGCAAATCTGTCTGCAGATAGGTATGAATCCTCGCACTCAAACAGAAACCACAGGACTTCAGTCCTTCCCTTTTCCTTTGTAAGTTCTCTGGTGCGGCTCTTAAGTGGAACCCGTCCACACGGAGCTCCACCACCCAACCCTTCCATCCTTACATCGTTCTGGTTGCCAATAACCCCTCAAAAAAAAAGTTTCTAAACGTTTCCAACAGCAGCCTCAGTTTGAGTCTCATAGGCCTAACAGTCGTGTGTCCACCACTGAACCAGTCACAAAGGAGCCATAGGGATGGAATGTGCAGATTGGCCAGGTCTGGGTCACATGCCCACTCCAAGATGTGTGAAGACTTTGCATCCTGTCTGGTTGTATGAATGAAGAGGAGGAGATGGGAGGTTCCTCCCGAGGAAAATTTGAGTGTTGTTACTGGAAGTGGTGGGAAATCTACGCCAACCAAGCAAAAATCAACATGTGTTCACAGTCATCTCCCATCTCTTAGACACTGTCGTCTCCAAGACATAAAAAGAACTAGAGAGGGTACCTCGAGTGGGTACGCAGGAGCTAAAACAGGGGTGGGAAGCTCAGAGATGTAGTTTTCAAACTTCAATTACTACAGAATCAACAGGCGTTTTATTAAAAAGGCAGATTCCTATACTCCACTCCCAGAAATTCAGCAGATCTGGGGCATGAGAATTCACATTTTTAACTGCTCCCCTAAATGTAATGTAGGTCAAGACCTATGAACTGTATTTCAAGAGACATGGTTTAGGTCCTAGGAAGGTAGACCAGTTATTAAGTGAATTTCACTAAATCCAAAATAATAGCCAGAGGGAGTGTTTTAAAACAAAGAAAATAAATCCTGACACTTGCTCTCTGTGAATCTCTCTCTGTTACCGGACCTCTCAATACCTCCTGGGCAGCGAGTGCCAGGTGCCAGCTGCTTACAAAAGGCTCTGGGAGATGGGCATCTTCATCAAGGCAACTTACCGAGGGCTGGTTTGCCTGCCAGTAACAGAAAGACATATGGGATTTACAGACAGCTTTGAATGCCCCATCAGAAACACTGTAGCTTATTACCAAATATATGAGTCTTATAATGTGAATATAGTATTTTAATGAAATAAGTGTATTCTAAAATTTAAAAAGAGAGAAGAAAAGGAAAAGAAAGAAAACACCTCCACAATTAGGAAAATACTTAAAGAGTAGAAGAGCAGGAACAATGTATGTATGTAATTTGACTCCTCCTCCCTACCCTCCTGCCTCCTCCCCCCTCCCCTCGCCTCTTTTCTCTCTTTTTTCCGTTTCCTCTTTGTTCAGCGCACCATTGGTAGATATCCAAGTACTGAGCAATAATGGGAGCCACAAATCTTTTTAAAGTGTTCCCCAAAAGGGTGATAGGACAGGAATCTCAGAGAAGGTCAATTCAACTGGAGTCCTAGGAGAGTCTGCTCCTTGAAACCTGAAACTTGCCAAGTGCTATCACTTCAAGGCACACAGACCTAAGAGGATTAAGGTAAGTATCCCTCCTAAAAGCTTGAAAAAACAAAGATTAGTCTTTAGCATCACAAAGAAACATATATTTATATAAGTTCTGAATGAAAGGAAATATGTTAAGGCTTTTGGAGTTGGGGGGTGGAGGTGAGGAGAGACACTGTGGATGGAAGAGATAAATCATGCCTAAGCAAGAGAGAGAAATGTGCTACAAGATTAGCCACTGTTTACAAAGACATAGATTGAAATTGAGATTTATGCAAGTTTAATAAGACAGGGACTACAAAATCTTATTTAGCTTAATTTATCAATTACTAAGTGAGCATCTGTGATTAGACCAAACAGTGGACCTTTTGTGTTTTTCCCCTGTATATGAAGAGTGGTGAGGATTATTAAGATAATTAATAGTTAGCTCAACACTGCAGGAAGGACTTGTTCAACTGCAAGAAAAAATACACTTCTTTTAATAACTTCAAAAATATCTTACTATATAATTATGGTGGAGTAAATCACTTACATTCTTTCAGTCCTCAGTTAATTAAAATTAATTAAAAAAAATTTATTTTGGAAATTGTAAAGCCATTCAAAAGTCTAAGGGAATCCATAAATCTCTGAAAAATCCACATATATGCAAAATTGTGCATATCACTCTTTTTCACTGGACATAGAGTCCTTTCATATCGTCATCAGTAAGATCACTTTTTGTCAAAATGTTGTCACTTTCACTTCTTTCCAGACAAAATGAATGGCTACTTCCCCCTCCTTCAGAAGGAAACAGTTACAGATTACACAAATAGAACAGAAAGGCAACCATAATTCTGCATGAAAGTAAATTTCCTCTGGAAGGTTCTTTGGTTTGAATTGACTGGGAAGGTCAATCTGTGGATGGGTCTTTGGCATCGCTGACATCTGACCCATTTCATTTCTAGTTCATTCTGTGAGGGACACGTACTGACAACACAGATGCCCAAGCACTAACAGAATTACTGTTGCTCCTGTGGCCAGGTAAGGAGGAGGCTGGCCAGAGCAACACCAGGATTCCCCAAGACATCCAGTGGAATGTGTTTTACATCAGTCCCTTTTTTTCAGGTTGGAGAGGTCATGTGTACCAGGATCTGCTATGTTGACAATATCTACAGCAGCAGCAGGTTATGTATTTCAATGTTAAGTCTCTCTCCCCAAGCATTAGAAAATTTCTAAAAGTCCCTAGAGCTTTCCAGGTGTCCATCAATGTCCACCTGCCCTCAAACTGACAAGGACTTGCCACCATCAAGTGTATTTGTGAGGTCATTCCACTAGCACTGACCAGGTGTTCCCTCATAATTCCTCCATTCCCAGATGTACATGTTAAAATTTTCCCTCTTAAAGTTGATGAGCACATTGTGTGTGGCAATATCCCCTTGTCCACTTGAACTATTAGTAAAGTAATGGTGTATTTTATAGTAGATTTCATCTTAAAATTGAAGAAAGGGGTAAATTCTCCTCCACCAGTCTCACCCACAGTAGAAGTATGAAGGCTAAAGGGTTCAGAGCTTTTTTTTTGCAACAGCTTCCATAACAAGTATGGCAAGACCTTGAATTAAGACATTTATCCCGTTCGTTTGATTTTTTTAAAAAAATCTGCCAAGAGTGCCAAGCTTTAAATGTTACCAAATTGTTTTGAGAATAGACATTATCTTCTGCCCAGTGGTCAATCAAGTGCATTATCCCCTGAAAACTAGGGAACTTCAGGATTTTGGAACAAGCGTTCAGTGTGTTTCCATTTTCTGACAAGCCCCATGGAAAGACGGTGAACAGAACCTAGCTCTAATATCATGGAGATCCTACCCTGTAGTCAACCAGCTGCCTGTCAGCATATTTGGCAGACTGTTTTGACACTAGTGGAATCCTCTGGGGAAAAAAAAAGCAGCAGCAAGTTAGGATAATGTACAGAACTTCTTTATTCACTCAAGTAGCAAAACCAGATGAGATGTCAGCTTTGCAGGTGTACAGTGTCTTAGCTTGGATTTTCCCCAAAACAGTCCTTGACATGACACGGGAGTATGAAGGTAAGTAGTTTATTTTGGAGGTGATTCCAGGAAGCAGCTGTTGTGAGGCAGTGAGGAAGTGAGTCAGGAAATGGAAAGAAGGTTTTAAAGGGTGTGTGCACCACTCGGGTGCAGTCTTGCTGGCACCTCCTGGAAGAGAGTGAAGAACATGCTTCAGAATTATCCCAACCGAGGGATGTTTCAGCATCAACCCCCATTCATCACTGGTCGGGGGCTGCTCCCCTGGAAATATTAACTTTCCAGCAGTTTGATCCTGCTTGGTGCATTTGGCTGAGCCTATTCCAGCATTCTGAAAATATTTTTAGGTTGAGAGTGTCAGGTGTTTACAGCAGGAAACCATCGGAATTCAGGAGATGGTAAGTGGCAAGGAGATACAGGCAGGATTCTGACAGGGTCTGCTACACACAGATACTTTGAGCTTCCTTCCAGGTGACATTTTTACCATTTCCAAGAGGCTCCTGCAATTTCTAAAAGGTTCACCAGCAATGTGTTTTCCTTGTTGACATTGTTCTCTACATAATGGACCAAAACAAGGCTGTACAGAGGACATCGTTAATCTCCTCCAGTTGTTTGATGAAGGGACACAGAGTGACTGGAGGGACACAGATCCCTCCATGATCTGCTTTGAAATAGTGGAAAGTGGATCAGTGACTCTGGGTGATGTCGTCTGAGCAAAGCAGTTTTACAGTTTTATTCTTCCTTCTAACCTATACTGTATCTCAACCCTTTCCAAGACACATAGCTTCAACTAGGCTGTCACAACTATGTAGATTTTTCCATGGATGCTGAAATAAGCAATCTCATAGGATGCTTTGAAACAAAGCAGATTTCCCCTCGGTCTATAAGGAGATCGAACCAGACAATCCTAAAGGAAATCAACCCTGAATGTTCATTGGAAGGACTGATGCTGAAACTCCAGTACTTTGACCACCTGATGTGAAGAGCTCACTCATTGAAAAAGACCCTGATGCTGGGAAAGATTGAAGCGAAAGGTGGAGGGGGCGGCAGAGAATGAGACGGTTAGATAGCACCACCAACTCAATTGTCATGAATTTGAGTAAACTCCAGGAGATAGTGAAGGATAGGGAAGCCTGGTATGCTGCAGCCCACGGGGTCACAAAGAGTCAGACACGACTTAGCAACTTAAAAACAACAACAACAACAAATGCTAGTTTAGGCAAAGTTCCAGTATTTTCAAAACAAGTCTACTTTCCACTTAACATCATTCGGACTAGAGGGTTTTCAAGAGGGACAGATGGAAAATACTCCTTTAACTTGTTGACTTCGTGTTTCCAGTGGTCCAAACCTCACTGCATAAGAAGGATGGCTTTTTATACTATGTTCTGTCACATCCATGCTGCAAGGAAAATGGTCTTATCATATTTTCTTTTCTTTAATACTTTCCAATTTAGGTGTGGCCTGATGCACTCAATGTATACGGATCAAAATGTTGGACGATCTCAATTCCTACTGATGGAGGAAATAATCTCAACTATGATGATCAACACATGTTGGTAAAGAATCCACCTGCAGTGCCGGAGACCTGGGTTTGATTCCTGGGTTGGAAAGATCCCCTGGAGAAGGGAACAGCTATCCACTCCAGTACTCTGGCCAGGAGAATTCCATGGACTGTATAGTCCATGGGGTCACAAAGAGTAAGACAAAACTGAGCGACCTGCACTTTTTTCTTGCATTCTAGGCAAAGCATACTTCCCCATCCCGTTGATCTCGGGCTGGTCCATGTAGCTTCCTTTGGCAAGCATAAGTCTGGACATGACACCGGCAGAAACCTTATGTGTCTTGTGCATCTTGCTCTGGTTTTTGTGCTTCTGCTATTCTCTATAAGAAGATTACATCGTGGGTGGCCATTGGTCCAAAGAGGATATATGGAGGAACCCCTAAGTGTCACCTTGGATCTTGGAGTCATGAGCCTGAAGTCCAACCTAGTCCAATCAAGTTGCAACCAGTGCAGAAAGAATGAAATAATGCCATCTGCAGCAACATGGATGTATCTGAAGACTATCATACTAAGTGAAGTAAATCAGACAGAGAAAGACAAATACCATGTTATCACTTATAAGCAGAATCTAAAAAAAATGATACAAATGAACTAATTTACAAAATAGAAACAGATTCACAGACATAGAAAATAAACTTATGATTACCAAAGGGGAAAGGTGGCAGGGAGGGATAAATTAGAAGTTTGGGATTGACATATAAACACTACTATATTTAAAATAGATAACTAACAAGAACCTACTGTATAGCACAAGGAACTCTGCTTAATATTCTGTAGTAATCTATATGAGAAAAGAATTTGAAAAGGAATAGATATATGTATATTTATAATTGAATCTTTTGCTGTACGCTTGAAACTACCACAACATTGTAAATCAACTATAGTCCGATATAAAATAAAAATTAAAATAAAACAGAGATAATGTCTATAAAAAAAGAAAAGCATCAATAAAGTATTTGTGCAAAAATCTGTAAAAAATGGCAACCAATGCACAAACCCATGGGTGACAAATAAATACCTGTTATTTTAAAACACTGATTTCGGGGGTGGTTGGTTATATAGCATTTATTGCAGCAATAACTGGCTAACGTATTACTTTCTTGGATAAACAAGCATCCTATAACGCCTCATGCTTGTTTGGAATGAAAAATAACCTTGGTATAGTTGGATTTGAAACATTTTTCCCGAAAAGTCAATTTTTCAAAAGTAACAAGAAGCGCACTCAAGAAAGATATATTCTTTTTAGTGTGTTCTATTCTCACTTCAACCCCAAACTATACAATCTGTGAGAATGGACCTGTCATTCTATTCTTTGTTTTAGTGGTTGGCACTAATTAACAGTCCATTACAATGGCGTCCCCCCAGCTGATGCCTTTTGATGTGAACTTTTTTCAAGTTCCATCCCCTTTGTTGTGAAAACCTTCCAACTCCTCTCTCTGCCACAGTTTAATTTGTAATCAAAATTATGAACTAATGAAATAACACAAGTCTTGTTTAAATAGGGTGGTTTGCTTGTTTGTTTGCAAAATTATACCAATTTGCCATTTTACCAAATTCACATCCTTTTTTTAAATGAAAGCAACATCTTCACTATCACAATTTGAAATGAGAAGCCTCTTGGACTTGTTGCCTACAATTAAACCACAACAAAAGGAAGCCGAAGTCATTTCACTTTTCATAAGGCCGTAATTATTCTTTAGCTATTGGAATACGACATCCCTTAGGAGCTAATTATCGAAAAGCTCTCATCACACATAGGAAACACACAAACAAATCCTTCAAGCACAAAGTAAATGTTCAACATTAAAGAGCTGCATCCAGGAAGTCATACCAATCAGTTGGGCCAGCTAATTACTAATCTGATTTTTAGAGTAGCTGCATTAGATAATTATGATGACTATTCATAACATGAGAAGCACAGCCTTTGACTGACTTTAATAAAGATCTAGCTGCAAGAGAAACTGTTACTAAGAGCCATAATATAAAATTTGCATTGCAATGGAACCAAGTGTAGTAGACACTTTTTAATAGAAAACATTTCATTTATCACATGATAGATACATTTAATATACCTTTTTTGTGGCTGTCATGTTTAAAGGTAGAGTGAGCTAGTATATTGATCTGATTTCATATGAACCATGCAGTACTGCTTATAGCCCAATTCAGACTTTAAAGTGTATATTATAGAATACTTTTCTGAATCAGTTGAGATTCACATTAGATAAATATAGCATATTAAATGTTAATTCCAAAGGAACCAAAGTCAGAGTCATATACATAATATGGTGACTACTCCCCTCATTCTTAAATGTATTTCTGTATCAGGATATTGAAATTCTTCTTAATTTATAAATGGTTTTAAAACAAATAGACATTCATACACTGTTGATGGAAATGCATATTGGTACTTTTTCAGACAGCAGCTTGCCAATAACTATTAAAGCTAAAATATCTATATCCTTTTGACCTAGCCGCGTACCTTCTGAGATTTTTATCTTGTAGACAGACTTGTGTGTGTGCATGCTAAGTTGCTTCAGTCATGTCCGACTCTTTGTAATCCCATGGACTATAGCCTGTCAGGCTCCTCTGTCCGTGGGATTCTCTAGGCAAGAATACTGGACTTGGTTGCCATGCCCTCCTCCAGGGGATCTCCCCAACCCAGGGATCAAACCTGCATCTCTTACGTCTCCTGCATTGGCAGATGGATTCTTTACCAATAACACCACCTGGGAAGCCAGACAGATTTACATTAGCACTCAAAAATAATGTTTAAGGATGCTCATTACAACATTGGAAGAGAAAACAAAGAAAGAATAAAATAAATAATTGCCATTAATCATTATTAATGATTTATTAATCTTTATTATGGAGAAGGCAATGGCACCCTACTCCAGTACTCTTTCCTGGAAAATTCCATGGACAGAGGAGCCTGGTAGGCTGCAGTCCATGGGGTCACGAAGAGCTGGACACGACTGCGACTCCACTTTCACTTTTCACTTCCATGCATTGGAGAAGGAAATGGCAACCCACTCCAGTGTTCTTGCCTGGAGAATCCCAGGGACAGGGGAGCCTGGTGGGCTGCCGTCTATGGGGTCACACGGGGTTGGACACGACTGAAGCGACTAAGTTGAAGCGATTTAGCAGCAGCAGCAATCTTTATTAACTGCTTTCTGATAAATCCATTTTAACAGAATACATAGGCAACTGCTGAAGACACCAATACTGTTCATGGGGTTCTCAAGGCAATCTTGGATGCAATCTTAAAAACGACAGAATAATTTCTGTTCATTTCCAAGGCAAACCATTCAATATTACAGTAATCCAGGCCTATGCCCCAACCAGTGACGCTGAAGAAGCCGAAGTTGAACGGTTCTATGAAGACCTACAAGACCTTTTAGAACTAACACCCAAAAAAGATGTCCTTTTCATTATAGGGGACTGGAATGCAAAAGTAGGAAGTCAAGAAACACCTGGAGTAACAGGCAAATTTGGCCTCGGAGCACGGAATGAAGCAGGGCAAAGGCTAATAGAGTTTTGTCAAGAGAATGCACTGGTCACAGCAAACACCCTCTTCCAACAACATAAGAGAAGACTCTACACATGGACATCACCAGATGGTCAACACCGAAATCAGATTGATTATATTCTTTGCAGCCAAAGATGGAGAAGCTCTATACAGTTAGCAAAAACAAGACCAGGGGCTGACTGTGGCTCAGATCATGAACTCCTTATTGCCAAATTCAGACTTAAATTGAAGAAAGTAGGGAAAACCACTAGACCATTCAGATATGACCTAAATCAAATCCCTTATGATTATACAGTGGAAGTGAGAAATAGATTTAAGGGACTAGATCTGATAGATAGAGTGCCTGATGAACTCTGGACGGAGATTCGTGACATTGTACAGGAGACAGGGACCAAGACGATCCCCATGGAAAAGAAATGCAAAAAAGCAAAATGGCTGTCTGAGGAGGCCTTACAAATAGCTGTGAAAAGAACAGAAGTGAAAAGCAAAGGAGAAAAGGAAAGATATAAGCATCTGAATGCAGAGTTCCAAAGAATAACAAGGAGAGAAAAGAAAGCCTTCCTCAGCGATCAATGCAAAGAAATAGAGGAAAACAACAGAATAGGAAAAACAAGAAATCTCTTCAAGAAAATTAGAGATTCCAAGGGAACATTTCATGCAAAGATGGGCTCGATAAAAGACAGAAATGGTATGGACCTAACAGAAGCAGAAGATATTAAGAAGAGGTGGCAAGAATACACAGAAGAACTGTACAAAAAAGATCTACACGACCAAGATAGTCACGATAACGTGATCACTGACCTAGAGCCAGACATCTTGGAATGTGAAGTCAAGTGGGCCTTAGAAAGCATCACTACGAACAAAGCTAGTGGAGGTGATGGAATTCCAGTTGAGCTATTTCAAGTCTTGAAAGATGATGCTGTGAAAGTGCTGCACTCAATATGCCAGCAAATTTGGAAAACTCAGCAGTGGCCACAGGACTGGAAGAGGTCAGTCTTCATTCCAATCCCAAAGAAAGGCAATGCCAAAGAATGCTCAAACTACCACACAATTGCACTCATCTCAAACGCTAGTAAAGTCATGCTCAAAATTCTCCAAGCCAGGCTTCAGCAATATGTGAACCGTGAACTCCCAGAAGTTCAAACAGGTTTTAGAAAAGGCAGAGGCACTAGAGATCAAATTGCCAACATCCGCTGGATCATGGAGAAGGCAAGAGAGCTCCAGAAAAACATCTATTTCTGCTTCATTGACTATGCCAAAGCCTTTGACTGTGTGGATCACAATAAACTGTGGAAAATTCTGAAAGAGATGGGAATACCAGACCACCTGACCTGCCTCTTGAGAAACCTGTATGCAGGTCAGGAAGCAACAGTCAGAACTGTACATGGAACAACAGACTGGTTCCAAATAGGAAAAGGAGTGCGTCAAGGCTGTATATTGTCCCCCTGCTTATTTAACTTATATGCAGAGTACATCATGAGGAACGCTGGGCTGGAAGAAGCACAAGCTGGAATCAAGATTGCTGGGAGAAATATCAATAACCTCAGATATGCAGATGACACCACCCTTAGGCAGAAGTGAAGAGGAACTCAAAAGCCTCCTGATGAAAGTAAAGAGGAGAGTGAAAAGGTTGGCTTGAAGCTCAACATTCAGAAAACAAAGATCGTAGCATCTGGTCCCATCACTTCATGGGAAATAGATGGGGAAACAGTGGAAACGGTGTCAGACTTTATTTTTTTGGGCTCCAAAATCACTGCAGATGCTGACTGCAGCCATGAAATTAAAAGACGCTTACTCCTTGGAAGGAAAGTTATGACCAACCTAGATAGCATATTAAAAAGCAGAGATATTTCTTTGCCTACCAAGGTCCATTAAGTCAAGGCTATGGTTTTTCCAGTGGTCATGTATGTATGTGAGAGTTGGACTGTGAAGAAAGTTGACCGCCAAAGAACTGATGCTTTTGAACTGTGGTGCTGGAGAAGACTCCTGAGAGCCCCTTGGATTGCAAGGAGATCCAACCAGTCCATTCTAAAGGAGATCAATCCTGGGTGTTCATTGGAAGGACTGATGCTAAAGCTGAAACTCCAATACTTTGGCCACCTCATGCGACGAGTTGACTCACTGGAAAAGACTCTGATGCTGGGAAAGGTTGGGGGCAGGAGGAGAAGGGGACGACAGAGAATGAGATGGCTGGATGGCATCACCGACTCTGTGGACATGAGTTTGAGTGAACTCCGGGAGTTGGTGATGGACAGGGAGGCCTGGTGTGCTGTGATTCATGGGGTCGCGGAGATTCGGACACGAGCAACTGAACTGAACTGAAGACACCGAAGATACACAGAGACGAGAGCTATATGCTTATTTATACAAAGATGGTCAAGGTCTATTAAATGCATTAAAAGGTACAATATGTTCGGTGTGATCCCATTTCATTTTTGTAACCTAACAAGATATGCATATGCTTCCCAGATAAATGTCCATAGAAATGTTTTCCATCACTGTATACATTTATGCATACGTATTTGTGACTGTGAGCAGGTAGATAGAAAAGCAGATAGAGAATAAGCGAGATCTCTATTCCCTGTATTTCCACTGTCACTGTCCAGTCCGGGCCATGGTCACCTCTCCCTGATACAGTCAACAGCCTCCTCACTGTCACCGGGATGCCTCTCTTGGGGATCTCAGGTCTGTCGTGTGCCCAGAGACTCCAGTGATTCATCTAAAGAACAAAGGGGCCCACATCACTGCTTGGATTAATGCTACTCAGTGGCTCCCCCGCGCCCTACCAGCTGGGCCCACACTCCTCAGCCAGGCTCACAAGCCCTCCACAGTGGGGCCCACCTCCCCATGAGCCTCATTTCCAGTTACACCCCTTCTCACCTCCACGTTCCGACACTGAGGCCTGCGTGCAGCCTCCAGCATTGTCAAGTCGGGTTTCACACTGGTTACCCCTTGTGCCCGAATGTCCTTCCTTTCTCTCACCGATTCCCTCCCTGTCTCTCTCTCCCTGCCCGCCCTTCCTCCGTCTCTCTTTCTCTCTCTCTCTCACATGCACACACACACACACAATCAAACAGTTTGGCTTGGCCAGCTGATTCTAATCCTTGACTAGGAACCACTTATATTTCTCTCAGGGCTTCCCTGGAGGCTCAGACGGTAGAGAATCTGCCTGCAATGCAGGAGACCTGGGTTCAATCCCTGGGTTGGGAAGATCCCTTGGAGAAGGGCATGGCAGCCCACTCCCATATTCTTGCCTGGAGAATCCCACGGACAGAGGAACCTGGCTGGCTAGTCCTGGGGTCACAAAGAGTCATACATGACTTAGCCACAGAGCACGGCCCCATGGCACCTAGGATAACTCTCCTTTGATGAACTCCGAGTCAGCTGACTAGTAACCTAATCACATTCTCCAGTTTCTTCCATACTTAAAAGGAGAAAATTACATCAAGCACATATACCAGGGGTGGAGGCAGGTATAGGAATGTTGGCAGCCAAAGTAGAATATTTCCTACCACAAGGGGTGATAAAGGGATTCAAGGGGCATTAGATAAATCGTGGGGAGTGAAAGTGTCACATGATGGAGGACCTTGACGGCAAGACAAGGAGTTTGGAGACTGAGAATTTTAGCATAAGGAGAAGTAGAACAGGAAAAGGCAGTACCTTTATCAGAACTCTACAGGAAGGTTGGATAAAATTATTTTAAGTGTTAGTCTCTCAGTCGTGTCTGACTCTTTGTAACCCCACGGACTGTAACACACCAGGCTTCTCTGTCCATGGAATTCTCCAGGGAAGAATACTGGTGTGGGTTGCCATGCCCTTATCCAAGGGATCTTCCTGACCCAGGGATTGAACCCAGGTCTCCTGCATGACAGGCAGACTCTTTACTGACTGAGCCACCAGTGAAGCCCAGCATGTTAAAAATGGAAAAGTTTTAGAGCAAGGATGGGAACTCAGTTGCATTAACTCTGATCAAGTAGTACTGGCTGCCTGGAGGACTGTGTTGGGAGGATTTGGGGTCGTTTCTGGACTGCAAGGGCAGCAGCACTGGGCTCTATTGCTAATGTGTGATACAGTGAGGGTAAAGATGAGCCACAGCTCTGGAGTTGGGGCTGGCCACCCTGGCGTTTGAAAGGATAGTTTCAGACCTTGTACCTCTGCTAAGGAAAATAGCAAGTCTATTTTCCAGGATTCTGAGGTTTAATCTAGCATCCTGCAAAGCAAATCAAAACCAGCAAACATTCGGAAGCTCTTCAAGCCTTCTCCAAATGTCAGGAGCTAGAATAAAATACAAATAAATTAATCCACTGGGAGCTTCTGCTATTCCTTTCTCTCTCCCAGTGTGGCGTGGGGCTGGGGGGTGGTGGAACAGCTCCAAAATTCAGGAATTTCTAGCAATCTCTTTAAACACCAGAAAACAGGTCTGCCAGGCAAAGAATTCAAATGCCCTTGCTTTGGACTTTGATGATGCATTCCAAGGCTGCATGGAGACATGTGTGAGGAGAGCGATGAGAAAGTTAATCCTCTAATGATAGGTCTAAGGCCCAGAGGGAAGCCTCAGCACAGGGTCATGTGTGTAGGTGGGGGCGGGGGATGTCAGCTTGGCAGAGCAGGCACTCACCTGCCCCTCCCCACCCCACTGCTTAGGCTCTCCCACCATCTCTCACATGCCTTTAGGAGCAGCCTTACGTCTTTCAAATCAGAAGCCAAAATCCCAATAGACTGATTAAACAGCCTTTTTTTTTCCCTATATGTCCAAAAGCTGTGCCCTGGGTATCTGATGTTACTCAAGAGAGTGCTAAGAAAAAGTGGCTTCAGAGTTGGAAACCCTGGGGGGACTTCTGACTCTACTTTTAGTGGGTATCATGGATTAGATTACTGGGTTTTAAACATTTATTTATTTATTTTGGGAGCGCTAGGTGATTCTTGCTGCGCATAGACTTTTCTCTAGTTGCAATAAGCGGAGGGTACTCTCTCGAGTTGAGGTGCAGGGGGAAGGCTTCTCCTTGTGGTAGTAGCTTCTCTTGTTGCAGAGCACAGGTTCTGGGAATGCGGGCTTCAGAAGTTGCAGCACCCAGGCTCAGAAATTGTGGCACACAGGCTTAGCTGCCCTGTGGCATGCGGCATCTTCCCAGACCAAGGATTGACCCCGTGTCCCCTGCATTGGCAGGCAGATTCATGACTAGACCAGGGAAGTCCTAGGTTACTGTTTGGTGAACACTCTCTCTCTGAGTCCTTATGTTCCTATGTCCTTGGAAGGAACATATGTCCCCTCCTCCCTGATGTGGGGCCTGACCATGTGACTTGCACTGGTTAATGAAACATTAGTGGTTTTGACACAGTTAGAGGTTAAAACTGCGTTTGAGAGATCGGGTTTGCCCACTGTGTCTCCCATCACTACAAGAAAAACATGCCCAAACTAGCCTCTGGTCCAATGAGGATAAAAGGCATATGAGCAGACCTTAACTCAGCAGCTGCTTGGAGTTAAGCCTGTAGGAGCCCAGATGAGATCAAGAAAGCTAACAGATATGTAAGCAAGAAGAGTAGATGATGATTATCCTAAGCCACCGAGTTTAGGAGGGGTTTGCTACAAAGTTATTGTGACAACACTTGATGGGTATTGTAGGTATGAGGCCTCGGGGAAGTTCCTTTTTCTCCACCTCAGTTTCTTTATATAGTGAGTACATGGATGCTAAGTCATTTCAGTCATGTCTGACTCTTCAAGACCCCATGGACTATAGCCTGCCAGGCTCTTCTGTCCATGGGATTCTCCAGGCAAGAATGCTGGAGTAGCTTGCCATGCCCTCCTCCAGAGGATATTCCCGACCCAGGGATCGAACCTGCATCATTTATGTCTCCTGCATTGGCAGGCGGGTTCTTTACCACTAGTGCCACCTGGGAAGCCCTTCTTCATAAAGTAAAGGATACATCAAAGGTACCTCTTCACAGGGCTGTTGTGAGGCTCAACAGAGACAAAGCATTTAAGTAGCTCATAGGGGTGAATGATGCAGAAGCACTTGAGCGTAGTTTGTCATCACAGTTAGAAGAATGAACTCTGGATCCAGTTTTGGGGGGGGGTGTTCAACTCCTGGCACTATGAATCTGCTACAGATCAGGCTGGTGGGGAGACTCAAGTGTGAGAGTAATTTCAAAACCAAGACATGTCTCTGCTAGTAAAGAAACCTAAATCTGGACCTCCTCACTCAGCTATATATTCTTGCCTCCATACGTCACTAAGGCCCTATGCTAGGCAAGGTCCTGGGATAATTCTCAGGGCACAGACTTCCGTGGTCTCTAATCTTAGAAGTGTTCCAAGACACGGGAGAGGTGCGGGTGAGGCTCTGGGGGCCAGAGAGGAGATGTGCAAGGAGGGACTACAGATCCAGGGTATACACAGAGCACTTTCTGGGGCTGGGCTGCAGGGCAGCCAGGGCAGGTTGCTCCTCCTGAGGCTGCAGTTTGAGAGGAGGGCTTCCCCGGTAGGCCAGTGGTAAAGAATCCACCTGCCAATGCAGGAGATGTGGGCTGGATCCCAGGGTCGCGAAGATCCCCTGGAGGAGGTTATGGCAACCCACTCGAATATTCTTGCCTGGGAAATCCCATGGACAGAAGAGACTGGCGGGCTACAGTCCACAAGGTCTCCGAGTTGGACGTGTCTTAGGGACTGAGCATGAACGTGAGGACCACTGAAGTCGGCAAGAAGTTTTGGAGACTCCTACCAGGGAGGTAAATACTATTCACAGCAACTCAGTGCTGGTGGTTTAAAGCTTGGACGTTGAAAATTCAGACTCAGAAGGAGAGAGTGTCCCTCAGAGAACATTCATGAACAAGACAGATGGTAAATCTGAGCTAGGAGTTATGTACAATTTCAAGGCTGCGCATTTAGACTTAGATGAAGCACAGTGCAGCAAGTAAAAGCTTTGAGTCTGCTAGACTGCCTTAAGTTCAAACCCTGGCTTCTGGCATTTGCAAGTTGTGTGACCTTCAGCAAGTTATATAACAGCTCTGAATCTCAGTCTCCTAAGGGAAGTTAGGAAAATAAGGTTATTATTAGAACTTATCTTCTCAGGTGCTTATGAGAATTAAAATCGTTAAATATATAAAGCACTTTGAATGGACTTCAGTACTGCCTATTAACATTATTTTTATTATTTATTTGGCTGTACCAGGTCTAAGCTGTGGCATACAGGATCTAGTTCCCTGACAAGGGAGCAAACCTGGGCCCCCATCAATGGGAGCTTGGAATCTTAGCCACTGGACTTACCAGGGAAAGTCCTTATTCTTCTTCTTATTGGTAGTAGAGGCTCACAAGCCCTTATCTGAATCATACGAGCTGGAGATATGTTTTATAATTCAGAATTTTCAGATTTTAAAAAAGAAATATGAATGCATATATACAAATTTTACAAAAGAAATATGGTGCAGATATAAAGATTTTAGGGAAGGAACATGGTGTACATAGAAAAGCACAGTAGGATCTGGGGCTTTATTCTCTAACCAAATATATGAATATTTATGTGGTGAAATATGTGAATATTTAGATCAAATAAGAACTAGAAATAGCTTCATGTCAGTTCAGGTCAGATTCTGCTACCTTATAAGATTTTTTAAAGAGCAAAGCAAACAAATGATAACAAAAATAAATTTCTTTGAGTTTCTAGGGCTTTGAGGATTTGAGAAATGCAAAAAAGAGATTGTGGCTTTTATCACTGGGAGTGATGGAGACTGCATAAGTGTGTTGGGCCAGGAGCAGAGGGGCAGAGGAAGGTCTCTTCCACCTAGGTTGGTTGGGAAAAACAGTGTAAGAAGCAGATTTGGAGTGGAGACCCTCAAGGATTGGTAGGGTCTCAAAGGCAGGACTCAGGGAGCAACACTGGTACTTATTAATAAAAACAGGCAGGAATCAAAGCCCAGGGTAGATGGCTCAGAACTTGTCAAGAGGTGAACTGAAGCTGGACTGTGAATACCCTTTGATGCCAGGACACGAATATAGGCTTTCTGTTATGAGAAGGAGATGATTTCACAGGAGTTGAATCTGGCATCTCATCCAATTTCTGCCTCTGGTACAAAGCCTGGCAGGTCTTTTAGAGATGGATGATCTTAAGTTATGCCCCTTGATGGGGACCATGCTCTAGAATGGCTTGTCCTTCACCTTCAAAGTTTGATCATTAATACTACCCACTGTGGGAACTCTTTGCCTATCACCATGGTGACAGACATTGTCAGCTGCCCACCCACATCACCTTGGCACTCATTTGTAAATATAGAAGGACGCCCAGTGAGAACACCTGCAAATCTTTACCAAAAGCTCTTTCTGGTTGCTGGTGTACCCTGGGCTGGTGCACAAAGTCAACTGGAAATGTGAAGAGTTAATACCCTCAGAAGTAGCCTTTAACCAGTGACAGACAGGACTCTGAGGATAAATATCCCAATTCCCTCACCCTCAGATGAGGATAACAGTGAAGTATGTTCTCCAATGCATATGCTCTCCAATGAGTCCTACAATTCCCCTGGGAAAATGGGGTCCAGATGTCCCCAGCAGTAATCTTTAATGCACTGTGTTAGCCTCCTGCCCATTTTTGTCTCACTCTTTACCCTGTATCCATGTTTCTTGGCATCACCTTCCAAATCAACTAATTGCACTTGAATCTTTGTCTCAGGGTCTGTTTCTGGGGCAACTCAAACTGG
This sequence comes from Moschus berezovskii, assembly GCF_049115385.1. Lineage (NCBI taxonomy): Eukaryota > Metazoa > Chordata > Mammalia > Artiodactyla > Moschidae > Moschus > Moschus berezovskii. Next base: position 40,590,534 of record NC_142481.1, on the reverse strand, counting down.
GTCACCATAGACATAGGAGTGGCCTTCATGCTGGACTTGGTTCATGGTTTCCACTGGGAGAGGTTAAACATCTCAAGGAGAGAAACTTTTCATTGGCCTTTGAGTCCCCATTGTGTACTTAGAGAAAGTAAAAAGAAAGTGAAAGTTAGTCACACAATCCAACTCTTTGCAATCCCCTGGACTGTAGCCTCTTTGGCTCCTCTGTCCATGGAATTCTCCAGGCAAGAGTACTGGAGTTACCATTTCCTTCTCCAAGGGATCTTCCCGGGTTCAGTCCCTGGGTCTCCTGCATTGCAGGCGAATTCTTTACCAGCTGAGCCAGTAGGGAAGCCCATGGCACTTAGACAGTAGACATCAAATAAGGTTGATTGTGGATTCACTTGAAAAATTAGATAAGGTGCGATTACTTGCATGTAGCTAAAGGTCACCAATGACTTCAAGGTCAAAGCCCAGTTTCTGGGTTTTATTCACTGGCTCTCCCACTGGCTTGGTGATCTTGAGAAAATCCATTAATCTGTCTAAGACTTAGTCTCTATGAAATGAAGATGAGAAACGTTGCCACTTAGAGCTGCTGTGAGCATTATGTAAGATGTGTGAAGCACCAAGCTTGTGTCCTGGCTTTCCGTGTGAGTTACAGCTTTAGACACATTCTGTCCCCAAATATCCTATTCTTCACCTTTCCCCCCATAACCACTTTCTCAGAGTCATGGTTTTAAGGTTCTCTTAAAATTACTGAAGTGGATTCAAGGCCACATGCATATGATCCCAGGCATTCCACCCCCTACACAGAAAATCTCCATCTTTCAAAGAAGACTTTGTGGCAGCTTTTTCATCTTTCATCACCAGCTCTGATATAGATACATGCATACACATACATACAAACAGGGATGTATTCTTTACAAGGCACCTTTCTCAGTTCCTTCTGCAATTGCAACATGGACGCCAACTCAACACTCTTGTGTTTAACCAACATAACATTTGTATCGCCTGGAGTAAAAAAATTCCTAAGCTTGGACCATAAGAATTAGATCTCAGTTTATTATCACCATCGAACATTTCCCAAGACATCACGGCACACATGGCCCTAGTCTAGGTGCTTAGGATGCCAAGGAAAGGTGGTTCCCGTGAAGCTTACCCACAAAGATTGTCAATATGAGGCCGACACCATGTAGTGTGTGTGTGTGTGTGTGTGTGTGTGTGTGTGTATGTGCGCGCCTGCACGTGCACACACAAACGCATATGGAGATGTAAGCTTACGCAGGCGTAGATCTTACCTGTTGTGCTGTTCTAGTTCTCCTCCTGCATGCAAATGTGGAGCCAGAAGACAGTTTAAATGAAGTACCAAGAGTCATCATTTGAGTTTCCAGGCTTAAAATGAGTAGAGAGCTGGATGAACCTGAACAGCTCAGGCCCCTTTCCAGACCTCAGTTTTTCTACCTGTAGGAGCAAGTAAGAGTGAATGTTTTTCAGGACTCCATAAAGATCTTGGGGCTTCCCAGGTGGCGCAGTAGTAAAAAATCCACCTGCCAATGCAGGAGACACCAGTTCAATCCATGGGTCAGGGAAGATTCCCCTGGAGTAGGAAATGGCAACCCACTCCGGTATATTTGCCTAGAAAATGCCATGGATAGAGGAGCCTGGTGGGCTACAGTCCATGGGGTTGCAAAGAGTCAGACATGACTGAGTGACTAAGCACGCATGTAAAGATCTTGAGTTTAGAAAGTTAAATTCAAGAAAAATCGGAAGGCCGGAAGAAGGCACCATGTGATTCCATATACTTTTTTTACATTTGAAAACACCCAACTGAAAACTGATTTGTTAAAAAATTGTGCTATTACATTCACTGTGCCTTCTTTATGAACTGGAGTAAAGAGGAGGGATGTATTTGAAAGTCAATAGACTATTTACAGCTCTACTGTAGGTGCTAGTTTAAATTCAACATTTTGAATGGGGTAGAAACAATCACATCGGAATTTGACCAAGGATACATTCCATGTCAGTTTAATGCTCCAGCTGTTTAATCAAAATATGAATAAAAGGTCTAAAGCCCAACAAGCGAAAATATCATAGTTGTGGGATTCAGCGATTGCTTCCCCATTGTCAACCAATTACTGTGTAATTTTTCCCTGTGACTGAATAACTAACTCTTAGCAAATAATGAAAAGGCAATTACAGCGACGCTTTGTTCCCATTACTCCCTTCATTTTATTCCGGCTATAATTATTGTCAGAGCTGGAGGTTTACTGTACCATGGAAGCAGCACCAGGAAAGAAAATGGAATGGGCTGGTGCATGGAAAATTGCAAATGTCACAGCTACCTTCATCGCCACTGTCGGACTTCTGAGATTAAAAAATCAGAGGAAAAAGCTCTCCGTGTGGGTTTTACAAATTCTCTACCTCAAGCTGTTGAAGCAACGGGGGAAGTGGGGATGGAGGTGAGGATGGAGGGGGGCGGTGGGCAGGGAATCAGGCACGATGTTTCTTCTTTTTTCCTGTGTGTAATTCCCGAAGGATGGTGCCTTTTCGCCACAGTCTGCCTGAACCCGACTCGTCGGCTCTTCTTTTAGCCTTTGCTTCTCATTAATGGTCTCCATGCTGTTTCATAATGGGGAGTGGCATATAAATGATGCATTTTATGGGGTTTGATCTTTCTTCAGAGAGGAAATATGCTGCATATGGACAGATGTCTGAAAAAGAAAATGATGACTGTGTTCTCTTTGTGCAGTTGCTGGGACCAGTTTTTAGAAGCTGATTCTCACTGATCAATATACCTTCCAGTTTAACTATGTTTTTATTAAAAATTTTATTTGTAAAAATAAGATGAAGAGGATAGAGGTATGACCTTCATATTTTTATGGCTTCTTTATTTAATGAACATACTACCTACAGTGTGCAAGATATGGGACTGGGCTCTGAGGAGTCAGAGAGGACATGGCCCCTGAGACACGAAGCAGAAAAGGCTCCATCTTGAAGTAATTAAAAAAAATTAAAAAACTAAACAAATGTCTGTCTGCATGAAAAGCAACTTAGTAGAGTCGAAAGTGTGTAGAACTATATGTTTGAAGATCTAGATTCCAAGTCCAGCTTTACAATTACTAGCTGGTTTATCTTGTTGTATCAGCTAGCTATTGCTATGTAACAAACTATCATCCAAACTCTATGGCTTAAGTCAACAACTGTATTTAATGAAAGCTCAAGAATTTGCTTTCGAGTGTCTCACTGGTAAAGAATCCACCTACCAAAGCAGGAGATGGGGGTTTGATCCCTGGATTAGGAAGATCCTATGGAGGAGTAAATGGCAATCCCATGGACAGAGGAGCCTGGTGGGCTGCAGTCCATGGGATTGCAAAGAGTTAGATATGACTGCCTAAGCACGAGCACACATGAATCTGCAGGTCAAAGGAGGCTCTGCTCCAGGTTGAGCTTGGCCGAGGCATCTTATCTGGGGAACTTTGCTCCAGATGTCTCTTACCTTCCTCTTTGGAACAGTTGGCCAGCCTGGACTGTCCTTATGGTAATGTTTGAAGAGTGAGACATCAATCAGAAGCATGCAGGCACTTTCAAGCCTCTGCTTCAGGCATGTCTGCTAACATCCTGTTAGCAGAATGAATACAGTTAGAGGTGACGAACTGGGGGAATTCATGCAATCACCTGAGCTTGGGTAAAGCTCCATGCCTCAATTTCTTTGTCTGTAACATTCAAGCTCAGTTCACTTGCTTTAAAAGATCATTGAAAGAACCAAAACAAATGAACAGCATTAGTATGTTCTGAAAACTACAAAGAACGATGACTATGTGATTTACTATTGTTCTTATTACTTCATACTTACCTATATGTCATAAACCTTTTATGATTTTTGACCTAATTTGGTCAAGAGATTCTTTACAAACTTCAAACTTCTTTACATTCAATCATCAGATATTCTTTCATTCATCAGAGATATAAAAATGGAAAATGGAAATTACCTACACAGTCTATTGATTTTTGTTTTACTTGTAAAACAGGTCACTTCTCCACTTCCTACTTGAGGTCAGACAGAATCTCAGAGGGATTTGCTCTAGGCTCCTGTGGCAGCTGGCCAAGAGATTCCCCTGGGATTAAGGTAGAAAGAAAAAACATTTATAGGCTTGATAGCCTCGGGTTGGGTTATTTTTACAGCTAAAGGAAAGCAGGTTATGAAGGGTTAGTTGGTCATAAATAAATAAGCAAGGATATACATTCTCAAGGACAGAAGGGTGCAATAATAATAATAAAAACCCTCAGAAAGTCAGGTTTGAATCCTTGCTCTATTACTTAATAACTGGCTTATTTAGCTTCCTGGAGCTTCTCTTTCCTTTTTTGTAAATCGGGGACATAAGACCTAACTCACTGTGTTTCTTGTGAGGACTAAATGAGCTATAAAACATGTTGAGTCTCCCCAAATAGATACAGTTGACCCTTGAAAAATATGTGTTTGAACTGTGTAGGTTCACTTACGCACAGATTTTTTTTTCACTAAATACATACTACAGCACCATATGATCCATGTTTGGCTGAATCCGTGGAGGCAGAACCGTGATATCTGTATTGGAGGGCCAATTGTAATGTTATATGTGAATTTTTGACTATGGGGACGGTTGGTACCCCTAATCTATATGTCATTCAACGTTCAACTGTAATTTCAATCAATATCCTTGCAGGACTTTATATTTCATTTGTATCTAAGAGAGGCAGCATCACCAATGGACAGAGGAAGTACAGATTATTTGGTAAAAAGAGAAACTGACTCAAAGAATAGAGAAATAGTTGAATTGTAACTTCATAGTATATACAAGAACATAAGCAAGAGATGAACTGGATGAATTAAAGATGGGGATATGAGGAGTAAAACTTAAGAAACATAGTAAGTAAATAAGATAAATGTATTTGTGACCTTGGCGTGGATTATGATTGTGTAGCCAAAATCCAAACAAACAAATGATATAGTGAAGGAAAAGAGACAGGAAACTAAAAAGATATGAATAGATGTTTCCCAAAAGGGGAAACAAGAACAGTTAACATATATATAAAGCTCACGCTCGCTGATAGAGAAAGGCAAATTAGAACAAGCTTGCGATGGCACTTTTCCCCTATCAAATTGGAAAAAAATTAGATAATTGGACATATATACACCATCATGTATAAAACAGATAGCTAGTGGGAAGTTGCCATATAACGCAGGGAACCCAGCCTGGTGTTCTGTGACAACCAAGAGGAGGGGGGTGGGAGAGGACGGGGAGGCTCCAGAGGGAGGAGATACATGTATGACTGTGACTGATTTGAGTTGCTGTAGGGCAGAACCCAACACAACATGGGAAAGCAGTTATCCTCCAGTTAAAAAAAAAATTAGACAATCAGGTCATAATATTAAGTGATGATGAGGGTGTTAGGAAATAGGAACTCACCCTCATGCCCTGTTGGTGGGGGGTTTCCTGCTACAGGTATTTTGCAGAGGAATCTGGCAGTAGTTAGTGGGAGTAAAAATGCACAGACCCTAAGATCTTAGGACACCCTCTTCTGGTTGAGTACCCCAGAGACATTCTCCCAAAGGTTCACAGGAAGACATGGATAAGGCCTGCTTTTTTTTTATAAATTGTAGTATAGTCACTTTATACTAATATATAATATAAATATATATATATATATAATCCTGAAAGATGATGCTGTGAAAGTGCTGCACTCAATATGCCAGCAAATTTGGAAAACTCAGCAGTGGCCACAGGACTGAAAAGGTCAGTCTTCATTCCAATCCCAAAGAAAAGCAATGCCAAAGAATGCTCAAACTACCACACAACTGCACTCATCTCACATGATAGTAAAGTCATGCTCAAAATTCTCCAAGCCAGGCTTCAGCAATTTGTGAACCGTGAACTCCCAGATGTTCAAGCAGGTTTTAGAAAAGGCAGAGGCACCAGAGATCAAATTGCCAACATCCGCTGGATCATGGACAAAGCAAGAGAGTTCCAGAAAAACATCTATTTCTGCTTCATTGACTATGCCAAACCCTTTGACTGTGTGGATCACAATAAACTGTGGAAAATTCTGAAAGAGATGGGAATACCAGACCACCTGACCTGCCTCTTGAGAAACCTGTATGCAGGTCAGGAAGCTACAGTTAGAACTGGCCATGGAACAACAGACTGGTTCCAAATAGGAAAAGGAGTATGTCAAGGCTGTATATTGTCACCCTGCTTATTTAATTTATATGCAGAGTACATCATGAGGAACGCTGGGCTGGAAGAAGCACAAGCTGGAATCAAGATTGCTGGGAGTAATATCAATAACCTCAGATATGCAGATGACACCACCCTTATGGTGGTGAAGAGGAACTAAAAAGCCTCCTGATGAAAGTGAAAGAGGAGAGTGAAAAGGTTGGCTTGAAGCTCAACATTCAGAAAACAAAGAGCATGGCATCTGGTCCCATCACTTCATGGGAAATAGATGGGGAAACAGTGGAAACAGTGTCAGACTTTATTTTTTTGGGCTCCAAAATCACTGTGGATGCTGATTGCAGCCATGAAATTAAAAGACGCTTACTCCTTGGAAGGAAAGTTATGACCAACCTAGATAGTATACTAAAAAGCAGAGACATTACTTTGCCAACAAAGGTCCGTCTAGTCAAGGCTATGGTTTTTCCCGTGGTCATGTATGGATGTGACAGTTGGACTATGAAGAAAGCTGATCGCCGAAGACTTGATGCTTTTGAACTGTGGTGCTGGAGAAGACTCTTGAGAGTCCCTTGGACTGCAAGGAGATCCAACCAGTCTATTCTAAAGGAGAGCAATCCTGGGTGTTCATTGGAAGGACTGATGCTAAAGCTGAAACTCCAATACTTTGGCCACCTGATGCGAAGAGTGGACTCACTGGAAAAGACTCTGATGCTGGGAAGGATTGGGGGCGGGAGGAGAAGGGGATGACAGAGAATGAGATGGCTGGATGGCATCACCGACTCGATGGACATGAGTTTGAGTGAACTCTGGGAGTTGGTGATGGACAGGGAGGCCTGGCGTGCTGTGATTCATGGGATCACAAAGAGTCAGTCACGACTGAGTGACTGAACTGAACTGAACTGAACTGATAGTCACTTTACAATATTGTGTTAGTGTCTGCTGTACAGTGAAGTGAACCAGCTATATATATACATACAGCCTTTTCTCTTGAACCTCCCTCCCAGCCCACCCCTCATTCTACCCCGCTTCGTCGTCACAGAGCACTGAGTTGAGCTCCCTATGTTATGCAGCTGCCTCCCACTAGCTGTCCATTACACGCACGGTAGCATATATATGTCTGCGCTACTCTCCCAATCCACCACACTCCTCCCTTCCCGCCCAGTGTCCACACATCCCTTCTCTACATCTGCCTCTCTATTCCCGCCCTGCAAACAGTTTCATCTGTACTAGCTTTCTAGATTCCACATATATGCATTAATATACAATGTTTTTCTCTTTCTGACTTCACTCTGTATGACAAACTCTAGGACCATCCACATCACCACAAATGACTCCATTTCATTATTTTTAATGGCTGAGTAATATTCCATTGTATATATTTACCACATGTTTTTTATTCATTCATTTGTTGATGGACATTTAGGTTGCTTCCAGGTCCCAGCTACTGTTAATGAACATCTGGTACATGTGTCTTTTTGAATGATGGTTTTCTCAGGGTATATGCCAGGCATTGATTGAACTGGCAGAACTGGAAATGCAGAGGGGTCCATCAGAGGCAGAATGGAGGATAAAATGGTCCACAGTCCTTTATCTGCCATTCTTAAGTACAAAAATCTCTGAAAATATGAATTTTTTCCTAACTTTGGCACAAACTTCTTTGGAAGCAGAAATTGACATGAACGGACGGAAGGCTAGGTCTCTTCATATTCCACTTAATGTGATTATTCATACTTTTAGATACAGAAATCAAATTAATGCGTTTGATTAAACAGTGGTACCTAGGGACTTGCAAAATGAAATCTGGGGTCCAACACCACCTAATGTTAGCACACAGAACTATACAGAATGAGTTCTGGAAGACGCACCTATCAATGCGCAGAGGCACAGATTAGAAGAGCCTCAGTGAAACTCACCAGCAAGGATGCATGTAGGGGAAGTCAGAGATTTGAAGTGAGGCTAGGATGCAGAAGGGAAAAAAAAATTTTTAATGGCATATAGAATAGGATATAAAAAATAAAATAAAGGGACACCTGGCACAAATTGAAGGAAAAAAATAAAATAAGGCCAATAGATCATTGTGGACCAGCAGTTCAACTGGGAAGGGGGATTTCTATATCAGTTTCTAACTATATCATGCATTTCTTTTTTGACAAAAGTCCCATTCCCCAACATGATAACCTACGAATTTTGTTTAAATTCTCTGTCTGTCTGTCTCATAGGTTGGACACTTAGAATTTGGGGCTTAAGAGGGAGTTTCAAAGGGAGGGGATATATGTATACCTATGGCTGATTCATGTTGAGGTTTGACAGAAAACAACAAAATTCTGTAAAGCAATTATCCTTCAATAAAAATAAATAAATTTTAAAAAGTTATACATTAACTGAAAGTCCACTGCAGCCAAACAAGACCACTTGGGGGGACTCCTGATACCAGGGCTGTTTTCTCACCATGGACAGCATGTGTGAACTATAATTCAGCCAATAGAGCACTGGATTTAGAGTAGACTTGGCTTCATATGTGACCGTGGGTAAGTCATTTTGCCCTTTCAAGTTTCAGAACTCTGCATCCATTCCTTATCTTTCCTCTCCCCCAGGTAACCCCTGTAATGGAACCATTCTGGATTTCTTGCAGGTGACCAAAAACATGCCCCCTGACATTTCCTTGATTTTCTATGTACTTTTCCAACTGAAGTGCTCACCACCCCTCATTTGCTCAGAGAAATCCCAAGTTACCTTTTGAATTAGTGCCAACATGAAGAACTAAAGAGCCTCTTGATGAAAGTGAAAGAAGAGAGTGAAAAAGTTGGCTTAAAACTCAACATTCAGAAAACTAAGATCATGGCATCTGGTCCCATCACTTCATGGCAAATAGATGGGGAAACAATGGAAATAGAGACAGACTTTAATTTTGGGGGGCTCCAAAATCACTGCAGATGGTGACTTCAGTCATAAAATTAAAAGACACTTGCTCCTTGGAAGAAAAGTTATGACCAACCTAGATAGCATATTAAAAAGCAGAGACATTACTTTGTCAGCAAAGGTCCGTCTAGTCAAAGTTATGGTTTTTCCTGCAGTCATGTATGGATGTGAGAGGTGGACCATAAAGAAGGCTGAACATTGAAGAATTGATGCTTTTGAACTGTGGTGATGGAGAAGACTCTTGAGAGTCCCTTGGACAGCAAGGAGATCCAACCAGTCCATCCCAAAGGACTGAATAGTCATTGGAAGGACTGATGCTGAAGCTGAAGCTCCAGTACTTTGGCTACCTGATGTGAAGAGCCAACTCAGTGGAAAAGACCCTGATGCTGAGAAAGATTGGACATGAATGTGAGCAAACTCCAAGAGACAGTGAAGTACAGAGAAGCCTGGCATGATGCAGTCCATGGGGTCACAGAGTTGGACATGACTTAGCAGCTGAACAACAAAAAAATGAATGTTTTGTTAATAAGATAAGACATCTGTAGGGTAGGAACCATACCTTACTCATCTCTATAATTCTGAGGTCTAGAAAAGTATCTAACATGTGGTAGGTTCTCACTTTGGTGAACAAGGCAGACAGATTCTTGCCTTCAGACAGCCTGAATCTAATGGGAGAAAATAGATTCTGAGTGGGCAGTTGGAATGTGAAGAGTTTTTCATAAGGAGAGCACAGGGAGCTTGTGGCAGGGGGGCACTTATAACTGTGGCAAAATGGACCCCAGCTATGAAGAGCCCCAGCTATTTACATATACATCTAAAATAACACCTCCCTTCCCCAATTTCCTCCTTCCTTGATTCACCATAGACAGCAGGGTTTTCATCTTCCAGGCCAAAACCTGACTCAGGGATATGATCATCCAGCTTTCCAAGCTACATAGGTTGCAGGTGGAGAGGTCAGAGGAGAGAGGGAGCCGAGCAGGCCACACATGCCCCAGAGGGAGGAAGGGAGCCCCAAGTTGTGTTCAAAATAGAAACATCCTTTCCCCACCCCACATCAGCCATCATTAGGCTCTTTCCAACACTTCCTATAGTTTCTCCCCAGTTCCCCAGAGGATACGCCACGTAACATAAAACAATAATACTAAATCTAAAGGTAAAAAGGAAAGACATCATTACCAGATTAATACATCGTGAAAAAAATTCACATTTCTGATAGATACTTAACAGCGCATTGGTGATTAAATTAATTGCACGTGGCGAACAGAAAGATAGCTCTTTAATGCACGTTAAATATTAACAATTGGAGATAATAGGAATCTACACGTCTCTTCTTTACAGCTTCCTTTGTCAATGCAATGTACTCTCGTGTTGGAGGAAGAGAGAGTTTGGAATGTGCTGGTCTTATCCAGTGAAGGCCAGCCCTGCCCCCCCACCGCCCGCCACACCAGAGCCACCAGCAATCAGCTTAATCATAACTGACCGGAACCAAATGGATTCAGGCAGCCATGCTGACTACTGAGTTAAAAAGTTTTATATATCAAGAGTCTGAATGCCAACTAAATCAAAACCTTTCAAGGCAAATCAAAAGGCCGGCAGCCTTCTCCCTGCTTCTGCCAAAAGCTTTGTTTCACCATTTCCTCCCCGGGCCGTCAGGAGGTGGTGGTGGCTTCTGTGGTTCAGTTCGGTCACATCTGGGGGCATCCTTACATGCCCCCATTATCCTCAGAAAGTCAGCCCATCACCTTTACATGAACAGCACTGGGGGGTGGCTTGTGGGGTAGGCAGGGAGCGAAGAGAAGCAAAACACACTGATTGATTGCAAACCCAGCTATGATGTCAGCATGAATTAATGTTTCCCACAGGCATGCTAATCAGCTCCATGACATAATCACGGCTTCTATTACACCGGTGGGACTTCAAAGTTATTCCAAAGATAACATAACACAACACTTGAAGCCCCAGGAAACTTCCACCGCGCTTTTAGATGTTTTATAAAGTTACCAATCTTTTCATTGCTCGGGAAACACACACACAAAAAACGCTGAAAGGAAACAGAATATTGAATTTGGGATGAATCGGGGTGGAAAGTGATTTCATTACAAATTCCAAATGTTCAAAGAGATAGTGGCAATTAAAAAGCTGCAAGGGGTCGCCATTTAAAAGCAGCTCTGTGCAAACTTTTCTCAGGCAAGCAGATGGGCACAGTTCCTAATGTGGAAAAAAAAAATCTAAGTCTGAATGAAAGGTATTTGTTCAGATGAACAAACAAGCCCACAAAAAGTATGTAAGATAGGAGAGCACAGGGATCAAGGTTTGCATCTCGATTCTGACCTCTCTTAGATATTTGTCTCTGGACTATTGTTTCATATTCCTGAGACTCGACTGCTCCAGTTAAAGGGAACTAATGATTCTGACCTCATGGTAGAGCTGGGAGGTCTAGATCAGGGAATGTATTCTGAGCACTATGTCAAAGTGGGCACCCAGGAAACATTATTATTCTTATCAGCAAACATTTGATGTTACTCACCACTGGCTTCCTAGGTGGCTCAATGGTAAAGAATCTGCCTGCCAATGCAGGAGATTCAAATTCGATCCCTGGGTTGGGAAGACCCCCTGGAGAAGGGAATGGCTATCCACTCCAGTATTCTTGCCTGGAGAATCCCATGAACAGAGTAGCCTGGAGGGCTACAATCCATGGGGTCACGAAGAGTCAGATACGACTAAGTGACTAACACTTCATGCACTTGAACACTGATATGTAATGACTACTACTAGTAACACAAATATCCAGTATTTACATAAGAACTCACACACATCACCTTTCAAAGCATTCACAAGGCAGTAAGTGAGGTACTATTGTGCCTAATGTACAGAGGATGCAGTTGAGGTGCAGAAAGACATAAGTGACCTGCCTGAGATAACACCCACGAGATAGAATGGCTGGACTGCAAATCCGTGCCATCTGGATCTGTTCTGTATTCTCAGCCACCACTGTCTCTATACATGTGGACACAAGAGGACACACTCACACAGAGACATACACTCCACACATACACACACACACACACGCACGCGCGCGCGCACGCACTGCCCGGAACACATCCTGCGGGTCTCTAATCTCCTACCGTGATGAGGACCAACTCGATTTCCGCAGTTTGAGGAGCCTGCATGTGAGCCCAGCATACTCCACTTACTCAGTGTGACCCTGGGTAAGTCACTTAACCGTTCTGAGACTCAGTCCTCCAACTGTGCAGTGGGAATATTCACAGAACTCATAACAGGATGCCTGGGAAGAGCTCAGCATGGTGCCTGAACTTGGTAAATATCTTGATAAATTCAACAATCATCTTTATTATAGTGTTAGTTGACTGTGGTGTCCGACTCTTTGTGACCCCCATGGGCAGGCTCTGTCCATGGGACTCTCCAGGCAAGAGTCCTGGAGTGGGTTGCCATTTTCTTCTCCAGGGGATCGTCCCAACCCAGGGGTTGAACCTGGGTCTCCTGCACTCCAGGCAAATTCTTGATCGTCTGAGCCACCAGGGAAGCCCCATCATTATTATAAACAATTATATTTATAATATAATATTTCTATCTGTCTCATCTCTTTTGTCTGTGTGTCTCTGTCTCTCTCATACATACACAGTTCAGTGTCAATCACAAGAATAAGTAGGTGGAGCTTCCAGAAAGGGATGCACCAGGCACAGGTGTTTGGGCCAACAGGGATTCCCGTGTAGCATCTGAAAGCTACAGAAGGAGGAAGGAGGCAGGAAGAGAGGTTGCCGCTCTGCCTCCTGACCAGATGTCCCCTCCTCTCTCAGATCCTCTCCTGTCCAGTCTGGCAGCTGCCTAGCCCCTTGGTGTGTAGGCAGTTCCTAGGGATCACTGGAGGGCAAGGTTTTCATGGCCCAGAGGTCCCTGGAGATATGGGGGCGGCCATGGGGGATGCTATACCACTTCTGAGGGCCCATCGACTCCTTGACATTTTCTTTTTTTCCCAGTTTTTCTAGGTATTTTATTTAAAAATGCTTTAATGTATCTAACATAACTATTTTATTTATTTGTACAATATACCCTTATAGCTTATTTGTTTTATACCTAATAGTTCTTACCTCTTAGTCCCCTACTCCTATCATGTCCCTCCCCCTTCCCTCTCCCCAGTGGTAACTGTGAGTTGTCCGTCTCTGTTGACCCGACACTGTCTGACAGATTCCTACTAGATAAGGCGGCTTCTTGCACAGCCTCCTCTCAGCTCCCTGGCTGTCAGATCATCATGTTTCTTTGAGGAGGAACCACAGGCACCCAGGTAGCTCAGCTGGTAAAGAATCCGCCTGCGGTGCAGGAGACCCTGATTTGATCCCTGGGCTGGGAAGATCCACTGGAGAAGGGATAGGCTACCCACTCCAGTATTCTTGGGCTTCCCTGGTGGCTCAGTTGGTGAAGAACACACCTGCAATGCGGGAGACCTGGGTTCAATCCCTGGGTTGGGAAGATCCCACTCCAATATTCTTGCCTGGAGAATCCCCGTGGGCAGAGGAGCCTAGTGGGCTGCAGTCCATGTGGTTGCAAAGAGTCAGACACGACTGAGCGACTAAGCACAGCACATGGGCAGCCAGCCTTCTGTCTTGATAAAATGTGCAGTCAAAAATGAAAGGGGCCTCACTGCCCACTGTGTGTCTATCACCATGCTCGGCACCATGTGGCAGCTGGGGTCCTAGACCTGAGGAAGAACATGAGGGATGAGAAATAAAGGAGAAGAGTTGAAACCAACCGAGAGAGCGCAGCAAAGAGGTGAGCAGAAATGACAAAGCAAAGCGATGAAAAGAAAAGATGGCGCTACTCCCAGGAGAAAAGGCCCCACGTGTCTCAAACCATGGTGTTCGCTGTTTTTCCATTTAACTTTAGTTTATTTGATGCTATTCCTTTGAATGAAACCAAATATCAGCTATGATTTTGCCTCAGAATTTGCTGGTATCTTCAAGTGAAGAATCGTGATGGACCTGGTTTTCTTTTTGCTTCTGGCAATTTCATAATGTATATGTGAAATATTCCCCTTGATTCATTTACTTTCTTCCAACTTTTTAGGATGGACAGAATTGGGGAGGAAAAAAGACTAATTAAAGAAGCCAGCTCTTCTGACTTTGCTAAGCTTAGTGATAACTAGCTTTGCTGAAGCTGAACTGAATTTGGTACCTGATGTATCTGTGTGACAGATTGTTATCAAACACAGTGTCTAGCTGGGGACCCAGTGGCCACACAACCCGTGTCCTCAGGATGCTTATGCTCTAGTGGAGGATACAAATGCAAAACAGAGTGGTAAGTGCAGTACTAGACACATCTGGGGACACACTTGCTTGCCTTACTTCCGATCTCAGCCAAGACTGACCCTGACATGTTGCTACCAGCCTGAGCAACACACAGCTTTGTTTTCTGGATGACCCAGACACGGCAGAAGCCCTGGAGAGCTTGGCCAGCCTGTGCACTTGCACAGCTGGGAAGGGCAGGGAAACTAGCAACTCTTGGGGCAACCCTCAGCCAACGCTGACTAAGTCAATGGGTAAATACCCCAGTTCCCCTCCTCCAGGCAGTTATACTGGAATCATTCCAGACACTTCCCAGGAGGACCCAGAGGAACTGAGCTCCCATTGCTGATAGCAGCATCCTCAGGGATGCCCCCTAACTTTTTCCTTCCTGGCTTCATTCTCCCAGCTCTCTCATCCCTGTACCCAGGGCTCACTTCCCAAAGGCAGTACCTATACTCAAGTCTCCTTTTAAAATATTTACTTATTTATTTGGCTGCACTGGGTCTCAGTTGTGGCACACAGGATCATGGGTCTTTGTTGCGGCGTGCAAACTCTTAGTTGCAGCATTTGGAATCTAGTTCCCTGACGAGGGATTGAACTCAGGCTGCCTGCACTGGGAATGTGGAGTGTATTAGTCACTGGACCACCAGGGAAGTCCCTACACTCAAGTCTGTCTCAAGGGTTGCTT
This sequence comes from Moschus berezovskii, assembly GCF_049115385.1. Lineage (NCBI taxonomy): Eukaryota > Metazoa > Chordata > Mammalia > Artiodactyla > Moschidae > Moschus > Moschus berezovskii. Next base: position 40,575,439 of record NC_142481.1, on the reverse strand, counting down.
TCAGGGAGCTCAAGTTAAACAGAGTGATTTACGAGTTCATTTTAAGGGCATCAAACTTAGTCACAGGGCATGGAAAGTGATGTGTAAACATCTTGGTGATGTGTAAATGGGAGAGCGGATGTTGGGTGCAAACAGAGATGCAGGGAGAGGGGCCAAAACTGAAAACACAGGTAGGAGCCAGAAAAAGCTTGACATACTTGTGGGGCTGCAGTTAGTTTAGACAGAAAGAGAGTTCACCCACATTGGATAAATATGTTTCTGGAATCTGATGGAAGAATTCTTTCCTGTCCTTGATGGCAAACCCAAGAGCAAATAATCACATGAGCTATGGCAAATGATTTTTTTAAATGAATTATATTTGTCTCTTGTAAAAGATACATGAAAAAGCCTCTTGTATGGCAGGTGGAGAACTTTGGATTGCTGGGACAGAGAAAGCAAGCGAACACCATAGCACATCAGGGAGAACCTCTCTGAGCCTCAGTTTCTTCATCTGTAAAATGAGCCCATGTCTCAAGCAGAACTGAGTAACTGGTCCCCACAATGTACTCACAATAGAGAGTACAACCAATCCAGTCTGGAAGAAGAAACACGTTTGGCCAAGATCTTTTTGGATTAAAACAACAGACGACCTCCATCCAGCCATCTCTTCTTAACCCATTCATAAATAGCTTCCAACAAGGAAGAGATTCTGATTTAACACAGTGGGGCCAGGAAGGGGCATGAGGGCAAAAGGCAGAGGGGCTGGAAGCATAATTGTACATTTTGACATTAAATGAATTACATGGAAATTATATGCAAATCATTATGCAAATGTGGCATATGTTGTTTTCTAGTTAACAGCTTGGACACTTTTAATAATTACAGCAGTTTTCAGGGTGAATTAAGAGCCCCAATAAACTATATTTAGGATCCCCTTCAAGTGAACAGGATTTAATGGTCTTTGTTTTTCATTTTAAGTGGCTCAGGTTAAGAGAGAAACTTGAAATTCTCTCTCTCTTAGTCCTATAAAGTCCACTATATATTATACAATATTCTTCTGACGACAGTGACTATCTATGACAATTAATAAGCACATTAATGCCAAAAGCCTTTGAAAATATGGACTTCTCAAGAGAGCATTGCTTTATCTTATTTTATCCTTTTATACCTGGTGAACAGATGTAAAAGATTAAAATGAAATATCCTCCTCTCTATTGCATCATCCTTCCATGATTTAAGAAAAAGAAACCATCACATCACATCACATCATGAGATGTCCTGCCACGGATGCCATTGTTCTTTCAGAGAGAGCAGTTGCCTGCAACATCGCTCACTTATGTCTTCACTTAAAAAAGAGATTTTCAGATTTGCTCATCTCTCTTCCTCACTCTTGCAAAATCTCCTTAAGATGTTTATTTTCTGCGAAAGCTCAGCGATGGCCCATGCAGGGTAGGTATAGCTATGAAGAGGGGGCTTTCAATTTCCTTGGCCGATCTCTATCTCTAGGAATATTCTGGACTAGATAACCTGAAGAGTCTCTGATTACAAAGCCTCTAGAACTACTGGATGACATATAATGAACATCCTTTTAAGTGCAGCAAAACTGAACATGCAAAAAGAAAAAAATATCAGGGGAATTCCCAAAGGCTTAAAACGAAAATGGACTAGAAGTCTTGAGGGTTATATGTGAAAGGATACTGTAGCTGCCCCCAGGTTAGGGTTCATGGTCACCATTCTAGGCAAAATAGGAGCTTGGTCTTTTACGCCATATAGGGATGGGAATCGAGGCTTTATGTAGACATCAAGCCAGGACACTCAAAAAGCTGCATCCTCAGTTATAGGATGGACTAGGTCATCTTTTCAGCCAAAAGAGATAAAGCAGTTTGATCGTCTAAACTTGGCCCTGGGTGGGAAAAGACATTCAATATCTCCCATGAGCCACTAAGTTGTGTTTGACTCTTTGTGGCCTCATCAATTGTAGCCCACCAGGCTCCTCTGTCCATGGGATTCCACAGGCAAGAATACTGGAGTGGGTTGCCATTTCCTTCTTCAGGGGATCTTCCCATGGATCGAACCCGCGTCTCCTGTATTACAGGCTGATTCTTTCTTACTGAGCCACCTGGGAAGCCTCATCTCCCAGTAGAATTCACAATGACAAGACATTTTTTACCTCTGGTTTGGGGATCCCTGGAATCTACAAGTTCAGTAGCTTTGGCTTGGAAATCTCTCCAGGGTCCGCTGGCAGATATAAACAAGCACAATAGAAGAATCAGTTCGGTTCAGTTCAGTCGCTCAGTCGTGTCTGACTCTTTGCGACCCCATGAATCACAGCACGCCAGGCCTCCCTGTCCATCACCAACTCCCGGAGTTCACTCAAACTCATGTCCATCGAGTCAGCGATGCCATCCAGCCATCTCATTCTCTGTCGTCCCCGTCTCCTCCCACCCCTAATCCCTCCCAGCATCAGAGTCTTTTCCAGTGAGTCCACTCTTCGCATCAGGTGGCCAAAGTATTGGAGTTTCAGCTTTAGCATCAGTCCTTCCAAAGAACACCCAGGATTGATCTCCTTTAGAATGGACTGGTTGGATCTCCTTGCAATCCAAGGGACTCTCAAGAGTCTTCTCCAGCACCACAGTTCAAAAGCATCAAGTCTTCGGCAATCAGCTTTCTTCACAGTCCAACTCTCACATCCATACATGACCACGGGAAAAACCATTGCCTTGACTAGACGGACCTTGGTTGGCAAAGTAATGTCTCTGCTTTTTAATATACTATCTAGGTTGGTCATAACTTTCCTTCCAAGGAGTAAGCGTCTTTTAATTTTATGGCTGCAATCACCATCTGCAGTGATTTTGGAGCCCAAATAAATAAAGTCTGACACTGCTTCCACTGTTTCCCCATCTACTTCCCACGAAGTGATGGGACCAGATGCCATGATCTTCGTTTTCTGAATGTTGAGCTTCAAGCCAACCTTTTCACTCTCCTCTTTCACTTTCCTCAAGAGGCTTTTGAGTTCCTCTTCACTTTCTGCCATAAGGGTGGTGTCATCTGCATATCTGAGGTTATTGATATTTCTCCCGGCAATCTTGATTCCAGTTTGTGCTTCTTCCAGCCCAGCGTTCCTCATGATGTACTCTGCATAGAAGTTAAATAAGCAGGGTGACAATATACAACCTTGACGTACTCCTTTTCCTATTTGGAAGCAGTCTGTTGTTACATGTACAGTTCTGACTGTTGCTTCCTGACCTGCATACAGGTTTCTCAGGAGGCCGGTCAGGTGGTCTGGTATTCCCATCTCTTTCAGAATTTTCCACAGTTTATTGTGATCCACACAATCAAAGGCTCTGGCATAGTCAATGAAGCAGAAATAGATGTTTTTCTGGAACTCTCTTGCTTTGTCCATGATCCAGCGGATGTTGGCAATTTGATCTCTGGTGCCTCTGCCTTTTCTAAAACCTGCTTGAACATCTGGGAGTTCATGGTTCACATATTAATAGAAGAATATATACTCCTAAACCAACTCCAACAAACTCCCTCCCATAAAGCTCCACTAATGATGAGGTCACAATGAAAACTTACAAAACACAGGAAAGGAAAATCAGCCCCCTAGTTACCAAAAAATTTGGGCCTCAAAGTTTCTCCTCTAGCAGAACCCACTCCAGTACTCTCTCCTGGAAAATCCCATGGATGGAGGAGCCTGGTGGGCTGCCATCTATGGGGTCGCACAGAGTCAGACACAACTGAAGCAACTTAGCAGCAGCAGCAGCAGTAAGGGAGAAACAGGTGGATGGCCTCAAAAAAACACCTTTTCTGCACCACTTGGCTATACAGACCCTGCTGTTTTGCTTTCCCCATGAATGTGATTTCTGGTGGAGGACCGTGCACAATCTGCACACAAGAAGTCAGGTTAGAAACAGAGAAAGGGAGAAACTCTCACGTTTTTGTGGATGGAAAGATGACTGTGAAGCCCAGATCTCCAAACTCTCCAATCCTGGGTAACTGCCCTCCTGGAAGCTCTACTCTCTACCCAATGCAGCATTCAAGAACTGAAAATGTTGTCCCTTCTACAGTTTTTAACCTACTGGTTGGTTCCGGAGGGATGAATTTATGTTGATTGAATATTAAGCAGCATGAAGGGCATTTGGGACAGGACTCCCCAGTGGTCTCAGAAGTAGCTCACCTACTACACAAAGAAAAGACAAAGTTGGGGAAACACAGGTTCCTGGGGCACCCGAGTGCTCTGAGTAACTGATCCTATTCATTTCCATTCCCTACTGCAGTGCCTTCAGTGGATTCCAACTCCACTGTAAAACCAGCCCCATCTTGTTGGCCTGTCTTTTAGGTTCTAAGTGATTTTGCTCCAATCTCTGCTTCCAGTCCCATTTCCCACTGCTTGAAGCAAACTGGAAACTAGCTGTTTCCCAAACTCAGATTATACTTCTCCGCTCTATGTCTCTGCTCCCATCTCCCCACACCATATCCATATAATCAATGGCTACTTATTCCTCAGAGCCTAACTCAAATGGCTCTTCCTCAAGTGAAAGTGAAAGTCGCTCATTTGTGTCCAACTCCTTGAGACTCCATGGACTGTCCATGGAATTCTCCAGGCCAGAATACTGGAGTGGGTAGCCTTTCCCTTCTCCAGGGGATCTTCCAAACCCAGGGATCGAACCCAGGTCTCCCGCACAGCAGGCGGATCCTTTACCAGCTGAGCCACAAGGAAGCCTTCCTAATTCCTGCTTCCCAAAGGGACCCCACATGCCTGGAGACCCTACCACAGTGTGTCCGTGCCCCGCTTCCAGTCTTTCTCATCCTCCACCTTCTTGGATAGTTCTACTGGTGCGCCCACCTCCTCTCCGTTCCACAAAAGATGGAGACTTGGGAACATGTTCATCAAATACGCTATACGACCCACTTCTGTCAAAGAACTACAATATCACTAAATAGTGCCCGTGCATCAGAAGTATAAGCACCAATGTGTCGTCATGTCTGTCTGTGCCTCACGGGGGCTTGGCCTCCTGTGGGTCACAAACAAGTGAAATGTTGAGGAGAGTGCTGCTTCTAATATTCCAATCATCTGAGTATCAATTTTCCATAATTTCTCTATCCTCCTGTGATCCATACCATTATTTGTTTCACATTTTTCTTCAAATGGGTTCACTTGTTAAAACCTAGATTGATGTATCTTGAAAGAAAACATTTCATCACTACTACAAATGGGAAATTAATATCACTTGGAATTAAAAGAAAGTTGCCGTACAAAACAAATACAAGTATAAAAACAACAGTACTATTAAATTCTAGTTGGACATAATTGCTTGCCCAAAGCTCAGTGCTGGAGGCCGCCGTCTCTTTATTAAAAGGGGAGATTAACAAATGTCAGACAGGTGTCAGAGCCTCACCATCAGCAGACAGGGTTCCTGCTTCGTGTAACCAGTGGTATTGAAGGAGAATATGAAAGGAAGTAGCTTAGTCACCATGGATTCAAGGTTACCGAGTGTACTCAGAGGCCTAAAAGTTGTGTCTGTTCCCTGCTCTGCATGTCCAACATCTGGAGGAGGGATATACACTGGAAAGGACCTTGCTACAGAGTACGTGAGACCAGAGTGAAACCCCAAATGGTCACAGAATGGATAAGTAATCTTAGGAAAGTCACGGTTGTCTCATCAGCACCAGTTGTCTCATCAGCAATATGAAGATAATACAATCTGGTTTTAAAAGGTTGCCTTGAGCTTGCACACAGGGTACGGAAAAGGACCAGGGGAGTACGTGGCACATGGTTGGGTGCCCAGGACATGGCAGCACAGTTCATCACTGTCATTGGTATTGTTATCAGGCACGTGGGGAATCAAAGAACTCCTCCGGAGGAAGATAAACAGACAGAACCAGAGCAAAGGTTATCAAGAGCCAAAGAGAGACGCGAAAGCTGCGCCCGGGCCTGAGAACCAGCACTGTTCCGGTTCCTGCTTCCAACAGAGATGCCCAGAACTGAGCCAGAAACAAGGAAACTGGTAAGAGACTTGCTTGGTGTGGTCACCAGGCACCTGAGTCATCCTTTATTGTGACTGCCAAGTTCCTGTAGGGCCTGGGACAATGAGACACCGAGGGTGACTGTCATTCATGACCAGCAGAGTTCCTCAGAGATTTTCTAAGTGAAGCATGGGCAGGGAACGGATAAGGCAAATTTCCAGGCATCAGGGAACCACTTTTAGAATCAGAGCAATCACTCAGGACGAGACAGGCAAGGATGGGACTGGGTGAACATTTCCTTCTCACCCTACCCAGCCTCTCCCTACTCCCAACCCTGAAGTCACGAAAGTCACGTGGAAAAATATACGCTTTAAGTGTTCTATATGCACAAGCCATGGACGCACAGCGGTTTTCTCTCTCTCTGTCTCACCGTCTCTCTTTCCTGCTATCTGTCTCTCTGTCTCTGAGTCTCTCCCTCATTGTGCATCAACATCATTAGTCAAAGGGAAAGAACTAAAGGGACTAGAGAAAAGGAAGACCTCTGAGCTCATGTAACACCCAACTGAAAGAGTACCAGGGAAGTAAAACATTCCAAGTTTTTGGTCAACAGAACCTCATTTGATTTGCTGCATTTGATTTTCTACTTTCCATTCATATCCATAATATTCATATCTTCATCTATACTCATAGATTTACCATTTACGAAGAAAACGCTCAGGAAGGAGGGTCATTTTTTAAAAAACTGCTGGAGTACATCATTAGAAAAAGAACAAGTAGGATAAATAGAGAAAAAAATCGGAGCAAGATGGGGTTGCTGTTGCTGATGCTGCTGCTAAGTCGCTTCGGTCGTGCCTGACTCTGTGCGACCCCATAGATGGCAGCCCACCAGGCTCTTCTGTCCATGGGAGTTTCCAGGCAAGAGTACTGGAGTGGGTAGCCATTGCCTTCTCCAAGATAGGGGTTGCTGCTGCTGCTGCTAAGTCACTTCAGTCGTGTCCGACTCTATGTGACCCCATAGACGGAAGCCCACCAGGCTCCCCCTTCCCTGGGATTCTGGATCTGCCAATTATCAGATTATGTTGTCTCTACCAGAGCAGTCATAAAATTAATTTAAACATTCTCCCCCCACCCCAAGTGTCTAAAATGAGCAGGTGTTTTAGTATCTCACAAGCACTGCCACAAAATATTTTGCAAATAACCTGTACTCTCATACCTGAGCCCTGAGATGCTAGTGATGAAGTGGGTAGGGTATAGTCCCCTGTCCTTTCAGAAGTTTGTCCTTCTTCCTTAGCATCCCTGTTCACACTAAAGATAAGAGCCCGGTAGGCCTTCAGTTCAAATTCCTGCCCTGCTAATTACGACTGAATGCCCTTGGACCAGTCTTTTTAAAGTACCTGGGTCAGATACTCATGTCTAATACAGGAGAGCAAAATAAAACTTAACTTTGAGTAAGTACTTCTTTGAGCTAGACATCATGCTTGGAGCCTTAAACAGTTTCTGCATTATTTATAGAGGTGTCACTCCTGTTGTCTCCAGGACCCTACTTGAATACCAAAATTCATGGATGCTCAAGTTCCTTATATAAAATGGCATGTGTGCTCAGTCATGTCTGACTCTGTGACACCATGGACTGTGGCCCACCAGGCTCCTCTGTCCATGGGATTTTCTCAGCAAGAATACTGGAGTGGGTAGCCATTCCCTTCTCTAGGGGATCTTCCTGACTCAGGAATTGAACCCACATCTCTGGTGTCTCCTACATTGGCAGGCAGATTCTTTACCACTGAGCCACCTGGGAAGCCCATAAGATGGCATAGTATTTGCATACAACCTATGCACATCCTCCCATCTACTTTGCTATCTCTAGATGACTTATGATACCTAATACAATATAAATGCTATGTAAATAAATGCTGGTGGGTAACAAATTCAAATTTTGCTTTCTTGAACGTTCTGGAATTTTTTTAAAAATAGTTTTGATCCAGAGCTTGTTGAATCCATGAATGAGGACCCTGAAGACGCAGAACCTGTGGATATAGGAGAATGGCTGAGTTTATAAAGGTTTTCTCATTAAGGCTTAGAACCTTTTGAGCTAAAGAATGTGATTTCCATTTACAGATGAAGAATCAGGGTCAGAGAGAGCTACTCATACATAGTCCAGGCCTTAGGGAGGGGTTGCCCTGGGATGCCAATGTGGTGGTGATAGTGATATGATCAGCTGATGGCTCCAAAGAGAGGTGATTCGAAAGATCAGAATAGATGACCCACACTGATCACCTTTTTGTGCCACTAACCAGCTCTACGGGGCAGAATTTGGTCTTATTTAGAGATGGCATCACTGACTCAATGGACATGAGTTGAGACAGTGAAGGACAGGAAAGCCAGGTGCGCTGAAGTCCATGGGGTTGGTCACAAACAGTCAGACATGACGTAGCAACTGAACAAGAGAATTGGTGGTTCTCTACATATAAACTCCCATCTATAGTATGTTGGTACTTTTAATATTTCTAATGGTGTTGATGATTGGCACCAGGCCTTATGTATAAAACACCTACCACTGGCAAAATGTTATGCCAACAAATATCCATGCCTATTGAATAAATGAAGCACAGAATGAAACTCCAACTTTGTCCATGAAGCAAAGATTAAGCACCCAACTTGTCACCAAGCGAAGAGGAGCAAAATTCTGCATAGCAATAGGACTCAGGCATGTCACCAGCCTAGGTGGTTTTTATGCATGGGGAGTACAGAAAAGTGAAATTCAGGTTCCACTGTAACAGCCCCAGGACTATGTGCAGCCCCTGGCCGATTCCCAGGACAAAAGCAAGAAGATAAATGGTAGAACAAGAGGTTCCCAGAGCTCAGTGTGCAAATTCCCGGAATATTTCTACGAAACTATCGAAGAACACCAAGAGAGTATTTTGACAAATGAGAACATTCTACTTAGGATTCAACTATTTAAAGACAAGTGAATATGAGCTTTTCATATTTATGTGTACTTGAATTATGTGTGTTGTTATGTGTATTGCACTTTATCATCATTTAGCATCAAAGGCCCAATCTTGACAATGGTTCATATAATATTTAGAAAGGCAGCAACCATTTTGTAACCATGAGCACAAAACTACACATTAAGAATGGGAAAGTGGAGAAGCAGAAAGAACGGGGTCCACGATGGTCAGGCAAAGCAGCTTTTTCAACCCGGGATCGCCTATCTTTGGATTTTGGTTTATGGGAAAATAAATTCCTATGTGTTGACGTCAATCTTAGTTGGGCTTCCTGTCACTTGCAACTGAGCATATCCCTAACTGATACACATCTTTACAGTTATAAGGCTGAAGCCTGAAGGAGCACGGGATGAATGAGAAGCACTTTGGAAACAGGTGCAGGCTAAACGAATATTCATTACAGTTAAGATGACGCTGGGCCTCCCTGGCGGTTCAGTGGTAAAGAATCCACCTGCCAATGCAGGAGATGAGGGTTCGATCCCTGGGCTGTGAAGATCCCCTCGAGGAGGCAGCAGCAACCCCTTCCAGTATTCTTGCCTGAAAAATTCCAAGGACAGAGGAGCCTGAAGGGCTACAGCCCATGGGGTCACAAAGAGTTGGACATGACTGAGCACACACACCTATGATGGTGCTAGTGGTAATAATCTGGCTAAGGGAGCATATGGAGAGAAAAAAATGAAGAAACAAGGATTCGGATCACTGCAACCTGGGTTGACTATCTGTGACCACCACGGTTCTCAGTGAAGAAGTATCTGGAATTAGATCTGCAGAGAATATTCAATTACCACATTTGTGAGTTAAGGAAGTCATTTTTTTTTAATGTGGACAATTTTTAAGGTCTTTATTGACTTTGTTACAATACTGCTTCTGTTCTGTTTTGTTTTTCTGACCACAAGGCTGTAGGAGCTTAATTCCCTGATGAGGGATCCAACCCACATCCCCTGCATTGGAAGGTGAAGTGTTAACCACTGGACTGCTAGGGAAGTCCTGCCAGCATTCTTATTTTACCAGCTTTTCCAATTTTCTTAAAGTCTCTTAAAATTATTTAAGATGAACTGCTTTTCAAATGTATGGTTAGTAAAAATCTTGTCAGTCTATTTTCCTTTTATTGACTTATTTTTTTCTGAAAAAATTTCCAAAAAATGCCAGATTATGCAAGTTCGGGCCAAAGGAGAAGTGGGTGGCAGAGGATGAAATGGTCAGATAACATCACCAACTTAATGGACATGAATTTGAGCAAACTTTGGGGGAAATTGAAAGACAGAGGAGTCTGGCATGCTGCAGTCCATGGGGTCGCAAAGAGTTGGACACGACTTAGTGAATGAACAATGTAAGTTAAGAATTCTTATATATGAATATTTCTAAATAAAATATAACTAGAAATGTCCTCTGTTTCATATTCTGTATGTATTAAAACTTACTCCTTTGGTATCAAAAGATGAAATCAGTGTAGTAATGGGTCAGAAAGAATGGAGAAATTCTGAAAAAGACAGAGCAGCTGTGGCATAGTTTTTGAATCTCCCCAATTCCCAATACAAAAATAGAGCAACTAGATGAAAAAAATCAAAGACCTAAAAACAATATTTGTAAGTGCACTATGCATCTAGTATTCCCCCGTGAACTGTAGCCTACCAGGCTTCTCCATCCATGGGATTCTCCAGGCAAGAATACTGGAGTGGGTTACCGTTTCCTTCTCCAGGGGATCTTCCCCACCCAGGGATCGAACCCGGGTCTCCCGCATTGGAGGCAGACGCTTTACCTCTGAGCCAACAGGGAAGCCCTCTAGTATTCCCAAGAAGCCCCCAAAACTAATAGGTGGGGATAAAACACTAAAATTCTACCAGCAAGCAATTCTGCAACACCTGCTGGGTGTCCTCAGTTCAACTCAGTTCTGCCACTGTCTACCTGGAGATACCTGTTAGATCCCACAGGTAGATATGTAGGGCTCAGCTGTACAAGACTGATACTTCCACCACCCCCAACTTCAGAAGTCAATCATAAGTCCAGACTGTCGCCTGTGCTTTGGACCAACCAGCTATAGATTGGCGGTTCCAATGACCCCTTCTTGTTTATTCTTTTGAGTATAATTGCTCTACAGTATTGTGTTAGTTTCTGCTGTACAACAATGTGAACCGGCTATCAGATCAGTTCAGTTGCTCAGTCGTGTCTGACTCTCCACGACCCCATGAATCACAGCACGCCAGGCCTCCCTGTCCATCACCAACTCCCGGAGTTCACTCAAACTCATGTCCACAGAGTCGGTGATGCCATCCAGCCATCTCATTCTCTGTCGTCCCCTTCTCCTCCCGCCTCCAACCTTTCCCAGCCTCACAGTCTTTTCCAGTGAGTCAACTCATCGCATGAGGTGGCCAAAGTATTGCAGTTTCAGCTTTAGCATCAGTCCTTCCAATGAACCGGCTATATGTATACTTAAATCCCCTCCCTCTTGAGCCTCCCTCCCACCCCACCCTATCCTATCCATCTAGGTCATCTCAGAGCGCTGAGCTTGCTCCCTGCGCTGTACAGCGGCTTCCCACTAGTCATCTATTTTACACATGGTAGTGTGTACACGTTGATGCTACTCCCTCACTTCGTCCCACCCTCCCCTTCCCCTGATGTATTCACGTGTCTGTTCTCTTTGTCTGTGTCTCTATTCCTGTCCTGCAATAAGTTCATTTGTACTATTTTTCTACATTCTATATGTGTGTGTGTGAATTTGCAACACTTGTTTTTCTCTTTCTGACTGACTTCACTCTGTGTGACAGAAGCTAGGTCCATCCATATCACTACAAATGACCCAATTTCACTCTTTTTATGGTTGAGTAATATCCCCTTGTGTATATATGACATCGTCTTTACCATTCCCTTCATGTATACATACACGACATCGTCTTTATGGTTGATTCATTTGCTGGAGTGGCTCACAGAACTCAGTGAAACATCTTGCTTGCTATATTTCCAGTTCATTATAAAAGGATATAACTTGGGACAACCGGATGGAAAAGATGCACAGTACAAGGTGTGTGGGAAGGGAGGCAGAGCTTCCATGCTCCCTCTAAGCATGACACTCTTCCAAGATCTCCGTACATTCACCAACCCAAAGCTCTCTGAACACCATCCCTTTGGGCTGTTATGGAGGCTTTATTCTACTGGCACAATTAATAAAATCATTGACCCCCTCACCTACCTGGTGGTCAGGTGGGTTGGACTAAAAGTTCCAACCCTCCAATTACATGGTTGGTTCCCCTGGCAATCAGCCTTAGTTCTTTCTATATTAGTGGAAAGTTAGGTGTGGTTGAGAGGGACTATTTATGAATATCAAGACACCTTGCAAATGAAAGTGAAGTCACTCAGTTGTGTCCAACAGGTATGTAGCCTGCCAGGCTCCTCCATCCATGGGATTTTCCAGGCAAGAATTCTGAAGTGGGTTGCCATTTTCTCTTTCAGGGGATCTTCCCAACCCACGGATCGAACCCAGGTCTTCTGTATTGCAGGCAGACTCTTTACCATCTGTGCCACTAGGGAATCCCATCAAGATCTGCCCAATCTAATTGTGGGTGAGCAGGAAGAGTTCACAGTGAGAAATGAAGACTCTGTAACAATCTAGTTTCTTTCAGCTTCCGAAACCAGTATGCCAGGACTCCCTTTCAGGAGAGGACTCCACATCAAGGAACAACTAGTAGAAATAGTAACAGATTGGTAATTAAGTAGGAGTCAACACACACAATGGGAGGAGAAACTCCAGATAAATGTCAAGAAGGGAAACAGTCAAGAAAAGTCACCATACTTCTTAATACTATACAAAAGCATCAGGAAAGGCAATTCTCTTAAGTTATAAAAGCTATTAAACTATACTTCATTCCAAAAGTTCAGAAAAACAATCCGATATAAAAGTGAGCAACAGACATGTACCGATGATAAATCCCATACAAAATTATTTTAAAAAGAATAAAGGAGGCAGAACAATAATCTTGCAGACAATGAAATCATGCCAGAAAAATATGCTCACAAAACTGATCAAAACTATACATTTCTATTTTTAAAAGAGCTAAGAGACAATAAGAAAATAAGCAGGACACAAAAGAACAGTATTGATTAGACTTTGAAAAACTTGGAGATGAGACCACAGATATAAGAAGAGAAGAAATTTTAAATAATTTTCAGAAATAAAAATTAAACTAAAAGGAACACAAGTATGAATAAACAGGACAGATTTTGCCTTAAGATAAACAAAACATTAAAAATATAAAAGAAATTAAGGAAGAACTACAAGAGTTTTAAATAAAGTAAAAAATATTTAACACAGGCAAAGACATCCAACACAGGAGTAAGAGGAATATCTTCAAAAATGAAAACGAAAACAAGGGAAGAGAACAAATACTAAACATTATAATTCAGGAAAACTTCAGAAAATAAAGATGTTAAACCATACATTGAACTGTATATATATCTGAGACTCTTGACCCAAAGCTGCCAATATTAAGACATACTCTAATAAAATAATTAATTGTAGAAAAAAAAAAAAAAGGAAGGAAGGAAGGGGAAAATCTGTTAGACAATTAGGAAAAAGAACAAGTGATTTAGAAGGCAAAGAAAATTAGACATGAGTTCAAAATTTTATGTCAACAACTTTATGACAGAAGAAAATAGAGTGAAATATTTAAGAAATTCAAGGACTGAAAATATGAGTCAAAATTTTATATTTAATAATAGTACCTTTAAAGTGCAAAGGACACAGACAAATGTTATTAACCCAAAGAACAGTGTTTCAAAGTACCCTTCCCACGGAAACTTTTGGAACGCAAGCTTTAGACAACCAACTTAAGAGGCACAACACAAGGACTGTTTATAAGCTTTAACATATAGTTACTTGTGGAACTAACACTAAACGGGAGTTCCTAGGAAAAGAGTATAATTTAGAAGGGCTATTATGCCCGGGCATTGTGGCTATCTATAGTTCAACTATAAAATAGGATTAATGAGAAGACCATATGGAAAAAACTTTAGACTGCTCGATAATTATATTGGTGGTACAGTGTTAGTACTGTGCTGAAGCTGTTGTGTAATTTGGGGTAAAGTAACCGACATGGGATGGTTTTCATCATTCCATGTGTCCCAGAGAACCAAGGTTCTCAGTGTGGAGGAAAACGAGATACAGATATATGCTAGAAGAGGGTAAGTTATTAAAAAAATTTAAAAAAAAAGAATAACTGGGGTCTTGAATTTGAAGTGTAATCACTAGTATAAACTCATGAGCTCTATTGATGAGTTCTAAAGATGACTATCCCAAGCATGAAGATTGTGGTCTTGAAATACATGAACAGAAGAAACCAGAGCTTCTTGGAGAAATGTCGGACTCTGTGGCTGGGGCTGGAGTGTAAAAGGTGAGCCAGGAATACCTTGTCATACGAGCTACCCCAAAAACTTTCAAGGACTTGGGTCATATGAAAAGCACTCAAGAGCTACCTTTGAAGAGCCAACAACAGAACAACTTAAGCTTCAAAAAGAAACAAATGCAATTGACTGAATCTCATCAAATAAATTTAAACTCTTAAGATCATAATGACATTGTACAAATAATTATTTTAGAATAGTTTTTGTTCACAGAAAAATTGTAGAGGTATTCTGGAGAGTTTCCATATTCCTCATACCCACTTTCTCCTAACTAACAGCTTACATTCGTATAATACATTTGTTACAATTAATAAACTGAAACAAATACATTATTTCAAACTAAAGTTCACTAACATGAACTATCTCTGCATTTATTTAGATCTTGTCTGATTTCTTTCATTAGTGTTTTACAGTTTTCTGCATATGGATCCTTCACATGTTTTGTTAGATTTATACCTAAGTATTTCTTTTTTTCTTTCCTTCCCGCTTTCATTTTATTTCCCCTCCCCTTCCCTTTCCTTCTTCCCTTCTTTCTTTCTTTCCCTTTTCCCTTCCTCCCTCCCTCCCTTCTGTATTTCCTTCTCGTGCTCAATTTGTTCCTCTCTTTTTTGATGGCAATTCACAATGATGTTTTTAAAGACACTAGTTGGTCATCTTTGGAATGTAGGGAGCAAATTCATTATCTTGAAAATTCATAAATATAAGGGGAAAAATTAAGCTTTTAACCAATCTTTCATATATAAACTGTGCTACTGGGTAATCAAACCCTGATGCTGGGAAATATTTAGGGCAGGAGGAGAAGGGATGACAAATGATGAGATGGTTGAATGGCATCACTGACTCAATGGACATGAGTTTGAACAAACCCCAGGAGATGGTGAAGGACAGGGAAGCCTGGCATGCTGCCATCCACAGTCACAGAGAGTTGGACATGACTTAGTGACTGAACACCACCACCAGGCAATCAAATACAGATGAGAGTAAGCATCTCTTTACATTCATAACTCTCTTACATGGGAAAAATGGCAAAGTATTATCATTTTACAAACTTAATGAATGAAAGAATCTAAGCATTGCATGTTGATGTCTTCTAACATCAAAAAAAAAAAAAAGCATTTTTTTTTTCACACTCACGTGAAAGAACACATTACCAACTACATTCTTTCAAAACAGATCAAATCTGAATCCAGACCAGCCTCTGGGTCCTCTTACAGGAAAGACAGATAGAGCAGCATGCTAAACAGCACCCTGAATTGCAATCAGCAAAATCCAGAGTGGGTGAAACTCTCAGGTCAAATGTCCTGAGTTCTTTCAACACAAATAGTTAAAGACTAGAAAAAGATGGAGAGAAAACCTATAGACTGAGAGAAATTTTTCAAATATAAAATGTCTTTTGTCTTTTAAAATGAGTGTCAAGGGAGGTCCATTAACTAATAAAACTACAAAGAAATACAAGGAAGTGACACAAAAGTCAGGGCTGTGGGGAGGAAAGATGTTGTGATTGCAATGGGGCACATAAAAGGTCTTCCGGGGTGTCTGCAAAGTCCTCTTTCTTGACCTGGGTAGCAACTGCAAGGATATTTTTCTTAAATTGCTCATTTTTGGTGTTTTCTTTTTCCTCTGTGTGTCTTATTTTACTTTAAAACAGTTAATCAAAAATAAAGGAAGAAGAAAAATGGCGTATTCTGGTCTTCAAGAAAGCTCAAATAATGATAAGCAAATTATATACACTTACGAGTCCTGAGTAATAAGTTAAAATATTTTCACTTCACATAGAAAACAATATCAGATTAGGCTTATATACAGTCCTCTACGAAGTATACATATGCCACTGCTATTCTGAACTTCTAAATGGATCCTTTGTGACACTTCATTGTAATGATTATTCAGAAAAATTAGCAAGCGGAGAGGGGAGAAAAGAGGAAAAATTAATGCAGACAAAGAGTCCAAATTCAGTGCCTTGCTTCTTGTTTTTGCAAAAATGACTCTGAAAGATTTTTCAAAAATCCAGCGAAATTGCAAACATCTCCAGTACAGATGATCAAAGCCCTTCCTATGGGATACTACTTCATAATTGAATCATGCAAACTGCCGGGAAGTTTATATCCAACCTACATTTTCTGTGATGTTAACCTATTATTCCTGGCCCCCTTGTGTACTTATATTATTCTCAAAGATATCTTTAAATAGTCCCTTACCTTCCATCTTACCAGTCAAACAAACATGTACAGGAGAAGTGGAATGCATAAATAGTCTCTGCTCATCTATTTGCAGTTCAAAAGATTGGCCCACAAAGGGGAAAACGAGAGTCGAAATTTTCTCTTTAGAAGTGTTTAGACATTCACGGGAGCAGAGTCAAAAACATTCACTGCAGAGGGAACACATAGCAGCTATTTATGTTATGGGCAATGACTACACTGCTGGTTTTTTAAGATGGGTCATAATTTGGCAAGCTCTTACAGATGCATAAAAACTGACATCTTTTCAGAGATGGGAAAATCCATCTTCTAAATTCTAATGTATGATAATCTCTTAAAATGGATTCATCTTTTGGGTTTAGATTTAACCTAGACTTTAGTTAATGCCTTCCATTGCACAGACGGGGAAAACTGAGGCCTAGAGAAATGAATACACTCTCCCAAGGGCTTCTGTCTATGGGGTCACACAGAGCTGGACACGACTGAAGTGACTCAGCAGCAGCAGCAGCAAGGTCAAACAGCAAGAGTCAGAATTGGGATTTGAAAGCAGAGTTATTGAATTGACTTGTTCCTGTAGTGTCTAAGCGAGGTAAACTAAGTAAGAGGTATCTGTCAAGTATCCTGGGCCTGGGGTAGGGGTGGGGGGAGCAGTTTAGAATTTCACTAGCAAGGGCTGCTCTTGTGTCATGTGATTCCCTGGGTACCAGGAACTGCCAAGAGACAGCCCTCTTGGTGTCTCAGAAGGAGTGAGTAAGCCTAGGAAACACACATTCAGGAAGGACTGAAGGATCTACCTTTTGGTAATTAAGTCCCCGGAATGTCAGGGACCACGGCACCACTGGGAGACACACACTCAGTGTAAACACAGAGATAAAGGACTGAGAAGCTCTATCCCTGGGTAAAAGTATAGCCCTGGGACAGAAACAGTGTCACAGACAATTCCATTTCCAGGACAAACCTGGGAAGAATTCAGAATCCCATAAGATCTTGGGTGGATGTTGACAGAGCTTGGGGTCAGCTGGTTGCCAGCTGGAATTATCTGGATGACCAGAAGAGAGTATTTCACCAGGCACCTCCACTGGTTGAAGCAGTTTAGGGGAACATGTACTACATAATTATGATAGATTTCTGAGATCACAAACTGAAAAAATTTCACCTCTGTCAATCGAGTATAATCTTCCTTCCACCCCAGGGTGTCCAGAAAGTTAAATGTTATCAGTGGGAAAATTGCACGTATTAAAATCTTTCCAACTTTAATGTTGTTCCAAAGGAAACGACATCATTTGTTTCCCTGTACTTTGGAAGCAGCCAAAGTCCCTCCAGGTTAGAACCAAACAGCTGCAATTAGCCAACTAATTTGGACAAATGAGAGAGGGTCTGTATGCCCAAATTACCCAAATAATTGGAACTTTGGAGTCTTAGACCCCCCAAAGAACATTGGCCTAAGTCTGAATCTTTGTGGTTATCCTACTAAAGAAAACAATATATTATACTCTGTAATTTAGGGATATGGTCTTTTTTTTTTTTTCTTTTCTTTTCCTTTTTTTCTTTTGACATTAGATCGATTGGAAACCCATGGAGGGAGAATTCCACATGGGTGAGGGAGAAAGAGATCCAATTAAATAGGAAATGCTAACAAGCTCCTTGAGTGAGCTCTGAGGCATGCCGGGATATTACATGTCCACAAAGAAAATATTAATTTTAAGCTCAAAGAAAAAAAATAAAAATGGGAATTTAAGGGACAGGGGAGAATAAGAAAAAAAGTGTCAGGATATTTATATAAACTGTCATGCCGGTGTTTTCATGAAGGCTCATGCCCTCTAAGCAGTCAATCAACACTCCCTCTGATCACAGACTTCGCTCTGATTGAGTGGGGAGATGTCAGCCAAGGAGAAAAACATGTGGAAAATCTGTTAGCCATGTGTGTCATTCCTGATGTCAACATGTAAGGAAATATGGGAGAGACCTAACACTTGTGCATTTCCATTCCAGCTCCAAGGATGCCAAAGTTGGCTTTTAAAAGTATGCATTTCTTATCACCATTGCTGTTGTTGTTTCTATGATAATGGTAATGATGACGAAAATACACATGATTCCTTGTTAGCCCAACATACATAAAACAAGACCACCTGGTGCCCTGGGACTAATGGGACCCTATCAACGTGTGGCTAAGTAACTGTCTGGGAGTTTAACTTTGTATTTCTTGCCAATGGAGAGCTGAAGACAGGCTTTTTTTTTTTGAAACACTGGGGATTTTTTTCTGGTCTTGTCTTAAAGCCTCTTTCTTGATAGGGTATAGAATTCAAGACAGCCTCAGACTAAGAGGTCAGGGAGAGGACCCCTAGCAGTTCTGTTTAGCGAATCATGTGTTGGCAGGTGTGCTGGAGTACGGGCGAGAACAGTGGGCTGGCTGAAGCAGAATCAGCACTTAATCCGAGTGACATCGGAAAAGTCACCGAAACTTCTGGGCCTAGGTTTCCTGCCGAGTGAGAATTCCGTCCTAGGGCTGCTCTTCTCAGACCATAATATGCATACAGATCACCTGGAGATCATGTCAAAATGCAGATCCTGTTTTGAGAAGTCTGGGAAAGGATCTGTGATTCTTCATTTCTCATAAGCTCCCAGATAATGCTGGCCCGTGGACCACACTCTTTGAGCGGCAAGGGCTTAGACGATGTTTACAGCGAACATCTGCTGCTTCATCTCTAGCATCCAAGGATTAGAGCATCTTTGCTCTCTCATCAACTACCTGATTTTCTTTTGGGAAGCATACACACTCTCTAGCAATTAGGGCACCCGGGAGGGACTGACAGTGACCCTCAACCCTAATTCTTAGGATCGGCCCATGTTTTAGGCCTAACCAATCAGGGCACTCCATTTCTGTGATTGGCTCATAGGTGACCGTGTGGCCCATGGTAGATTACTATAACCTGACCATGTACCCCTGGGAGGGCTTTTGCTGCTGCAATCCTCTTAGCTGAGGTCACTTAACTATAGCTAGGATATTAGAGATTCTGAGAAGCTGTTGTATCACATCATGGTAAACCCTACCTGAAAATAGTTAATAGAGAAGAGAATCAAGCTGAGAGGTCAATGGCATCATTTGAACTCCTAGATGGAGCCATTTGAAGGCAAGATTCCTGGCTTCTTTAGTTATACAAGCTATTCATAAATGTAATGACTACAGACATGATAACACAAATTGCAGCTTCATTATCAATATTTTCTCCATCACTTTCTTAATATAGACCAGAGCAACATTTTTGTAAAGAGCCAGATAGTACATATTCTAGGCTTACAGAACATACAGTCTCAGTTCAGTTCAGTTCAGTCGCTCAGTCGTGTCCGACTCTCCGCGACCCCATGAATCACAGCACGCCAGGCCTCCCTGTCCATCACCAACTCCCGGAGTTCACTCAAACTCATGTCCACAGAGTCGGTAATGCCATCCAGCCATCTCATTCTCTGCCGTCCCCTTCTCCTCCCGCCCCTAACCTTTCCCAGCATCAGTAGGAAGGCCTCAATTCTGTGGCTGTACCGCAAATCAGCCATAGGTAATATAGAAACAAATGGGAATTGCTATAAGCTATAGTTTGCCAACCCTGCATGTGTACATGCTCAGTTGCCTCAGTCGTGTCTGACTCTTTGAGACCCTATGGACTGTAGCCACCAGGCTCCTCTGTCCAAGGGCAGGCAAGAATACTGGAGTGCGTTGCCATGCCCTCCTCCAGGGAAACTTCCTGACACAGGGATCGAACCTGTGTCTCCTGTGGCGCCTGTACTGCTGGTGGATTCTTTACCACTGAGCCACCGGGGAAGCCCTTGCCAAAGCCCTTGATTTGTAGTTATCTGCCAATTTCCAAGGCATAAATACTTGCACCACGGTTGAGAGCAAGCTACCAGAGTAATGTCACTGAATGCAGAGCTGGGAAAGGATTAAACACCAGCTCCCCATTATGTACAGCCTCTACCATAAGAGACACCATCGAGATAACGACAAGAACATAGATGATAGTAACATGTAGTGAAATCATCAGGAATTGATACACACGGTTTAAGTGTTTTCCTCCTTTGTCTTGATGTCATTTCTTTAATTGTAAGTTTATAAAGCTGACTTTTAATAGCATGTCTAACCTGCAGTACAAGCCGGGTCCAGTGTGTCACTGCACCCTCTCTTACCTTTTTGAAAAGTTCAAAAGTAAAACAGAGAAATCAGGATCCAAAGATATCACAACAGTAGATCAAAGTTTGGAACGGGATTAACGGTATCTTCAGGAATTGCAGTTTAAAATTCCAATGTATTAAACAAGTCCTTTTTGAAATGGTAATGCCTTGTACCTGAGTAGAAAAGACAATTAAGATAATGTGTTAATTTTCCCCTTGAATCTGACAGTAATATTTTGATCCTGTTAATTATCCAGAGAACAGAAAATGTATATTATGTGAGAGCTCTGTGCAGAGCTGACATGCTTGCTGCCTGGTTAAGTAGGCACACTTATCCTATAATTAGCTGCTAGGAATGCAATTTCCATTCCTCCCTAAATACACCCACTAAAAAATAAACCAATGTGGTGTTTCAGGGCCGTTCCAGCCTGGTTTTCCCCCTGGGACAGTAGCCAATGATTATTTACTAAAACTTATCCTCCTTTCAAAACTATCAGAAAATAGCAGTCTGGCTGCTAATGATTTCTGGCAGGTGAGGGTTAATCAATGCCTTAAGATCACCGAAAGACCATGTCATTATAGCCCCAGCATGCTTGCCTTCGCCAAGGGATAAACTTATCGATGTCACTAGCTGAGCATTTTAATGAGAGTTCATTTCAAGAGGGCGACCTTTTAAGTGGGCAAGTCAAGCCGCGAGGGGGAGAAGGGTGGACCCAAAATTATTTTCATAAACTGGCAAGTAGGGTTTTTCAGCAAATAGTAGGAGGTTCAGGACAATACTTTCTTTGGAATGGAAATTGTTTAACTGTGTATTTTATAAGATGTTTCACATGCATCCCTTTTTATTTTTGAGTGTAGTTGCTTTACAGTGTTATGGTAGTTTCTGCCATACAGCAAAGTGAATCAGTCACACTATACATATATCCCCTCTTTTTTGGATTTCCTTCCCATCTAGGTCACCACAGAGCACTGAGGAGAGTTCCCTGTGCTGTACAGCAAGCAGGCTCTCATGAGTCATCTAGTTTACACACAGCAGTGCATTTCTATTTACCAATCCCAATCTCCCAATTCATCCCACTCCTTCTTCTGTCTCCCTTGCTGGTATCCATACGTTTGTTCTTGACCTCTGTGTCTCTGTTTCTGCTTTCCAAATAGGTTCATCTATACCATTTTTCTAGAGTCCACATATATGCATTAATATAGGATATTAGGGCTTCCCTGGTGGCTCAGTGAATCCCCCCACAGTGCATGAGCCATGGAGACACGGGTTCAGTCCCTGGGTTGGGAAGATCCTGGGAGGAGGGCATGGCAATCCACCCCAGTAATCTTGCCTGGAGAATCCCCATGGACAGAGGAACCTGGTGGGCTACAGTCCATGGGGTCACAAAGAGTCAGACATGACTGAAGCGACTTAGCATACACATGTGATATTTGTCTTTCTCTTTCTGACTTACTTCACCTTGTATGACAGTATCTAAGTCCATCCACGTCTCTGCAAATGGTACAGTCTCGTTCCTTTTTAAGGCTGAATAAAACAACACCCTCCAACTCCTCTCCAGGAATGCTGAAAAAAGAGGTGAACTCTTCCATTAGAATGAATAGTAGCATTTAGGCTGGTTACCCCTGGTATTTAATGTGTTCTGTAGAAGCACAAACCATTTCTATCTTGTTTTATTCCTATCACCTGTCTGTGTGTCTGATCTCCTCTAGTATTTTCAACAAGCGTGTTAGGGTGGAAACGACACCGGGTCTTGTTTCAGAACATCCAAGTTCAGGGTCTAACTCACTCTGTTTCTAATCGTGGGACCTTGAGAAAGGCACGTAAGCTCTCTGGGCTTCAGGTGTCCACATCTGTGAAGAAGATCATCAGATCCTCAAGGAAGTGCTTTCTAAAACACTGTATTTGGGTAGGGAATTACTATTTTTGTCTTTGGGATCCCTATGGGGAGGGCCCAGTTGATAACAGATGCTTACAGATCTGCAGAATAAATAAATGCATGAATGGATGTGTGCATCCCTTCATTTAACAGTCTTCAAACTTCAGCCAAGGCTGTGTCAAAGGGAGTTTGAGATCATGCACTTGGTGGGGGGGCGGGGGCCCTGACTGACCCAGACTGAATCACAGCTCTGCTCCTGACTCAATGACTGTGTGACCTTGGGTGAAGTTAATCTCTCAGTGCCTTAGTTTCTCATCTGTAAAATGGGAGTGTAATAATAGTTCCTCACTAGATGGTTACAAAGATAAAATGAGTTACTATAAGTAAGTTTCTTGGAACAGAGCCTAGCACAGAATTAGTGCTATGTAAATATGAAGTTTTATTGCTTTCATCATGACATAGAAAATTTACCAAACAAAATACTATGTTCCACATTCGGCATTTAATATTTCAGACCTATTTTTCCTGGAAATTTGATATTAATAAGAAAATGTAGTTTCTCTTCTGAAGTTTGGCCTGGACGTGCAGGCCTTGATTGATGTATCAGCAATCTCTTGGTGGTCATCTGCTCTCCTTTTTCCTCTTTCTGTGGCTTATATTTGCTCATGGGATTCATTGCAGGGAGCACAGGCAAGCCCCAGGGCTTGGCTAAGACCAAGGGATTAAGGCTGTACTGTCTTGATGAATAATGACAACAGTTGAAGTTCAAGTTAAGCAAGCTTTGTCGAGGTTGGGAATAATAGGATCACTGTTTCACAGACCAAACAGTTTGGCTGGTTGTTTTATTTTAATCCCCAAACATGGGCTTGCCCTATGTCTCTGAAGAAGTCCAGCTGCTTTCCCGAGGCCCTTTCTTCCATCAAAGCTGAAGCTCCACCTCTTGGGCCAGTGGTCGATGGACCACGCCCTCTCCTGGGGGAGCCTTCAGGGTATCTTCAACCCCCCTTTCAGGGCCCTGTGCCCACAGGAAAGGAACCCGTCATTGACACACCTAAGATGGCATGCTCACGTGTCCATTCATCCAGCATTCGTTCACCCCCCTGTGTCTGCAACATGCCTACATTCAAACATCCCTTCACTCCAGCTTTCAGTCCTTCCATTGCTCATTCATACACACATTCATTGAATACCTTCTGTGTACCTGGCACTACTCCAGGCCATTGGAATATAACAGTGAACTAGAAAAGGTGCCTGTCCACGTCAAGTTCACATTCTAACAAGCTCTCAGGTGATGCCCATGTGGCTGGACCACAGATCATGCTTCCAGTAATAAGGCACCAGATACAGAGTACTTCTTAAGTGCCACACCCTCATAAACGAAAATGCCTTTTCTTGGATGCACACATCTCTGCAGAGTAGTCGGTGCAGAAATTGGGTCAAAAATTATCGGGCACAGGGGACATTCCTGGTTTCCTGAGTTTCCCCTGCCTATTCTTAAACTCTTCTCCCAGAAAGGGACATAGAAGGATGCTTTTCTTTGACCCATATTTCTTACTGTAAAGAAAAGACCTTAGCTTGTGATAGAGGAGTCAGATCCTCATCTGACCCTCATATTTTTAGGACAGAGGGATGTAGCAGGTACTCCTGAAATCACACCTTTTCAGAAGTTCCTTATTCTGTCTCTCAGTGAACATTTACTTTCTCCCATCCCAGTGCCAGGCATTGTGCAATCTTCTAGGAATTTAATGCTGAAGAAGGCAATTCAGACCTCTGTTCCCACAGACCACGGGGAAGCCTGGCCTAGCCTGGGGGCTCAGGGAAGCTTTCCTCATGAAAGCGACCCTTGTATGAGATCTGAATGCTGAGAAACATTTAACCAGGAACAGGCAAGGTCTACACAGAGGGCAGAGGACGTGCAAAAGCCTAGGGATGGGAGGAAAGAGACAGTGTTTGAGAAATGGAAAGGCAAGGTGAGAATGGAGAAGACAACAGGGCTGTGGGAGATGAGGTTGGGGAGTTGTTGATTAGTCACTAAGTTGTGTCCAACTCTTTCTGACCTCACGGACTTTAGCCTGCCAGGTTCCTCTGTCCATGAGATTTCCCAGGAAAGAATACTGGAATGGGTTGTCATTTCCTTCTCCAGGGGATCTTCCCAACCGAGGGATTAAACCCAGGTCTCCTGCTTGGCAGGTGGATCTTTGACCACTGAGCCACCAGGGAAGCTCCTGGGCACCAAACAGGCAGGTCTTTTTAGGCCCCATTAAAGCCTGAGGGCTTCATCCAAAGAGCAATGAGAAGCCCTTAAAGTCCAGAGGAATATAATAGCTCACTCTAGCTGTTGTGACAGAGAAGGCAATGGCAAGCCACTCCAGTACTCTTGCCTAGAAAATCCCATGGATGGAGGAGCCTGGTAGGCTGCAGTCCGTGGGGTCGCTAAGGGTCGGACACGACTGAGCGACTTCACTTTCACTTTTCACTTTCACACATTGGAGAAGGAAATGGCAACCCACTCCGGTGTTCTTGCCTGGAGAATCCCAGGGACGGGGGAGCCTGGTGGGCTTCCGTCCATGGGGTCACACAGAGTAGGACACGACTGAAGTGACTTGGCAGCAGCTGTTGTGAATTCAAAGGCCTACAGGGAACCAGTCTAGCTCTAGGGGATCAGCTGGGGGCTTCTGCAGTGGTCTGGGCAAAGAACTACAGAACTGGGGCTAGAGATAATGCCTGGAATCATGAAAAGGCCTGAGGAGGGGCTGCTTTCACCTTCAGGCCCATCCTGGGCTGTACTTCCTCCTGGACCCTCTGCCCAGGTCAGCTATGCTCCATCCCATCTTCTCCCTTACTAGGGACAGACCAGGGCCTTTCACTCTAGCAACCTTCCCTGGAGTCTAGTCCAGTGTTTGGCTCAGCCCTCAGGAATAAACGATCCAGATAATGAGATAAAACACAGAAATGAAAGCGGTGGAGGAACTGCAAAGCAATGAATGAAGTGAGAGCTGGGTTCGTGCAAGTTGAGCGTACAAGTGCTGAAAATCCATGGAGTAAAGACGCGATTCAGAGGTGCTGAATTATTAACTGGAAACACATTGGGACTCTTATTTAAGAGGCCTGTGATGCTTGGGAAGCAAACTGGTCTCCCTAAGCCAAATATGTTAGGCTTCCACAGAGCTCACCAATATGATTTTTTAATTTTAGAGCTGAAATTAGATACCAATGTTTAAAAACGAAATAAAACATTGAGGTATTTTATATGAAAAACATGAATATCCAAATCCTCTTGGGGGAAGGGAGAGCGAAGTTATAGCCATCTCAGCTGCACAACAGGATGTCCCCCTCCATTTCCAGTTACCACAGGCCCCACTGCTCCTTACTGCCTCCCAGCACAGAGGCTGCCATCACTAGATCTACGTCATCACATTTGTGTGGTTTTGTTCTTAGAGCCAAGAGAACTGTGACCTCCTTCTCATCCCCTCATCTCTCTCCTTGGTTGGAAGGTGAAAGCTCGAGAGAGAGGGCAGTGGGTTTCAGCAAAAAATCAAAGCAAGTAGGTACTGATGGGAAAGCATAGAATTTTTTTCAAGTATGATTTATTGACAATATGCAAACAAACTGTATCAGTCTTATTTTTGTTTTGGAACCCTGCACGTGTGTTTGGGACTGCTGATCCAATCCATCTCTCTCACTGCATAGATGCATACATGGGGCCCAGACAGGTGAAGCAAGCTGCCAGAGATCACACAGCATTAGAGGGCAGGTTGGGACTGGAGCTGGTAGGAGGCGGGTACAAATCGGCAGATGGGAGGAAGGTGGGGAAAAGGAAGAGCACTGAGAGGTGGAAATAACAGAAGGACTACCTGGTCAGAGGGGCTTCCCAGGTGGCTCAGTGGTAAAGAACCCACCTGCCAATGCAGGACAAGAAAGAGATGTGGGTTTGATCCTTGCGTCAGGAAGATCTCCTGGAGTAGGAAAAAGCAACCCAATCCAGTATTTTCGCCTGGAAGTTTCCACAGACAGAGAAGCCTGGTGGGCCCCAATCCATGGGATCGCAAAGAGTCTGACACAACCAAGCAACTGAGCACACACCTGGACAGATGGGGTTAACTGCCTGAGTGAGTAAGTGGAGGGACAGGAAGAGCTGGCAAGGAGGGATGGGAGAGAGAAGGAGGGCTCTCAAAAGTCCTGCATCCAAGCTGTCTCTGGGGGAGTAAGACAAAGGTGGTGGAGAAGGACCAACGTTACTTTTGCAGCAGCAAGTAATACAAGAGGACCAGAGCGGGTATCCCTCCAGTAAGCATGGTAAGAAACAAGAACCTGCCCTGAATGGTATTTACCAGCATAGGGCCACAGTAAGTAGATGGGCATGGTGAGGAAACTCAATCTAGCTAAAGTCTGCAGGCATGGCCTGGGAAGCCCAGACTCAGTGCCTTTTGCCTCTCTGGGGGTCAGTGCTGCTCCCCCTGGGACTTGGGTTGGGAAGGACAGAGCTGCTGGACCTCAATTAAGGTTCCACTTTCTTGTTCTCAGTCAGGCAGAATTTGAAAGGGACACTTAAGACATCTAAATACCAATATTCCTTTCAGAGCAATATTCCTTTTAAATGGTTGGAACAGCCCCCAATGTCACGCAAAATGTAAGTTTCTTCTCTACCTGGTTAATTTTTAAGTTGAGACATGATCTAAAATAATGGAAATAGATGACCACGTCCGTCACTCATAAGTTTCTCAACTGACTTTTTATGTTTGAAATTTCAATTTGACAGAGACTAAAACACACAAGCCAAGGGTAACAGACAAAAGGACCAATAAACTGAAATCAGGATCTTGAAGAGGTATCTACATGCTCATGTTTATTGAAGCATTATTATACTAGGAGACACAGAAGCAACCTAAATGACCATGGACAAATGTACAAGCAATGGAATATTATTCAGTCTTTAAAAGGATGGAAATCTTGCCATTTGCAACAATGTGGATAAACCTGAGGGACGTTATGCTGAGTCCAGACCACCATGACAGTTAACTAATGCTCTCAACTTGTCTTCATAGTTCTAACAGCCTATCAAAATGCAAGCACATTGTCTGCATTCAAACGAATGCCTGACTCCTAAGTTACATCATCCTGCTTATATTTTAAGATCGAAAGGTAGCAAATAATTTAAAGGATGCTTCTATTATAAAGTGACACTTGTTTGCAAGTCTCAGATCCCAAAAGAGCATCTTCCCTAGAGATTCCAACTAGTGTACCTATTACTGTTGTTTTCGTTGCTAAGTTGTCATGACTCTTTGTGACCCCACGGACTGTACAGCCCACCAGCTTCCTTTGGCCATGGGACTTTCCAGGCAAGAATACTGGAAATCCTTCTCCATATGATCCTTCTCCACTCCAAGATACAGGGGATCTTCTCAACCCAGGGATCAAACCCGCATCTCCTGCATTGGTAGGCGGATTCTTTACCACAGAGCCACCAGAGGAGCCCCATCAGTTCAGTTCAGTTCAGTCGCTTAGTCGTGTCCGACTCTTTGCGACCCCATGAATCACAGCACACCAGGCCTCCCTGTCCATCACCAACTCCTGGAGTTCACTCAAACTCATGTCCATCGAGCTGGTGATGCCATCCAGCCATCTCATTCTCTATTGTCCCCATCTACTCCCGCCCCCAATCCCTCCCAGCATCAGAGTCTTTTCCAGTGAGTCAACTCACCGCATGAGGTGGCCATTGGAGTTTCAGTTTTCACATCAGTCTTTCCAATGAACACCCAGGATTGATCTCCTCCAGAATGGACTGGTTGGATCTCCTTGCAGTCCAAGGGACTCTCAAGAGTCTTCTCCAGCACCACAGTTCAAAAGCATCAATTCTTCGGCGATCAGCTTTCTTCACAGTCCAACTCTCACATCCATACATGACCACGGGAAAAATCATAGCCTTGACTAGACGGACTTTGGTTGGCAAAGTAATGTCTCTGCTTTTTAATATGCTATCTAGGTTGGTCATAACTTTCCTTCCAAGGAGTAAGCGTCTTTTCATTTCATGGCTGCAATCACCATCTGCAGTGATTTTGGAGCCCAAAATAATAAAGTCTGACACTGCTTCCCCATCTATTTCCCATGAAGTGATGGGACCAGATGCCATGATCTTAGTTTTCTGAATGTTGAGCTTCAAGCCAACCTTTTCACTCTCCTCTTTCACTTTCCTCAAGAGGCTTTTGAGTTCCTCTTCACTTTCTGCCATAAGGGTGGTATCATCTGCATATCTGAGGTTATTGATATTTCTCCCAGCAATCTTGATTCCAGTTTGTGCTTCTTCCAGCCCAGCATTCCTCATGATGTCCTCTGCATATAAGTTACATAAGCAGGGTGACAATATACAACATTGATGTACTCCTTTTCCTATTTGGAACCAGTCTGTTGTTCCATGTCCAGTTCTAACTGCTGCTTCCTGACCTGCATACAGGTTTCTCAAGAGGCAGGTCAGGTGGTCTGGGATTCCCATCTCTTTCAGAATTTTCCAATTTATTGTGATCCACACAGTCAAAGGCTTTGGCATAGTCAATGAAGCAGAAATAGATGTTTTTCTGGAACTCTCTTGCTTTCTCCATGATCCAGCGGATGTTGGCAATTTGATCTCTGGTGCTTCTGCCTTTTCTAAAACCTGCTTGAACATCTGGAAGTTCATGGTTCACATATTGCTGAAGCCTGGCTTGGAGGATTTTGAGCATGACTTTACTAGCGTGTGAGATGAGTGCAACTGTTTGAGCATTCTTTGGCATTGTCTTTCTTTGGGATTGGAATGAAGACTGACCTTTTCCAGTCCTGTGGCCACTGCTGAGTTTTCCAAATTTGCTGGCATATTGAGTGCAGCACTTTCACAGCATCATCTTTCAGGGTTTGAAATAGCTCAGCTGGAATTCCGTCACCTCCACTAGCTTTGTTCGTAGTGATGCTCTCTAAGGCCCACTTAGTATACCCGTATAAGGAGCCCCATAGTATACCATTAATGATTATGACCATAGCTCTGGGTTATCAAGAAAGGTAAGGTTAAAACCCAAGAAAAACAAACAGAAAGAAAACGAAACAGGAATGTGTAGTGATCAAAAACTATTGAGAAAAAATTTCCCAGCTCTTATACGTCTAAAGTCGAATTATCTGGAAATTGTACTCCTGTGAAACATCTTACTCCCATTGATACCAGATTAAGGAGGTCTTCTTTACATTATCTCAAATGAATAAAGCACTGTTTCATTGTTTCTCAAAGCATCTGTAAGAGCCTGGTGACAGAGGAAGTATCTGCATTTGAAAGGAAATCTTAAAGGGTTGTGAAGTCTCAGGAAGGTTCTTAAATGACCTAACCAGATGTTTTGAAGTCTGATACACTCTTAACCCAAACTGAAATTCATAACAAAGTCAAAAGCAATAGAGTCAAACTGATTCCAAAATGCCTTTTTCTAACAAATGTAACTGTTTACACAAAATGACTTTAGGAGAGCCTCATTCCAACCTGAGAGAGACTATATGATCATGGAAACAATGGGATTCATTATGAAGTATGAAAAGGAAATGAAACTAAAACTTCAGGTAAGTCTTTGGGCTGGCTAAATTAAGAATCCAGATTTCTCAGACTGCATAGAATCATGGTTAAGAGCCAGAGACTATATAGCCAGACTACTATTAGACTCCAAGCTCTACCACTTGCTAGTTGGGTGACATTGGGAAAGTTACTTGATCCCTCTGTAAAATGGGAATAAAAATGGTATCCACTTCTCGGGGATGTTGTATGGATTAAATGAGATACTAAGGGCTCAGATGGTAAAGAATCTGCCTGCAATGCAGGAGACCCAGGTTCAATCCCTGGGTTGGGCAGATTCCCTGGAGAAGGGAATGGCAACCCACTCCAGTATTCTTGCCTGGGAAACCCCATGGACAGAGGAGCCTGGTGGGCTACAGTCCATGGGGTCACAAAGAGTCGGACACGACTAATCAATGAACACTTTCACTTTCAAGGTGCCTCAGTTCAGTTCAGTTCAGTTGTTCAGTCATGTCTGACTCTTTGCGACCCCATGAATCAGCACGCCAGGCCTCCCTGTCCATCACCAACTCCCGGAGTTCACTCAAACTCATGTCCATCAAGTCGGTGATGCCATCCAGCCATCTCATTCTCTGTCGTCCACTTCTCCTCCTGCCCCTAATCCCTCCCAGCATCAGAGTCTTTCCCAGTGAGTCAACTCTTCGCATCAGGTGGCTAAAGTACTGGAGTTTCAGCTTCAACATCAGTCCTTCCAATGAACACCCAGGATTGATCTCCTCTAGAATGGACTGGTTGGATCTCCTTGCAGTCCAAGGGACTCTCAAGAGTCTTCTCCAGCACCACAGTTCAAAAGCATCAATTCTTTGGCGATCAGCTTTCTTCACAGTCCAATTCTCACATCCATACATGACTGCTGGAAAAACCATAGCCTTGACTAGACGGACCTTGGTTGGCAAAGTAATGTCTCTGCTTTTTAATATGCTATCTAGGTTGGTCATAACTTTTCTTCCAAGGAGTAAGCGTCTTTTCATTTCATGGCTGCAATCACCATCTGCAGTGATTTTGGAGCCCAAAAAAATAAAGTCTGACACTGTTTCCACTGTTTTTCCATCTATTTCCCATGAAGTGATGGGACCAGATGCCATGATCTTTGTTTTCTGAATGTTGAGCTTCAAGCCAACCTTTTCACTCTCCTCTTTCACTTTCCTCAAGAGGCTTTTGAGTTCCTCTTCACTTTCTGCCATAAGGGTGGTATCATCTGCATATCTGAGGTTATTGATATTTCTCCCAGCAATCTTGATTCCAGCTTGTGCTTCTTCCAGCCCAATGTTCCTCATGATGTACTCTGCATAAAAGTTAAATAAGCAGGGTGACAATATACAGCCTTGACATACTCCTTTTCCTATTTGGAACCAGTCTGTTGTTCCATGTCCAGTTCTAACTGTTGCTTCCTGACCTGCATACAGGTTTCTCAAGAGGCAGGTCAGGTGGTCTGGTATTCCCATCTCTTTCAAAATTTTCCACAGTTTATTGTGATCCACACAGTCAAAAGTTTTGGCATAGTCAATGAAGCAGAAATAGATGTTTTTCTGGAACTCTCTTGCTTTCTCCATGATCCAGTGGATGTTGGCAATTTGATCTCTGGTTCCTCTGCCTTTTCTAAAATCAGCTTGAACATCTGGAAGTTCACGGTTCACATATTGCTGAAGCCTGGCTTGGAGAATTTTGGGCATGACTTTACCAGCGTGTGAGATGAGTGCAATTGTGCGGTAGTTTGAGCATTCTTTGGCATTGTCTTTCTTTGGGATTGGAATGAAGACTGACCTTTTCCAGTCCTGTGGCCACTGCTGAGTTTTCCAAATTTGCTGGCATATTGAGTGCAGCACTTTCACAGCATCATCTTTCAGAATTTGAAATAGCTCAGCTGGAATTCCATCACCTCCACTAGCTTTGTTTGTAGTGATGCTTTCTAAGGCCCACTTGACTTCACATTCCAAGATGTCTGGCTCGAGGAGAGTGATCACACCATCGTGATTATCTTGGTTGTGAAGATCTTTTTTGCAAAGTTCTTCTGTGTGTTCTTGCCACCTCTTCTTAATATCTTCTGCTTCTGTTACGTCCACACCATTTGTGTCCTTTATTGACCCCATCTTTGCATGAAGAACATAGTAAATGATAAGTAAATTTTAACTATTGATATTATTTTATTTTTTTAGTATTAGACATATTATGTAGACAGTGAAGTGACAGAAATATTGTTATTTTTTCTTTTTGTATTTAAATATAAGACATTTAAAATTTTTAAATATTATGTCAAGGAAGAAGAAGAGAAATAAGCTTATCTAGCAAGGAGATCCAACCAGTCCATTCTAAAGGAGTTCAATCCTGGGTTTTCATTGGAAGGATTGATGCTAAATCTGAAACTCCAATACTTTGGCCACCTCATGCGACGAGTTGACTCACTGGAAAAGAGTCTGATGCTGGGAGGGATTGGGGGTGGGAGGAGACGGGGACGACAGAGAATGAGATGGCTGGATGGCATCATCAACTCGATGGACATGAGTTTGAGTGAACTCCGGGAGTTGGTGATGGACAGGGAGGCCTGGCGTGCTGTGATTCATGGGGTCGCAAAGAGTCGGACACGACTGAGCGACTGAACTGAACTGAACTGAACTGATACCTCTCCACCCAAGAAACAAAAATCCTGGGGGAAAACATGGTTCCTTTAGTTGATCAATTTTATAGATGATGAAGTTATTTAAATTTGGGCAGGTTTGGTTTGGTACACCCCATTGAGACATGAACCAAAAATGTAGACAGAGAGTCATACAAAATGGTACTGAGCTGCATCCACACAGATCTAGCCCTGGGTTAAAAGGACCATACAAAGTCAAAAGGACACCAGGCTGGGGTCTGGGTGCCTGACTTGCCTAGTTAGTATGGTTTCACTGTTAACTTGAAGAATGACCCAGAAGAATCAAGTCAATTCTGCTCCCTGGGTTTCAACTTCCTCTTCTACAAAACCAGTGGTTTGAACTCAACGACCAATAATGTTTCTTCAGGCTGTAACTGCTTACATGACTTGACTCTGCACTTGACCTCTAGCAGCACAATGGTTCTGGTCCAAATCTGGCCACACACTCCATCCACACTGGATGCCTCCTCACTTTCTGGTCTTCAGAGGCTCAGGCAAGGGATGTGAACAGACAGTCCAAACCCATTGCTCCTCTGGGAGAAAGAGCTCAAGTACATGCTGTGCTGCTTCCAGTTCAAGTCACATACCCATCACACAGCCCCTGTTTATCCCACTGGAGAGGAGGGTGGGAACCACTTTATTTAAAGCAGAGCTGAAGAAATAAATATTCGAGAAGCAATAGCTCATTATTTTGGAGGACTCTGGAATGAAAGTCCAAGGTA
The DNA here is from genome assembly GCF_049115385.1 of Moschus berezovskii. Lineage (NCBI taxonomy): Eukaryota > Metazoa > Chordata > Mammalia > Artiodactyla > Moschidae > Moschus > Moschus berezovskii. The sequence continues at coordinate 40,541,913 of NC_142481.1, read as the reverse complement.
GAAACACAACACAACAACCGTTAGCATTTTCATTCTGCAAAGACAATATATGCCAGGAGCTCTGAAATAAAGATAGTGTGATTCGTTTATTATTCCTTCTCTTTAAAACCTGCATTAATTCTGATTTCTATTTAAATAAGAATGATTAAATTTTATCAGCTGAGATGGAAATATTGTGATAAACACTGGCTCGTAGCCAAACTAATCTCCCAAACCCACAGCTTACGGCCATTGTCTTGTATAGATATTTGAATGGCAATGGGCTTTTATCAGTATTTCTAAAGGCACTCATTTAATTATGTGGTTGTAAGGATTTTCAAAACCCCAAAGAATACCATCAATACATATTCATTTCTTGGATTAATTCAACATTAACATCAGAAAATATTGTTATTTAAAGGATGCTGCTACTTGTTTCTGCTTTTGCAAAAAATAAGGCATCCAGTTCTGGTTGCAACGGTGTCTTTTGAAACATTCTGTCAAACTGAAACTACGAAAATGCAATGCACAGTGAGGTAAGGCTAGAATTTAGAGTTACAGGGATTAGAAGGAGGGCTCCACAAGTCTTTAACAAAGAATACTTCATAGAGGCTGGACTGTAGCAAGGAAAATACCTCTGAACTAGGAAGTTTGTACGCATGCATGTATCTTGTCAATCAAATGTAATATATTTGAAAGCCTCAGGAAAAAATAATTCAAGGGCAGGGGCTGTCTAGGTGCTTCCTGCCCCAGATTTCCATACCCAGAAACTTGAATGATCTAGATTTCATCACCATAGGGGATACTGGGTTTCTTCAAGAACTGATAAAAGATACAAAAATACACCTGACATGTTTAGCATTAATGTTTCCTCTAAGGTAGGTCTTCATTTTTCAACATTGTGATGAATCTGTTTGGGAAGCAAAGACTCACATTATAGGATAAACTGGGGGGTTTTTGCATAAGGTTGGCTGAACAGGACAACTCCATTCATTGCAACTGAGACCCACATGGTTTGCATTTGCAAACTCAACACCTAGTTCTCTTTTTAAATGTGTCTTTCAGCTTGACCAAACGACCAGGTAATTCCTTCTGTGCTGATCATGTTGAGGGGAGCCAGGTAGGGAGGGGAACTAGCTAGAGAGAGGAGGAGAGAGCTGGGGGATGGAAAACAAGTCATTTGTCAGTTTTGTTAAGACCGATCTGTTCTAGGATTACCAAGTGCCCTGGTTTGAGGGGTTTCCTAGGATGAAGGAATTTCAGTGCTAAAACTAGGACAGTCCTAAGATGGTTGGTCCCCCGTACTATTTTTCTTTGACTTATGCTTCCAGGTCAAGCCTTCTAAAGGTTCAAACAAGCTGAGAAGAGAGACATTTAGAATTGGTTGAAGATTACTGAAAGGACCAACTTTCAGTATGGAAACTAAAAGTTAGATGAAGGCTCCCAGCCTTCAGTCTGGACTTAGACTCTGCTCCTCGAGTCTGGGAGTTAGTCTCCAGGCAGTAGAATCTGCCTTCCCTTCTCCCTTCAGTCATTTGGAAGTTCAGTTCCTTCTGGCTGAGATCTGTGGAGTAATCTAACGTGGCCAGGTTGGGTAAGATATCTAAGTTCAGCTCACAGTATAAACGCTAAATAAAATTTGTGGAGGATATTATTTTATAGAATCGTGAAGGTGAAAAGGACTTTAAAAACAATTTCCCTCAGAGCATGCTCAGTGGAACACTAATTCCATAGGCTGTTATTCAGTTTTAGTAAAAAAATTGGTTTAGAGATTAAACATGATATTGTAAAATGTTCCTTTGTTGCAGGACTTAGGAGAGCCTTTAAAAGGCAAACAGCCTTGTTCATTAACTGTATGCAGTTAAACATGTTTGACTACAGAATCCTTTCCCTGTTTTCTTATGATACCAGTGCTTGTGGAGGATCCTACTTTAGAAAGCATTGCTCTGGGCCAAATTCCTCATTTTAAAAATAGAGAATAATACTCAGGTCTGTCTAGTTACAGGTAAAGCTGGTGCTTTAGAATTTTCTCAGCCTTAATGTGCCTAAGAATCACGCAGGCCTCTTGTTAACCTGCACATGCTGATTCCATAGGTCTAAGATGGGGCCTGAGAGTCTGCAGTTTTAACAAAATCTCAGGTGATATTGATGCTGCTGATCCACAGCCCACAATTGGAATAGAGAAACAAGTCTCCTAAATTTATGCTTGTCCCACTGCCTTGTAGCCTCTTCTATCAAAGTAGCATCCTTGCCTTATTCTGGTTTCCTTTGCTGCATTGAGATCTTCGCTTCTTCAAAGCTACTTCCTGCAGAGATACGACACATCAAGATTAAGGAAGTATTTCCTGGCCCCTAAAATAAATGTTCATTTTGCTCTATTATAAATTAGAAACAGATAAAGCTTGTCATCAAAATGGCTTATTCGGAGGCCCTGCACAGAAATGTAGATCAAAAGTCATTCAAAAATCACTGTTTAACTGAGTCAGATCAACAAAGGACACTTTCCATGACCATTTCCAGGTATTTTTCAATTGTTCTTGGAAAAACATGGCATGCATCTAACCAAAATGTGCCCAATAATTGTGCAACTATCTGGTTATTGCCAAAATATGAATAGACAGTGACCAGCAGATGTTTACCCAGCATGCAGATTTTATATTACAAGGAAAACATTCCCATCCTGATACTTCAAAAGCTTCTGTGGTTTTCATTGTACACATCTTATATTTCCTTCAGTAAAATTTATTGCTAGGTATTTTATTCTTTTTGATTCTATTGTTGATAGGATCATTTTATTAATTTTGAGTTGCTCATTGCTATTGTATATAAATACAACTGATTTTTGAATCTTAAAAAAAAGGCTTTTGTATCTGAATATGTATAATCCCCACATTATCACATATTGTTGATATTGCCAAGAAAATTAGCTTATTGAGATGGTTTCTATGTAACGGCCAGTGTTGTTCTTGGTTAGTACTAAGTCATGCCCGACTCTTTTGTGACACCTTTGGACTGCAGCCCACCAGGCTCCATGGGATTTTCCAGGTAAAAATACTGGAGTGGTTGCCATTTCCTTCTCCAGGGGAACTTCCCGATCTAGGGATCAAACTCATGTCTCCTGCAGTGGCAAGCAGATTCTTTATCACTGAGCCACTTATAACAGCCATCAGTTCAGTTCAGTTCAGTTGCTCAGTCGTGTCCGACTCTTTGCGACCCCATGAATCACAGCACGCCAGACCTCCCTGTCCATCACCAATTCCTGGAGTTCACTCAAACTCATGTCCATCAAGTCGGTGATGCCATCCAGCCATCTCACTCTCTGTCATCCCCTTCTCCTCCTGCCCCCAATCCCTCCCAGCATCAGAGTCTTTTCCAGTGAGTCAACTCTTCGCATGGCCAAAGTATTAGAGTTTCAGCTTTAGCATCAGTCCTTCCAATGAACACCCAGGATTGATCTCCTCTAGAATGGACTGGTTGGATCTCCTTGCAGTCCAAGGGACTCTCAAGAGTCTTCTCCAGCACCACAGTTCACAAGCATCAATTCTTCGGCGATCAGCTTTCTTCACAAGTCCAACTCTCACATCCATACATGACCACAGGAAAAACCATCGCCTTGACTAGATGGACCTTTGTTGGCAAAGTAATGTCTCTGCTTTTTAATATGCTATCTAGGTTGGTCATAACTTTCCTTCCAAGGAGTAAGCGCCTTTTAATTTCATGGCTGCAATCAGAATCTGCAGTGATTTTGGAGCCCAAAAAAATAAAGTCTGACACTGTTTCCCCATCTATTTCCCATGAAGTGATGGGACCAGATGCCATGATCTTAGTTTTCTGAATGTTGAGCTTCAACCCAACCTTTTCACTCTCCTTTTTCACTTTCATCAGGAGGCTTTTGAGTTCCTCTTCACTTTCTGCCATAAGGGTGGTGTCATCTGCATATCTGAGGTTATTGATATTTCTCCTGGCAATCTTGATTCCAGCTTGTGCTTCTTCCAGCCCAGCGTTCCTCATGATGTACTCTGCATATAAGTTAAATAAGCAGGGTGACAATATACAACCTTGACGTACTCCTTTTCCTATTTGGAACCAGTCTGTTGTTCCATGTCCAGTTCTAACTGTTGCTTCCTGACCTGCATACAGGTTTCTCAAGAGGCAGGTCAGCCATAGGCCTTGTCAATTTAGGGCAGGGGAAGGAAGGATAAGGAGGAAGGATCCAAAATGAAGAAAAATGACTTGCTTATTGATGAAACTTTTTACTTTGTGACAAATGGTTGTGACATAGATCAAAGGATAGATGATGTCTGTATTTTATGACACTGAAACCAACCACAGGTAAACAGAATATACTGGGTGATAAGTAGATAGAATATTATTGTTGTTTACAGGCCAGCCTCTCCCCTCAAAAAGCTGAACTTAGATATCTTACCCAACCTGGCTACCCAAGGTTACTCCACAGATCTCAGCCAGAAGGGACTAAACTTCCAAAGATCCAAATGACTGAAGGGAGAAGAGAAGGCAGATTCTACTGGCTGGAGGTTAACTCCTGGACACAAGAAGCAGAGTCTAAGTGCAGACTGAAGGCTGGGAGCCTTCATCTAACTTTTAGCTATCATGCAGGGCGGGACTTTAACATCCCCATATTCAAGCTCTATCTTTGCTGCCTGCTAGTTAGTGCATCATTTTTGGTCTCGTCTCTGTGACGTGGGAAGTAGCTGTCACTGTCTCACAGAGTTAGGAAAGTTAAATGAGAAAATTGCATATATTTGCATGTATTACAGGGCAGATGCTGACAAAGCTGAGCTATAGTGATTTTTGTTTTTTTTCTTTTTTTGGTTTAGGTGTTTTTTAAAATTGCAGTAAGAAATCTGAGGTCTATCTCCTTACGTTTTTAATACAGAACTGTTCACTGAGTTATATTTTAATGATCAAACTTACATCCCATTTTACTGGTTTCATGCCTACTCATCATACATTTGTTCATACTTGACATGGGTTCCTACTAAGCATCAGCCTTGTGAGGCCCTAGGAAATCAACAATGAAGACAACACTAGTCCTGCCTTCAAGGATCTCTCGGGGCTTCTTAGGGAGGTTGACGTTGAAATCAACAATCCATGAAAGGTGCATCTGGGGGCAGGGGGCCTCTCACAGCCTCTGGAGGAGAGTGGTGGGGAGGAGTTGGGGAAGAATGAGAGAAGATGTTCCAGCTGAGGAAGTTCTCTAACTCTTCCTCTGCCTACCTGGCTGGCTCATCTTCCAATGCCTGAAGCTCTGCACAGATCCCATCCTGATTCCATCTCTTCTCAAACTCATGCTCTGAAATGACAGCCTTTCATGTTCCACATCTATGCTGCTGAACTTCAGGTCTGCATTTCCCACCTTGCCTTTTCTCCCAAGCCTCAGATTTCGTGACCTACATGCCAGCTGGGTTGCCCAGAAAACAGAGGCTAAAATGGAGTTAGGAGATTGATTGGGAGCAATGCCTATGAAAGATAAAAGTGGGTGTATTATTTACTCACTGCTGTGTAACAGATTACCCCATAGTTACTGAGGGTCAAGAACACGGTTACGAGTTAACTAGGTATTTCTGACTCAAGGTCTCTCACAAGGCTGCAATCAGTATGAGCCTGAAGTTCTGTTCTTATCTAAAGGCTCAAACAGAGAAGAATTTGCTTCCAAGCTCACTTTTATGGTTGTTGACAGGATTCAGTTCCTTGAAGACTATTGATCTGAGGCCCTCCAGTGCCTATTGGCTGGAGTCTAATTTTCTTGCCTTTCTATAGGGCAGTTCACAATATGGCAGCCTGATTCACCAGAGAGCAAAAGGGAGACAGCAAGAGAGTCCTAGTGGGACCAAAGTCACAGAAGTGACTTTCCATTGTTTTTGCTGACTTTCTTTTATTAAAAGAGAGTCATTACATCCAGACATTAGCGAAGGAGAGGAGATTCCACAAGGGCATGAATACTGGGAGACTGGGAATCATTGGGAGTCATCTTAGGAGGGAGACTGATACTAAGGAGGAAGCAAGGTTGGACCACAATGCAGATCTGATGCCAATGAAAGGAAAAGTGGGGAGGAAGCGGGATTAGGAAGACCTCACATCAGAATATAATGCTCATCCTGTGAAGTCTTAACCAACTCAACAGGAAGCTTCAGAACAAAGGATGCCATTTGGAAAGCTCTGTATTGGGCAAAACCGACTAAGACCTGGGGACTGCCTAGGAAAAGCATGGTCTTGGCTAAAAGCTGAGGCAGATTCTGAAGGCCAGTAGAGGCTGTCAGATAACTTCTTTCCTTGAAGCTGGATAGTAAGTTCTTCCTGGAAGGGAGAGGTGAGTGACACAGCTTCATGGCCCCCACCTCCACCACATGTAGATCAATGTTTTGTACAATCCAGGCATTCATCAAATGCTTCCACCACATGCTTATCAAGTGCATAAATTATTAATGATGCTTATAAAAATATCAAGTATTTATTATTTATGAGTGATGAATATTCATAATCACATTGAGACAGTAGCCAAATGATGAGCCAGACATGCAGTCAACTAACAGGACTGTCTAATCTTTGATGCATCTTCAGAAGATGAGCTCTTTCCTGCTTCTTCCAAATGACCCTGGTTTTGTGCATACAGTCTTAGAAGAGGCCTGGATGGATCAAGGTAGCTCTAAATTGATGAATCACTCTGGCTCTTGGTCTTACAAACTTTCTGCTGAGAACAGAAATGTCCCCAAAGTGCTGATGGTTGGACTGTGATCATGCATCCTTCCAGTGGGAAAGGACTTCACACACCATTAAACCCCAGGAGAACATATATTATTAAATCTGTCCTCCATCAGCTCTTCTCCACTAAAGGTTTGCTAAATAAAGTTACCATTCAGCTAAACCAATCTTCATATGCCATATCATGTGGCACACTCTTTTGTGAAGTATTAACTATGTTGTAATGGTTTGTGATTATCTGTTTAATGTCAGTTGCTCCTCTAGACTATAAGCTCCATGAAGGTAAGGAAAATGTTTTGGATCTCCAACATTTATTACTGGTTTGGCAAAAATGTAGGGACTCCATGAAAGGTGAGATGCACCCCATCTCTGATCCATTTTGGGAATCTAGATTTTCACATATCAAATCTAGTCTGAGAAGGAGGTGCCCTTTTATTCTGAGGTTCTTAAGGAGGACAGACAGAAAAAATGTTTATCTCACTCAAGGGCTCTGGAACAATGTGCCCAGTTAGGTCAAGTTAATGGTCAGGTTACAATTTGGTGCAATTGTGTGTGTTGAAAAGCTTTCTAAAATACATTAATCTAGCTATCCTGTCAATTGATACTCATGAAGCACCTTCTGCATACCAATCCAAGTAATTAACAGTTGTTAATTGACCATCTCTTTTTACCCTTCTTATCCACTTACTCCCCATCTCACTTTTATGTACTTTATCCACTCATATATCCATTCATTTATTTATGTACATTTTACCTTATTCCAATATGGATTGGAGGTGGTTTACAGAGATTCATAAAATATACCACTATAATATAAATTATGAGTAGGCGAAAATGCAAAAGAAAAAGCATAAACTCAATACATATGGACTGAATCACTAATAATTCAAACTCTTACTAGCAGAAAAAGTGAAGGACTAGATTCTACTGACCACAGCAGGTGCTCAGGTATAAGATACCAGTGCAGATCTATCATAAACAGTTCTCTGTGGACAGTTCTCTTCATTTAACCATTGGAATAAACCTTTCTCGTATTTGTGTGTGTGTTAGGGGACTTTGAAGATTTCAAATAGATCTTCTATTCATTCCTTTTTGTTGTTTTTGTTCTGGTTGTATTTACTGCATATGTACTAAGGGCTGGGCACTGTGCTGGGCATCATGGTCCAAGACAAAGGGGCACTGAGTGCATGTGTTTCTGCTGTTAGGCTCCAGGTTTAAAAGTCCTGAGTTCTCTCATGGCCCTGCACTTGCCTTATTGTGTGGCTTGGCTGAGTCTATTCCAGTCCCTGGACCTTGATGTCCTCGTGTGAAAACAACAGGCTAAATGAACAGCCTTAACTAGATCTAAAATTGGGCAAAACAGGACAGATTGGATTGAAGCAAATCAATTCAGTGATTCTGTTGGCCCTATCCATTCCTCAGAATAGCTTGAGAAAACTGATCAAGGACTCTTGGAAGGTGCATTTTGAGCATTTTATCCTCAGCTGAAGTGCACATCACACGGAAGTGTTCTGCTCACAAAACCTTCAAGTGACATTACCTAATGGACCCTTTCAAAATAATGTGACCTCAGACTTAGAGAACGAACTTATGGTTGTCAGGGGGGAAAATGTCTGGGACAGACATGTATACACTACTATACTTAAAATGGATTAGCCAGTAAGGACCTACTGTAGAGCACATGAAACTCTGCTCAAGGTTACGTGGCAACCTGGATGGGAGGAGAGTTTGGGGGAGAATGGATACACGTAAGTACAGCTGAGTCCCTTCACTGTTCACCTGAAACTATCACGAGATTGTTAATTGGCTATACCCCAATACAAAATTAGAAGTTTAAAAAATATATTGTGACCTAAAGAGTAGGTGCTTCTAACAAGGAAATCAACTCTCAGAATTCACAAAGATTTAAATGCCAATACCCTATTTTTTTAAAGAATAAAATAACCAGAACTAATTGAGCTTTGCAAAGACTGGCTACTCTTTTAAACACACGATAATACATCATCTCATTTAATTCTGACAACAACCCCATGAGACAAATTGTCATTATTGTCCCCATTTTATTTTTAAATTTTGTTTGTCTGTTTCTGTTTTTTGGCTGTGTGGCATAGCATGTGGGATCTTAGTTCCCCAACCCAGGAATCGATTCCCCACTGCTTGCACTGAAAGCATCATGGAGTCTTAACCAATGGACTGCCACGAAAGTCCAACCCCCATTTCACTGTTATGGAAACTGTGGCACAGAGAAGTAATATACAGTATTCTATGTCACAGACTAGAGATGTGAGCCCAGTAAGTTGGCCCCCAAATCCGGATTCTTCCCTCTCAGTCGACCATACCTCCTCCCAAAGTCTCACATCTGTGGCCCTGAGGTGCTCTGTTAGCTTGTGGCTTAATTTTAAAAATGCCTTACTACCTATAATCTGTTTCTGATGCTTCCAACTAAGAAAATAATCTAAACAAAAAACAGATATATGATATTCTTTTCACAACTGATTTCCAACTCCAACAATGTAATTGTGATTCTCAATAATAACGTGCATAAAAATACTTTTATTCTAAATCTAGACTTTGCAAACTTTTCCTCTGAAAGGCAGATGGTAAATCTTTTAGACCCTCGAGGCCATAAGGTCACTACCCCAGCTCCTCAAATCTGCTACTACAGTGAGAAACTAGCCAATATTTAACCAAGTGAGCGTGACCATATTCCAATACAGCTTATTTGTGGATTCTAAGTTTTGAATTTAACATAATTTTTATGTGTCATGAAGTACTCTTTTTCTGACTTTTTAATAACCATTGAAAAATGTAAAAACCATCCTAACCTTGGAGGATGAACAAAACAGGCAGAGAGCTGGGTCCAGCCCATTGGCTACTGTTCGCTTCCCTGCTCTAAACAGCTCACTTACATCTGAATCCATCTTTGGGAACAGACAAGGCTTTTCTTAAAAGAAAAATAAAACCACTATATACTCGGTTTTCTAATTTCTTTGCAACATGAATCTATGCTTTCTTGGTCAAAGTTTGTCCTATTGTCCTAGAGATTTAAAATTCTATGTCAATGAATATTTAATCATCAAGAAAGTTAAATTCCCCTTCTACTTTGGCTGTCAATAAGCAGAGGTCTGGACTGTTGTCTAGAGTTGTTACGAAATTCTAGCCCAAGACAAAGTAAAATATATTCCCAAATATCTACAAATGCACACATGAAATATAGGTGTATTTTAAAGAATAACCTAACAGAAAGTACTTTAAATTTCACAGGAGCTGCTAATGCAGGCAGCTAATCCTATTTACATTCATATTAGCTTTGGTATCTTTTTCCCTAAGATTTACCTATTTGTATGCTTGCATGAGTTAAACTGCCTTTTGCATGATATCAGTACTTTTGTAATTTAAATCTATAAAAGGCAATTTCTTTTAAATATACTTCCTAACAGTGGGTGAAAGAGGCACCAAAGTTATTTGAGGACTGTACACCTCGGTGAACATGTGTGCTGAACTCCAGGCAATATGCAGAAAGTGGGAATTAATCTCATACTGTAGGAGCGGAACGGAAAATAAAATCAAGGCTGAGAAAGAAACAGCCTTTGAAAAGGACCCTTTGCATTATCGAAAGAAATGGTGTGCTTTAGAATTGGTATTTTGACAGGTAAAACTTTTTTCCCTTCTACAAGAGTGGTGAGAACTGTTTGCTTTCTCCACTGACTTTTTTTTTTACACCTTAAATAACTTTAGCCACCTAGTAAACAAGGTTTACAACTGAACATTGGTGTTGGCTGATAAACAGAACATGGTGGACCATTTGGTGGCCAGGGTCAATTTTAAGGTGTCAACTGTGACTTCTCAAGGAGCATGGGAAGCAAGTACGTATTGAGGGCTTAGAGGTTGAGACTCCAAAGACACAGAACAAATTGTATCCAGGTGAAGCTACATTTTTTTCCTTCAAGTAATTCCTATGAAATGTTCACCCTCACCATCTCCACTTGACATAAATGAGATGTAAATAGGTTAATGTATAATCTTGCCCCAAAGAAATAGTATCTTCCAATATGTAGGGCACACATATCGACAAGCTTCTTTTCTAAGCAGGCCTGAGATTTTTCAAGCGAAAATCATCTGGGGTGGGGGTGGCAGGATAGGGACTTCCAGATGTATGCCCTCACTTCTGGCTACATTGAGCATGTCCTCCCCAGGGAACTGGTCCTTGGGTTCACTTCCTCTGAAGCTGGTCAGGGCACGTCTCCGAGAGCTCACCAGGCATGAAGGAACTGATTTCTAATTTTAGTTTCATGTGCAAAGGCATCCCACAGTGAAGCCAGGAGAAGACAGAGTTCCAAACTGGGTATCCGTAGCAGAGAGACTGGTCAGATTCAGGCTCTGAGATCTTCACAGAACTAGCCCCCAGCTTCAGACACACCTCAGGAAGGGACTGTCCCTCCATTTAATCCCAAATTTCATACTCATCTCCCCTCTCCAGCTGTAAGGTCTACACAACACCAAGTATCTGGATGGAAATGGGGCCTTTTGTTCACTCCCTAGATAATTACACAAAGCTTCAGGCACTGGTTCATGACTCCTGAAGAATCCTCATGAGCACGAGTACACACACACACACACTCTCTCTCTCTCTCACCCAAAATCCACCACCCTGAAAGGAGCCATTATAAATGTTTCATGTGGAACTTTCACAACCCATCAGACTCACCAGAGTTTTCAAATTAACTCCCTTTCTGCCCAAGGGGATCCCTCTGAAAAAGATTTCTCCAGCCTCAAACCTCCTCAAGAAAATTCTGAATTTGAAACAGAATGCAAATAATGCATTTTGACTCCCTAATCAACAAATGGGATCAACTTGAATTGATTAAGAACCTTTGAAATTAGCTGTCTTTAATTCTCTCCATGGTCTGCTGCTGGTACTCTGAAGGTAGGAGGGGCATTTATGTGTGTGTGTGCGTGTGTGTGTGTGTGTGTGAGCTGAAGTTGGGAAGTTTGGTCTCATTTTCTTTCGGAGCTCGTATAATGGTCTTTCCTTAAAAAAAAAACAAAAACCCACTTTTTATTTTAATGGTGACACAACTCTAAGAAAGCAGCATTCACCTAGTGCAATTATATGGCTTTTCGTGAAGTGCATTTCCAATAGTTGGCTGCATGAAACCTGCACAACTTTGCTGAAAAAAAAAGCCCATAAAATCTGAAATGAATGTATAAATAATATGCAACTGTCTAGACAGTATAGGTCACTTGCAAAGAGAGCAGGTCGGGAAAAAATTGTCCATCAGTCAGACAACCATAACTGATTCTGATGCTAAATAATGGTGGAGATATTCAGCATTCTCTCTATGTGAAAAGCTTCGCTGAGCATTCTGCTCTTCCCAAGCCAGTGGTCTTCTGCTTATCTAGTGCTTTATGCAGCCTTTGGAAAATGCACTTGCTATTTAAACATTAAAATTAATGCCCAAAGAATAGCAATTGAGCAAGGAGGGGGGGTTGCCACTGACCTGTGTGATTGGCCTTTGGTAAAGCAAAAATAGACCTTCTAGATCAACAATATGAGATTTCCATACCCACAGAATCTTAAACAGATGTAGTTATGGAAACTTGAGGCTAGCAAAAGACCCAAACACACACATGCAAATTTCATGGAACTTTTTTGTTCTCTAGTAACAACGCATAAGGAGAGATTCAGGTACTTAAATCTTGTATTTTTTTTTTTAAGCTATAATCATCTGTGTACATAGCAAAAAAAAAGAAAAAAAAAGGCATGAAACTCAACCAAATGTGTTAAACAATGATTACGGTCGTTTTTAGCACCCTAGAATGTGATAATCTCAGTAGCCACAGAGCAGGGCAGTGGCTGCTACCATTACTGCCCTCCCAAACTATGAACCTAGGCAAGGCTGCTCAGCTTGGGCCCAGGGGTGGGCACGACCACCAGCTGGCTCAGCAGCCCGATGGGCCCACATGCCCTTTGTGAAAGGAACCCAAAGCCAGGCTACCATGAATTAGTCCCAAGGCCCACAGGAGGAGGGGTCCTTGCTCACCTTGTGTGGGAGGAAGTTGGTGGGCAGACTGTTCTGAAGTGAGCAACCACATTCACCAAATGGGTCAGACCCTTAGGGAGGACAATGATAACAATACAATAAGTATAACAGCTGCCACTTACTAAAGGTCAGACACTGAGCGACCATAAAGGCCTGACTCTGGAAGACCCTTACAACAATGCTAGGGAGCTGCTCTGATGTATTATTCTCATTTTCATGGGAGAAACTTGAGGCTCAGAAAGGTTAAATAACTTGCCTGAAGGCAAACAGCAGTATGTGGCTGAGTGCCAGTTTGACTCCAGGTTCCTTAAAAGTGAAGCTCACCTCTTCACCTCTGTGATCTCTGGCCTCCCCAGCTGCCCCAACTTGGGGCCCACTTCTTCCTGAGATGCTCTGGGCACAACTCCCATGCGGCCAGCGCCAGGAGAACCTCTGCTTCTTGCAAGAAGCAAGATGCCTACTGTTACTGCACTGGTAGAAAGATAAAATCCAGACCTGGCTCTATTTCTTTTCTAAGCAGTTCTAAAATCTAATTATTTAAATATAATTTTTAAAAAGGCCATATAAATAATATGTATAATACTTCAGAAAACTTACGAATTTTTGCCTAACTAAAAAGTTTATGACATTTTGATTCCACTTGTTTGACTTAGTATGAATAGAGTGTTAGATTTCTAATTAAAAAAAAATAGATATGCAACAAACAACAGAGGTTTACTATATAGCACAGGGGACTACAGTCAATGTCTTGTAATAACCTATAATGGAAAACAACTTCAAACATAATATATGTGTATATGTATAACTGAATCACCCTGCTGTGCACCCGAAACATTGTAAGTCAACTGTGCTGTGTTTAGTCACTCAGCCGTGTCTGACTGTGACCCCATGGACTGCAGCCCGCCAGGCTCCTCTGTTCATGGGGGATTCTCCAGGCAAGAATACTGGAGTGGGTTGCCAAGCCCTCCTCCAGGGTAAGTCAACTATACTTTAAAAAACATATACATAAAGAAAGAAAAGGCCGGGGGTTCGGGTGCTGTCAAGAACCGCACTGTTGGCGCTTGCGCAGAAGAGACTCCCGGCCTTCTGCTCGACCGACCTCCCTGGGCAATGGGAAGAGAAGGGAGGCGGCCTTTCTGGAGAGATGTTGGTTCCAGAGCCGCGGAGAGGAGGGTGACGCCGTGACCACAAGGCGCGGCGTGTGGGCGCGGTCGGGTGCCGAGGCCCGCGCGCTGCTCCAGGACGAGGCCTGCGGGCCCAAGGCGGCGGCAGCGCGGGCCCAGGCGGGCTGGCGGCCGGGCAGACCGGGCGCGGCTGCGTCCTGCGCCCCGGAGCAGAGCGAGGCGGCCTTCCGGGGGCGAGGCTCCACAGGCCGGCACCGTCCAGCTGCGGCCACGCGCAGCCGCGAGCCGGAAGTGTCCCAGCGGCAGCTGCAGTGGCCGCGGGGTCTCGGTGAGCCCCGAGCCTCTGCTCTCTGGTGTACGAGGCTCCCTTCGACGCCCAGGCCGGCCTCTGCCAGGCCCGCTGCGGCTCCCTGCAGCCCCGCTGGACCCACTTCCTGGGCCGCATGCTGCATGTGGGCTTCGTGGGCCGCTGGTGAGTGCCGGGGCCTAGAAGTGCGACTGCGACCTCAGTGTCGACAAGCTCCTGCATCTGCCGGTACCTCTGGCCGGCGTGGAGCCCTACCTGCAGCGCTCAAGCGGCTCCTCCAGAGAAGTGCGGGCCTGTGGTGCTCAACGCCCTTAGACCAGGCGCGGTGGAAGGAGCAGGCTTGCAGAAGAAGAAGGACCAGCTGTCCCTGAGCTTGGCTCACCCTGTGGTGCCATCGGAGCTCGTGAGGTGAAACCCCAGCCCAGCCTGGGTCCGCACCGGGCTCTGAGTCTGGGTAGACGGCCGGCCTGCGATCCCACAGTTGGTGTGAGTGAGCTTCAGCTACAGTGATGGGAATAAATCATGTCCCATGTTCTCTCCCTGGGTTTTCACAAAATTAGGGGGCCCCTTCGCACTTGTTCCTTATGAGCTGATGCTAATTCAGAGCCTTCTTAGTCTGGGAGTTGGGGAGAACCATGTTCCATGCCATATTTATCACTGCCCCAGTGACTAAGGAGCCTTGCTGCTGCTGCTGCTAAGTCCCTTCAGTCGTGTCCGACTCAGTGCGATCCCATAGACGGCAGCCCACCAGGCTCCGCCGTCCCTGGGATTCTCCAGGCAAGAACACTGGAGTGGGTTGCCATTTCCTTATCCAAGGAGCCTTGGAGGGAAATAAACCTTTTTAAAATATTTTTTGGGACTCCAGAATCACTGCGGATGCTGATTGCAGCCATGAAATTAAAAGATGCTTACTCCTTGGAAGGAAAGTTATGACCAACCTAGATAGCATATTAAAAAGCAGAGACATTACTTTGCCAACAAAGGTCCATCTAGTCAAGGCTATGGTTTTTCCAGTGGTCATGTATGGATGTGAGAGTTGGACTGTGAAGAAAGCTGATCGCCGAAGAATTGATGCTTGTGAACTGTGGTGCTGGAGAAGACTCTTGAGAGTCCCCTGGACTGCAAGGAGGTCCACCCAGTCCATTCTAAAGGAGGTCGATCCTGGGTGTTCATTGGAAGGACTGACGCTAAAGCTGAAACTTCAGTCCTTTGGCCACCTCATGCGATGAGTTGACTCACTGGAAAAGACTCTGATGCTGGGAAGGATTGGGGGCGGGAGGAGAAGGGGACGACAGAGAATGAGATGGCTGGATGGCATCACCGACTTGATGGACATGAGTTTGAGTGAACTCCGGGAGTTGGTGATGGACAGGGAGGCCTGGCGTGCTGTGATTCATGGGGTTGCAAAGAGTTGGTCACGACTGAGCGACTGAACTGAACTGAAGTGGACTCCAGGGTTTTCCTGACTGAGGTATCACAGGTATGACTCCCACGCTCTCCTAAGAACTTTCAGATTTTCGTTTTAGAATTTGAACTGAAATGTATCCATTTCCAGAAGTAACGTATTTAAAAAAAATTTTTTTTAAATAATTGTAGTCTCAGAGGAAACTGGAAAAATAATTGAGACATCCTGGATACCCTTCCCTCAGCTTCCCCCAAATGGTAACCTTTTATATCAGCAGTACCAGACCAGGAGATTGACATTGGGTTGACTCTTTTGATTTTACATGGAAACTTTTTGCAGAGACAACTTGCTTTTCCCTAAAGTGACTTGGAGGGATAAAGTATTTTCTGATCTGAAAATCAATATGGAATCAAAGCTTCTGGTCATGTTACACTTCAAGCATCCTGAAAACACAGAATTCTATGGAAAGGAATATGTTGATGTACATAGCTGGGTTATAATCATACTTGTAAAATATTAGAGGAATGAGATGAACTCTCACCCACATGACCTGTGGTTAGTTAATAAACCAAGAGAAACAACAGCAAAAGGGGACCATGAAGACAAAAGTGCTTAAAATGCATAAAAGTCACAAACCTGCTCAACATCCACTAGATGCTAAAGATCTTTTGTAGCCCATCTTCACACTTTACCTAGAGGGAAACTGAGGCTGAGAGAAAGAAAAGGACATGTCCTATGTCATCCAGCCAGTGATAATTAAACCTGGACCCTGGATCCTCCCATCTCAGTTCTGAACCATTTCTATATCAGGAATGAATCAGAAACCATGATGCTTCTTTTTGGTCCTTCTCATGATTTTCCAACTGGGAGTAGGTAAGTGTGTCCATCTAAGATGCATTTGATCAGCTTTTGTGTTTTGGTATTCAGGCTGTCACAGTTAATGTCTTTGTGCCTTTTAAAATAATATGCAAGTGAGAAATGCAATGACTCTGGGTGGTTCTTTCCTGGAAGACAGGTTCTTTCCTTTTATATTAAATACAATCCTTTATGTGAAAGGGTTTTGAGAAGGTTAAAAAGTGCTTATAGACCTGAAAGGGGTTACTATGGAGAAAGCATTTATGAGGCTGGGTGGTTAGAACTGAAAAGTGAAAACAATTTCCTTTAAAAACTGCCAGCGGACATTCTGGAACACCAATCTCAGTAAAAATCTCAAAAAACCTTTTGGTTTTAAATTTGTCAGAAGCGCCCTTGCTCAGCCCCTCTCACCAGGAGCAGTGGCGGCTGGCCCTGATCACTCGAGGCCTCTCTCTGCCGTCTCTCTCTCTTCCAACAGGCAGAGGTCTCCACCAGGTTGGCCCCCAGACCCGGGCCATTTTATCCTCCCATCCCTTCCTTCTGGGCTGCCAGTGTTATTTATTTTTAATGCCTTTGATTCATTTCCCTCTTGTTTTGACCGAGCAAACAGCACACATCTGCTGCCACCAGGAGGTGTCAATAGTTCATACTGCTCAATTTGTATGCCCCAAACCCACTGTAGGACTGATTTTTTGCCATGCCTGTATCTCAAGTTTCAATTTCAAAGTATTATGCTGCGTTCTTGGCATTAAAGATTCATAGGTTGAATTAAAGATTTATTTTTTAAGGGGGGTACATTATTATAAGGCAAATCACGTTCTTTTCATTTTAGACACATTGGCTATTACGATTTCATCATTTTTGCTAAAAGCTCAATTACATCAATATCGCTCGAGACCCTCCAAACACTAAGCAAGAAGCCAGGCTTCTCAGCAGCCAAGTGCTTGTTGCCTTGGAAGGATTAACTTTTCTAAGAATGAATCCCATCCATCCGATGCAGTTATCTCCCTAATAAAAAGCTGATGGAGTTACCCCTCTGCTTAAAATCTCTGCTGGCTTCCTGTTGCTTACAGAATGAAGTTTACGCTCCTTCTGTCTTACAAAGCCTTCCACAGACTGGGCCCAACCTGCCTTTCACAATTCCCGGGGCACATACTGCTTTTCTTCACACTGAAGAAGACCAGACCCTACCAAAATGGCTCATCTTGACCATAGGAGGCCCCCCTCACACTGCAACCTTACTTCAAGACTTTGGTTCAATGATACCCAAGTATCTCTCACCCTAGGGCAGAATGCTAACACAGGAGTCCATGTGCCTCTACAATTCAACTTCCTGGGCTATATTGTAAAATATCTATATGTCCATTCCTCCCCTCAGACTGAATTCCCAAAGATAAGAATTGAGGATTTTTCCTGTCTGTAACCCCAGGGTTCACCAGAGGGCCAAGCATACTCCATAAAGATTAGTAAGTGAATAAATAAAGAGTTAAATGCATGAATTTAGCAGCCCAAGAACTCACAGGCATCTTGATCAACAGAACGTGACAACAAAATCAATGACAGCTTCAGCATTTCGGGTTTTATATTCAGTATGTATAGAGAAAGCAAGTATGTACAGGGAACAGTCAACTTCCCTACCTTTACTAAGGCTTCTGAGACAGGCTTTGACTACAGTAAGTGCTCAGAAAATTATCCAAGTGGTCCCAGACTTTTGTGGAGACCAGAGCTTCTGAAATGGGTGTGTTGAACAGAGGGCAGGCGTTTGGACAAGAAGAAAAACGCCATGAAATGGGTGACAACCACATGGACTTGTAGGCGAGCAGGAAAGGGGCCATTCTTAGCAGGAAGGAGTAGCAGACTTTCCGTTGTTAAGGGTGATGTAAGTGACAGGACAGGGACCTCTGGTGAGGGGGTAGGCATGATAGAAACAGGGATTTCTAGAAAAAGTCAACCATGACTTTCCTGACTTAGAAGCAAGAAGAGTGGCTCCTTTGTAGGATGAAGGCACCTTTTTTCAGGGACTCAATTCTGATGGAAGTTTCAAAATGCTGTTTTGAACCGTGAGGCGAAAGGGCAAGGATAAAATGTGTGGAAAGTGGACAGCTATTCCCTAACGCTGCTGGTCCCTTTCTCCCCTCCCCTCGCTCTGTCTGGTTGGCCTGAGCGTGGCTTGACTACTCCTGGCTCTCTCTCAGGTCTGTCTGCCTGGAGGGGGCGTTTCCTCTTGCTCCTGCATCCACAGGACGAGTTGTCTGGGGCCTGGCATCTCCTTTCTGGAGACAGGTTGGAAAACCCTTTCTATTTGTCTGAACTCATGAGATTTCTCAGATGGGAGACGGTGACCCTATCTGCCATTGACCTAGGGCAGGTCGACGTTGCTTTACAAAGGGGCAGTCCTAAGACCTTGTCTCGGAGGAGAGAGAGAGAGGCAAGATGTGAAAACCCAATTTCTGAGCCACAGATTCCAACCACATTTTCTAATCGAGTGATGTTATGTGACGTGACGTGAAAGTCGCTCAGTCGTCTCCAACTCTTGGAGACCCCATGGACTGTACAGGGGTACAGTCAGAATTCTCCAGGCCAGATGCTGGAGTGGGTAGCAAATTAAGTGAGGCCAGCAATAAAGATGATATTTTGATCTTCATCTATCTGATGCTTATAGATATTTCCTCATTGATCCTGAAATTTGAAGGTAAATTTGCCACTTCTAAAAACCCAACACGTTGCTTATATTCTTTTAGCTCTGAATTAAGTGATGGGCTCTTGGACCACTCACTGGAGGAACTCAGGGAAAAAACCGTTTCTTCAGCTGAGACTTCCCGTATAGGGCTTCTGCCTCGTTTGATCTGAAGTGGGATATCCATTTACGGTTTTGGGGGAGAATTCTGAGTTTCACAGTAGCTGGAGGTATCAGCCAAACCAAAGGGTGACAACATCCGTCCTACCAGAATGAAACATACAGCCTTTGTGAACTGCAAGCTGAACCGAATCCAACTGCTTATCATACTCAACCTGAAATAAGCAAAGTTTTACCAAAAAAGCAATAAGGCACACCTTGAAGACATTGCAGGTTTGGTTCCAAGCCACAGCAATAAATTAAATATGACAATAAACTTTTTGGTTTCTCAGTGCCTGTAAAAGTTACCTTTACATTATACGGCAATATATTAAGTATGTGATAGTGTTATGTATAAAAACAAAGTTATTGTTGTTTAGTCACTCAGTCGTGTCCAGCTCTTTGCAACCCCATGGACTGTAGCCCGCCAGGCTCCTCTGTCCATAGAATTCTTCTGGCAAGAATACTGGAGTGGGTTGCCATTTCCTTCTCCAGGGGAACTTCCCAACCCAGGGATTGAACACGTGTCTCCTGCATTGGCAGGCAGATTCTTTACCACTGAGCAAGGTAAATACCTCATTTAAAAACACTATTGCTAACCATTCTCTGAGCCTTTAGGGAGTTGTAATCTTTTTGCAATAGTAACATCAAAGATCACTGATCACTGTAACAAGTACGATAATAATGAAAAAAGTTTGAAATATTGTGAGAATTAGCAAAATGTGACTCAGAGATCACAGGTGAGCAAATGCTATCGGAAAAATGGTACCAGTAGTCTTGTTCGATGCAAGGTTGTCACAAACCGTCAATTTGTAAAAAACATAGTATCTGCAAATGTCAATAAAAGGAAGTGCAATAAAACAAAAATATCTGCAGAGAGATACTAAAGGATCATTCAGACAGAACTGAACTAGCTATTTTCTTAAAAAAATCAAAAGACCTCACCTACTGCATCAAAAGAAAATCAAAGCTTTAAAACATTTTCTGAATCGAAATGATAATTCATTCTGTTCAAGTATCGAATATCTATCAGGTAATTTTTTTCCCAGCATAGAAAAATATTCAGTAAACTCAGCCATGGTTGTTGCTTCCCTCTCATCCTTTTAATTTCTCTCTGTTAAGTTATCTTCCCTTTTGGTTACCACCTTTCAATTCTGTTTCATCTTTCATAGTATATATGCATGTGTATTTAATTGCACTGAGCAACTTTAGCTGTATGCAACAAATTCCAGTAAATTCTGGTCTCATTTTTATTCTCTTACAAATATTTTCTAATTTTTCTTGTTATGGCTTCTTAGATACACTCATCATTTAAACGTGCACATATAATTTCCAAATAGGTGGGATTTTAAGTATCTTTAATGTTAATCTCTTCATTTGATACTGACTTCATTTGATACTTCATTTAAATACTTTCTTTTCTGCAATCACCCTCTGTGTTTTCTTTAGTCTAACTTTACTGAGGGTTTCTATGGCTAAGTTGAAGTTGGTAAATGTCACATTGTACTTGAAAATATATGAGTTATTTTCAAATACCTTTTGATGTTGGTTTCTAACATAATTCCACAGTGATAAGAGAATAGACTCTGTATGATTTCAGTACCTTAAGACCGTGAAATTTTTGCATCTTGTTTCATGCCCTGGATGTGTTCCAGTGTCTGCTAGTTTACAGTCTATGGGAACTTGAATAGAGTTTGTATCCTAGTGTTGTGTGAAAATTGTATAAATCTTAATTACTTTGAGTTGGTTTATAGTGCTTTTCAGGTCCACTATATCCTTCTACTTTTCTGTATATTCATTCTATTAATTTTTGAGAGTTTGATATTGAAACTCCAAATAAAAATCTTAATTTATCTGCTTAAAAAAAGAACAAATAGCATATAAGCATGAATGACCAATAAAAATAGTCAAAAGATTTTATCTATGTTGGTACAATAGTTCATGTTTTCTCAAAGAAGAAATTGTGAAATTCATGGCTGAAGCACATATAATGATGGAATTTCCTCTTCTAAGACACCTTAAAGGATTTGTGAAGGATGATCTTTTAATAGATTGTAAGTAGATGAAACCTGTTCCATTGCTCTCCAGGTAGTTCGCCTCTGGGTCTTCTAGTCTTGGCTTGTACACCGCTCAGTAGAGTGGCATTTATATAAGAGGGTTGGAGAGCTGTATGCCGGTTTGATTATTTGTTCATCAGCTGATTCATTCGTTCATTCCTTCAACGAATATCCAGTGACCCCCTCTGTGATAGTCCCACAGAATAAATAAGTCATAGCTCTCCTTTGAGTTCACAGATTAATAGTGACAACAGGAACATCAGTGGGTAAATCATAGAATGAGGGTTACAGAGAGGTAACAAGGAACTCTGAGAACTCTTTATGTTTCTGATTAATGGTAATGCTCGTTTCTTTTATCCTTAGATGAAACATCTATTTCCAGAGAATTCTAGTTCAAGGAAGTAAGCTGATCAACTCTATTCAGCTGCAGCCTGTCATTCGGGAGGTACTTTGAAACCTCCCAAGGACTTCTGAACGGTGTCAGCTACACAACTGTTGGTAGGCTGGGCTATGGTTAAAAATGACATGAAACAATAGCCTAGGCCGACTGCATAGGTGCACTTATTTGGAGCCAGGGAGTTTTCAAAGCACCTTAAGTCAGTGTACCTAAGCACCCTGGGAGGTTGGTTCTTTTGTAATCCTTGTTCATAAATGATGCATCCAAGCCACAGAGAAGGTGAGCAATGCCTCTGAGCACACAGTTTATAAAGTATTGAGCATATACTTTTATTTACTCAGTGGAATGTAACCTTGAGAGCTTCTCTTGAATTAGCTTCCTGCCATAGGTTCCCTCTCTATCTCCTTCTCTCATAAAAATCATGTGCAAGGGACTTCCCTGGCAGTCCAGTTGTTAAGAGTTTACCTTCCAGTGTAGGGGGGTTGTGTGTTCAATCCCTGGTTGGGGAGCTAAGATTCCACATGTCTCGTGGCCAAAAAAAAAAAAAGCAAAACATAAAACAGAAGCAATATTGTAATAAATTCAATAAAGACTTTAAAATGGTCCACATTAAAAAAAATTCTTTTAAAAATGTGCAAAATTTAAAAGCAACCAAAATAAATGGGCTTCTTGAGTTTCAGTGTTCTAAATTTAATAGAAGCTTTCTGTTTTCTCAAAACTTGCACTTTTTATCTTCTATGAATACTCTCATTTGAGTCTAAAACACACAGCCTATATTTTTAAAAGGGCAGCAACTTGGAATCTAATAGATAAAAATTTATAAAAAGTATTAATTATATAAAAGTAATAATCAAATCTTTCTTGCAATGTGACAAACTAAATCTGAAACAAAATCAGTAAAGTTTAGGCCCCTGAATTCATTTAAGAAATACACACATAAAGTAACTGCAAAATCATAGGTTATTCAAGAAAAACCTTAAGAACAAGGCCTTCCCTTGCTTATCAAAGATAAAAGAAAAAAGATTTATTGAACCCTAGTGAAATAAAGATTTGAGCATTCATTCTGCCTGAGGGACCGTTTCTTAGTTTTCATGCCTAAAATTCTCACAACGGAGACAGTCCTTTGAATTAAAATGTTGTCTGCAGAAAGCCCCCATACTCTACATGTTACCTAAGAGGAGAGAAAACTTCTTGTAACATATTAGCATCTTGTGATAAATTATAACTGCTTAATTTGTCAAATTAGCCAACTACAACCTCAGAAAGCATTCAGCAGAGATATAAAAGAATAGGACTCAGCAAAAGTGAATTTTAATTGATGGTGAATCGTTATGGCTTCTCATGGATTTTTGAAAATACTTTCTTATTGATTTGTAAGAACTCTTTATATGTTAGTGAAAATCTGCTGCTTTTGCCCCTTAGCATTCCTTTTCCCGTCTTCTGATAGCAGAATCACTCTGTATTAAGAAGAATGCATTCCAGGTAGTTGGTGTGTCTCTGACCTACCCCTTTCCCTACCACACGGGCAGCACATGATCCATGCCTGGCCAGAAACCTCAGTGGGTAACACACTAGAATCTCAGAACAAGAGAGAGACAGGAGCGAAAGAGAAAGAAACTTTGCTTCAGCCACAGGGGGTTATTCAGTGTTGGACCTGTGACCCAAACTGGGTCAAAATCCTTCTAAAATATTCTCTGCTGGAGCGATCATTAGGCTGGTAGGACAGGAGGCACTGGGCTCTAGGCAACCCACGTGGCTTGCTCATGATGGAAGCCTCTGGCTACTCCATCCCTGGGCTCTCCAATTATGGAAACTAGCAAATCCCCTTGTATGTTTCAGCAAGTCTGAGCAGGACTCTTCAGTTGAGAGCAACCATACAAAAATCACACATTGAAGATATTAACATTTGGTCTGTCACATATGCGGTAAGTGTTTTCCCCAATTGTTTGTTTTTTTTATTTTGCTTAAGGAGATTTCTGTCATATGGCAGTTTTTTGTTTTTAAGGGGTCATTCTTTTCCCTCTTCAGTGTCTAGCTTTGATGATATACTTCAAACAGCCTCCTTAAATTCCTTCTCTAACCAAAATTAACAAATAGTTATCTATTTTTTTTTCTGGTAGTTTTCTGGTTTTGTCTTTGCATTTAATCTTTAATCTATCACAAATTTTTATTGTAAGATGTATAATTCATTTTTATGTGATTATAGAGTCATTTGTCCTAACCTTATTTGGTGAACAATCCAATTTTTTTCCTGGCTATTTCAATTTACCTTTGCTGCTGCTGCTAAGTCACTTCAGTCATGTCCGACTCTGTGTGACCCCATAGACGGAAGCCCACCAGGCTCCCCCGTCCCTGGGATTCTCCAGGCAAGAACACTGGAGTGGGTTGCCATTTCCTCCTCCAATGTGTGAAAGTGAAAAGTGAAAGTGAAGTCGCTCAGTCGTGTCCGACCCTTAGCGACCCCCGGACTGCAGCCTACCAGGCTTCTCCATACTTTGTCCCAATTCATAGTCATGCTTTGGTTTTTGTCTTGGCTCTCTATTGTCTTCCATCAAGGTACCCCTCTTCCTGTACCAGTTCTGCACCTACATAAATTAATGGATTCTTGGGGAATTCCTTAGCAGTCCAGTGGTTAGGGCTCTGCATTTCCACTGTGAGGGGTCACGGGTTTGATCCCTGGTTGGGAAACTAAGATCCTGTATGCCTTGTAGACTGGCCAAAAAAACCCCAAACAGATTATTATACCTGCTAGAAGAAAGTTCACTCTTCTACTGGCTATTCTTACACATTTGATTCCATATTAGTTTTAGAATCTCTTTCTTCCAAAGTTCATAAAAACTTTGCTGGAATTTGCTTGGGTCTGGATATGTGTATGAACTTACAGAGAAGTCCATCCATGTGAAGATGTGCTGTTTTTGCTGTGTTTAGTCGCTCAGTTGTGTCCAACTCTTTGCGACGCCATGGACTGTAACCCACCAGGGCTTCTCTGTCCATGGGGATTCCCCAGGCAAGAATACTGGAGTGGGTTGCCATGCCCTCCTCCAGGGGATCTTCCCAACTCAGGGATGAAACCCAGGTCTCCTGCACTGCAGGCAGATTCTTTACTGTCTGAGCCACCAGGGAAACCCTCAAATTATTAAAGTGATTTTTATGTTCATCAGTAGAATTTAATAATTTTGCTTACTTTGGTCCTGGGCATTTTGTATTTTTGTTAATCTCTAAAACAATATTGTTTGAGCGATTATGTTTTTTAAATAGTGTTTACTGTTATATAGGAAAGCTACTGAAGTGACTTAGCAGCAGCGGCAGCATTGGCTTTACAGTTAGGATGGTGAACCCTCTTGGTTCCAATAATTCTCTGTATTTCTTGGGTTTTTCAGCTGCACAGTTCCAACAACTGAAAATAACAGTATTTTAGGCCACCTCCTTTCTCATACAGAAATATTATATTTTATTTTCACTGTTTATTTTGATGAGCACTTGCGGAATCTTGTTAAAATTATTATCACCTATAATAGGACATGTAGATCTAGCTTCCAATTATAATGATAGATCCTTGTGGGTTTCAGTACTAAGATATTGACTTACTTGTTTGAGATTATATATATGATAAATTGTTACACCTGGGTTAAAAAGGTATTCTATTCCAATATTACTAAGTTTTTTCTTTTTTGCCTTTTATTTGTTTTTCATTGAGGCAGAAGAGATACAAGTGAGGGGAAAAAAACTCACAAAAACACCCAGTCATCAGAAAAATATTAACTAAAACCATAATGGTATGGTACAGTTATTACTGTACACCCACAAAATTTTAAAATGCTGACAATACCAGATGTTAATGGCAATGTGGAGTGATCAGAGTTTGACATCTGTGGTAGAAATTTTAAATCATATAGCCATTTGAAAGACACTGAAATTTTTTGTAAAGCTAAACATACATTTACTCTATGACCTGGTAATTCGATGCCTAGTTATATACTTAAACAGAAGCACTTGTTATTTATTGTCTTTTTAATAGTGGCCATTCTAATAGGTGCGAGGTGGTATTTCATTGTGATTTTGATTTGCATTTCTTTGATGATTATTGATGCTGAACACCTGTACCCGTTGGCCATCTGTACGTCTTTTTTTTGGAGGAAAAAAAATTCAATTCAGGCCCTTTCCCAGTTTTTAATTGTTTTGTGTGTGTGTGTGTGCTGAGTTGTATGAATGTTTTGTATATTTTGGATATTTATCCATTATTAGAGGTATTGTTTGCAAATATATTCTCCCATTTGGTAGTCTGCCTTTTTGTTTTGTTGAGTTTCCCTTCACTGTCCAGTGCTTTTTAGTTTGACACAGCACCATTTGCTTATTTTTGCTTTTGCCTCCCTCAACTGAGAAGACATACCCCAAACCAGTTCTTCTAAGTGTGTACTGTCTGTTTTTCTCTAGAAGTTTTATGGTTTCAGGTCTTACAGTTAAGTCTTTAAGCCATTTTGAGTTTACTTTTGTATATGGTATGATAAAGTAAACCAGTTTGACTTCATGCATATAACCGTCCAGGTTTCACAATACTGTTAATTGAAGAGGCTGTCTTTTCCCCACTGTATATTCTTGCCTCCTTTGTTGTAAATTAACTGGCCATATAAATATGAATTCATTTCCAGGCTCTCTTTTCTGTTCCATTGATCTGTGTGTCTGATTTCATGCCAGTACCATACTGTTTTGATTACTGTATCTTTGTAGTATAAGGAATAAGGAAGTATGATGACTCCAACTTTGTGCTTTGTTCTTCTTTCTCAAGATTGTTTTAGCTATTCAGGGTCTTTTTTGTTTCCACACGAATTTCAGAATTATTTGTTCTAGTTTTGTGAAAACTGCCATTGGTATTTTGATAGGGATTGTACTGAATCTGTAGATTGCCTTGGGTAGTATGATCATTTTAACAGCATGTCAACATGTATTCTTTTAGTCCATAAGCATGTAATATCTTTCCATTTGCTCATGTTGTCTTTAATTTCTTTCATCAAAGTTATAATTTCCAAGTACAAGCCTTTTATCTCCTTGCTTAGATTTATTCCTAGGTATTTTATTCTTTTTGATGCAGTTGTTAGATTATTTTCGTAATGTCTCTTTCTGATAGTTTGTTCTAAGTGTATGAAAATGCAACAGGTTTCTGTGTATCTTATATCCTGCAAATGTACTGAGCTTATTTATTAGTTCTAATAGTTGTTTGGTGATGTCTTTAGGATTTTCTATACAGATGGCCTTTGAACAAATGTGAGTTTGAACTGCACAAGGCCACGTGGATTTTTTTCAATAAATGTACAAAAATCTATGTGCAAGAGTTGTATTGAAGTGAATAGCCTGTTCTTACACAGGCATCGATGACATTTAATATAAAATTAATAATGTGCTAGTTTTCTTACTGTTTTATATCTTTTTTTCCAAAGGATTACCTTACTGTACAGTGTGTTTCTCTCTCTCACAATTGGAGAAACTGCATATCAGTCTATCATCCCAGGTAAGTGTTTTTTTGTTGTTGTTGTTAATAAGGTAACAGTGTTTCCAATACTGTATTATGAATATGACTGTAATACTGTATACCATAAAACTTTTTTAACAGTTCATTCATTAATATATAGATCAGGCTTATTGTTTGTTGTTTAGTTGCTAAGTCCTGTTCGACTCTTTGCAACCCCACGAACTATAGCCCGTCAGGCTCCTTTGTCCATGAGATTTTCCAGGCAAGAACACTGGGATGGGTTGCTGTTTTCTTCACCAGGAGATCTTCCCGACCCAGGGATCAAACCCTCATCTCCTGCGTGACAGACAGATTCTTTACCATTGAGCAACCTGGGAAACCCCATAGGTTAGGCAACCATGAAGCAATTGTATAGGTTACACTAGGCCAACATAAAGCAATCATGTTGCTGCTTCCTTGTTATCAGTGCAGAAATTGTTATACCTGAAAATAAATGTGAATTTGTCTTTTCCCTTTCCATGATATTAGTAATATGTGTAATATTTACTGTGTTTTGTATCATATAAGCCAGTATTGATATGGGTGCCAAAAGTTCATCTTGTAAATGAATGACATAAACTTAACAGTACTGAAAAATTCAGTACTATACTGTTCATGGGGTTATCCAGGCAAGAATACTGGAGTGGGTTGCGATGCACTCCTCCAGGGAATTTTCCTGACCCAGGGGTTAAATGAAGTTCTCTTACTTCTCTTGCATTGTCAGGCAGATTCTTTACCACTAGCGCCACCTGGGAAGCCCATGTATTTTCACTTTCTTATGCTTTTCTTGGTGGCACTAGTGGTAAACAACCCGCTTGCCAATTCAGGAGATGTAAGAGACCCAGGTTTGATCTCTGAGTAGGGAAGATCCCTGAAGAAGGGAATGGCAACCCACTCCAGTATTCTTGCCTGGAGAATTTCATGGATAGAGAAGCCTGGAGGGCTATAGACCATAGGGTCGCAAAGAGTCAGACACCACTGAAGTGACTTAGCATGCATGCATGCATGCTTTTCGCAATAGCATTTTCTCTAGCTTACTTAATTGTAAGAATACAGTATATATACATGTAACATGCAAAACATGTGCTAATTGACTGTTTATGTTATTGGTAAGGCTTCTAGTCATCAGTAGGTTATTGATAAATTTTTGGAAAGTCAAAGGTTATACACAGATTTTCAACCATGAGGAGAATTGGGTTCCCAGCCCTTGTATTGTTCAAGGGTCAGCTATTTGTAGTATCGTGTCATCTCCCAAAACTGGCAATTTTGCATCCTTCTTGCCAATTTAGGTTCTTTCTATTTCTTGTCTGATTGCTGTGGCAATCCAAATTCCCTCTAATACCTCACTTTTGCAGCTTACAGAGTTCTAACTTCCCACCAGGGCAAAAACTAGCCCTGCTATTTTCCCTTTTGATCCTCCTCTTCCCTAACCCTTGGATTCACATGTTCCTAAGTCTCTCCCAGCCTCAGCACAACAAACTTCTTAAGTCAACTTGGAATTTTAGTTAAACACCTATTTTATCCTGTATTTCTTGAGATTATCTACAGAGGAAAAAAAAAAAGAGAAAGTGATATTTAAAAAGTAGAGTGGAATCAAGATTATTAAAGCAGGTGGTTTGATTTTTAATTTCAGGTTTAACATCCCCTGCAAAACATACACACATAGAATCTTTGGTCAAAAAACCAAAACAAGTGGCATAATAAAGGTAAGGGTGTTTTTTTTGTTGGTTTAATTTTTAAAATTTTATTATTGGGTTATGACTGCTTTACAGTGTTGTGTTGTACAGCAAAGTGAATCAGCTATATGTGTACATATCCCCTTCTTCTTGGCTCTCCCTCCCACCTCCCCAACCCACCACTCTAGTTTATCACAGAGCACTGAGCTGAGCTCCCTGTGCTGCACGGCAGCTTCCCACCAGCTATCTGTTAGAAGAAGGTACAAGGATAATTTTTTTTAAATGCAAGTATGGTAAATTTAATGCTACAGACTCTAGTGGAAGCCCTCTTACAGCCTTACCAACTCAGTGTAAAGTCTTCTGAAATCAGCCTTCTTAACTTCATTTTGTCTCATTTACTTTATTTTTCTTCCTTCTCAGAAATATTAAGCTTCTGGTCACTTTGCCCCAGATGGCCTCTTAGCTTCGTGATAAATATTGTCAACTCAGGCGACACTTAATACATTGTTACAAATTTTGTAATCTCCAGGTAATCTCAGATCCTACCTGTAACAGGGTTCTATATAGACCTAAGTTTTAAATTTTTGAAACTGGAAACCTATCACCTTGAGTCACAGACATTGTTGAATACAAGGATGGGATATGGAATTGGTGTTGGAAAAGAACTTTTCCCTTTTTTTTCAGGGAAGTCCCATTTAAAGGTTGTTGTAAGGCACCAGTGTTCGTAGGACATACATGCACCCATTGTTCTTGGCAAAAGTACTGCATCCACAGAGTTAACAAAAGTGTAGACACTTCTTCTTGAGGAGTGAGGGCTGCACTTGGTGATATATGTGGTGTGTTTGAACAGCACTGTGCCCCTTGGGAGTTATAAACCTCTTTTCTCATGAAATCTGGATGTAGACTGATACTTGCTTAAAAAATCACTTTGTTTTTTCCCTTCCTGGGAGATGTGTCTATGATCTAACCCAAACATTTCTCACAGGAGATTACAAATTATGCGGATGACCCAATTTCCCATTCATCATCAGGCGAAGAGATTGTGACAAGATACTGTATGGGTTTGATACAGGACTACCCACATTAGACTCTTAGGGTCCCATAGTGGTTTGGTCACTAAGTTGTGTCTGATTCTTGCGACCCCATGGACTGTAGCCTGCCAGGCTCCTCTGTTCATGGGATTCTCCAGGCAAGAATACTGGAGTGGGTTGCCATTTCCTTCTCCAAGGGATCTTCCTGACTCAGGAGTCGAACCCGGGTCTCTGCATTGCAGGCAGATTGTTTACCAGCTGAGCTACAAGGGAAGCCCAGGGTCCCATAGATGCTGTCATTTAAGACCAAATGACTTTGAGTCTGGAAATAGTCCTCCGGACTTCTGGGTTTGTCTTGTCCAGGCCATGAGAATTTAGTGTTGTGCTAATGAAGGAGCATGGCTCTTTTCCAGGAAGGGAAGAGGTCTTTTTGTTAGTAATCAGGCTGGAGCAAGGACGAAGGATGGTCTTAAACTTGAGGAAAGACATCTTCCTCTCTCTGAGGCCAAGTTGGGTCTGGGATCTAAGGAAAGAGTTTTCTTGGAGGTGGCAGGGATAGAAACAGCTTAGCCAAGTGGAGCTAGACCAGTAACCAAGATGAAGCCCTAAGTGAGGTCAGGGCTGTGCATTCAAGATGGGACATCTGTAGGGTGAACAAAAATTATTATAATAATTTTTTTGGTCCAGATTCGCCCAGGACTGATATAATTTTCAAACTAAAATTTCTGGAGAACTCCTTCTTTAAAGAAAAAATTTTGAAGTTTTTATTGGAGTGTAGTTGCTGTTCAATGTTGTGTTACTTTCTACTGCACAGGAAGTGTATCAGCTATATATATATATATATATACATTTCCCCTCTTTTTTGGATTTCCTTCCCATTAAGGTCACCACAGAGCACTGAGTGGATTTCCCTGTGCTATACAGTAGTTTCTCATTAGTTATCTGTCTTATCGTTGTTGTTCAGTCTCTAAGCTGTGTCTGACTCTGCACGCCCATGAACTGCCACATGCCAGGCTTCCCTGTCCTTCACTCTCTCCCAGAGTTTGCTCAAACTCATGTCCACTGAGTCAGTGATTCTATCCAACCATCTCATGCATAGCATAAATAGAGTGTCTATATCAATCCCAATCTCCTAATTCATCCCCATTTTCTGGGCAAATTAGGATGCTTGGCTGACCTAGCTGTTAATCAAATGTTCCCCTTTGTGTTGTACTATCGATGTCCCCAAGATTTCAGTAAAAACTGATTGGAGGTCCAAGCTGTGCTCTGGGGAACCTTTATCCCCCCTCCCTTTGGAGGGGCACACATCCATGTGTGAGGAGAGAGCAGTGGCTACCTGCCTTAAACGTGACTCCTCAAATGTGGTAAGAAGCAGTCAGTGGAGACATGGAGCATTAACCTGGACTGGTTAGGGCTTCCCTGGTGGCTCAGAGGTTAAAGCGTCTGCCTCCAATGCGGGAGACCCGGGTTCGATCCCTGGGTCGGGAAGATCCCCTGGAGAAGGAAACGGTAACCCACTCCAGTATTCTTGCCTGGAGAATCCCATGGACGGAGAAGCCTGGTAGGCTACAGTCCACGGGGTCGCAAAGAGTCGGACACGACTGAGCGACGGAACGGAACGGAACGGTTAGAAGAACACGTCAGCAGTCTTCACAGGTCCCAAGGGAAAGATGGGGGAGGTGACAGTGATGGGATGAAGGCTGGACCTCTTGTCAGGGCATAAACTATTATTTGAGTATTGAAAGGAAGTCTTGACCTTGAAGCTGGTAAACTTGGGGACATCTGGGTTACATATATTTCTAGACATCTTCCTGTATTGTATGGAAAAACACATGCCAACCTCAGAATTGATTTTTCCATTCATTTCCTTGGTACCAAATATATAAGTGACAGTTTTCATTCCTAATGCCAGGTGTTCCAGTATAGAATTGCCTATGCATTAAGCTCTTCTTCAGTGGAAAAAATGAGATAGCAGTCTTAAGACCCACCCCCTGCACTTCCGAGTTTTAGGACCTTAGGAAAATTTCTTAAGTCTTCAAAACATCACTTTCTCCATGTCTTCCAGTCTTTCAGGATTACCCAGAATTACATGAGAAAATTTCTATCAAGCAGGGTCACCACATTAAGAAATCTGTGAACCCTTGCCACATTGCCTTTGTTGGCTCCTTCCTCCATAAAATAGGGTTAAAAGACAAATCATTATCATAATAATTTTAAATTTTATTATATGAATCAATAATATATTAGTATATTTATTGTATGAATTGATAATATATTTGTTATAATAATTTAAATTTTATTATATGAATTAATAACATTAATATACAAATGCATTTAAATTTTATCATATGACTCGATAATGCATTAATACAATTATATTGTTATTATATTCATTGTTTTCATCTGATTTTAAAAGACATTAAAACATCCCTGTTGCCCTAGACACTGTGCCCCATTGTGGCCTGCGAGTCAGCCCTGATGTCCAGTTCCTGGATGAGCACTCAGTCGGTCCTCCACAATTTTTATTCCCTTTCTCTCCCATCGCACGTCAAAAGGAAAAAAAAAATTTTTTTCAAAAACGTCAAGTGGCAAATTAAAATTCAAGAAATCAAGTCAAAAGAAAATGTTCCCCAAGCCAGTGGATATCTGTAACAGCAGGTTTCACTTATAGTGAATATCACTTTACTGCTTTTAACAAACTTCAAAGAAAATGTTGTAAGGCCATTCATTCTACATGTCTGTTTCACATCAGTCACAATTATACCCCAGCTTCACTTCTCTCCCCTTGCTATACCTCATAAATTGTGTAACTAGAATGTAGTGTATGGATTACATTAGGAATTGTCAGAAGCAGCCTGATAGTAGGCATTTGCAGTCGCCCTCCCTCTGGCTTCTCTGAACCGCTCTGAAGGTATGTTTAATACACTGCACCCACAGTAACAGGGGACAGAAACACAGATCAGGGAAGGGGGCTCAACATTCTTAGCAGCCCTTCCAGTGAACTGAAATTGCCACTGCAGTGTTTGAACGATAGCCCTGCAGTTCTGTGACAGAGGTGTCCGCTTACCTGTTGAACTGTCATACAAAAATGAAAATTGCCACTGAGAGTGAAACCTTGCTTGTGGTAGGCAGGAGCAACTTGGGTTTCCAGAGCAGGTTCACTGGGCCTGGCAGTGAAGAGTGAGATATCCTTTAAGAAACACTCTCTGCCAAGTGCCTGTCCACGCAGGAAATGTCTCTAAGCTTTCAGCTTGATTGTCTTCTGCTCTTCTCGCTTATGGGGAAGACCCCTGGGTGTCAGCCGCCATCCTTCGCATAAGGAAACAACTACAGAGATGAAATGGCAAGCTGGGGCCTCTCTGGCAACCATTTGGACCGCAGCAAGAGAAATTCACCTCCTCTCCAGCCTCCCCACCTCCCATCATGGGTCCTTTCTCCTCACGTTGTAAAGAACCAAGGAAGTGACTCATCTGCGCCCGGCAACTTTTTCTGTTTGAAAGATGCAGTTAAAAAAAAAAGTTATATGGTCATAGAATACAGATTCCTTGTTCTAAATGAAAGAGCTTTAGTAGATTTATATTTATCACTCCTGTTGCATTTATAAGATCATTGAAATTCAAGACTGTATCATTTGTCTTGCATTGTTAGGGAGAGAGCTGCTTCCCACATGTGGCTTTTCTTGATAACCCAAGCTTTCTACCCTTTGAAGCACCAGCACTTGTTAAAACTGAATCTTTTTTTTTTTTCTTGATAGAAAAATGTCCAAAATGTTACACATGTCTCCCAGGCTTTTAAAACAGACTTCCCTGAAATATAATTTAGCCTTTGTTGAGGGTCATCCTACAGTGTTATGCTAATGCCTAAGAGGCATGATGGTGAAAGGACTCTGAAATCAGACAGGCTGGTTTCACATGAAATTCCGATTCTGCAGTATTGACCGTGAAACCCTGGGGCAATTACAGATCTCTTAAGTGCTGCCATAGAGGTGGGATAAAACCTGCCATTTCTGAGAGATGCTGAGAGTGTAAATGACCTGCTACATATTCAAAAGTGTTCACTATGATGCTCAGGAGATAGTAAGCATTAAAAAAAAAATCATTGTAAAAGCTAAATTGTATGATAAATTTTTAAAAGTGAATAATGGCTCAGATGTTAAAGCGTCTGCCTTCAATGTGGGAGACCCGGGTTCGATCCTTGGGTTGGGAAGATCTCCTGGAGAAGGAAATGGCAACCCACTCCAGTACTCTTGCCTGGAGAATCCCATTGACGGAGAAGCCTGGTAGGCTACAGTCCATGGAGTCGCAAAGAGTCGGACACGACTGAGCGACTTCACTTCACTTAAGCAAAATAAAAATGTAGTGAAACTGTAATAAACTGGAAAAGCAATGCCATGATCCAGAGATGACTTCAAAGGCGTCTTAGAGTAAGCATCATTCATTCCACCTATCTGAAATGGTCCCAGATCTGCGCTGTGATGACCTTGGTGGGTGGGAGGGAGGGCCAAGAGGGAGGGGATATATGTATACGGATAGCTGATTCACTTCATTGGACAGCAGCGACTAGCACAACACTATAAAGCAATGATATTCCAATTTTTAAAAACTGGAAAAAAATTAACAAAGCTAAAAAAAAGTGACCCCAGGTCATAATGCTTTTTGAGTTCCTTGTCTTCTTGTCACAATTTTCTTTCTTTTCTTCTCGCCTACCAGTTCTCCCTTCTTGTGCCTACCAGTGCATACCTCTGGTAATACTGCCTCTAGTATTTTCCTTCAAACGTCCTGTGAGATGGAAAACCATATAAACAAGTTGGGGAGAAGTGTTTTAAAGTAAGAACAAGTGCGTTCTAAAGCATGACTTTAGACAGTTTGTTTTTTTTTCCTGGGGGGGTTGAGGGTAGCTGAAAAGCAACTACAACTTTTAATTCATTGTTAGTCAGGATGAGCTGGGTTTTGCTGCAGGAACAAAAGACTCCAAAATCTCAGGGGCAATAACACAAAACAAGTTTGTTTCTCATTCATTTTATGCATCCACTGGGTTTCAGGGGGACTCTTCTCAGCATGGCCATTCAGGGACCCAGGTGAGCAGAGGCTGTGTCTCAACACATGCTTCCCGGGTGCCCCTAAGAGGAAGTGGTGAATTGCTCAGGAGGTCTTATAAATTCTATAGGAAATCACACATGTCTTTGTGCTTACATTTCATTGGCAAACACAAAAGAACATAGCCACACTTAACTTCTAGGGGGCAGATAAATGCAGTTCCATCATGGGCTGGCAACAAGGTGGGCATTATCTCATGCATGACTTTGGTTTTACTTATTTTAGGTAATAATAATCCAATGTCATGAGTGTTTTACTGTGTTCCATGTGCTGAACTAGGTGATTTCCATGTATGAACTATTAATAGTTTCCCCCGTGAAGAATTAAAACTCAAATGGATAGTTACGTTGCCTATCCATAGTCATAAAGATAGTAATTATGTAATTAAACTGATGCTCAAACTAGGTGTGTCTGACACCAAACCCCATGTTCTTAACCAACTTTTTCTGAATCTCAAATACATTCCAGATCACTGAGATTAATCAATAACATTGAAATAAGTGACTTACTGTTTCATCGGTGCAATTTATCCACTAAAGAATGGTCAGAACTTGCTTGTTCATTTTTTCTTCATTGCCTTTCCATCAGAGAGACTGCTTTCAATTTAACAAACATATTCTTTACAATGTGTTTAGCTGTGGAACATGCCATGAGGGATCCTAGGGCAAGGTATAATAAACACCACAGTTCTTGACTTCTGAGATTCTATAATCTTTTAAGGGAAATACTGAATAAAAGAAAGCAATTAAAAGGGAATAGAAAACATAAAATGGTTACATACAAATAAGAGAGAGCTAAACAGAATGCAGTTATGTGTTATGTGCTACAAACAGCTCTATTTGCTGTTGTCAATATTGGATGATACAAAGAAAGGTCTTTAAGAACTGGCAGGATTTGGACAACAGAGACATGAATCCTAAGATAAGTCAGATGATGTATGTTAAAAAAGGAGACTAGCCTGATGGAAATGAAAAATATGCATTGGGAAGTAGAGAGGGAGCTAAGCTGGCTGAAACATAGAGGCGTGTTATAAGGGACCTTGAATATCACGGAAAATCCTGAGCATCTCCCAGAGGCAGAGAGGGGGAAAGGCTTGTTTCTAAATGGTTTTTAAACTGTAGAACATTTCAGATAAAGTTGACATTTCCTTTACCCCCCACCTTAGCCCCTCCTGGTGACCATCATCTCTCCTCTTTCCCAACAGGAAGCTACTGGGTAGATTCAAGTTCATAATTTTATATTTTTCTTTTACTTGTGTGCAAATTATGCATTCCATTTCTAGTCTTTCACGGCTACCCTTATATTCATGCATGCATGAATGCTAAGTCGCTTCAGTCATGTCAGACTCCTCGTGACCTTATGGACCATAGCTCGCCATGCTCCTCTGTCCATGGGATTCTCCAGGCATGAGTGGAGATTCTCCAGGCATACTGGAGTGGGTTGCCATGCCCTCCTCCAGGGGACCTTCCTGCCCCAGGGATCAAATCTGGGTCTCTTATGTCTCCTACCATGGCCACAGCTTCTATTATACCACTAGAGCCATGTGAGGAGCCCCACCCTTACATTCATAGTCACACTTAACATCTAGAGTTAATCACTATCTCTTGAAAGAGGGTGAAAGTGTTAGTCACTCAGTCATGTCCAACTCTCTACAACCTCATGGCCTGTACAGTCCACCAGGCTCCTCCATCCATGGGATTCTCCAGGTAAGAATATTGGAGTGTGTAGCCATTCCCTTCTCCAGGGGATCTTCCTGAACCAGGGATCAAATCGATCTCTTGCATTGCAGGCAGATTTTTTTTTTTTTTTTAACCATCTGAGATTCCATGCGTGTGTGCAAAGTCTCTTCAGTCATGTCTGAATCTTTGTGACACTATGAACCGTACCCCACCAGGCTCTTCTGTCCATGGGATTCTCCAGGCAAGAATCCTGGAGTCGGCTGCCATGCCCTCCTCCAGGGGATCTTCCCGACCCAAGGATTGAACATATACCTCTTACACCTCCAGCATTGGCAGGCAGGTTCTTTAACACTAATGCCACCTGGGAAGCCCACTTGAGCCTCCAGGGAAGCCAGATCAATATCACTGATCTCCTTCTAAACAATATATGCTTTAAATCTGATTTGCTCTCCCATGTTCCATGATTGTATTACTTAGAAATTTATTTTCCCTTATTTTTAAACACTCATAAAGTAGCCATTTCAATTTATACTGTTAAGTGTTTGTTTAGATACTTATCCATTTAAAAAATATTTCCTGCATCCCACTTCTTCTCTTCAAAGTAATTTACTTCCTGGCCAAAGTAAATATTCGTGTACAACATGCCAAATACTGCTGGCCAAAATAGTAATGTGTATCTGAAATTTACTTTATTCGACTTTTACTCTGGAAAGATAGTTTTTCTGTCAGTAATTTAAATGTATTAAACCTGTGTGTTTGTAATTACATTTATAACAAAACAGCTGTGTTCTGCTAGATATTCTTGCTCTGAATATTATGCCCCCAGTCTAATTGTCATTCATTTCTAGATAACTTATTTTTTGTCTCTGGTAATTTTTAAGGTTGATACTTTGCAGTTGAACTTCTGTATTTAAGAATGGGTTTGTGTTTAATTATACTGCATAAGAACTGGTGTGCTTCTTTAAAGACTCCTGTCTTAGATAATGGAAATTATTGACTATTTATTTGCTTCTAACTCTTTCTTTTTTTTTCCACTTGGAACTCTTAATAGACATAGGTAGGACTTTATCATTTGATCAGTTTTCATATTTTTCATTTCTTTATCTTGTATGTTATATTCTGGATAATTTCCTGTAATGTGTCTTCCAATTCACTTAACCTCTCAGCAGCCATCTCTGCCTTGCAGTACAACTGGTCTATTAGATTTTCATTTCAATTAGTATATTTTTTCCTTTTTAGAATTTCTTTTCCAAATCTGCTCATTTTCAAATAGTTTTTATTCTTGGTTTGTGACTACTATTCCTTTTTCCATGTCTTGAAATGATTTTGTTTTTATTTAAAGTTTTTTTTTTTAGGGTCATGGATTTTGGAATAGCTTAGCTGGTTGGTTCTGGTTTGGGCTTTCTCGTGAGGTTGCAGTTGAAGAAATTTAGGGACTCGGCAAGAATTTTATTATCTGTGGCTGGATTTCTGCCTCCAAAATGATCCTCTCACATGGTTAGCCAATCAGGGCTGGCTTTTACCCAGAGGTCTCTATTCCTTTGACCCTTTGAATGCCCTCAGGACAAGGTATAGGGCTTAGTGCAAAGTGAGTGATCTGAGAGAGCAAAGCCACAGTGCTTTTATAACCTCCCCTTGAAAGTCACATGATCTCCACCACCTTCCATTTGAGAGAAATGAGTTATGACACCTGGCCCACATTCAAGGGGAGTGTAAGAAGACCTGTCAAAGATTGAACTTATTTTAAACCATCAGAGCAGGCAAAAAGACTCAAGCAAAGAATTCTGGTGCCTATGGAAGTCAGGCAGGCTGAGGCTGTGTGGGGCAAGGAAAATGGGTGAACCCCAAAAATGCCCTCTTCAGGAACACATAAAGATAAGGCCCACCCATTTTCCAGTCAGTTTTCATTCCAATCCCAAAGAAAGGCACTGCCAAAGAATGTTCAAACCACCACACAATTGCACTCATCTCACACGCTAGCAAAGTCATGCTCAAAATTCTCCAAGCCAGGCTATAACAGTATGTGATCTGTGAATTTCCAGACATTCAAACTGGATTTAGAAAAGGCAGAGGAACCAGAGTTCAAATTGGCAACATCTGTTGGATCATCGAAAAAGCAAGAGAATTTCAGAAAAACATTTATTTCTGCTTTATTGATTACACCAAAGCCTTTGACTGTGTAGATCACAACGAACTGTGGAAAATTCTTAAAAAGATGAGAATACCAGACCACCTTACCTGTCTTCTGAGAAATCTGTATGCAGGTCAGGAAGCAGCAGTTAGAACTGGACATGGAGCAACAGGCTTGTTCCAAATTGGGAAAGGAGTACGTCAGGACTGTGTATTGTCACCCTGCTTGTTTAACTTATATGCAGAGTACATCATGAGGAATGCTGGGCTGGAAGAAGCACGAGCTGGAATCAAGATAGCTGGGAGAAATATCAATAACCTCAGATATGCAGATGACACCACCCTTATGGAAGAAAGTGAAGAACTAAAGAGCCTCTTGATAAAAATGAAAGAGGAGAGTGAAAAAGTTGGCTTAAAACTCAACATTCAGAAAATTAAGATATTGGCATCCAGTCCCATCATTTCATGGCAAATAGATGGGGAAACAATGGAAACAGTAAGAGACTTTTTTGGCTCCAAAATCACTGCAGATGGTAACTTCAGCCATGAAATTAAAAGATGCTTGCTCCTTGGAAGAAAAGCTATGACCAACCTAGACAGCATTTTAAAAAGCAGAGACATTATTTTGCCAACAAAGGTCCATCTAGTCAAAGCTATAGTTTTTCCAGTAGTCATGTATGGATGTTAGAGTTGGACCATAAAGAAAGCTGAGCGCTGAAGAATTGATGCTTTTGAACTGTGGTGTTGGAGAAGACTCTTGAGAGTCCCTTGTACCGCAAGGAGATCCATCCAGTCCATTCTAAGGGAGGTCGATCCTGGGTGCTCACTGGAGGGACTGATGCTGAAGCTGAAACTGCAATACTTTGGCCACCTCATGCAACGAGTTGACTCACTGGAAAAGACTCTGATGCTGGGAAAGGTTGGGGGCGGGAGAAGAAGGGGACGACCGAGAATGAGATGGCTGGGTGGCATCACCGACTCTGTGGACATGAGTTTGAGTGAACTCCGGGAGTTGGTGATGGACAGGGAGGCCTGGCGTTCTGTGATTCATGGGATCGCGGAGAGTCGGACACGACTGAGCGACTGAACTGAACTGAACTGAAGTGCCAATCTGCTGCAGCCACTAAGAAAGAAACAGTACCAATTATATTATGATACTCCATTAATTATCAACTGTATCCCAGTTTGGGGAACACAAGTATGAGAGAAAAGTATATCTTAGAATCAGCAAATATAGTAGTTGCACCAAAATGTCATATTTTCACCTATACAGTTGTTGCAAAAGCAAATACCTGTAACCACTATCTTCCATCTTATATAGAGTTCATTCAAAATTAAGGGACATTACCAGTGGTCCAGTGGTTAAGACTCCACTTTCCAATAGAGGGGACCTGAGTTCAATCCCTGTGGGGTGTGACCAAAAAAAAGTTTTTAATTAAACATCAGTTCAGTTCAGTTTCTCAGTCGTGTCCAACTCTGCGACCCCATGAATCACAGCACGCCAGGCCTCGGTTTTGATCATTAACTCTCTCTCCACCTCAGTTTTCACATCTGAAATGTAGATAAGGTACTGCTTTGATTTTCCTACAGATAAAAAATGAATTCAAAATAACTTCAAAATTAATATGTTATCTATCAAGTTGTAAGGTGCTATGAATGGACAGAAGCAGCTATAAAACTTACAGGCAGCATGAAAGAAGATGATCATTTTCTTCTCGAAAGCTCAGGAAAAAGTGACTAATTCCTTATGCTGCTAGTCAAACTGGAATGACTCCTACATTTTAAAGAAGTTTCACTGCTTCAAGGCAAAAGGGGAAAAAATGGGAGGTGGTGGTTGG
This sequence comes from Moschus berezovskii, assembly GCF_049115385.1. NCBI lineage: Eukaryota > Metazoa > Chordata > Mammalia > Artiodactyla > Moschidae > Moschus > Moschus berezovskii. The sequence continues at coordinate 40,501,230 of NC_142481.1, read as the reverse complement.
AAGTTGAGGATGGTCCCATACACACAGATCCTCCCCATAAATAAAGAAAAGCCCAAGTTGGTCATTTTCTAGCTGGTGCAGTAATTCCAGGTGCAGGAGAGATACGTATCTCATTGGCTGAGTGAGCATGCCTGGTCATTGATCACACATGGCTGTTTCTTAATGCTTTCTGCACAGCCAAAACAGAGAACTTGGGGCTCTCAGCCAGAAAAACCCAGGCTGCCACTTGGGGAGCTTGAAAGCTCCCAGTGTAAAGAAGTGACATACACCTGAGCAGGTCTGATATATATTCCTTTCTTCAGAGGGCAGTGGAATGCATTCCCGGGCCATTCATCATGTTGCTAAAATTAGATCCTGCTTAGAAGGAATGATATATTACTGATTACATAATAAAGATAGCTATATTTCTCATGAGAAACAGAAGGGAGAGATACAGTTAGGCGGAGGGCAAATATATCCTTGATATGAAAAATGGATTCATTAAGTATTTAATCTTTATACCATTCCTGTGAAATAAATGCACACATACATCATACGTGTGTTAAAGTGAGTTGATAATTAATATTGTTACACTTGAGAAAAATTCTAGCTCTCCATCCAGAAGTCATGTCGTGAGTCGGAGAACGCAGGCCGAGGCATGCCCTCTGCTGACCTCTGAATGGGACAGCATGGCTGTGCTCTGAAAGCCAAGGGAATCATCTCACATGTGCCTCGAGGAGGGGTCATGGGTTTGCATCAAGATTTCACCTCATTTCGGTGAAAGCCAGTGAGAGTCACAGGCCCCCCAGGTGGCTCAGTGGTGAAGAATCTGCCTGCCAATGCAGGAGACACAGGTTCTGTCCCTGGGCTGGGAAGATCCCCTGGAGAAGGAAAAGGCAACCCCTCCAGTATTCTTTTCTGGAGAATCCCATGGACAGAGGAGCCTGACAGGCTACAGTCCACAGGGTCGCACAGAGTCAGACATGATTTAGCAACAGAGCATGCACGCCTGCAGTGGGAGTCACAGGGGCTCTCCTCAGGTAGTTGGATCTTATATTTTTAAGGGTCATGGAGAGGCAGCTGTGAAGATCCCATGTACTAAAGGCCCCTGTTAAAAATTGAGTACAGCCTTCATGCTCTCCTATTCACAAATAAACCTTCTGCCTCCACATCCCATCTCATTCTATTTCCCTCCTCCAAGAGCCTTGCCAGAAAGGGCAAACCTCACAGTTTCTAAAACCTGGAGCCACAGTGGAGGAATTTCCAGATATCCTGGTGATGATATTCCAACTTAAACATGAGCGCTTTTGGTTTGAGTTAAACAAGCATGCAGATTTGGAGCACCTTGGGTGTCAAAGATCAGTGAAAATCTGAGTGAAATGAAAGAAGAAAATAATTCTAAGAATGAATAGCTTGGAATAGTAGATTGATCTAACTAAACCAAAGAGATAATGTTAGATAAACACTAACAGGCCATCAAGGGTTAAAGTCCATTACTTGTATGCTTATAGTACAGGAAAAGTTATAGGTTTTAAGTCAGATGGACTTGGGTTCTTGTCCTGACTCTGTCATTTCCTAGTAGGTGATTTTTAAAATTTTTTCTTTCTTGTTGAATTTTTTATTTTACTTTATTGACCACATGGCATGGGGATCTTAGTTCCCTTATCAGGGAATCAAACCCATGCCCCCCTGCAGTGGAAGTACAGAGTCCTAAGCACTGTACTGACGCCATAGTTAGGTGATTTTTAAACAAGTAATTTCACCTCTTTGGAGCTCTTCTTCCTTATCAATAATATAAAAATTAAAATCCTCTAGCCACACTGTTCTGAAGACTGCACGCACAGCATCTGGCAAGGCACCTGGTATAGAGTAGGAAATCAACAAACATTATTTCCCGTCCATTCTCCATTCCCTTGAGGGCACTCACCATAGATGAGCACAGAAAAGGAATGCCAGAAACCTCTTCCCTCTCCTTCTACCTTACTAGGCTGGAGATGAGTAAAAGTCCTAAAGAGTTAACCGGAGCACCTTCATGGGGAAAATCTTTGTAGTAGTAAGGATAGGCTAGGCTCTGCTGCAGTGATAACAACCCCCAAAGCTCTGTGGCTTAACACAGTGAAGATTGATGTCTCTTTCATTCTGTCTGTCCACTGTGTGGTCATCAGGTGGCTGAGCTTAATTTAGTCACCCAGGGACTCAAAGATTCTACCATTTTTCGATGCCACCATCTCAACACAATTGGCAATTCATCATCAGAGGAAAAGAGAACAACAACATCAGAAATACAGTGGTGGCTCTTCATGGCTTCCACACGGAAGTGATGTATGACCCTTCCTCTCATGTCTCAAGGGGCAGGGAGGTACAATCTGCCTGAATGCGTGCGTTAAGGAGAGGAGATTCAGAGAGTTGAGGCCCCTACACCAGAAACAAAAAGATGAACTGAGCATGCTTCATACAACCAAGGCCACAGAGGCTCCCAAGAACCCCACCGTGGTTGCTGTAGACCCGACTACCCCATTCCTTTCCTGGGAGGAGGCAGCTTTGCATGGCAGGCCCCCCAGTCTTTGCCAAGATCTCATCTGAGCCCATTCTCTCCCCTGGTTCCTGCTTTTGAGCAGCACTCTGAAGTTGCCATTGTTAACTTGTCTAAATAATTCATACACCTTTCTCAACTCACATCCGAGTTGTCAAACTTTTGGATGCTTCATGGCAACGTGATCACAATTGTCATTTTGTCACCTTATTTTCACCTCAGATTGAATCAAACTCCCCACAGAGCTGATGTTCACACAGTTTTTGCTTCTTTCCGAGAAATGCTCAATCAATATCTCCCTTATTTGCTTTCCATCTGTGGTTGGCTGACTGCATTAATGGCCCGCATTTTTCACCCCTCCCTGTGTCCCGGCCCCTTGCACATGGCTTTACACAGCCTTCTGCTCAGGGAGTGGGGTTTATTTCTCCCAAGAATTTGAAGGCAACATTGAGGGGCCATGTTCAAGGAGATTGCCCTGCTGGGGGGTTTGGCAGCAGCTGAGTTTGCCAGGCTAGAATGAATCAGGAAGGAGCCCCAATGTGGTTCTGGGTAGTTCATCTCTTTGAAGCCAGACCCCAGCTGGCAGCTTGGACGTGGGGTATAAGGCCACCGTGAATTGGAAGTCAGCAGTAGTTAAGCAAAGAGTAGCCAGAAACAGAGAAGCTGGCAGAGGTTTGGCCTGAGGGTCCAGGAGAACAGCTAGAGACCAAACAGGAAATTGGAAAACGGGAACTCCCTGGTGGTCCAGTGGTTAGGACTCTGTGCTTTCATTGCAGAGGGCCCAGGTTTAATCCCTGGTAGGGTAACTAAGACCTAAAACTCCACAAGCCCTGCAGCTTAAAATAAAAAAAAAAAGGAAATTGAAACAGGAAACAGAGTGGAGAGCCCTGGTGGCATTGGACCAGGCTCATTGGACATTGTTGAAGACAGCAAGACCAGTTTCAGAAACCACCCACAGGTAAGAGGGGGATCCTAAGTTCTTTCTAAGTTTGGTCAGAGCTGGATGAGAATCAAGCACCTCTACCTGGCAGGCATGGGAGAGGCAGGGCTGACAACGGCTACCCTGGTCACTCACTTTTCTCAAGAACGGACTATAGCAGCCTGCTAAGTGGTCATGTATGGATGTGAGAGTTGGACTGTGAAGAAAGCTGATCACTGAAGAATTGATGCTTTTGAACTGTGGTGTTGGAGAAGACTCTTGAGAGTCCCTTGTACTGCAAGGAGATCCAACCAGTCCATTCTAAAGGCAATCAACCCTGGGTGTTCATTGGAGGGACTGATGCTAAAGCTGAAACTCCAGTACTTTGGTCACCTCATGCGACGAGTTGACTCACTGGAAAAGACTCTGATGCTGGGAAAGGTTGGGGGCAGGAGGAGAAGGGGACGACTGAGAATGAGATGGCTGGATGGCATCACCGACTCTGTGGACGTGAGTTTGAGTGAACTCCGGGAGTTGGTGATGGACAGGGAGGCCTGGCGTGCTGTGATTCATGGGGTCGCAAAGAGTCAGACACGACTGAGCAACTGAACTGAACTGAACTGACTGAATCCAGGGTTCTCATTCCTGGCTACAGATCAGATCGCCTGGCACAGTTTAAAAAAACACTAGTGCCCAGGACTTCCCTGGCAGTCCAGTGGTTAAGAATCTGTGTTCCAAAGCAGGGGGTGCAGGTTCGATCCCTGGTCAGGGAGCTAAGATTTCACATGCCTCATGGCCAAAAAAAACCATAAAGTAGAAGCGTTATTATAACAAATTCAATAAAACTTAAGAAAGAAATCACTAGTGCCTGGGCTCACCCTCCAAGGTTCTGATTTTACTGGTCCTGGTTGATAGGATAGATCATTGTTAATAATGTACAGCCAGGGTCAAGAATCACTTACCCAATCTTGTCTGTCCCCCAACCCTTCCTCCCAGGGCAGACCTCCACACTTTGTCTTTCTAAACCACACTTTAGTTAGGCATCCTACCTACAATTCTTAAAGAAAAAAAAATTAATATTCACATACACACACATATACAAAGATGAGAAAAACTTTTTGAGAGGAAATTTTTAATCTACTGATCATGCACAGAAGTTATGTAAATTTAGAACCTGTAAGGTAATCAAATACAGACATTTTCCCCTAGCTATATATTTGCATGCCCTCCAAAGTGTGGTCTGACTCTAAAACGATAAACAATGTATTGTAAGCCTTCAGGGTACTTCATTTTAAAGAGATTTCTTAGTAACTTAAAAATGACAAAACATTAACATCAATAACTATTATATAGATTTATTCTTATCAAATAGTGGAAATCTAGGGTTTTAAAATTATTTATATATTTATTTTAAGTTGTGTTGTGTCTTCATTGCTGCTCACGGGCTTTCTCTAGTTGTGGTGAGTGGGGGCTGCTCTTCATTGTGGTATGTGGGCTTCTCATTGCAGTGGCTTCTCTTATTGCAGAGCACAGGCTCTAGGGCGTGAGGGCTTCAGTAGTTGCAGCTCCCGGGCTCTAGAGCACTGGTTCGGTAGTTGGGGCACACGGGCTTTGTTTCCCCGTGGCATGTGGCATCTTCCTGGACCAGGAATGGAATCCATGTTCCCCTGCATGGGCAGGAAGATTCTCAACCATTCTTGGACCACCAAGGAAGTACAGTTCTGGGTTTTTTACTAAAGAATCTTACATGCTAAAGAGAAAATAAAAGAGAATGCCAGGATACACTGATGGGGGAGTTTCTTTGGGACCTGGGGTCAAAGCAGGGCCTCTTGGAGAAGGTGCCATTTGATCTCAGGCTCAAGTGAAGAGAAGGTAGTAGTTATGGGACTATCTGGGGAAGTTTCCAGGCAGAGGGAATCATCAGCAAGAAAAGCCAGCAGAGGTTTCCGCCTTGGTGCTCAGTGAAGAAAGGCCGTAGTGCAGCCTCTTCAGACGATAGACAGCAGTTTATCATCCCAAATGTGGAGCACACTAGCCAGCTGAAGGGCAGGAAACAAACACCACGGAATAAACGAGGAATAGGAGCCAAATACAGTTTCAAAGCACCATGAACAAGCACAGCTGGTGTTACAGGCAGTGTGCTGGGGACGATATTATGCGCTTTTGCATAACATTTATCAAGAACAGAGAATGGCATGGCCCTGCTCGGGTTTTCCCTAGGAGTGATACAAAATAATCTTTTATTAATCTTATTTTAAATTTGTTACCATTGTACATGATCTCAGAAGACCAAGTGGAGAACATTTGAAATAAATCAAAGGAATAAATGAATATGAAAGAAAAGACAATTATATGCTGCAATAAAAATTTCTGCCCATTCTGTTACACTGTAAAGCATTTTGTAAATGTAAATATTGTACATAAATGTTAAATAAATCTATTAATATGAACTTCCTCTGGGTTTTTAAAAATAAGAATCTCAGTAGGCAAAGAGTTAGCATTTCATATTGAAAAGTTCCCTCAGGCCCACATTTTCCAGCTTCTAACAGTTACCACAAGGAAGCCATTATCCCAGTAGAGACAGTGAGAGTGATGCTCAAACGCCTTGAGTTGGGGGCAGACAGACCCAAGCTCAAATTCCTATATTGCCATTTAATAATTGAGTGACCTCAAACAAGGTAAGGTATCTCTCCAAGCCCTTATATTGAAATGTCTAAAATGTAATGATTCTTTTTATTGAAAATTGTTATTGTTGGAACAAAAGGAGGTTCTGTTGAGAATAGGGCGCAGTGGCCATGGGATCTTCAGGTTCACCATTCCCATCATCATCTCATCAGAGGGCATGGGTGTGTGCAGGGAGTTCATACACACTAGAAAAACACAAGACAGGCTCAGGATAGAAGAAAACTGTGGCATGGCTGCTCCCCTCCCTTTGGAAGACTTGTAATGGACAATAAGCCCGCTGTAGCTCTATCCACCCATCCTCTCTGACAGTTAAGAATCCAGGACTGATGAGTTCAGTTTGTTGCCAACTGGTTGTCTGTGCATCTAGCCTAACCGGTTTGACTTCTCCTTCTTGATTAAGGAATTTGATAATAATCTTAAGAAGGGTTTCTGGAGAGAATCTTTCCTGCAACAAATAAATTGTTACCCGGAAACTCATAAAGGATACCACCCATCCATACAAACAGAAATTCAACTATGTGGCAATTAGCTAGTTGGGGGACTATAGAGATTAATGTTATTCATGATGGAGAAAGATATTCCACTTTAGGCATATTTCATATGCTGCCAGCAGGGGTATGAACATATTTTTTCCCTTTTCCATTCAAAACAAAGACAATGAGTGCATTAATTAGAAGCTGTAGGATTTATTCTAGGTAACAACTCAGAATATAAATTAAGAGAGGGAAAGGGAAAAGACTATAATCAGGAGTCATCCATCACTACTTCATCTGTTGGTGAGGTTACACTCCCAGGATTCCAACTGTCTGTCCTGAGTTTACTCTGCTTCACAGCTGTGGACCCTCTGTAGAGTGACTGATCAAAATGACCATGCCCTTGTGCTTCACCAGAATAACCATGGCCTCCTCTGGACAACCAGTGGTCCTTGCAGACTCAAGAGTCTTTTAACCAAAGAGTAGATTGTTTCCTTATTGACGTTATTAAACACTAGGTGTATCCAGATGACAAATTTTGTTCTCTGTAGGACAAGAAAGACACAGAAGGTTAGCTGCTCTTCCATGTGTGCGTGCTCAGTCTCTCAGTCGAGTCCGACTCTGTGACCCCATGGCCTGTAGCCCACCAGGCTTCTCTGTCTATGGGATTCTCCAGGCAAGAATACTGGAGTGGGTTACCATTTCCTCCTCCAAGGGATCTTTCCGACCTAGGGATCGAACCCATGTCTCCTGCGTCCCTATATTGCAGGCAGGTTTTGATTACTAAATGACTTTATGAATACAAATTCTTAAAGGTCTAGCATGGGTACGTGATGGTTTAGTCGCTCAGTCGTGTTCAACTCTTGCAACGCCCACTGACTGTAGCCCACCAGGCTCCTCTGCTCATAGGATACTCAGGCAAGAATACTGGAGTGGGTTGCCATTTCCTTCTCCAGGGGACCTTCCCAACCCAGGGATTGAACCCAGGTCTCCTGCATTGCAACAGATTCTTTACCGACGAAACCACTAGGGAGCATGGGTGCAAGAACACTTAATATTTAAAATGCTACATGAGTTATGTAGAATAAACAAGCTGTTTAGTTTCATGGAAAAAAAAAAAAATTAATGACCCCAGAGTGAGAACTCAGGTTTAAATCTGAGGTTGATTACTGAGCAGCTGTGTGACCTTGGACATGGTCATTTCACTTTTCAGAATATATTTACTCATCTATAAAATGGGAATGATAATATTTATTTCAGGTTCCTCATACTCATAGCACTGTGGTGGAAATTAAAACAGAGAGTGTATGTGAAAGCACTTTGAAAACTGCCAGAGGAGCTGCTGTGTAAATGGTATCATTATTACCAATTTCTAGAAATTATTGAACACCATATCCTTAGACCATATCGGCAAGTAGACATCTGACAAATGAGAACTCATTACGGTGTCATATCCCATTGTCTCTGGCTGTTTTCATCCTCAGCTGATAGGGTGGGCCTGTGGGCCCTGTTAGCATAAATCCTTGGTAGAGGGCATTTCTCTAAAGGCAGAAAGAATTTCTAGATCCTGTCCCACTGCACCTCTGCGTCCTTCCACATACTCATACCACCAAACATACACCACTCAAAATTCCTAAAGCAAGACAAGAGAAACATAGAAAGTATATACGTGCCTCTGTTTTAGAGTTCCCCACTGTTGTCAAGATTCGTTACAGATCCAAATGGCTACAGCCTCAACTCCTGAAATCCTTGTAGAGTAATAACTTTGTTTACCATGTGTTGAGCACTAACTGTAGTGGGTCACAGTGCAGAGTATCTTTTTTAAACCTCACAACAAGCATATGGAATACTGTCACTGCTCCCAGTTGAAAGACTGGGAAGTTGAGACTTGAAGAGATTAAGCAACCTTCCTGAGGGTCATATGCTAGCTCTTAAGTGGCAGAGATAGGACCAGACTCTAGGTCTGCTTGGCTTCAAAGTACATGGTCTGACTGCTACATTATCAAGTTTCTCCTAAAACACTGTTCTGTTGTTATTGTTAGTTTTATGTAGAACGTACCATTCGGAGAAGTGGTTATTGAGCACTTAGACTTCTTCAATGTCAAACTAGAGACTGTCAAATGATTCATTTTTTCACCTAACAAATATTTCCAACCAACAAATACCTACTGTCTGCTAGGTACTGCACTGGGGAGGGAGTAGTCTGACACTGTGAACGAATCCTGTCCCATAATCCTAAAAGAGATTCGGTGTAAGGATAATAGATCAATGACAACTTTTTCTCTAAGGTGTGTTGACATGTATTGCATTAGGAAAATCCCTTCAAATTATAATACAAACGCATGAGGATTTTCTTCATCATCTATAAAAAGAATCATCCTAAGATTTCTTTAATTTCATGCATTCAATCCATGAAACAATAAAAATTTGCTAGGCTTTTATTAGGAGGCAGTCACTGTGCTAGCCAACCTAAAGACAATATTACATCTATGAACCCTTTGTTTACTCACTGCCATTCCAGAAACACCAGAGAACATCTAATGTTAACACATGTTCATTCTTAGTTATGTAACTTGACAGGGAAAGAAGGTAGTTGAAATAAAAGTAGATATATCTATAAAGCTATATATATATATATATATCTCCATATATCACTATGACCAAGAATTTGAGACTCTTCCCACTTTAAACTTTCACAAAGATGTTTTGAGCTTATAAACAATCCTCTTAATTTTCTCTGTGGGGGCTTCCCTGGTTGTCCAGTGGTTAGGAATCCACCTTCCAATACAGGGGACATAGGTTCGATCCCTAGTCTGGGAAGTAAGATCCCACATTCTGTGGGGTATCTAAGCCCGCATGCCACAGCTACTGAGCCCACACACCCTGGAGCGTGTGTGTGTAGCAACTAGAGAACCTCACGTGCTGCAGCTAAGACCAACACAGCCAAATAAATAAACAAATGATTTTTTAAATTTGCTCTGTGGAAGAAATGTTTATAAACAGTTCAATAGCTAAAATTAGGCTGCAAAAAAAAAAAAAGAGGTAAAGGGAGAAATGAAAGACAGCACAGGTAAGTCAGAAGCTAAGTAAACTCTTAAATAACCATCAGGGTTTTTAATGAGTTTTTCATGGTTTCTGAGCACCCAGATCAAATCAAGCTTTCATTTTTCTGAATGATGGTTCCACTTTGTACATTAAGCTTATTTTCAGATTTGTGGGGGCCTTCTCTTGGAGAGACGTAAACTCCCTGAAGGAAATGGCCTGGCTGTATTTCTTTATACCTCCACAGTGAACAAAACAATTCTGGGCACATAACTGGCACTGAATATGTACTTGCTGATTAACAGATTAAGATTCTTGGAAAGTTAACAGTAGTACATGAAAGATCGCGGAGAACAAAAACAGAGATAGTTCCTAAAAGCCACCATCTTCCCATCTGTTGGAAGCAGTTAGAATACGGTGGTTAAGAAGCCAAGTTCTGTCATTTTCTATTTATGAATTTTTGGGAAAATTACTTAATCTTCTATGCCTCAGTTTATCTTCACCTATAAAAATGAAAAAAAAAAAACCCAGACTATCTGTATTATAAAGCTGTTATGAGAATAAAATTTAGTTAATATAATATCATTTATAACACTAGCATATGATAAATGTATAATAAATGTTAGCTATCATTATTTGTGATTCTTTTCTCTTATTTTTGAGACTGCAGAAATGATTTAAAATGAGAAAGATGATATAACAGATTGATTTACTTCCAAGATAATAGGAAATTTAGTTCTTTACCACCACTAAGTTTAACTTAAATAATGAAATTCACAGTTGACTTCAGGTAAAGAATGACAGACTGCCCATGTGCATCTACTTTCACTCCCTCCCCAAACCACTAAAATGGCAGAAAACAATCTTATTTATTGGGCTGCATTGGGTCTTAGTTGCCACATGTGGGCTTAGTTGCTCCAAGGCATGTGGGATCTTAGTTCCACAACCAGGGATTGAACCCGAGCCCTCTGCATGGCAAGGCAGATTCTTAACCACTGGACCAATAGAGAAGTCCTAGAAAACAATCTTTCAAAGGAATAAACCCATAGGGATTTGGAGAATAAGAGAGGATATAACAGCAATGAAGTTTCTTCAGTCAGACCCTCACATGTATAGAAACTGGATTTATACCAGTTCTGACATGGCTTGCAGAACAGTGGGGATGGATCGAGAGTGGTTGGAAAACACAACAGAGCATCCAAGAGATGTGAAACAATAACAAAAGATCTAACTTATGTATAATTGGCACCCCAGGAAGGAAAAATAAGAAATAATACTCAAGAATATTCCAAAATGAATAACAGACACCAAACAACTCAAAGAACACCTAGCACAATTAACACCACAATTATCTTGGGGCATACCTCCCCAAGATACGCCTACACCATAAGCATATTACATAGAAACTGCTGAAAACCAGAGACAAAGGAAATTATGAAAGCAGCCAGTGAAAAAAAGACACACAACATGTAGAGGAACGAAAATTAAAGAGTTAGAGTAGACTTCTCCAGAAACTATGCAAGGGATGAGGTCTCTGTAGCCGAACAACAGCAAAAACCTGTCAAGTCAGAATCCTATACCCAGCAAAAATGTCTTTCAAAAAGGAACAGGAAATAAAGACTTTCCTGAACCAAAACCATAAAACAAATATGAGCGAATTTATTGCTAGTAGATCAATGTTATAAGCAATGTTAAAGAAAGTTCTTCAGATAGAAGCATATAATAGCAGACAAAAATCTGAATCCTCACAAAGAAATTAATAGCACTGGAAATGGAATAACTAAAGATAAACAAAGTCCAAATTTAATTTTTTGATGCTTTTAGTTGCTCTGAAAGATAACTGCCTAAAGCAAAAAGAGTACTATTGTGTATTTATAGCACATGTAAGAGTAAATATGTGGCAAAAACAGAGCAAGAGATGAGAGAAGAATTGGGGATATATTGTCCTTATAGCAGAAATGAAATGGGATATAATGTGAAAGTAGACTGATTAAATAAGATGTACATGGTAAACCCTAAAGTATTCAATTTTTTAAAAAGAGTTGTACATGATAATTCAATAGTGGAAATACCATTGAATCATAGAAAATGCTCAATTAATTAAAAAGGAGGCAAAATAAAACAAAAGACAAAATAGAACAAATAGGAAACAGCTGGTTAGATGGTAGATTTTAATTCAGCCATATCGATAATAACATTAAATGTAAGCTACACTAACTCAAATATAGATTGTTATATTAGATACAAAGCAAGACTCAACTACATGCTGGCTACAAGAATACCACTTTAAATATAAAGACATAAATAGATTAAAAGAATGAAAAAAGATATTCCATGCAGACACTACTCAAAAGAAAGCTGAAGTAGCTTTATTAATATCAAAACAAGATTGGACAAGAAATATTACCAGTGATAGAGAGGCTTATTACATGATGAAAAAGGATTCAATTCTCCAAGAAGACAGAAACATTAATGACTTTACTCCTATAATTTCAACAGCTTAGAACAAGTGGACAAATCCCTCAAAAAGCACATCTTCAAAATTAGCACAAGAAGAAATAGAAAAATTCAAAGAGCTTTATATCCATTTTCAAAATTGAATTCATAATTAAAAACCTTTCAACAAAGAAAGACTCAGGTCCAGATGGCTTTACTCACAAATTCTATCAAAGGTTTAAGGACAAAACTAATACCAGTGTTACATAAACTCTTTGAGAAAATAGAAGGAAATGATTTTCAAGTAGTTTAATGAGGCCAACATAACCCTGTTATTAAAACCTGACAAAGACATTACAAGAAAAGAAAATTATAGACCAATATCTTACATGAATAAATATACAAAGTCCTCAATAAAATATTAACAAATCAAATTCAGTGTTATATGAAAAGGACAAGTGTTATTAATAAATGGAGCTTATGCCGGGATTAAAGGTTGGTTTTGCATTATGAAATCAATAGTTGTAATTCATCACATTAACAGAATCAAAGAGAAGAAAAATCTCAATTAATGCAAAAACGTTTTTGACAAAATGTCATACTCTTTCATGAAAAGAAACTCAGAACACCAGGAAAAGAAAGGAATTTCATCAACTTGATAACGGGCATATATGAAGAAACAACAGTTAACGTCATACTTAATGGTGAAATATTGAATGCTTCTTAGTTCAGGAACAAGATACCCAATGTCTCCACATCTATTCAACAATATACTGGAAACCCTATCAAGCACAATAATGTAAGAAAAATGTATATATACAAATTAAAAAGAAGCAAAAGTCTTTTTCTTTGCAGTTGACATGATTGTATATAGAAAACACTCTAAGGAATCCAACCCCCCAAAAACAACTAGAACTGAAAAGTGAATTTAGTCACAAGAATTAAGGTCAATATACAAAATTTATATTTCAAAAGTTACCAGCAAATTATTAGAAAATGAAATTAAAAAGCAATTCATTTACATTTGTAGGAAAGGTATAAAATACTCAAAGTTAAGAAAATATAGATAAGACTTATATTCTTAAAACTGCTACATACTGTAGAAAACTATTAAATAAAAACTTAAACCATATAACATGTTTAGGGATGGGAATAATCAACACTGCTAAAGTGTCAATTCACCTCTAATTGATCTATAAATTCAGTGCAGTCCCAATCAAAATTCCATGAGGCTTGTAGTAGAAATTAACAAGCTGATTATACATGTACATGAAAATACAAAAGCTAAAAAATAGTAAAAATAACCTGAGAAAGAAAAACAAATTTTGAAAACTTATACTTTTAAATTGTGCTGAAAACTACAATAATTAATATGCTGTTACTTGCATAAGGAAGATAAAAAAGTCAGTGAAGCAGAATAAAGTCCTGAAATACACACACAAACATCCTATGTGGAAAGGAACGTTTTTGCAACAAATGAAACTAGAACAATTGTATACTCATATTTAAAAAAGAAAGAACCTCAACATCACACCATACACAAAAATTATATTTAGATAGGAAAGGAATCCTTCATGTAAAATCTGAAACTAGAAAGCTTCAGTGTTTTCTAAAAGAAAACATAGAAGAATATTTGCATGATCTCGTGGTTGGCAAAGAGCTCTTTGATAAGATACAAAAAGCACAAATCATAAAAAAAAATCATAAGATGGACATAACCAAAATTTAAAATTTCTCCTCATCAAGTAATACCATTGAGAATATGAAAAGATAAAACATAGTCCAGGAGAGAGATTGGCAAAGTCGATTTCTGCCAAAGAGCTTGTTATCTAGAATGCATAAAACTTCCATAAATCAGTAAAAAAGTGGAAACAAATGAGCATCAATAAAGAAGACTGATAAACAAACAGTAGTATTTTCATACAACGGAACACTACTTGGTAGTTAAAAGGAATAAATTTCTGCATGAATCTCAAACATATCATTTTGAGCAAAAGAAGTCAGGAACAAAAGAGTACATTAATATATAATGCCTTACAGAAAGTTCCAGAGCAGGTAGATCTAATCTACAGTGAAAAAAAATAAAAAAGGTGATTGCTTTACAGAAGGGGACTGATTGCAAAGATCTATAAGGGAACTTTTGGGGGTATTGCAAATGTTCTGCAGTTTGGTGTACAGTTACCTCAGTATATTCTTTCATTAAAATATATATGGTGATGGACAGGGAGGCCTGGCATGCTGCAGTCCATGGGGTGGCAAAAAGTTGGACACAACTGAGCAACTGAACTGAACTGAAAATATATTTAATGGTACATTGAAAATCTGTGCATTCATTGTATATAAATTATACCTTGGTTTTATTTTTTTAATTTTTTTAAAATTTATTTATTTTTTATTGGAGGCAAATTATTTTACAATATTATATTGGTTGGTTTTGCCATACATTGACATGAATTCGCCCCAGGTGTACATGAGTACCTTGGTTTTAAAAAAGAGTAATTAAAGAAAATCCACCTGCATGGTAAAGGGAAGAAGCATGTCACAGCAATGATTTCATTTATGTAACATCCCAAAACTGGTAAAGCAAAACAACCTATTTCTCCCTGTGACATTATTTTCTAATAATCTGCTGTAAAAATTGAAAGTGGTTGCCTCTGGTGGGCAGGGTGGGAGACTGGGGAAAAGGCTTAATTTTTTTATTTTTTAATCACAAAACCTGGAACTACTTGACCCTTCAAAAATCTGTGTAGATATAACTTCAGTAAAAATAGAGAACAGCAGCAACAAAAAAAATCATACCCATTTGCAAGTTGGTGATATTAGCTTCCAAGGAGAATTACTGACATTCGTTTTCAAGAGCAAATTATTTCTGATGGGTGAATCTGGCAGAACTTCAGGCTGTTAAGACCAGGAGACTTGAGTCAGTCCATTTGCTGTTGGCGTTCATGTGGGCCACCTTGTTACCAGTCAAGCAGAAAAGACAGCAGGGAACTCAACACATCCAGGGTGACAATACACTGGGAAGGGGGCATTAAATTAGAGGAAGTGAGCAGAACTGTGACAGAAACCCGGTCTGTACTCCCTAATTACAGAGCCTCACTTTCACCAAACTGACACCAACGTTAAGTCAAATTAAATATTGTCTAATTAACCAGCATACACAAGAATTCAAGCCCAGTGACTAGGTAGGATTCAGCCCAATAAAGGAAACATGAGTACTTGTAAATTCTCAGCCACTCCCCCCCCAACCCCCATCTGCCATCTCCACCAACTGCTACAAGATTTGTCCATTTTGTTTTCACGCATCTCCACTTTTCAGGGCTCTGCTTGTAATATTTACAGAAAAAGGCAATGCTGGTAAACAGTTTCACACAATGAGGTGTGAGAGTTGATAGGGTCCTATTCAAGCTCTGAACTCTCCTGATGAGCTGCCAAAAGTTGTTATGAATGGCCCGGCTGACAGGGTGATGACTGATAAAGGAAAAAACAAACAGCTCTGGTAATTCATGAAAACACACAGCGCTGAGACAACTCAAAGTGGTGAGTGACAGTTAAGATAATGGAATTTTGGAAGCTTTTCTTAAAGGGATCCTCAGTATACAATTATTCTGTTAATAGATTCTTCCTTAATGTAGCGGGATCTTCAACTTTTTTCCGCTGAAAGATATTTATTATGATCGCTGGCAGAGAGGTGCTGGTCTGGGCTTTTATACTGTGATCAGTTTTTCATATAATTTCCTCTTTCCAGAGCAGGATGAATTTTAGCTGAAGCCTGTGCCTGCCATTTAAAGAAATAAAATATCCTATTTCCATTTCTATTACAAGAAACATTTCAAAGCATTCTTCCCTCATTTCTTTCATTTATAAACCATTTGCCACAAGCCTTTGATTAGAAAATAAATATTGGTTTACACACTCAACTGCTAATATTTTAAAAGACAACAATTTAAATGTGGTTGAAGTCAATTTCCAATTCACATAGCCTATTTGGGGTTCATTTCCTTAAATCAGGCGTGACCAAGCAAGAAAGTATCAATTTGTCACTGTTTTGCCTTTGTACCCAATGTTTTTGCATGAAGTGCATTGTGGTTTCTGTAACAATGGCCTATTTCTCAATTAATGTTTTAGAAAGCAGGAATATAAAGATATATATAAAGCATGTGTATATGTACAGAGAATACTACAACGAGTAAAGGGAATGTGTTCACAAAAGTTGTATTTTAAAGCCCAGCTACTGAGAGGTCTGGGAACAAGCAGCTTGTTAAAAATGCAGAATCTCAGTCCTGCCCAAACCGCTGACCCCTGCCCCCACAGAATCACATAATTTGCATTTAAACAAGATCCCCAAGTGATTCATATGCACATAAGGTTTTGGGGATCTCTCTAACTTAGATGATTGAGTTTTTTACCTTAATAGTTGAGCTTCCCTGATAGCTTGGTTGGTAAATTATCTGTCTGCAATACAGGAGACCTCGGTTTGATTCCTGGGTTGAGAAGATCCCCTGGAGAAGAGAAAGGCTACTCACTCCAGTATCCTGGCCTAGAGCGTTCCATGAACTGTATAGTCCATGGAGTCACAAAGAGTCGGATGCCACTTTCACTTTTCACCTAAGTTTTAGAGAGGAAAAAGCTTATAGGTAAGAGGATCCATATTTTCCAAAAAGTTTAAAACTATATCATAAATTCTTTAAAGCTGCCTCCAAATCATTTAAGATCTTCATTCAAAGCTCTTACTTTCTTTTCCTCCCCTTGAAGAAGTCTTAGAGCATCCTTGAACTCACCAAGCCTTCTAAGGGAGATTCATCCTTTTCATGAATCATGTTCCTTTACCCCAAACATTGATAGATTTGTCCAGCACATTCCTAAAGGATAGGCATGGTGGAAGGGTAGAGCCTGGATATTAAAAACCAGAACCTATTGTTAGATTTAAAAAATTGAATCACTGTATTGAACCATATTACTTGTATAACTAATAAAAACATTTTTAAAACATTTAAAAAATCATATTTTGATTGTAATGTTGACTGTTCTGCTAATACAAGGCAAAGTTGAGTATTTTACAGGAGAGATGACAGAATCCTTGGAAAGGCCTAGACAATAGAAGTGGCTTTCACTCACCTGCTAAAGTCTGCAAAAATCCACCACTGGACTCATATTCCTTTCGTTTTGTAGTCGATGGTATTTGTGGCATCTTCTTTAGACTTGGAGGGATCTTGAGATGTAGTCCAACTCTCAACAAATTTCCTGGGTGTTGAGAAATGTAAAAACATGTAAACACTTAGGATGGACTGAAATATTGTAAACAAAGACAAAGGGTAAACTGGAGGAAATATTTGCCTTCAGGGCTCATTTCCCCGATTGAAAAGGGGTCTATATCATTCAGGTGGAGAAAGATATACCAGTGGATAAGTAGACAAAGGATATGAATAGGCAATTCACACTCAGAAGTAGAAAATACAAACAGGGAACAAATGCATGAAACGGTGCTCAATGATATTGATAGTTAAAGACAAATCAAAGCAACTATGGGAGGATGGATCTTACCTATCGTGTGGGGAAAAATGAAAATACTTGATAACATCAGAGAGGTGCATTCATCCACTGTAGATGAGAATGTATTGGTCTGACTGTTTATAAGGGCACGTTGGTAGTATCAATCCAAATTCTAAATATATATAAATTCTAATCCAGTGACTCTACTGCCAGGAATTTAATCTAGAAGATTACTTGCAAAAGTACCTTAGACGAGATGGACGAGGCCCTGCAGCGCAGCGTGACTTGCAGTATTGGATGTCTGGTAGAATCTACAAGGAGCATCACTCCAGAGAGCTGGCACCCATGACAATGCAACCCAACAAAAGAAGACTACAGTAGCCACACAGCATCCAGTGGACCAGCTGGGCTCTGGGGGGACTCTTTCTGCAACGTTCTGTTTGCCTAGTTTAGGCCTCTGCATGATGGAGTGACTGCAGAGCCATTTTGCAATGGGATTACTTGAAAGTTGGCTTTTAGGGAGTATTGATCATCTCTTATGGTCTTTCTGAACTCCTCAGAAAATTGGTGCTGCAACAGCTTGGCGTGTCACCTGACTCCAAGGAAACCACCCAGGTATGTCCAATGTGTGTTAAAAGCAGGTGCTGTTGATCTGATTCTCAGAGCTGTGTCACATCGATGACACACAGCCAATGAGTTAAATCCCTTTTGACATGTTACACCAGCCTCTGACATGTTACTGATGTAAAATGACCTAATGTGTTGAAAATGATAATATTTAAAACTATGATAATATATAGATCCAAATAACCAGCAGGTAATATCACTTTCAAATATTAAAATGGAATGATAGTAATCACTTGGTCCCATTCTGAAAATGCATCTTTCTCAGAATGATGATAATCATATAATAATAGCAACTAACACCTACTTAATACCTGCTATTTACAGACACATGTTATATGGATTATCTCACATCCTCTTCACAACAGCCCTCTCAGGTAGGTATGATTAATAACCCCATTTTGTAGACTAGAAAACCAAAGGCCAGAGAAGTGAAGTAACCTGCCAGAGGTCACAGAGCTGCTAAGTGGCAGAAGCTCCTTTAGCAACATGGCTACACACGCCTTCTTTTAAAGGAATCCAGAAATTTCAAAGAGCCTTTTCAAACTCACTTCAAAACCTAGATGATATCTCTGACACACACACTGAAAAAGAAATACAGAGCGTGTAAATGGTCTGCTTGGCTTGCTACATGGAAGTCATCAGGCCAGTGACTCAGCTTTTATGAACCACTGTTTCTTTATCTCTACAGTGGCGATAATAACAGTACCTTTATTACAAAAATTGTGGTGAGAATTCAACACCGTTAGGAGCTGAATGTGTCTCCCTCTCCCTCATCCCAAATTTATATATTGAAGCCCTAATCTCTAGGAACGGTTTGGAGATAGTGCCTTTAAAAAAGTGACTAAGTTATAAAATGAGCCCATTTGGGTGGCCCCTCGTTAAGCCAATCTAACTAACTAGGGTCCTTGTAAGGAGAGGAGATGAGGACAAATAGGCACACGGATGCTTCCACACGAGGACAGGCCACGTGAGGACACAGCACGAAGGCAGCCATCTGCAAGCCCAGGAGAGAGGCCTCAGGAGAAACCAGACTCGCCAGCACCTTGATCTTGGACTCCCTGTCTCCAGAAGTATGAAAAAATAAGTTCCTATTCTTGAAGCTACTCAACGTGGTATTTTGTCATAGCAGCCCTGAAAAATATTTCAAATGTATTTAGAATGACTACCATAATATCCAGCAGATAGTAAGTGCTCAGTAAATGGTTTTACTATTAGTTCAGTTGTGAATATACACGCACACATACACTGTCACACACGCACTCACAGCCTTTGTTTTGACTTAAGGGGCATGTATCCTAAGGTACATAATCTGAAAAATGCCTCTTGTCCAAACAATAGACTTTTCATGAGACGTTTAATTAAAAGACTAAGGATTTCCCTGGTGGTCCAGTGGTTAAGAATCTGCCTGCCAATGCAGGGGACACAGGTTCGATCCCTGGTCTCAGAAGATTCCACATGCCATGGGGCAACTAAGCATGTGTGTGGCAAATACTGAAGCCTGTGTGCCCTAGAGCCCATGCTTCACAATAAGAGAAGCCACTGCAATGAGAAGCCCATGCACTGCAACTAGAGCGTAGACCCCACTCATCACAGCTAGAGAAGGCCTACGCACAGCAACGAAGACCCAGCACAGACAAAAATAAATAAAATTATAAAAAGAGAAATCACTTAAAAAATTTAAAAGACTGAATATAGTTCACTTTTCAAACTAATAAGTTCTAATTAACACTGATTAAAAGTCAGTTACTATTATATGGCATCAGTTACTATTATATGGCATCCAATTTTGATGTTAAAACTGCATGTGATTTTGGAAATTTCCTTTTTTGGCCTGGTAGCTACACGAAGCATGTGTAGTTAAGTCTAGGCTGGAAACTGATGCCATTTGGAGAGTAATACGCAAAAGTCATGACAGAAAGAGAGTCATAAACATAAACCAGTGTAGACTCCCAGAAAACAGAACTCTGACATTTCCTTGAATGAAGCTACCTAGATCAGAGCTGGTCTATAAATGTCTCCTGAAGCACCAGTTCCAATCACTTGCCTTAAACTTGTGTTAAAGAAAGTTCTAATGACACATCTGGGCTCGGGGAAGAGTGCCAGGTGGATTAGGAATGGCTGTTTGAACAAGGAGAGAAACAGTTACTATTCTGGATCTGGAAATTAGTGATGGATCCTTCTGACTCTTTAAGTTTACGGCCTATCAGATTCAGGCTATTATGCATATTGAATGCATCTCAATTCTGTAAGTCAGCAGTTCTGAATTCACTAAAAAGTAAATGTTTTCCTTTATACATCTATTTCTTGAGACATTTAAGCTTTGTTACTTAAGAACAGAAGGAGAACACTGCCTCGGGCCAACAAAGACCATGAACCTCATCACTGTGCAGGTTTTTCAAGCTGACAAATCCATACAATCAGAAGACAGTTTTTCCTCCAGAAGTCACCATGGTAGCCTTTTAGGCTGCCACTGACAAATAGGCATGTGGTTCACACATTTGCATCAGTCTCTAGCTAGTTACTGTTTAAGTTAACTCCTGATGATCGCATGTTATCATGGAGGAGGCCAGGTCGTGGGATGTGTCACCCACTGAACTGTACCCTGGAATGTGAGAGGGGACATATTGGCCCCACACCTGAACTTCATTTGTTTCTACACAGAGGACCGAAGCTCCCACTGTAAGCGTGAGTCAAGGCTGATGCAGTAGCCAGCCAACCCCCTCTCCTCTGTAAACCCAATGGAGAAAGTTATTCCTAATGATTAACAGTTAGCATTTGCATCCAAAGCACCAAGCCCAGTTGTCTAAAGTAAGGTGCTAAGAGGTCTAAGAATCTGGATTTAAGCCCCAGATGGGCCAATTAGCTTCACGCAGAGAAACCTCCAGCTCCACTCCAACCATAGTCTGCCCTGTGAGTTAGGAGGAGGAAAGAGACAGAAGCCCAGAGGCACAGGGAGACTGACTCAAGTCAGGTTCAGCACCAAAGGGCAGGTGCTGCTGAGAGAGCCCCGCCCCCTTTCTCCCCAAGATCATCACAACAGATGTGTAGTCCACACTCAATACGTATCAGTGCAGAAGGATAAGAGAAGATGTTTGATGTTCTAAGTTAATCACTGCGTCCCAAACATGTGATGCCTATGGCATCTCACACAGTTCCTTATGCACAGGGATGTGCAATAAGTATCTGTTGACTGGCTACATTTCAAAATAAAAATCAGCCTATTACTTTCATTCGATCGAACAAAGTTTGCTCACATCTCTATTAAATCTGTTGAAGGAAGCTGGCTCATGAAGCAACTTGTTGCACTGTGTTAAGGATTCTGCCCAAAGTTTGTAAATTAAAAAAGAATTATTACGTTACTTTAAAATTTCACTCAAAATATGAAGTAGAACAAAATAAGAATTGTGTTGGTTTATTTTCAATGGTGAAAACAATCTAGAAGACTTTAAAGACTTCTTCAAACTTTAAGAAATTCTAACAGGCAAAAATAAATTTTTTTCAAAAATTCAGCAGGCAGGCTGCTGTTGAGATGATGCCATAATTTAGAAACTCATTGTGCTTAATCCCGATATTAAATTAGTTAATAACTTTTTTAAAGAATAATACTTTTCAGAGAGAAAGAGAGCTATTCTTTTCATGACAGTCTGTTGGTAGCTAAATTGTCAGAAGTCACTATAAAATAAAACATCAACAAACAAAAAAAGAGATGACTCCAGTCAGGGGGTGTCCAGCTTATATTTATTCTAGCTTCATTTATACTCTCCAGCTATGCACAGTGACAGTTTGTAAATGACACATTTCTTATGCCATTCTGGAAGCAGTGCCTCCTCAGGCTGGCTTCACTTGCCACCAGCAGAATTGCCATACTGTGGAAAACATTCTAAATGACTGCTTTTTTTCCTGAGAGATGCAAAAAGATGAGCTTTCATGGATAGCAAGGGATCCCTTAACTGATTCAGTATACTTTGCACATCTGTGAGAGGAACCTTCCCAATTGAACATTTGGTTATGCTTTTTAAAAAAAACAATAAAAAGTTGCTTCTAAAAGAATGCAATCTCTCATTCAAATATTGGAGTTTCTAGCACCTTATCTGAAGAATCCCCTCTAAATCCTCTGCCCTTTCATTGTCTCCTGAGAGGCTTCAATAACCAGGAAGCACAAAGATGGAACTTGAATTCAGGCAGCATAAGTGGTAACCCTCTCCCCCACTCCCTGGTCTCTACAACCCTGTGGAATGCTTTTTGAAGTCAGAAGGAGCTCCCTAGGAGGTGAAGGCTGACTTTGGCTGCCAGCAAACAGAAATGTTCAGCTACTTAACACGGAGCCACATGTGGCAGCTACAAAAACACCATCAGGATGTGAAATCTACTTGCTTCAGTGGTAATCCCCTTACTCTCAAATCTTTGCAAACCTAGGGAACTATGGGAGTAGGTAAACTTGGGGGGGGAAGAGTGGAGAAAAACAGCCTGTGATTTTAGTCCAAAATTTGTACTGTTGGGTGAATCTTGGAACATGCCCTGCTGTGTTTTTTTTCCACATTGCCCTTTGAGTCTGCAGTCTTGGGCTGCATGAGTGTTGTGTTTAACACAAAGCCTGAGGTGGTACAGGGGTTTTGGAAAACTGACTAATAGGTGTTTTATGTTAATTATAAGTCAGAAGAAAGGCGATGTCAGAGTAGATTCCCAAGGTGCCCTTCTCAGGCTAAGCACTGTATTTACTTACGTTACATCAGACTATAGCTTCCTTTACCCTGTGGACAGAGGGCTGTGTGCACTTGCCCAGAATGATCTGGGGCCCACTTTTGTGCCCTTCTGTAGGTGCCTTGGTGAGCTACAGAGTCTGGTCCTGCTATTTCCTGTGAGGCATCAGTGCTAAATGCGGTGCTCACCCTGCAAATGATGGGTGACCGGAAGTGTCAGGCATATGTTTTCCTCTCAATGCCAACAGGAGTTGGCCCAAAGAGATGACCTTTGTGATCTTTTCTTCCTCTAAGATGTCATAACTCCAGCCAGTGATTCTGTGATGCTTAAGTGCAGAAGGAGGAAAACATCACAGAAACCGGTAGAACGTAATGACACCAACTTTTGCCTTGCATCAGGCAAAGCCAGGTCCAAGTCCGACTTCTCTCATTCGTGATTCCCATGGACTAAAGCAAGCAATTCATCTTCTCTGAGTCTCAGTTTCTTCATTTATAAAAACAGGAATAGCAGAGATAATTTACCCCCTGGTGGGAATTAAATGAGATCATATATAAGGAAATGGCAACCCACTCCAGTATTCTTGCCTGGGAAATCCCAGGGACAAAGGAGCCTAGTGGGCTACAGTCCATGGGGTCGCAGAAGAGTCGGACATGACTTAGTGACTAAATAACATCAAAATGTTGCACATGCAGTATGGTGCCCAGCACTTAGGAAGTGCTCAATAAATGTGAGCTCTCATTATTAACATGAATCAACTCCCAACCCCAGATCACTGATCTACACACTCTTCTCCAAAAAGGACAGGGCTTAAGTCATCACAGCTGGAACACAGATGTGAGGGAGTGAGGAGCAGACATAATCTTCCTCTCTGCATGGATCCAGCTTCACTCCTTCGTAAAGCAGTATGTGGTCCCAGATCTGGCACTTGAAAGGCAACATGGGTGCCTCTGATGGCAGATTCCTCCAGGCCAGGCAGAAGGAAAATGGTGTACTTCCTGCAGTCTAGAACAACCTATCTCTGCTGTGTTTATTTACTCAGCAAATATGTATCACGCAGGTGCCAGGATTTGCGTTAAGAGTGATAAAAGATAGAGCTTTCAGCCCAGAGAGGCCAAAAGACAATACAAGAGGGAGAAAATGGAGACACCCCCAAGAGGGGTCTCTGATGAGATGACAGTAAAGCTGAGACCTGAAGAAAGAGATAAGGGTTCCATTCCAGGCAAAGAGGATGCAAGTATGTAAGGAAAAAAGAAGGAAGACATGACTGCACGAAAGATATCAAAATCATCTTCAAAGACATCAAAACAATTTCGAAAGCAGAGAGTGTGGAGAAGTGATAAGCTGGCTTTAAAGAGCAAAGGAAGCTAGAATCTAAATTCTGCAAAGGAGAGCAAAAATGAGAATGAAGCCCATGGCACCTAAAAGCTCAGGAATGGGAGGAAGCAGGTATGGTGGAGGGTGGGGGCTGAGGGTTAAGGTGGAGATAGGCTCAAATTCGGTGCACAGCAGTAAGACTCCCAGATCTTCTCCCCTCTCCTATGTATTCAGGCAACAGTCAGGGGCAGGAGACCTTAAATTAAAGGGTCCAGCCTCCAAGATCCCATGCAGAGAGAAGAGCTGTTCAAGACATGGGGCTTAAAAAAGTCACATACTTTTAAAAGCATACTCCCTGGGCCCTTCTTCCTCCTTGCTTCCAGAAAGTGTGAAAATGTCAGTCGTTCAGTTGTGTCCAACTCTTAGTGACCCCATAGACTATAACCTGCCAGGCTCTTCTGTCCGTGGAATTCTCCAGGCAAGAATACTTGAGTGGGTAGCCATTCCCTTCTCCAGGGGATCTTCCTGACCCAGAGATCAAACCCCAGTCTCCTGTATCTCCTGCAGTGCAGGCAGATTCTTTACCCACTGAGACATCAGGGAAGCCCAGGTCAGCCACTAAATCAGATCTCCCAAAGAGGAGATTGGTAGGTTCACCTCTCAAGACCGAAGTCTAAAGAAAGGGAGACTTTAAAGAAGTTCAAGGGGTCCTCAGAGCCAAGAATGGCTTGCCACTTGATCCTCCAGTTCATTCACCAAAAAGCTTCACAAAGGTACACACAGCTTCCCATCAGCTTTTGAGTACCTTTCTCTTAAATATTATAGCTAATGACCACAAGACATTTGAGTACCTTTCTTTTAAATATTATAGCTAATGACCACAAGACATTTGAGGAGATCCTCCAACAGAAAGAAAAAGACCTAAACATATCAAAAAATGGGATCTGGAGGAAGCTGAGACTATGTGGAACACCAAAGGAAATAGTGTTGAAAATCAAGTTATTAACAACCTCGGAAAAATAAGAGAAGATATGTATCAATGAATAAGAATATGCAGTTAAAGAACAAGAGCAATCAGGATATAAGATAGAGCTCTTAGAAAAGTGTTGCTGCTGCTGCTAAGTCGCTTCAGTCGTGACCGACTCTGTGCGACCCCATAGACGGCAGCCCACCAGGCTCCCCCGTCCCTGGGATTCTCCAGGCAAGAACACTGGAGTGGGTTGCCATTTCCTTCTCCAATGCATGAAAGTGAAAAGTGAAAGTGAAGTCGCCTAGTCGTGTCCGACTCTTAGCAACCCTATGCACTGCAGCCCACCAAACTCCTTCATCCACGGGATTTTTCAGGCAAGAGTACTGGAGTGGGGTGCCGCTGCCTTCTCTGTAGAAAAGTGTTACACCTCCAGGAAAGACATTTTTCACATGAAAATATTTTACTTCCTTCCATGCTTCTGTAGAAAGCTGTGAAAGGATGTGCTCCATGAAAATAAGAAGCAAGAAAGAAGAAGACATAAAGCAAGAAAACAGAGACTCTAACAGGACAGCAGAAATATAAGTTTCAGGATGACAACCAGGTGGCAAAGCAAGAAAGCAATCAATGCAAACAGGAGAAGGAGGGAAAGAAAGTTTCCAGAGAGAGAGAGTTCCCTAGAAAAGAAAAACCAAGTAACCAAAAGAGAATTGATAAATCATTATCTGGTAGACCTGACTGTTTAGAAACTGTTAATAGTGAATAATGGATGGAGCAAATGGAAATTAATCAAATACAGAAACAAGTCTGTTATTAGCATCAAGGGAAAAAAGTGTAAATGATTAGGGAAGTTTAGTTACACTATTTTGCCCAGCAGTAAAAAGCAAATTTAACCAAAAATTATATTGGGAGAATAAAGCTTTAGAGCAATGGGAATGGTAAACTAACAAAACCATACATTCATATATCGTGAGTGGAAGTCAATAAAGCACTCCTTTAACTGATAAGCAAAGCAGAAATCATATGACTGAGAAATGTGAAGGCAAATAATGGAAGAAACAGCTAGAAAATTTTCAAGGGTTCTCTCTGAAGAGTAGAATGGAGTGAAGAAGGGCAGGGCGAAGATCTTCTGCTTTTCTTCTAGTGCTAGTTCACTGTTAACTAATTCATCATTGTGACCCTGATGAAAATAAAAATTAAAAAGACAGGAATAGAGTAATAGAAATGCCAGAGCAAATCACACTGTAAACAGGTGTAGGAATAACTATTATGGAAATGAAGTCGTCCCTCTCAATGGAGCAAACTCAGAGATGACAGATTTGAAAGACCCAGAGTGAGTGATGGGCAGTCTCTCAATATCACTGAAAGGCCCACCTGGAGAACAGTAGATTCTGTGAGCAGGACAAGGACTCTGGGGAGGCAGGTGAGGCCCCTAGAGTGCAAAATCCAGGAGAGCACACACTGTCAGCATCATGCGAGGTCTGCCTGACTTTGAAGTCACTGACAGTGATCACCTCAATTTTGCACCCTCTGGGCCTCCCTTGGCCTGCTCTAGTGCCAGCCTTTCCCTCACTCACTCACCCTCACTCACAGGTGCAGTGGGTTGTAGCAGCAGTGTGTGCTACTGAGAATTGCTCACCAAATGGAAGGAGAAGTGTGCCTGGGGAAGGCTCACTGTTGAGGTCTGGAGCAGAGGGAGAAACAAGAAAAATGTGAACTAACTCCAGACTCTCAAAAACAAAAATAAAAATCACAAGGAGTACCACGCTGGGGGAAGGGTTTCCTTTAGTAATCAAAGGGAACAAAGACAGAAATTTTATATCAGTTAAATGCACAATCCACCATGAAGATACGGTAGAAACAAATCTTTACTGTATGAAACAACACAGCCTCAAAATATATAAACACATTATTGGAGATACAGGAGAAGTTTTAAAACTACAAGCTCTAGGGCACTGACAGGTTAAGATATGTGGAAAATAAGAATGTAGAGTATTTGAAAAACATAATTAACAAAGTTGATTTGATAAGTAAAGTTAAAGATACTTTTCCTAAAGAGAAGACATATTTCTTTAAATATGGAGAATGTTTACAAAAGTTAACTGACTACAAAGGAAATCTCAACATAGGACCCAAAGGGCAAATAATACAGGCTTTATTCTCAACCTATTATGAAAAAAAAGAAACCTAAAATAAACAATATATGGATATCTCTCTCCTCTTTACCTATGCCCCCCCCCAAATATTGCTGTAACCACTTATTTTTTAATGCTATTTTCAAAGAAAATATTTGGTTAAAAAATAATAAAAGTGTAAAATTATAGGTTATTCAGTTAAGAAAGACAATGAAAGCAATATATATATAAATTGGACACAGTCAAAGCAAAACCCAAAGGAAAATTTATAGCCTAAAGTATGTATTAAAAACAGAGAGAGGAAAAAATAAACACACTATCAGTTCAGTTCAGTTCGGTTCAGTCGCTCAGTTGTGTCCGACTCTTTGCGACCCCATGAATCACAGCACGCCAGGCCTCCCTGTCCATCACCAACTCCCGGAGTTCACTCAAACTCATGTCCATCGAGTTGGTGATGCCATCCAGCCATCTCATTCTCTGTCGTCCCCATCTCCTCCAGCCCCCAATCCCTCCCAACATCAGAGTCTTTTCCAGTGAGTCAACTCATCGCATGAGGTGGCCAAAGTATTGGAGTTCCAGTTTTCGCATCAGTCCTTCCAATGAACACCCAGGATTGATCTCCTCTAGAATGGACTGGTTGGATCTCCTTGCAGTCCAAGGGACTCTCAAGAGTCTATACATTCAGCCAAAAGACCCAGGAAAAAGTCAACCATATAAACTAAAACAGGTAAAAGGAAGAATTAAGATGAAAGGAAAACAAGTGAAAAAGAGCATATCAATAAAATCAAATTTTCTATATGCATAGACCAATAAAGTAGAACTGTTGTCTGACAAAGATAAAAAGTAGAGAAAGAAAAGTAAACTACATTTAGATTAAGAAAGTGTGCATAGTTAGAAATATGCGGAAGATGTTTTAGGTGAAAATACTATGTATAATAGAACTTCACAATGATAAATTTAAAATCTAATGAAATAGATCATTTTAAGAATTTTTAAACTATCTAGAAAAAAAACAAGTATTTACCCCCTCTTCTTGTCTCTAAAACCAAAACAAAGCACATATTCATTCATTCAACAGATATTTATGAGGTATTATTCTGAGATATCATAAGAGTGAGGATTAGAAAGATTCATCCCTTCCTCTAAATTGTGCTATAAATTCAATCTATTTCCAACTGAAATCCCAAAGGAATTTCTAAATGAAACTTGTATACTGACACAAATGTTTATCTGAAAAAGCAAATGTATGTCATTAAAATATCTTTAAAATTTTTATGTATATATAATTTTGTATTATATATAAATATTTATAATATATATTATTTTTATGAGAATGTTTGATAGAGATTATTTTTTAATTATAAGATTTTAAACTCACTTTTGTGTTATAATGGTAAAAAGTGTGATATTGTAGGATTGGACAAGTGGAGTATTCCAGAGAATTGGCAATCCAGAGATATATATATAGGCAGAATATAGTATTAAACAGAGGTTATCTTTCAAACTGTAGGGAAAAAATGGACAGCTTACAAAAGGAACCTGTGGGTGTTACTAGAAGTAACAGGTTTGATCTTTATCTTACACTGCACACCCAAATAAATCCCACTTGAGTGGAAAATCAAAACTGTTAAAAAATTAAAAGTAGTAGAAGAAAATGTAGGAAAACATACTTGTAATCTTGTAGGTGGTGAAAAACTTCCTTATACCTCAATCCATAAAGCAAAACTTGTAATACTAAAATAAACCAAGGTAAAAATAAAAGCAATCAGCTTAGAAAAAATATTTGATGGAATATAACTAAGAGCCAACAGCCATTAACAATTAAGATCTGTTGTAATTTGCTCAGAAGACACCACTAGAGAAAAATGAGCAAAGACAGAAACAGCCCAGTTCTCAGAAGAAGAAATGTAATGGCAATAAACATATGAAACCACATTCAAACTCACTACTAAGCAGAGGTAAATTAGAAGGAAAAACAAAGCATGTCTGCAGGCACACTGGTTTGGTTAACTCAGACTGGTGTGCCAGACCTCCTGGGTTTGACCCCAGGCTCTGCTATTACTTGCCTGTGGCCTTTGGCAAGCAACTTAACCTCTCTTGTGCCTCAGCTTTGCTATATGTAAAATGGAGATTACAGTACATCTTAGCTCTTTATTGTAATGATGCAATGGCATAATATATGTAAAGTGCTTTGAATAGTGCCTGGCGCAGAGGAATCATGCAATAAATGCTAGTTCAATATCTTTTTATGACGTGTGCTCAAAGATGTACACACATCTGCTGTAAACACAGATATACACACATACACTCAGGCACACTCAGAAGTTCGCTGCAATGCTATCTGCCATAGTGAAAAACTAGAGGTAACTTCAAATGACATCAACAGGCAATAGCTAAACAAATCTTATGCCTCTAAAATATGGAATGACAGTTAGCTATGAAAAAGAATAAGGAAAGTATCCATGATGATTAAGTGGGGAAAAAAAAAATTATGTTCTTTAAATAAATACACTATGTGTAATTTGTATAAATAACATCTGTTTGTGCATGTGTTTAATATACATGGAAAATATTATGGATGCTTGATATATTATCAGACTGTTAGCAAAGGTGATCACCAGTGAGAGAGGGAAGACTAGGGGACAGGGTGAAAGGGAGAGATTATCAAATACATTTCTACGTTTTTCTTTTCTCTCTCTTTAAAAAAAATAACCTTTACATCTAAACATTACAAAAAATAAAATAGAAATCATGATCAGTTAGAATAAATTCTTGAAAACAACTGTCTCAGACAATGGTAAGCAAAAGAAGATGGTGAAACCAAAACGTCCTGCAACTTTTTCTTTTTTTCAAGAAAAGACAGAATGTGATTGGCAAAGGAATTAGGCGAGTTATGCTTCAAAGAATGTCAGTTTAGCTACGGTTTTTCAAATACTTTGAACATGGGCTAAACATGTCAAAGTCATACATCTTTCATGGACAGGGATTCTATAATAAATAGTCTCCATTGATTGTTTCCATTGTCCATAATATTTTGTAAGTTTTACATCCCCTGGAAAATAATGTTTGCCAGATTCAAACCAGGGACCTTCAATGTTACTTAGATGACATAAACAAATTAAAATGAGACCGACCTAAGCCAGTTGTGTTTATCAACCTGATCCCCTCTGAAAAGGAGAAATGAAGTCAAATACCCTTTAATACTATTTATTAGTGGAGTAATATAATACATTTTGACAAGTTGAACGGTTGTAAAAGGCGGCCGTTGAAGTCTCTACAGGGCCTGTTTAGAATGAAAACAGGAGTGAGAGACAGCTCTATAACTGGGTTTCAAGAACAGCTCAGCCATCAACTATATCCTAACCAAGTACTTTTATCCAGTTAATTTACGGAGGGAATCCCTTAGGGTCTCTAGCCGTCTACCACTGTAGCTCATTAGAGTCTAATATCCAACTTTTCTCATTGTAACACTGAAAGCATTTATGCTTAAAATGTAATTAAACTTAAAACAAACAAGATCTTTATTCCCTGACAGTCCTGCTATTTTTAAACTGACAAAGGCATGAACTTATATAGGATTATTTAGAAAGCACTATACATTTCAGCCACTTATGGCCAAGACATTTGCCCAACTGTTCATCCTGCATGCAATTAGAAATCTAAATAGTTGGGTAACGGGTTTCTATTGGGAATTAAACTTGCAGATCTCTTACAAACGAGTAATGTGGTAAGACTTGCTGTCCAATGAGGTGTCTTATTGAAATATCCCAGGCCGTTTCACTTGTCACAGCTGTCGTTTCAGCCGCTTGCACTCACAGTGTATAGCTTTCATTACGAAAATAGAAATTTGTGTCCTAAGTGCTGTTACATTACTAATGCTAAATATTTAATTCCCTGGGGTTCCAATTATGGTTGAGCACTGGCAACACTGATTCTACTTTTTAATAACAACTGTAAAAGCAATTTGAGCATTTTTCAATTAATTAAATACATAGTGAACGAGTAACCTCTTGTCATTTTGCCCTCTAGGACCCAAGCTAATTGGTGTAGAATAAAATGTTTTGAAAATTAACCGATATTCCGGTCTACACAGTTATACCATTAAATTACAGTTCGCAAAATGAAGTTTGTCTTTTAATAGTTACGCTCAATATAGTCTGCAGATGTTAGAAGGTACCTGTGTTTTATGTACTTAACTGTGCCTCTAATTAGAGCAGAGTTGAAAGCTGAGTGTCATTCCTCTAAACACCAGTCAGTATCAATAATATTTTGCATTGTTCACAGATACATGCAACAAATTTCAACACAGGACAGTTTCCCAGGTTTCAGGAAGCATATTTTCCCAATTCACCTTAAACATTTATAAAAGTTGGCCCTGAAGAATTCCTATCGTTAATTATACTCACAGGAGAAAAGTTCAAAACTAGATTTTTAGATTTCTTCACAAGAGTTACAAGTCTAACATCTGGGAAAGTCCTTCTTCGTTAAACACTTTGTTGAAGTTTCTCCTTCTGCCATTGAACAGTGTCATAAATAAACTCTAAATTGGTTTTTCAGCTTTAAAAGGATGGTGAGGATGAATCATAAAAGCAGATGCCGTTTTACCCACATTTTAAAATGAATCTTTTTCTGAAGTGCAATGAAACCTGATTAAAGAGACCATCTTCTTGTAGAAAAACGTCTCTGACAGGTGTTCCTCTAGCTCCGAGTCTTGATTGGCCGTAATCTAAAATCCATGCTCGGAAAGTGAATGCCTTTTCGGCAGCTGTCTTTCTAACAGAGATGATCCCCTAAACAGGTTTCACTGAATTAGGGATCTCCGCAAAAGCATTATGGTTCATGGAGGAAGACACAGAAAGTGAAATGAATAACTCTGGGAGAGGAGGAAAAATATTAGAGAAAATTGAATCATTTCCATATCAATTTTTAGGATTTAAATCTTTAATATTTCTAGGATGTTAGTAACATCTTTGGGAAATGAATTTTAATTATAGGATTAACTTGATAGCACCAGTCTGTGAATATAAATAGATCAGCCTAAATTTCTGATTTTTAAAAAACTAAGCTGGATAATGAGAACATTTTAGAATTTGGGGGTTGGGTTGACTTCTCAGGAAGCATTCTATACTCCATCAGCAAATACACACACACACACACACACACAAATGAAAAGAAAAATACAAATTTTTGAAAGGTTTATTTAAATATTGTTCTATTTGGAATGTAACATCTTAATAGACCTTCAAAAACATTGGTTTAACATAACCTACCATTAACAATTCTTAAAAAAAAAAGCAATAGAGTTTGCAAATGACAAATTAAACTCAGTTATGCAAATTATTCTTGTCAAAGACTCATTTTTTTTCCAGCTCAGAAACAGTTATATTTTGAAATTTGAAAGTAAAAAATAAGGGAAACTTTTGATTTGGATACAAGTGGCACAGATATGGTTGTTTATATTAAGAAATGAATCAGAATATATTCCAAAACACCTTAGGCACCTAGTATTAAAAAATAATAATTTCATTAACTGACCACTACTTTAGTGGTGTTTTGAGGCCAAAACACCACTAAACAAGACTATTTAGTTCTTTAAAAACACTGGACAGTTATCTTCAGTAACAACTAACACCACTATATTTAGTTGTAGGGTCCCCAAATTCCTGTACACAACTAACCAGTCACTCCTTGAAGCCTAAGTGGGATAATAACTAAGGCCACTCTATTTAGTTCTGGGGTCCCCAGATTACTGTACATGACTAACCAGTCAATCCCCGGATCCCAAAGGGGCAGTCCCCACTCCTTCAGCAGCCGCAGGGGGACAACTAGTTGAAGAAGACAGACTTCTCCCTCAGGATCACATGCCTCTCAGGTTCTCCTCCTCTCATGCTGGAAGCTCTGACATTTCACATTCTCGGAGAGGTGGGCAGCCCCCGCTGCACAGGAGAACTAACGAGTCTGAAGACTGTAAACTAAGAGGTTTCAGCTCTTACTCATCAGTACGATAACTTAGGATCTCACAGGGGAAACCCACAGGTCTGGGAAGCAGAGCTCCCGGGCTCAGTCTCAAGAACACTAACAGACCTTGGACACGTCGCTGGACACCTCTGCACCTCTGGTCTACTGACTCTGACATGGGGGACAGTGTAACCCCTGGGCTGTTCTCAGGGTCCAATGAGAAAGCACAGTGAAACCCGGAGAGCATGCTGCTAAGCACCAAGGAAATGCCAGACAACCAAGTTTCTTGTCTAATATTCACCTGTCAGCATCTTTAATAAAGCATTTTTCATTTGCTTCTGTGCAAAGAAACTAATGTAAAAATATATGGAGTAGCTTCATAATAATGTGCATTAAAAATTAGAATCATTAAGGCTCTGCAGTTTTTTTTTTTTTTTTTTAAGATTTCTTTATGTCTTTGGGCCATGGTGGGTCTTCATTGCTGCACATGGGATTTCTCTAGTTGCGGAGAGTGGGTGCTACTCTTCTTTGGGATTGTGCAGGCTTCTCGTTGTGATTGCGTCTCTCGTTGGGAAGCGCAGACTCTGGGTGTGCGGCCTTCAGTGGCTGCAGCACGTGGGCTCAGTAGTTGTGGTGCTCATGCTTAGTTGCTCCATGGCAGGTGGGATCGTCCCAGACCAGGGATCCAGCCGGTGTCCCTTGCATTGCAAGGCAGATTCTTAACCACTGGACCGACCGCCAGAGAAGCCCCAGATCTGCAGTTTTGACGATATGTTTTTTTAGAAAAGCATTTTTTAGATGTGTTAGCTTTAGTCCCAATAAGTTACAAACCAAAAGAGCATATGTTCAGCATTTTATTTTTTTTAAAAAAAAAAGGAAAAAGAAGCAATAGGATAAAGAAGAGCAGGAGGATTTGCAGGATATCACGATGTGGACATCATTGAATAAACTATGAATATAAGATGAGGCCTGTTTTAAATCTGATTTGCTTTTCTAAGGAATATTCAACTAGCTGCCTTAGTTCCCAGACACAAGGCCCAGAGCTCCCCTAGCCTGGCTGGAATCAGCTTCTGGCTGCAGAGCTTTGCTAAGTAGAGAAGCGTGTTGAGGGGAGGGATTACAGCAGCTCTGTGCCACTGACTAGAACAAAGACAACCAACACATTAATAAATAAGAGTCTTCAGGGAGATAAGGGTTGGTGGCAAGTCAATACACAACTGCAGTATCTGACCTGTTAATGGGTTCCGGGAAGTCCTTTCTCAGGCAACCCCCCCATATTCTCATGAGTTTCATCACCTGGTTTTCAAGTCCACAGAAGTATAAAAGCAGTAAATTGAAAAGCAGAGTGAAGGCTAGCAGTGGGTGTGTGTTGGGGGGTGCGGGTGGCGGCAGTGAGAAACACAGCTGACAGCCATTGAAGAAAGAACACTGGTTTAAGAAATGCCCATGAGAATTAAAAACAAACAGCAACAAAAACTAAAGACAAAACAGACCAACCAAGTCCTTTAATGAAAGCTGAGTGATGCAGTGCAATTCTAACTGAAGACCATGAGTAATTATCAAAGTTCACTGATGTGATATTTAGTTTTCAAGATAAGAGGAAAAGGTATGATCCATTTTTAAACGGTTACCATCACAAATAGTTAATGTTCATTCTTCAAACTTGGCTATCTTGAATAACCCACTCCTCAAGGGTTCCAGATTATCGTGGTTTTTACTGTAGTTAGATAGTTTTATGGTTAATGTACTGCGGTATAAATAAATATAGCTTAGCCTAAGTGTCTCCACTGAAAATATGTATGTCATAAAATGACAAATAAAATAGGTCAATAACCAAACCCACAGTAAATAATTCAAGCACTAAAATACATAACATTAGAATAAACTAAAATGAGCCTTCTTCAACGCTGACCATAAATATATTCACCATGACTTTTCAAAATGAAAAACAAAAATGTCCTAAGATAAATGGGGAGAAAAGAGAGAATAAATTGCTCATTTGTACCCTTTTGATAAAGTCTAAATAGTCACACATTGCGTTCACAAGAAGAGGCCGTAGGAGAACAAATCTAGGCTATGCATCTGGGTAAGGATCTAGTAACATTCTACACCACTCATTTATTTCACATCATAATGACCTATTAGGTGCTCAACAGATCGTTGTTTATCTGAAATATAATTTACAAGTGGTCTGGCTGTCACATAAACAAAAGAAGTGAGATATCGGGAGTATCAACTTCAAGACATATGCAAAGGGAAAGAGTTTGAGATTGTAAAGGAAACCACTCCACTGCTGGCTATAAAGCACACCTTGATTCTGACTGCATTGGGGGGCAAAACCTATTGGGGAAGAATGTCCCATTCTGGTTGTTTTTCAGAGTAGGAGACTGTGGCTAATCTATTGTTATTCATTCGCTAAGTCGTGTCCGACTCTTTGCAACCCCATGGACTGCAGCACGCCCTTCTCCAAGTAGGACCAGGAGAAGATGGAGACAAGGCCAGAGTCCCCCTTCATGGCTCCCCTGGCACAAGCCTTGCTACTAGGTCATCTATTCAGTCAGGAGACAAAAGATGTCCTGATTTGTGGCTTTGGGGAAACAGGGTAGCAGGGTGAACTCTGCAGAGCCTCTTGAGGACAGAGCGTGGTGACAAAGACCCTCATAGCATTAACAAGCCTCCCCTACTTGCTTCCCTGATGCTAATGATGTCAGGGTTTAATAACCCCACTGTTTTAGGTTTTAATTTACATGGCTATTTGGTTTGAGTATTTTATAGAGTTTATGACCATTTGAGTCATTTGAGGCAGATGTACTTGTCTTTAATGTCTACTGGCTTAACTGATGCATTGCTATACTGTCTACTTTATTATTTCAAAGACAGGATATCAGTAAGCTGTGCAGTTTTTCCCATAGACTGAGAATTCTAGACAGTATACTAGGTCATGGATTTGGGTATCCCCTTTCTAGCCTTACCCCGTTTATGAAAAGCTCAACTCTACTTTCCAGGTCCAAATTTCCCATAGCCCAGCAAAACACAGGCAGAGCACCAAAGGTATTACCAAATCACTTTATGGAAAGGTTTTCGCTCTCATATCATTCACAGTAAGCATCTCATGTGTCTCTCTCATTAAGACACCTGGGTTAAGGATTAATTTTACAAACCATTACACATGTTCAGTGTATGCCATCGCATCTTTCACTCCATCAATAAAGGACATTTCAGGCTGCTGCAGTTGATGGGCAAGTAGGGGCAGATTATTCATTGTTTATGCTATTCTGAAGGGAAAAAATTCAGGACTTTAGAAACTATAAAGGTAAACTTAGTGAGCCCTCGAAAGGCTATTTAGAGACAGGGCAGAAGAAAGGTGACATTTTCCTTCCTTTGAGCAGGGTTTGGCAAACTGTAGCCCATGAGCTAAATCCAGCCTGCAGCCTGTTTTCATAAATGTTATTGGAACACTTTTGTAAAAGTGTCATTGGAACTCAGCCACACCCACTTGTCTATGGTTGCCTTTGCGTTACAGTGACAAAATAGTTGCAACAGACATTGTCTAGCCCACAAAGCCAAAAATATCCATTATCTGGCTCCTTCGAGAAAAAGTTTGCCAAGTCCTGCTTTAGAAGCTTTCTCTGTGAGGAGGATGGGAACCCCAGGGGAGCTGCCTCCATCCTGGAAAGTTAGTTCCCCACCCCTGACCTTGAGTGTCTCTTCTCTGGTCTCCCTCAGCCCTAAGGCATCCAGATGCTGGTTTCAGGGTCATGCAGTAATTGCTCCTACCTAAACTTATATGCAGAGTACATCATGAGGAACGCTGGGCTGGAAGAAGCACAAACTGGAATCAAGATTACCGGGAGAAATATCAATAACCTCAGATATGCAGATGACACTACCCTTATGGCAGAAAGTGAAGAGGAACTAAAAAGCCTCTTGATGAAAGTGAAAGATGAGAGTGAAAAGGTTGGCTTGAAGCTCAACATTCAGAAAACAAAGATCATGGCATCTGGTCCCATCACTTCATGAGAAATAGATGGAAAAACAGTGGAAACAGTGTCAGATTTTATTTTTTGGGCTCCAAAATCACTGCAGATGCTGATTGCAGCCATGAAATTAAAAGACGCTTACTCCTTGGAAGGAAAGTTATGACCAACCTTGACAGTATATTAAAAAGCAGAGACATTACTTTGCCAACAAAGGTCCGTCTAGTCAAGGCTATGGTTTTTCCCGTGGTCATGTATGGATGTGAGAGTTGGACTGTGAAGAAAGCTGAGCGCCGAAGAATTGATGCTTTTGAACTGTGGTGTTGGAGAAGACTCTTGAGAGTCCCTTGGACTGCAAGGAGATCCAACCAGTCCATTCTAAGGGAGATCAACCCTGGGTGTTCATTGGAAGGACTGATGCTAAAGCTGAAACTGCAATACTTTGGCCACCTCATGCGACGAGTTGACTCACTGGAAAAGACTCTGATGCTAGGAAAGGTTGGGGGTGGGAGGAGAAGGGGACGACGGAGGATGAGATGGCTGGATGGCATCTCCGACTCTGTGGACATGAGTTTGAGTGAACTCTGGGAGTTGATGATGGACAGGGAGGCCTGGCGTGCTGTGATACATGGGGTCACGGAGAGTCGGACACGACTGAGCGACTGAACTGAACTGAACTGAATAAGGACTGATGCTAAAGCTGAAACTCCAATACTTTGGCTTCCTCATGCAAAGAGTTGACTCACTGGAAAAGACTCTGATGCTGGAGGGATTGGGGGTGGGAGGAGATGGGGACGACAAAGAATGAGATGGCTGGATGGCATCACCAACTCTGTGGACATGAGTTTGAGTGAACTCCGGGAGTTGGTGATGGACAGGGAGGCCTGGTGTGCTGTGATTCATGGGGTCGCAAAGAGTCGGACACGACTGAGTGACTGAACTGAACTGAACTGAACCGAATGGCCTGAAACACATTCCTCTTTCCAGTTGTGAGATACCCAACGAAGACACAAGGACATGAGGTTATCAGAAGTGTGGCTGAATCTGTAAGTTTCCCTTCCAGCTCCACACTTAAATTGACTGAGCTCCTGGGTCTCCTTCATCTGTACATTTGACATCAAATGCAGGAAAATTCCCCCAGAGGATGATGTTAAAGGATATATGGGATTTCACCAGGAAAAAGTGAGTGGAGGGAAGGCCTTCCAAACAGAAAAGGCCACAGATGCACAGTTGTTGCCTGTGATGATGAAGGTGTATGATGGCAATGGTAGTGCACACTGTGATCTACTCTAGGAAAACCAGCCTCTGGTTTTCCAGAGAGAGAAGGGTGCATGGGCTGGAGCGGTAGAAATGATGCCAGACGGGTCCTCTGGTCAGGTGGTGAGCAGCCTTGTGAATGGGGCTGAGAAGTTGAGGAGCATTAGGCAGAGGGTGTCACTAAAGGATTTAAGCAAGGGGGTGACATGGTCTGATCTCTATGTTAGGAAGATTGCTCCAACAGATCGGGTAAGGAAGGTGGGGGGTGGAAGCTATCTTTGCCCTCCCATAGGCTGCTGTTCCCTCCCCATCATGTCCACTCTGAAAAGCCCTAATCACCCTTTTCTTTGTACTCCAAACAGTTTGATCTTCTTCCCCAGGGATCTCAGAGCACCTTCTAGACAACTGCAAAAATGGTATAATTCCCATCCCAATCATTATTTTCTTGACTGCCTCCTACTCCCATGCTTCTCCACTTATCTGGAGTAAAGGGCCAATTGCTTATTGTCATTTTGTTTCATTCCTATTTTCTAATCTTCTGCAGACCAATATTTTTGTAAAATATAAATTTGTGTACTTGGATATCACAGAGATTTCAAATAACTATTCAGGTTTCTAAACACTCTTTTCTTTTTGGTATTTATCTCGTCACAAGCTGATAAGTGTTTGTGGACTTCCAGTTTCTGGTTTAACAGGTAAAGAGCTTAGATATCAACAACTCCAATATAAAACAAGTAAAATACTAAACAAACTGAAAAATCAACAATCCTGCAAGAGCCATAAGAGAAGTGAGGTTACAGTGCAAACGTTTGCCCCCAAAATTGGAGAGAGAGACAGGTAAATACAGAAAACCATAACTTAGCAGAGCAGAAACCCACAAGCAGAAACCTCCATGAAAGCAACAGTGGGGGAGGAGAACCTGAACTGTAATTGACCAGATGCCAGAGGCTCAGTGTAGACAACTCTGCGAAGCAATGGGGAGACCCAGGGGTACCCAGTCAGAGGGAGTTCCTCCACACTTTTATGAGTTTTACCTCCAGGAGCTCAACCAGATTCTCACAGTGAATATCCAGAAAGAAAAGAAAAAAAATTGAGTTTCTGTAAGTGGGAGGGGAAAAGGAATTATTTTTAAATGTCCCAGAACTTTCATCTTGACAAGATCTGTCCTCAGGGGAAATTAGTTTAATAGAGCCTAACCTGCTAGGGTTTTACCAGAGCCTAACTGACCTGAGGGAAAAGAAATACCCATTTCCAGCAGGCTTGAGCCTTCCACAGGGAAGAAGGGAAATATGTAACTCCAGCCCACTCTAGCCACCCAGTCCTAGCTAAAGAAGAGGAAGACTAAGAAGGATTGTGAAGTTCAGGCAAGAGGCACGGCTCATTAAGTCAGAGACCTAATCTCATTCACTGCTGGTGGGAATGCAAAACAATACAGCCACTTTTATAAGACAGTTTGGCAGCTTCTTGTATATCTAAATGCTCTTACATATGGTCCAACAATAGCACTCCATGGTATTTACCCAAAGGAGTTAAACACTTATATCCATATAAAAACCTACACACAGATGTTTACAGCTCCTTTATTCATAATTGCCAAAACTTGGAAGCAACCAAGATGTACTTCATTAGGTAAATGGATAAACTCTGGTACATACAGAAAATGAAATATTATTCAGCACTAAATAGAAATAAGTTGTAAAGCCATGATAAGACAAAGAGAGACCTTAAGTGTATATCATTAACTGAAAGAAGCCAATCTGAAAAGTCTAAATACTTGATGATTCTAACAGTATGACATTATGGAAAAGGCACGACTATGGAGACAGTAAAAGGATCAGTGGCTGTCAGGGGTTGGTGGAGAGGAAATGACTAGCAGGCAAAGCACAGAGGATTCTTAGGGCAGTGAAACTATTCTGTATGATACTTTAGTGGTGGATTCACATCATTACACATTTGTCCAGATCCACAGAACGTAAAGCACCAACAGTGAACCTTAACCTAAGCTATGGATGATGGGTAATGGTGTCAATACAGGTTCATCAACTGTAACAAATGTACTACTCTGGAGGGGAATGTTGACCCTTGTGAGCAAACAAGTCACAACTCTTTCTCAGCCACTCAGAATATCTAGGAGCTACTATCCACGTAAGTTCCAGTCCCCTGCTTCGAATAACAGTCCCACCAGCCCCACCTCAACAGGAAGAAGAAAGTTAAGGCAGCCTGAATCCTTTTTATTCCTGCTGTGGACATGGCAGTGCCCTCTGGAGGTATAAATGTTCATTTCTATGGGATCTGAGAGTTGTAAGTTTTCCTCCCGATTTATGTCAATGATAGTAAACAGATACAGACAGGAATATGGAGAGCTGCCTTCAGAATTTATAGTCCTGCTGCTGGACTATGAACTCTGCGAGGGAAGGACCATGCCCAGTGTGGTCCCTACTCAACGGCCAGCACTGTCCAGTACCCTGTACCCAATACCCAATACATGCTAAGTAAGGACTTGTGGGTGAATGTTGAAAGTAATATGATCCAGATAATGTTACTTACTAACCACTTAAGCATATATTGTAATCCAAACTCACCAAGCTTCTA
Organism: Moschus berezovskii; assembly: GCF_049115385.1. NCBI lineage: Eukaryota > Metazoa > Chordata > Mammalia > Artiodactyla > Moschidae > Moschus > Moschus berezovskii. The sequence goes on along the minus strand of NC_142481.1, from coordinate 40,460,142 downwards.
AAAACAAAACTATTCTCCAGTCCTTTTTTCCTGGAAGTGTTTTGCCCCTCCCTCTCTATCTTTAAATCCCTCTGCACAATTGAAATTTAGTGTACTTAATCCATTGAGCTGTTTAGGGGACAGCTATCACCACGAACAGTCTTTTACTTTCCTTCCTTTATATCCTTCTGAACCACATCTTTGTTTTTAAGCAAATGTTGCCCAGTAATATTGAACAGTTCATCTCAGACTTGCTTTCCATGGGATCATTACAGCTGTATCACACAAGGAAAAAACATTTAATAATGAAAGAGAACACTTTTTTTTTTTTAAAGAAATCTGCCTTTCAGAAATCAGAAAATCTGATTTTCAGAGAAAAGAATATAGACTGATATGAGAGAATAGATCGTGTTCTCTGGCTGCTTCAAGATTGTGAGTTCCAACCCCCCTGGATATTCTACTAGTACCTCAAAACCAACTGATCTGCCCACACTGTCTTTTCTCCATTAGACCTTCTTCTCCTAGGTCCCCTGTCTCGAAACACCACCACCATGACCTAACTGCTGCCAACCTTCAGGACATCCTCACTGACATGCTTTTCCTTTGCCTGCATTTGTAACCCTTCAGTCACATGTCCTTTTATTTCTAGCATCTTAACATCTCACATCAATCCACCGACATCCCTCCTTCCCCTGGCCATTTTCTCAGCTCCTGCAACTGATCTCATCCCTGGAAAACTACTTGCAAAAACACTGAAAGAGTCTCTCATCATCCAGTCTTGCTGGTCTCCAATGGACTCCCCATGTCACCACTGAAAGTTTTACCTCTACAATGCAGAGCTGATCTGGTGAAAGGAAGATGAAGTCCAAGCTCCTCTGTCTGGCATGTAAACTGCCCTTCCAGCCTGGCCCCTGCTTACTACTCTCATTTCTTTCCCATCTCTGCACACACATCTCCTGCTTCCTTCGAGCTCCTCACTGACTCCCAAAGGCACCAGGCTTTCCCTTCCTTCAGGACTCAACCTCAATGCCCCTTTCCTACAGGAAGCCTTCCTTGACTTTATCCTCCCTCTGTCAGGCTTGCCTGGGGACTCTGCCCCTGTGCTCCCACAGCACCTGGCCTTTCCCTCTCACGGTGCTGAGCTGAAATGGTCTGTTTATGCCTCTGTAGCCATGGCAGATGCTAAGCTCCAAGCTCCACAAAGACAAACACTGCATGCTGTTCACCATTTCAACTCCAGGCCCGAGTCCAATGCCCACTTTGTTGAATTCAGGGAACATGTATTCAGATTTGATTCCCTGAATTTATCACAATGTTAAAACCCAGCAGGTATGCATAAATAGTAATGAATACATGGAACATTCTTTTGGTTAAAATCCAGTTCTGAGATTAACATGCTTTACCTTGCTACTTGTACCCATACTGGGTGCCAAAACGTTTGGATGGCACGTACAGATGGTGAGTTAGACATTTATTTCTGACATCTGTAAAACAAAATATTATGAAGAATAGGGTTGTGATACAAGCATGTGAAGACTGAATTTCCAGAATTGGGGACAAGCATCTTCAAGTTGGCAGCATCTGCTTTGGAGTCAAAAGATCCTTATTACCACTGAGGCATTTCATCTTCCCAGGACTCAGCTTCTTCATGTGAAAAACACGTCTTCTCTGGCTTCAAAAGCCTGCAAGTGGGAGCTGCCTGCTATTTTTATGCATTGAGTTTGAAAGGTGTTTTGAATAAAAAGACTTCTGGAAAAAAAAAAGAGTCTGCTAATGTGTCTTGCAATTGACACTTCAGTATATTCATACATAAAGCTAAAAGATGGCAGGTAGGCTAAGGTACTTTAGCAATGTAAGTTGTTCTAGAAACACTTTGTGGATAAAATATACATAAACAATTATAGACAAAATTATAAAGTGCTCGGCATTTTAAAAGAATATACAGAGAATATAGCAATCACAGCAGAGTCAGGAAGTCTAGTGGTAACTAACCTATGATTTGCAGTATTTGTAAAAAAATTTTTTAAACTATCTAAAATAGCACCGCTTTCTTTTTCTCTCTTTTTTTTTTTTTCTTAAACTGCTAGATAAACAGTATTACAAGATGATCCCACAATGCTGGGTCATTATGTATATTCGGAACTTTTAAGTCGCCCACCTCATGTAGCATTTTCATAAGACCCAATTCATCTTGGTCTCCTCATTGGCAATGGTATATAGTTGAGGGTACTGGAATCTATATTATTACATGTAAAGCCTTGAGAGTCTTAATTTGGATGTCTTTTATAACCACTTTGATCAAATCTATGATTTATATAAATTTAAAGAACTCTAATAGTCCCTTAGGTGGCTTCCTTTTTCCAAGTTCCTGACATAAAGGGCCTTAGTCATATTAGAGAGTCCTGGTTTAGCCTCCTAAAATTGGATGTATATTTAGAAAAGACTCTCAGCTCTCTTCCTACCTTGAATGCTTGAAAAAAATTACACAGAAATACTTGTATTTTCTTAGGGTGCCCAAAAGAGTTTCTTAGTAAAGCCATCAGCTCTATGTACCATCTTACAAACATGTTCTTTATGTAACTTTTATCTACATGTGATCTGGCAGTTTTAATTTTGGAGCTCTTCTAAAAGAATTTAAAGTTCTTTTAAGCTTAATATAAATAAAACATTTCAAAGTATTATAGTCTTATAGGTTATGCATTTAAGACATTAGAAAGGTAAAAAATATTTTATCCCTTATCAAACATAAAGGGAAGAAAATAATATTTTGGTTTTCACAAACTGAGCTTCATAACAAAAACATACTTCCAAGCCCTGGTTTTAGGAGGAAGAGTATCCATTTGTTTTTTCTCTCAAATACACATAATTCAAACATTAGTCTTAAAGAAAGTCTGCCACATTTCTGGTGAGTTACTAAAACATAGGAAGCTATTAAGTATACTTTGGGGCAGTCACAAACCATTTTAATGCCACGGGGAATTCTAGCCAGACCAGACTGCACCCCACTTTCAACAAAATGCACTGCAGCTCCTTTCTTTCTCTTCCTAATGTCTTTTTCTCCATATCATGTATATGCTCCATCCCAGTTGAAGCCCACCATTTTCTGTGAGGCCTGTTCCAGCAGCTTCAGCTTTCCTAGTCTCTCTCCTAAATTCTGAAGGTTCTGGATTTCTAGTAACACATAATCATGCTGGTCTCTATCTCAGTTTCTTTCTGCTTCTCCCCTGTCCCCATCCCCTAATCTAAGAATCAAGAGAACCACTCTAAGGGATCAGGGTCTGTGCTGCTCTTCTTTATCATTAGGGTCCCAGTGCCTAGAAGTGCTAGACAGAGGTGCTTCCCTCACTGCTTCATGATGAATGACCACTGGTATTTATAGATTCCATGTGTCCACAATATCTTTTGTCCAGGTCATTTTCAAGGGCAAGGGCTATTTTATTGTCTTATGTCATTTATATCACTGTAGTCATGGCCATAATGGGTTAAAGATGAAGTTATATTTAGAAGCACTGCAAGATTGGAGTCTGCTTGGCCTAAGGTGAGGTCCCTAAGGCCTCACTTGAAAAAATTAAAGATTTATAATATTGACTTTTGTTAGAAGGATTATTGTAACCCCTTAATGACATCCAAAGTTTTCTAAAAGAAATGGAGCTACATCTTCAGTAAGAGCACTAAAGTCAATATATATGGTAGAAAATCAAATTATCCTTGAAAATTCTTGCAGTGGGCTTCTCCCAAAATATAGCATAGATGGTTTTGTATATGCCTCATTATGTCTCAGTAAGTATACCAGCATAATTTCTACCAGAGTTGGAAACAAGGCCATTCTTCCACTAAGCATCGCATAAAGTAGCTGCATTTTACGGGCCAGGTACTAGAAAAGATGGGTTTCCCAGGTGGCTTAGTGGTAAAATATCCACCTGCCAATGCAGGAGACTCAGAAGACGCAGGTTTGATTCCTGGGTCAGGAAGATCCCCTGGAAAAGGAAGTGGCAACTCACTCCAGTATTCTTGCCTAGAAAATCCCACAGACCAAGGAGCCTGGCAGGCTATAGTCCACGGGGTTGCAAAAGAGTTGGACACAACTGAGCATGCCTGCACTAGAAAAAATACTTTTTGTTTTTCGTTTCCTTCTTTTTCTTCCTACATGCATATAGTTGAATTAGAGGGACATGAAATGCAACACAGCTGAACACAAATTGTAAAGATAATGAATTTATTCTACAAATAAAATCTGCAGGCAACATGGTAGTGACAAAAGTTAAAGTCTACAAATTGAAAAACTATTACAATATACCCTTGAATGTCAAGTCTCTATTAACACTTGGAAATTTTCCCCAAGTAACCTGTCAGCTTTGCAGCACTTTTCTATAGTGTAAGTCTATCTTTATTCCTTTACAGAGAAACTGCTTACCCCCCTGCAAGAAGTCAGTTTTTTCTCAAAAGTATCTCTCTAGAAATAAGAACAAAATCTAGTTTGTGGAAAAATGTTTTTTTTTATATATCTAGCTACAAGTTATTTAAAATAGTCTGTATGTTTTGAAATCATAGACAAATCCAGTTAAAGCAAAAATACCACAAAAATGTAGATGTTCTCTTTGTCTCCCCTTCCATACACACAAAATCAATTCTAGTCTTAAAAAGACTATGTAATTATCATATGACCCACAATCACACTCCTGGGCATTTATCCCAGGAAAATGAAAACTTATGTTCACATAAAAATCTGTACATGCATGTTTATTCGTAATAGTGAAAAACCAGAAACAGCATTGAAGTCTCAACTGGTACAATGGTTAAACAAACTGTGGGGCAACCATACCATGGGCTATTACCCAACCATAAAAAGAACAGAATATTGATACATGCAAGTTGAATCTCCAGAAAATTGTGCTGAGTGAGAAAAGTCAATCCCAAGAGGTTATATACTATATGATTCCATTTATAGAACATCCTTGAAAAGAAAAATAAATTATAGGAAAGGAGAACAGCCTAGTGATTGCTAAGATTAAGGAAGAGGAGCAGGAGAGAATCCTGCTCCTTTGTTTAAGACTATAAAAGGACAGAGTTAGGAATCCTTCTGGTGATGGAAGTTCTGTATCTGGGCTGTAATGATGCCAATGTCCAGGTTGTGATACTTTCCCTACTGAGGGGAAACTTACTAACTAAAGGCACAGAGGACCTCTCCATTATTTAGTAAAACTGCATGTGAAATCTGTAATTATCTCAAAATATAAAGTTTAATTAAAAATAAAAAATATTCTAGCCTAAAAAATTTACTTTGCTGTACGGAGATCTGAGCTTAAGAATTTATCATAGCACTTTGTGAAAATACAGAAGTGGATGAAGTACAAACTGGGTCATGTACAAAACAGTCACTCACACTACTTCTTCGGGTGTCAGCAGCATCTGTGCATCTCTCCAATCCCCTCACTAAGGGCTACCTCTGGTCAGACATACCCCTTGACAGTGTTCACACCACAGAAGCCAGAGGCCTGCCTGCCACAGAGGAATCCTTCTGTTTTTCCTTCAGCCACCACAAAGGCCACAACAAGGAATTTCCCAATGACAAGGCAACCCCTCATTAGTCAGTCTGCCCAAATGTAAGAACTCTGTGGAAGATTGGATTTCAACCTTTATATAAACCAAATATTCAAACACGTAACAAATGCTCTCCCAGTTGAGATGATTTTTCCCTCATATCTGAGTTGAGCTAATAGATTTTTTGAAAAGAAAATGTTCCATTCCAGAGGGACTACTATAGAGAATTAAAATTATATATATGGATACCTTTTAAGTCTTTCTTCTTCCATAAATATAATAGGGTCACATTAGAAAGTGATTTTAAACCTATTCTAATGATATCAGATTGCCAGAAGAACTGCTATAATGGAGAAAGTGATTTTTCTCAGGGGGGACCCCTCTTTTTTAGGTATAAACATTCATTCAGTCCAATAAAGTCATTTTAGAAAAAAAGTCAATATATAAAATTGACTTTATTTTTTCTATACTTTGATTAAAACAGCATTCAGTAACATACTATAATGCTAAGCATTTCAAATAAAATTGGTGATCAAGAATGACATAACCTCCTTCTGCATGACAACTGTGGATTTTAATTGGAAAAATCCTATAATCTATAAATAAGAATATCCAAAACATATTTAAACCACTTGAGCACTTGATTTTTCCATGTCCTTTGCATCTAGATTGAACAGACCACAGGAAATTTCAAAGACTGATTGCTGAATCTAAAAGAAAAAACAAAAAAATCTATTTAGTTGTCATGATCACTGTCACCATTAGCCCCTAATATCTTCTTATACTTCACCAACCTCACTTAATTTTGCCCAGCTGCTTTATGCTTGGGAGAAAGACAAATCACTAATCAATCATGTACACTAATTAAAAATGCTACCTTTTGGAGGCACTGTAATACCTTAGTAATAGGGGTGAGGATTTCCTCGAACTGCTTACTTTTAAACATTTTTGATAACACATGAGCCAGGATGCAGTGAACATTTGCAAACGCTTAATGCTAGAGTCTACATAAAATATCAAATTGACCCCCCCCCAAAATGGCAGTACAATTCTGCAACTGGTTGAGGTCACATGGAAAATAGAATTATATGCTAATTTGTTCCTATATTAAGTTATCATAGAAGGTCAGACCAAACAGAGTAAAATGAATTCTGGAAAAAAATTAACTAAGTAGATTGGTATGTACCGTATCAAAGTAAACTGTTTATCTTAATAGATACAAATGCAAGAAAGGTTTTTCAAACGGGGGTATTTTCTCCTTTTTGAAAAAAATAAATGTTTTAACCAACCCCAGGCAATGACTTGCATGATTTAAAAACACTTTATCTAAATAGTTTTTCCCTAAAGGAGAACAAGGGCAGGATATTTTTTTTTCAAGGGGAGAAAAGAAATGGAAAAGGGCAGAGTATCCAAAAGAGAATAATTTCCCCATAAAAAGCTTTATCTATGTACTTATTAAATTTTACTCACATAAATAGTTCTGCACATGTATTATAAAATGAATAGCCAGGTTTAAACTACATGATGGGGTCAGGAGGTGCTTACCATATACATTTATTATTTTACTCCAAAATAAGCTAAACAACAACATAGATGTTTTCCTTAACACAGATTTGTCTCAAGAAAATATGTTTTATTTTTTTAAATTACTGAGGAGAAAGATCTATATTTATTTTTTTCTGGAGGGTATATTCTGTAGATGAGCCTTATCCGTAGGTAAGTTCTAAGCATATGAGATCAACTTATAAAACTATAAATCAAATTAATGGTTGAAGAATTTGGGCTATCAGTTTCATATATGATGATGGTGCAAGCTTTATATTTCTATTTTCAAAGATCTTTTAAAGAAAAAGGGAAAGAATTTGGAGGAGAGGATAATGGAGAACTAAAATCTTACAGCATTTGAAACCAAGGGACCAGTATTTTATAAAGTATCCAGTTTATTGCAGGACACAACTAGGATGAGTAACAGAAATCATCTGTCTCACACCCTCAGGCAAATTCCTGGGGAAAAAAAAACAAAATGATCATTTTTGTTCTAGAGTCTATCCTATTTTCCATTAAAAGATCTGTTTGTATTTTTCATTTTATTGCAACGTTTCCCAAGCAGTGCTGCAAGAGAACTAGCATTCACAAAGAGTCATCTGAAGTTTCTTTAAATCAAAACTCAGGTTTAATTTCTAAAGGGACTTTACCTATTGCTTTCAATAAAATTTCATTACTGTTAGTTATCATAAAATATGTTAGGTTTTCATGCAATACCAGTTTAGGCATAAGATCTTCAGGCTCCTCGATGAACTATAAAACGAAGCTATATACTACTTTACTATCATTCTTGTTTGAAGGACCTTATATTTTAGGGCCTTAATCCATTAAGAAGTTGAGAATTACATTTGAAAAGGAGTGGAAAGTCTAGGAAAAATGGAAACATGTACTGCTGCCTAAAATATCAGGACTTAAGTAAATTAATCTTCATTCCCAGTGAAAGCAATCTGATGTCCAGGGACTGGGAATTATTCTACCATAAAATACAGCACATTAAATACTACAATAGACCCATTTGAAATGTCTTAACATAATTATTATGTCATCTACAAATGACTGGATATAGACTTATATGTTAATATTCAATACCAGAGGTTCTAATGCAAAAGATGCTGAAATAGTAAATATATTAAGTTGATTAAAGGTAACAGCAAGTAAATCAGTATCTCTTCTATGACTAAAAGTAAGACTCCAAATAAGATTTGAAAAAGAATCGATAAAAGCAAGGGCAGAATATTTAGAACCTGGTTATCACAAATAACACTATCATTCTGATGGTTTGCATATAAAACTCCTTATCTCCACTAGCTAGTTGAAAAGAATGAAAAGCTTCTTACAACCAGCTAAAAAGAAAGTCTTTACCATGCTCCTTGAAAAAGCTCATTTTCACATTACTCAGGCTTCATTATGCTAAATCAATATTCGTTTAGTCACTGGGGTTATTGACATATTTTAAAATAAAAGTATACCCTTCAGCTACTGCACTCATTACAGGTAATTTGTCTTGTCAGAGAGCAGGGAATATTATCCTAGTCTTTCAGGGGCTGACAGCCCATGGAAATACCTCCCCATGGTTACAACTGTAAATAATTTTAAGGTAAAATATTGAAAAATCAATGACTGTTTCCTGCAATCTGTCACAAACAAATCAATCATAATCTGTACTGCCAGAGAGTATGATTTGAAGGAGATGGGAGCAGATGTAATTCTTGGCTGGAATCTCTCATTTCAAAATCACTTCACATAATGGTGTCATCATTTAAACACTTAACAGTCAGCGCAACTGCCACTGTAACATCTAGTTGGACAAAACCACAAGGAGGAGGAGGAGAAAATGCCATCACTATTATGTTAACAAACATTTAATTTAAATGGTTGCTGTATTAGGGAATTTCAGCTGAAAACAGTTTTACCTGCCCCCTTTCACAGTTTTAAATTAATCAAGGCTGATTTTCTATGTACTAATGCTTAATAAATTAGTCTATGACTAAAGCACATATTCCTTTTATTTTAAAAGTCCATTATAGAGAACAAAACTTGGAATTAATAAATAAAACATTTGGATTTTAGAATAATCCATAATTCTATCTATATTTCAAAGACAAAAAAATAGTGTCATAGATGTCAAGATTATACTTTTAAAGTAGGTTTAAAGGTCTTAGTTGCCCAGATATTAAATTTTATATTTTCCTTCTATTAATAAATATTACATTTCAACTTTGTAATATTGAAGCACAATTTAGACTGATGACCAAGACTTAGTCAATTTAAAAATACCCTTGTATTCCATACACAAGCTATACCATAGATTGATATTTTAAAAGCTGGAGTAATAACCCAAGTAATATGAAGTGTAAAAGTTGGTCAAGGTCATAATATTGAATTGTTCTGCAAATGTAAACTGCCTTCCAAGTAATCACTTTTAGATAATTTTTTTCCAGGCCACATGTTAACACCTCTTCAGCTGCTTCCAACCTCTACCTAGGCCAGAATAAAAGAATCTGAGATTGGTATGCTGCTTCTTCCTATTGTACTAACCAAAAATGTCATTTGACTTAAAGATTACAGAGTCTTCTTGAAGTATTTTGTTTTTAACTCTATACTAGCTCTTTAATAGAAGAAACTGGTTTTAGCTACTACTGCCGTTGTTTATCCATTTCCCAATTATATAATTAGACATCATAAAGTCCTTCATTATTCCATTAACATCCTTCTATAGCTATAGTTTGGGGAGTAGATATAAGTATATCATTTTTCTTAAAAAGGAAAAAAAATTACATAAATACCATAACACAATTTAAGCCTTTATAAACATTCTTCGAAATAGAATGATTGAATGATAGACTGATATTTTATAAAAGGATTTGACTCTGTTTTTAATTTAACTTGAACAGTCAAGGCAGCAGCATAGCCTGAAAAGATGGAAGCTTTTCTTTTTGATACAAATTTTCTAATTTTTTATTTTTGTTGTTCAAGAATCTTAGATTCACTCTTGGACACCAACATTAGGTTTTTGGAACTGAAAAAGCATGCGGAGAAATGCTCAAAGATCTCATCCAGAGTAAAACAGAGTCCTCCATTCCATGTGAATCCCTGCAACAGCTGCAAAGAGAGCAGCAAGCCAACCTAGTGAGAGGAAAGGGAAAGTATTACCCACAGCCCAGGATTACACAAAAAATGGAAAGGGACCTAAAGCCTGACAACTAGGGAGGAACCCGAGTGGCGGAGCTCCCGGCTTCCCGTGTGTTACAGCAGCCCTGGCTGGGCCTGGAGAGCTCCTTGGCAGAGCTCTGGAACCAGTTGTCAACCAGCGAGTCTCCCACTCTGAGCTGGGTGGTGGCTGACAGTAAACTGCCCTGCAGACAGCATGTTCCCCTAGAGAAGGCAACAAAGCCAGGGAGGTAAATGAGAACAGCTAAGCAACTGCTCAATGTGTGCACATCAACCACACACTAAACTGACACCTACTGGGATGGGGTAGGCCACCATCACAGATCTAATTCTCAGAAAGAAGCTATTTTAAGGGTGCTGAGTAGGCCTAGCTGAGATTTCTCAGCCCTCCCAACACAGCAGCTCAAAAACTCAGCAGAGAAAAATCAGATTGTTTCCATACCCCAAATTTAAAGAAATTGTTGCCTCTTAGATAAAGTTCTTATATGTAATAAAGGCACAGGATTACAGAGAAAAGTATTCTCTTAAAAGAGATAATATTACCTCCCTATCTTCAGAATCTCCTCCTTCCAAAAGCCAGTACAGTGGCTCCATTATGGACTGTAGATTCTTAAAGAGAAAAACAGCAAGAGTTAGCTTCATCTTTCCTACCACTTCCTTCCTTCATTGAATTACAATTTAATTACCTATACTTCAATTGATTTTATCCCTGAATGATATATTTCTCAAAAAGCATACCCTAACCATTTCCACCAGAGAACATTTAGTATAACCGTCTCAATTAATCAAATATAATCTATTATTGTTGGAAAGGACATGCTTTCTTCATCTTTTCAAGAGTAGGGAACTCCCTTCCACACACCTATGTTATATAAAATGAGAATTAGTTTTAATATATTTGAATACCATTAATATATAAGTAATAAATATAAATCTTAATAAATTTTGTTGAATAACATATAAAATCCAACCAATTTGCCTATATGTTTAGATTTTCCTATATTCATTCTTAGGAAAGAAAAAAAAATCTAATCCTCCATCTTTTAAATTCAACAAGTTTATAAGTGGTTAAAAAAACAAAACCAAGACCAAAAACTAAGCTTAAAGACAAACAAAGAGGAATCAGATTGTTCACTGTACAACATTTTCTGTTATACAGTGTATCTGTGTGTTTCCTAAGTCACTAGACTTCAGCTCTTGGTCATACATGAAAACCTATAAGGCTCAATCAGTTATAGAAGAACACAAAGGTGCTATTTAAAAACAATTAGATATTACTTCATTTAATATTGAGAATCACTTTAATGCCTTTGAAAGTATTCACAGAGAAGCACTGATTCTATAGCAGACTGTACTCGAGTTGCCTTCTGTAGAAGTAGCTTGTTTTGGTCCTCCAACCATCTTTTTTACTTAAGAAAATATTCTCTATCACTGAATCTAGTACTTTGCTCTCCGCACTAGACAACACAAATATTCTGCACAATTTTGTTTTTCTTATAGCTTTTCTCCTCTGCTTGTGTTCAGCAGCCCCTATTCTGCTGAGAAGGGACAAGTTTTGTGCACACCTGTATGTCCTTTGTCATTAAGAGAGTTTAGTATCTATGACTAGAGCTGATACTCCAATTATATTTATTCTAAAAAGAATTGGGGTAATGAAAATAATAAAAAGCTGTAATTTGATAGAAATATTTCCTTCAAATAATAATTCTATCTTTATAACACATCATAACCTTAGTCTTGATTTTTATGAAAAGCACTGAGTTCATAAATTTCACTATCCAAAGATACCGTTAAAAAATAAATCATTCAGTATATTTCCACGAAGCAAAATGTTCCTACTTATTAATACATTTGTAAAATTGTAATAAAGGCCTCAAGCGATGCTCTTTCCATTCTATACTTAGACCGTCCCTATTATCAATATAAATACTTTGGTAAAACAAACACTGGTGCTATTTGGGTTTACTCCCAAATATACAAGCACAACTGTGCAGACACTCACTCACAGATGAGCGTGGGGATGCTCAAGGACAGATTTCAGTCCACGCTTGGAGGAACCCCACAGTTCAGAATTGAACTTAGCTGCAAAAAATACAAAAATGTATTACGGAAGCATCATACTCATAACCTGCACAGAAAATAAAAATGATTCTGTTTAAGGAAATATAGAAGTCTGGTTAAATACTTCTGAGATATTAGATATGAATATCTAATCTAATTTTCCCCAAGGTATCAGTTTATATTACCGCAAATAAACAAGACTGTATCAAGGTGTGGAATATCATTAACCTGAGAAAAGGCTAGAGAAATGGATTACAAAAAAGATAACTGCAGGAGAAAATTATATTCTCTTCTCCTGAACAAATGTTAAGTGCATCCTCACTAACAAAGATTTAAACTTTAACTACATTTGTATATACTGGTTTTCAATTTTGAGACATCTAAGTTAATTTACCACACTAAATTGGTACTTAGGTATACTCCAGCTATAAAAATACTACAGATTTATGAAGAAGTTAAGTCATGAGTACCACACTCCTGAGTAGTGCTATGAAAGCAAGTCAGAGTCATTACTGAACAATAATAATAATAATTCCAAGGTTTTACATCTTCTCAGAGTTGTATCAGCTGCTATTAAGGACAATTATCTCTATAAAAACAGCTAACATTTATACCAAAAAGATGTTAAAACTACAGGAGTCAACACAATGTAGACACTGAAGGGAAATATGTAAAGATATTGAGGTTCTACCACACAAAACAGGCTCTGCTATCTCAGAGTTAAAACGTTATTCCAAAATATACTGTTTTCATAATCTATTTTACAAAACATGTTTAATTCACTCAGGATCACATGATCTCATTTACTTGCACATTATCAACTGAAAAACACTGAAAATTTCCCCAAGATTTCTATACTGTAAAAATATATAATTATATATTAAAACCAGATGACAGGTAATTAGCTCATATTCTGATTTCTTTTAACATAGCATTTCTTATTTTTTTTTTTAACATAGCATTTCATACTTGACAATAATAGATGGATAATAACACTGGGATGCTGATACTGGCTGCCAGAAAAAAAATTTTTGATGGGGGATTTGGGGGATAACTAAAGCAATTATCTCAAAACTAATGCTCCTGTTTTCCTTTCAGCAAACAAGTCTAAATAAATTATTCTTTGATTTTAGTTTCCCATATAATTCCAGGCAGCTAATTATCCCTGGAGTCACGAGTAAGCTGTGACTCTATACCTGGCCTCTCCGATCATAATGCCTATGGCCTCCTCCACTTTCATTTCCTTTTTCTACAATGAGTTTTAATATTAAAGAAAAACACTCACACATCTTACATACACACTGATGGACAGCCAGCTTCCAGGAAATCATGAGCTACAAAGAGAGGGGGGAAATCTTAATGCAATACTTATGTTGAAGGGTATTAGGTGCTGGGTAAGCCAAGGGGTAATATAATCAACAGCATCCGTCTTGCTATTGTTTTGGCATTCAGAGATTTGAAGTAAAGGGCAGTAATATTATTTTAGTGGTCATCCAGGTTATGATTCAGATCTTTAAACTAATAAGAATCTAAATGCACTATCTTCACTTGCTCATCAATTCGAATTTACAGAAACACATTTTGGAAGAAATAAAACAGTTTTCTTCTGTGTCTGGAAATAAAACAAGCCATTCCATAAACAATGTAGCTAAGTACTTGAGAAGAAAAAAGAAAATGTTTTAGATCATGAAAACATCCTAAGAGACTTTTAAAAAAAAAAAAATGAAGGACTTAAATTTCTTATATATTTACTTTTTCATTATATTCTTGTTTCTCCACATTAACCATGTCTTCCTCTACATATTTTTTTCTGAATACTAATAAACGTTTGCTTAATAACATACTAGGCTATTCATGCTTTCCTTTCTAAATCAGAAACCATTATTCCACAAAGATGGAGCACAAAGAAAGCCGACAGAGGCATTGCCAAAAAAGCCACAAGTAGTATCAATACATGCCAGAACACTTAACATTGAACTATCATTTCTCTCAAACTTCTGCTGCCAAAGTGCTCACAAAATCTGGAACTCAAAGACAGATTTCTAGTGCAATTAAATTCTCCAGAAGCAAACTGTACAAAAATATGCCGCCCTTCTTATGTCACCATTTTATAGACAACATTTTCTCAGGATCTTAATTAAGATAACGATGCACACCTGTGTCAACATTCTCTGGCAAGACAGCCTTATCAATCATAATCCTTTAAGTACACTCCAAAACAGCAAAGCGATATGACAGAAGCAATCTGTTGCCTTTCCTAGCCTCAGTGTTGTGTCTCTCCCACAAGAATGAGGAGATCTTTAAAATACAGCAGATCTACTTTTATAAGTCTTTAAAGTTTTTACTGTAAACAGTTATTAAACTAAATAAACAGGAATAACCTCTTTTGCACTTGATTTAAACAATGACAACTGTACAGCCAAAACTCTAAAAGCAAGCTCCACACCATGTCTTAGCAATACAATTTGTGTCTGTTATTTTAAAGTTCTAAATTTTAAGAGTAATGCGTAACAGGATCCGTGCAGACATGACAAACCAATAAACCCTTAGGAAGTTTTAAAATTAGAATGTTTTAAAGTCTTTCATTAAGATCAAGGCATGCCTAGCCCTAACCTAAGTGCAAATGTTCAGAAAGATACAAATGCACTAGTAAGCGGAAAAGAAAAAGAGTCGTCTTGGTAACCTGGAACCAGAGGGAGTTAGTTCCTGCCTGCCGGCGGGGGAGAAAGCTTCAGTGACAGGAGATGAGTTAAACTACTGCTAAAAGTAAGCAGGCTCCCAAACTGGAAAGCTGATGAATAAAGCGGGGAAAGGAGGGAGGCGAGAGAAAGGAACGCATCCAAGGCTAAAAGTTAAAACCTCGGGTTTACCAGCAAAAACGGAAAGCTTTCACATGAAAACAGAGAAGACCCGCCAGATGCTATCTGAATCCCGCCTGCCTGCTAATGATCAGCTCTTCCCTCTCGCATATTAACATGAGTCTATCTCAGACGCCGGGCGGCGGTGGCCAGCCGAGCAGCAGAGCCATCAATGTGCAAATAAAGCAGAAAATAGAGACATCCTTAAGAAATGAGTCTCAAATTTGACGCAGAACGGAGGTGACAACCACAGCAAGAGAACCATAAATTCTAAATGCTTCAATATCTTTCAGGATTCTCTCCAAGTCCTTGACACCAAAAAGAAGACAGTATTAGAAAACCGGGGGGTGGCGGGGGGCGGGAAGGAGTTGTTAAGTACGGTGTGTGCGTGTGTGTGTTGGGGGGGAGCGGGGGTTGCCCAGAGTGGCAGGATGATGTAATGAGGATGTCTGTGTTGACAGATTCAGATTCTCGGTGGCACAGACCTCCAGGGCTCCGTTTCCGAGATCAGCATCCTGGACCAGAGCCGAGAGGGTGAAGCCGCCGCGCGTGGATGGAGGGGACCACGCCCACCCGCTGGGGGGACCGTCACACCACAAGAATCCCGCCCCACGTTCGCGCGGCCCGTGCCTACCGAGAGCCCGCAGGGGCGCAGGGCACCACCGCGTCCATCCCGTCCACGGGCGGACGTGGCCGCGGCTCGCGAGGCGGGAAGCCCGGCCGAGACGCGGGCGGTGCGCGGTGGCAGGGTGGACGCGGGGCTCACCTCTCCTCCGCGGCGCGGGAGCGTGAGCCGCGGACGCTCCCTCGCGGCTGGCGCAAGCCCCCGGCGGGCGGCGCGCGCGGGCCGCCAGCGACCGTTAGCGCGAGGGGCTGCGGCGGCGGCGGAGGCGGGCGGAGCCGGGGGCGGGCGCTGCGGCGCTGGAGGGCCGCACGAGCCGGAGCGACGCGAGAAGGGCGGGGACGCTCCTGGGCACTCCCCGCGGTCACCCCGGCCTAGCCCGAGCCCCGGAGGACACTGCCCCCTTGGCTGCCTGAGAGGCCGCCAGCGGTCGTCTCCGCGCGCTCGGGGCTGCTCGGCCTCGCCTCAGTCGCGGCCGGTTCGCTGCCACCTCAGCTGGGCTGTGGCCGCCACGGCCGCCGCTGGCTTCCCGTCTCCATGACAATAGGGCGCCGACGCCCCGCCCCGCCCCGCCCCCTCGGCGCCTAGACTCGGAGGGAAGCGGGCTCACGTCGCCGAGGGGCGGAGCCTATAGAGGCCAGCGTCCAATTAGAGGTGAAGGCAGGGAGGGATGGGGCCGGGCGATTTCAGAAGTTGTAGCAGCATATCCGCCTGAGGGGCGGAGCCTGGGAGAACTGATTGGGGGGGGGAGGAGTCTGCGCGCGTGCGTGAAGTCGCGCTGCAGAGAGTGCGGGTGTGGAGAGTAAGAGTAGGCTTGTGTGCCAGATCCGGCTGGAACTTATGAAATAAAAGTGTATCTCGACTGTCAGAGTCATTGAGGGAAACTTTGTGTCTAGGCATACTTCGGCTTCTGTGTGACTGCATTATAAAAGCCACAAAGTTCCTGATCTACTAGAGTCCCCCAAACTGTGCCAACCCCTGTCCTGGTTCACCAGCGCCCCTGTCTGTCCCAGAGTTCGAGTGCTTCTGTGGCTTGCGGCGGCGCTGGGTGTAGAGACAGGCAAAAGGTCTGTTTTGTATTCTGTGTGGCCTTCGTGGGCAAGGGCTCGGCCTGTGACTCAGTTGTGTTTGCCTTGCCAGCGCCTCGCTGAACAACCAGTGGTTGGGTTGGTCACTCCTCCGCGGACTGTTAGCGGTGGAGCGTGGGCGGGTACGAGTGAGAGTGCGTGCGAACGGGAAGAGGACCCGCACTCTCCACCACCGTCACCCCCGGCCTGGCGGGGCGAGCCAGGTGCAAAGCCCCAAGAAAGGGGCAGCGAGCCATTGCGGGAGAGGGCGTAATGGAGTCCAGAGACCTACTCCGATGTAGCTGCTTCTCCTCCGTCTGGCAGCTCTTGCCCACAACCTCTCTAGAGAAAGATTCCCCCCGTAGTACTGGGTCCCCGGTGTCTCCTCCCTCGCCGTCTGGCGGGGAGTTGGTGGAAGGGAGGCTGAACCGGAGATGTGCAGATGTCCAAGGCCTGCCTCTCGCCCACCTGCTGCTGCTGGTGGAGAAGGACAGTCACCCCGGACTCGCAGCGCCCTGAACGCGGGCATCCATCAGGCTCCCCCTCCATTCATGGGGCCTTCATTCCTGGTCTCCAGCTCTCTTGTGGGTCCTTTAACAAGGGGGAGAAGCCAGGGGAGGGTAGACGGCGATTCGCTTTGGAGCCCAGCCTCCTCGCGAACAAGAAATCCGCTAACTCCGCGATTTACTGTGGCGTAGAAAAAGCAGAGCGTTCGCTGGCGCGCGGTCCGCGGCCTCATTCCCTTTGTGCTTCGGGACGGCGGACCGGCCACCAGGGCCCCGCTTGTGTCGGAACCGCCGCTCCGCCTCCCCGACTTAGCAGGGGAGGAAAGTTGGAAGAAATCGTCGCGCCTGGGATGTGATTGTCATCCTGGGGCCGGCGCTCGAGAGTCTGAGAGAGAGGGAGAGACCGATGGGGGGGGGGGAATAAGAGGAGGGGGGAGAGGAGGGCCGCGGAGGAGAGGCGGGCGCTAGGGAGGGGCGAGGGGAGCGGCAGCGAGCGGGAGAGGGAGCCGGGAGGAAGAGGGAGAGGACGAGGAGCGCCTGGCGGCCGGGTTGGCTGCGGCCGCCCAGAGGCTCCTGCCAGTCCTCCCACCGACTACACCCCGGGAAGGAGGAGCTTCAGGCGCGCACAAGGCGTCAGAATCCTCAATTTCCAACTTAGCATCTTGGCAGGACCTTTGCGAAGCCAAAAGCGAAGCCCCCCAGTGCAAAGAGCGAGGGGGAAAAAGAGAAAGCAACAAGGGAGGGGGGGAAACCCTGCCGGAGCGAGCGAGGCGAGCAGAGGAGCGGGCTCATCGGTCGCAGCCGGAGGCGCGCGGGAAGCCAGCGAGGAGGCGCCGCGGGCCGGAGCCCGGGAGCCGGGGCCCGAGGAGCGGCGGCCGGGGGCAGCCGGAGACCAGGTGCCCGCCCGCTCGCCCTCGCAGGGCGCCGCCCGGCTCGTTGGCGGCCGCGGCGCGGAGCGCCCCATGCCCGTGTGTGGCCATGTCCTACCCGCAGGGCTACTTGTACCAGCCGTCCGCCTCGCTGGCGCTCTACTCTTGCCCGGCGTACAGCACCAGCGTCATCTCGGGGCCCCGCACGGATGAGCTCGGCCGCTCGTCGTCGGGCTCCGCGTTCTCGCCCTACGCCGGCTCCACCGCCTTCACGGCGCCCTCGCCGGGCTACAACTCGCACCTCCAGTACGGCGCCGACCCCGCAGCGGCAGCTGCCGCCGCCTTCTCTTCGTACGTGGTAAGTGAGCGGGAGCCTGGGCGGGCGAGGGCAGCTGGGGCCGCGCGGGGCGGGCGGGGGCTGCGGGGGACTCGGGCCTCGGCTTCACCGCGGACCGTCCCACCGAGCCTCGCGGCCCCTGCGAACTTGGGCGATTGTCTCCCTCGGCTTCGCCCGGGTCTCGGGCTCAGGAGTTGCACGAAGAGGAGAGCCGCGTCTTGCTCGGATCGCTAACTTGCCGGAAGGGGTTTTTTTGGGGGGGAGTCGCTTCAAAGAGCAACATTTGGTTCAAACGTGAGCTCTAGGCCGTCCTGCACATTTTACTCTATTTCATTTTGCGGGGTTTGGCTATTTGGAGAAAAGTAGTTCCTAAGAAATAGATCCGAAATCTGAACAGAAGCGTGCTCGGTCTGTGTAAATGTGTTTGGCCTCGCCTTTAATTAGTCCTCCAAAATGTTGCAAATCCGTAATCCTATCTTCGCAATCCGATTTGGAGGTATTAAATTTCTGAAAAGTCGGGCGAGCTGCGGTGCATCCGGGATTTTTCGGCCGGGTGCACTTTCTGGAAAAGCGCCGTAGCTTCGGTTTGGGGTAACAATTTTGGAGGGGTGGGAGTGCAGGGACAAGCCTTGGCTCTTCTTTTGCGTTTCTCTGTGGGGGAAAAAAATTCCTTGACTTCCTTTACTCACTACCCTTGTTTCTACTGCGCAGCCACTCGGGCGCAGAGAGCAGAGTCGCCGCCGCTGCCCGGGCCTCTCTCTGGGTAGAGGGGCCTGGCCTCGGTGGCCGGATCTGCTCACGCGGGGGAGGACATGCCCAGCCAGAGGGGGGCCTACCAGGTGCCGGGGATGCCAGGACTCCTCCAAGCGCCTCCAAGGACTCAGGGATTGGCGGCCTCCGCTTCCTTCTAAGGAGAAAGAGGGGTTGCCCCAGGGTCTGAGCCCTCCAGCCCTACCCCAGGGGAAGCCTGAGTGCGGGCCTCGCTGCCCGAAGACCCCTGGGCGCAGGGGAAGTGTGCTTCGGTCGCCCAGATGGCAACTGGGGACCACGGCCCACTCACGTTCTCTCTGCCCGTTCCCTGCAGGGCTCTCCCTACGACCATACACCGGGCATGGCAGGTTCCTTGGGGTACCACCCGTACGCGGCGCCCCTGGGCTCGTACCCGTACGGGGACCCCGCATACCGGAAGAACGCCACGCGAGACGCCACCGCTACGCTCAAGGCCTGGCTCAACGAGCACCGCAAGAACCCCTACCCCACCAAGGGCGAGAAGATCATGCTGGCCATCATCACCAAGATGACCCTCACCCAGGTGTCCACCTGGTTCGCCAACGCGCGCCGGCGCCTCAAGAAGGAGAACAAGATGACGTGGACGCCGCGGAACCGCAGCGAGGACGAGGAGGAGGAGGAGAACATTGATCTGGAGAAGAACGACGAGGATGAGCCCCAGAAGCCCGAGGACAAGGGCGACCCCGAGGGCCCCGAAGCAGGTTGGTGGACGCGGGGAAGGGTGTGTGGAGCCAGAGAGGGGCCTGGAGAGGGGCCGCCCAAGGCCTGGCGGTTGGGGACAGGGCTTTTTGCCTTTGCGGGTGGGGACCTGTGGCCTCCGAGCCTCTGACCGCCTGCGTTTCACCCGCAGGAGGAGCAGAGCAAAAGGCGGTTTCGGGCTGCGAACGGCTGCAGGGGCCGCCCACCCCTGCCGGCAAGGAGACCGAGGGCAGCCTCAGCGACTCGGATTTTAAGGAGCCGCCATCCGAGGGCCGCCTCGACGCGCTGCCCGGGCCCCCCCGCGCCGGCGGGCCCTCCCCGGCCGGGCCCGCGGCAGCGCGGCTGGCCGAGGACCCAGCCCCTCATTACCCCTCCGGCGCGCCGGCCCCGGGCCCGCACCCAGCCGCGGGAGAGCTGCCCCCCGGTCCCGGAGGGCCCTCGGTCATACAGTCGGCGCCGCCGCCGCCGCCGCAGGCGGTGCTCGCCAAGCCCAAACTGTGGTCTCTGGCGGAGATCGCCACATCCTCGGACAAGGTCAAGGACGGGGGCGGCGGGAGCGAGGGCTCTCCGTGCCCACCGTGCCCCGGGCCTGTAGCCGGGCAAGCCCTAGGAGGCAGCCGCGCGTCGCCAGCCCCGGCGCCATCGCGCTCGCCCTCTGCGCAGTGTCCCTTCCCAGGCGGGACGGTGCTGTCCCGGCCTCTCTACTACACGGCGCCCTTCTATCCTGGCTACACGAACTATGGCTCCTTCGGACACCTTCACGGCCACCCGGGGCCCGGGCCAGGCCCCACCACGGGTCCGGGCTCGCATTTCAATGGATTAAACCAGACCGTGTTGAACCGAGCGGACGCTTTGGCTAAAGACCCGAAAATGTTGCGGAGCCAGTCCCAGCTAGACCTGTGCAAAGACTCTCCCTATGAATTGAAGAAAGGTATGTCCGACATTTAACGCGGGCTGCGTCGGTCCCGGACTTTCCTAATTTATTAAAAAAAAGAAAACATGGCCTTGGCAGTTATTTTTCCATCAACATGAGAGAAAAGCAAAACTACCCCTCCTACTAAAAAGTTTATAGTACATGGAGATGGATGATATAAACATGTAAACATCTCCACACACCCCCAGAAATGTCTTAACCAACTGAAAAGAAAAATTTAAAAAAGGATTTGTATTAAATCTTATTCTGTATATTTAATGTAGCATTTTTGTATTTAAATTGATAATTCAATATCTTTGAAGTAAATTATGAAATTAAGACACCTGTACAGGCATTTAATGTTTTTTTGTAATATAAATATATACATTTGTGTTTCCCCCAAAACTGTTTCATAGTTTAAAAATACAAGTTTAATTTAATTTTTTTACACCTATTGATTTTTTCTGGGTATGAGCTAAAGTATTATTACAGAAAGGAAACAGGTTATATACTCTTAGATTTGAAAAGTAAAAGAAACTGCAGCCGCCTTTGTAAAATGCAAAATATTTAATTAAAAGAGATTTTAACATAATCAGAGCCACTCATTACTTGTTAGAAGCCTCAATAAACTGTCCATCGCCCTGGACAAAAGGTGCAAACTGCAACTTTTTTTCGAAGTGGGGAATGAAAGGTTCCACCGAACCCAGTTTGCCAGCGGGAAACCGTAATTAGGCTTCGAGCTCCAGGGAACCTGGCCCTGCCCGGAATGCAAATTTGGATCACTGATGCGGGCTGCTGTGGGGGGTGATTGGACCCTGGAGGAGGGACGAGAGAGACCCAAGTGTGTGCCCAGAAGGGAGAAGGGATGGCAAAGCCAGTTAGAGACACGCACCACCCGAGCTCCAACGCTTAACCTAATTACTTCCAATCAGTGTCGTGTTTTATGCAAAGCAATCAGCTGGTGAACTTTGCTAATGAGTTCGATTTTATGCCGGATTTAGCCCTTATTACTATTTCAAAGGTGCTCTGGGCTAATGCGGGCGGGAAGCAGTTGGGGGATGCCAAGGAGAAGGCTTTCCCAAGTCACTGTCGTCTCTGCCCCTTCAAAATTGGGCATTGATTTCTTCGCTGGATTTGATTAAATTAGTAAATGTTCCATCCGCGACCGTGCGGGGGGTAGGCGGCCGGGTAGATTCCCCGCGCAGCCGCGGGGCTGGGGCCGCGGGACCAGCGACGGGACGGTTCCCCCCTTTCACAGGTAGGTGTCACACTTGTCCTGAATTACAAGCCTGCACTTTGCGGAGTCGAAGATTGGCGATAGAGGGGGCGGAAGTGGGGGGAGGGAGCACCACAGGCGCTTGGGGGAAGCAAGGGGAGCCCCGGATGGACCAGAAGAGCCCCCCGCCCCACCCCACGGACCCCTTTTTGGACAAGAGGCATTCAGCAGTTAAAGGACATTTGAGGCCATTGTGGACTTGATCAGGCTTGTCGTCACCTTAGCACGTCTCCCATCGCAGATTCAAGAGTCCCGAGTAGCTGCAAAAGTATTTCTGAGGTTTTATTTTCTCCGTTTAATCCCGCACATTTCATCTCAAAATGAAGTCAGGTCGGGTCTCAATCGCAAACGAGAAAGAGATACCGCCCTGCCCCCGAGGCCCGCTGGCACTGTCGGCGCTCCAGTCTCCATTTTGCGCTGGAGATGGAGAACCGCGGACGTGTGGGATTTCGTGGGAAATTTTCACTGGTCGGGGAAGGGGAGGCTTTAGAGCAAAAACATACGCCAGCGAGGGAAATTAATTTGCTCTATTAAACCCAAGCCTGAGTGTAGAGAGAATGTGTTTGCACATAACACTGGTTTAATTAGACTAAATCAAAATGCACATATTTGCATTTCTACTCAAGACTACTTTAACCCTAGTTGGTTTTTTAAACACCGCCCAAACTTTCACCGGAGTTTTTACTTTTGCTACTTTTTCTTTTTCCTTTAAACGTGCAACGGGGATCCTTTAGCTTATTCGAATTTGAACAAGTTTGAAAGCAGCATTGTCCAGATGTTTTGGCGAACAGCAGTCGACTTCAGAGTTTAAATTAGAAAATTCATGCAAGCGAAATGGTTTCAAAGTTGGAAGTGTGAATGATTAAATATGCATGAGACGATCGTATTTTACTTTGACCTTTTAATTATAAATGATTTTTTTAAACAATTGAATTCCAGAGATGACTTGCCCTACCCCCCGCGCTCCAATCCCCTCCATCCACAACCGCCCCCCGCACACACAGCTCGGTTCACAGTCAGCTTTCCCCCCCCTGTTGAATATGCAACCCCAGGAATCACCTTCTCTTCTAAAAAAGTCAGAAGAATAGGCCAGTCCCCTTCTCTTAAGAGAGAGTTTAAGGACGACATCAACTCTGCGGGATTTGGAAACACTGGCCCTAAACCCTGCCCAACGATTTTAAAAAGAAAATTACAGGCCTCCTTGAGTTCCCGGGAATATGCAAATGGCGAGGCGCGGGCCTCCCGGGTCTGATTGCCGAGGCTCGGGGCTGGGAGCCGAATGCCCGCGGGGGCTGCCTGGGAACTGGAGCCGCGCACCGGGAAGCCCGCGGCATTTCTCCCCACCGAGGGGCTGCGGGAAGCGCCTCCAGCTGGGCAGCGAAACCGCCAGAGGTTGGAAGGCTGATGCCCAAATTCGCTGTCCCCTGCTCGCATCCCTCCTACTCTTGGCCTCTAGAGTTTTCTTTGCGTACTTCGCCCTAAGGACAAGCCCCAAATTAAGTTTAGGGTTTTCTCCTTTGCAGAGCTGGGGTTCGCTGGCCAGTGGTTTTTCTGGTGTGTAGAGACTTTTCAGTTTGGGGGCGGCCTGCCGGGCGGATCGAGGTATGTGCGGTTAAGACATGTCTCCCGCGTTTAATCCCAGAAATAGAGGCTTGTCTGTAAGGTTCCAAGTCCCTTCTAGAGCCTCTGAGCCTCTGTTTGGCCGCATCTTGGGCCGTGTCGAAGGCGATGCTCTTTGCAAGGGGCGGTGGGGCGGTGGGGCGGGGAGGGCGAGGGGGGAAACCTTCCGGCTGTGCCAGGGGTTTGTTCGCACACTTGAACTGGGGCGTGTAAATTACGCGATGCGAAGCAGCGCCTAAAACACCTCGGTGCTGGGGTTGCGCGGCATTTGTCACCTGGCGCTTGGCTGCGCTGGTTCCAGTACCCAAACAGAGGCTAGCCTGGCACTAAGGGTGACTAGGAGTCTCTGAATCTCGCAAAAGAGTTGCTGAGTCCAGCAACAGAGGCCGCGGGATCACTGAGTGGGGTCCCTGAAGTCAGCCCCCGCCACCCGCACCGGGCAGCTCCAAACCGGAGACCCGCTGGGTTTCTTCCCTTTTCCCCTCTGTGCGCGGCAGAATCAGCTTCTGGGATTTGGGGTGAGAAGCCAACAGCCCAGTCAGTCCCCGAGGGCTCAGAGAGGCTGAGGCTGCAAAAAGGGCCCTTTTTCCTCCCCACTCCTCGGATCCGGGAGCCAGTGCCCGAACTGTTGTTCTTAGGCCTGGGTGAGGAGACTTCATCGAGGCCTCCTGGTTGCAGACCCCTCGGGGTCCTCTCATTTCCCTCCGAGATGCACGCAGGTCTTGGAACCTGGAAGATTGAGGGGCTGGGGTAAGGTGGTCGTGCGTGCGCTTTCAGAACGGGTGGTGCCTACCAGCCCACCTGTTCCGCTTCGCAAGCTGCCAACCCCGGGCAGAGACACAAAATAACGCCCTTGCAAAGCGCCCAAAGTGAAAGGAATGTGCTTGCGCTCCCAAGAGGGAGACGCAGGCGGATGCAGTTCAGGAAGGGCGCCGCCTACTGGTCCCCGGGCGCCCTGCGGCTCGCAGAGAGGAGGAGTTAGGCGACACCCGGCCGTGCCCCCTCCCCAACCCCCTTCCGCGGGGTCCTTAGCTCTGGACCCCAAGAGGGTCAAATGTAAACTGCCCCGCCACCCCACTCGCTTCGGCCTGGGACCCAGAACCCAGTTAACACTGGGGATTCGGGAAGTAGGGCCTGCGACCAAAAGAGGATTAACCCTGCAGATGCCTGCCATGGCTGGGGCACAGTCTTTACAAACCAGCGGCAGGCAGTTGAGCAATCTGCGGGCGGCCGGAGCAGCCTGCCGGTGGGGGCCGCCGCCGCGCGCAGCCCGGGCATTTCGGGTGCTCCCGCTTGGCTTTAGGGGCACGCATTCCGTTTCAGCGGGCCTTCCCACGCCCGGCCTCTGGGCCCCCACACAGTTTTTTATTTGTGGTTTGGCATGTCGCGGGGTCTACCACGAAGCCGCGGCCCCCAAAGATCATTTCTATCTTTTGACCTGTGGGTTAGACATCTTTAGGAAAGGAAAAAATAAAACTACCCTCGAATTCCTCAAACAAGGTTTAGAGCGCATCTTTAATGAGATCGGCGTGGCAAAGCTTGAGGTGCTCACCAGGACATGCCCTCTACCCCTCCTGAAGGTGTCCCCGATCTCCCCTCGGGCCAGGACGTTGGGGGACAGCGGGAGGCGCTCCCTCTGTTTGGCTGTTCGCATTCCTTTGCCTCTCGGCCGCCGAATAGGAGGGAAATCGGCCGGACCCGGATCTTGCCCCCTGCTCATTCCCCTAAACTGGCCAAAGCTGGCGGACTGTCCGTAGACCCACCCCGCGGGTCTCCCTTTTGGAACAGGCCGGAGCGGTTCTCCTTTTCGTTTTCGCTCTAAATGCGCCTTGGGTCCCAGGCACCAGGTGGGGCCCAGGTTGTGGCCTAACACGATCGCCTCGGGGGCCAGGAGGCAGCTCCGGGCTGCACACCTAGCCCTGGCCGGGGCCCCTCCGGGCCGTTGGGGATCTCTGGCCTCCAGTCGGCCTCAAGCCCCAACCCTAGGTCCCTAAGGCCACCCTCCGGGCCGCGCTCGTTTCCGGCGCCCGGAGGAGCCCGGCGCTCCCAGACGCCACTTTTCCCAGTGAAATCTGCTTTTATTTGCTCCGAGCAAACCCCGGGCTCTCAGCGCTCCCGCCTGATGGATGCAAATGTAAATGTGCACTTATTTAATTGGATCAGGCCCCAAGATAAAAGAGATAAACGGCTCCCCGTTTGCTAACTTATTTTCCGAGGCAGCGCCGCGTGGAGGGGAAGCTGATGAAGGAGGGGCGCGTCGCCGGGCGCTCGAGCTCTCCGCGGCCGTGCGCGCTGGTCAATCGGTTCGGCTAGGACCGCGGCTCCTCTTCCATCTCCTCTACCCGCCTGGTAGGATGGGCTTGCTACCTTCGTTGCACCAGGACGGGAAAGTGAGAAGGTGCGGCTTTGGCTTCGCGCTTGCAAATACCCAACCATTCGCCACAATGTTCTGCGGTTTATTCCCCTCTCCTTTCATTCCCAACTCCCTATACTGGAGTCCTACTGGCCAGGCCCATTCGATGGAAAAATCCTTTCCTGCTCCCCTCCCCAGGCGTCGTCTTTCACCCCATGTGGCTAGGGGCACGAAAAAGGCCAGGCGTGTCCCCCACCTCTAGTCACCAGGGTCCCGTGGAGCCGCCCTTCAGGCGCGGAGAACCTCTTCTCTGTTCCCAGACGGCTCTCTTTGATCCGCGGATTTCTTTCAGGACTGGCATGGACACACCCTCTCCCCAATAAAGTATGCCCGCAATACACATAACCCTTCCATGGTTTCAAAGGGTCGCAGAACCCCGACATCCAGACTGTATGAGGGGAAAGGGCTACCTGGTTCTCCCCTCCCCTGGGCGGGGGTTCAGAACTTCCGCACCAGTGCGTCTGTCTCCTTAACCCTGGGAGAAGTTCGTTACCCGATTTTGATCCTCGGTGTTTCCAACAGTTTCTTTTCTGTTTAGAAGGGTTGGGGAGCAGGTAGGGGTGGGTGAGGGCAAAAGGGCGGCTGAGACGGACTGCGGAGGGTGGGTGCAAAAGAGCTGGGGAAAGGGGGCGCCCTAGGCCGAGACACTCGCCAGGTAGCCGTCGCAAGCTAGGCTGGGCAGGGCTGGGCCTGGTGAGGGCCGGCTGGCCCGGGCGGCCCGGCCGCGCCCCATTCCCAGTGCGCTGATGGATTGGCTTGTCAGGAGAGCTCTGTGCGCGGAGCCCATCAGAAAGCACTTACCTCGCTAAACTGAAATTACTGTCTTTTCAGGGGCTAATTTGTGTAACTCCCATGGAGGGGCTTGGAGGGGGTTTGATGAGGCATAAAATGATGATTAATGAATTTATTGGCCACTGCTCATCAAACAAGGGCTGGAGAGCTCCGGTGCGCACCAGCGGCCTGTCGGAGGCGCTCCACACAGCTGGGGTTCCACCTCGGTGGATTCAGCGTCTTCAAGGATTTCCATTTGCATCCATCCTCAGAAACACCGAGGATCAAAATCGGGTAACGAACTTCTCCGAGGGTTAAGGAGACAGACGCAGTGATGCTGGGTGCTTTCCTTTCCTTAGCCACCTTTTGCTGACTATCCTTATATTTGGGGTATGGGCTCCAGCCATTCCACCATCCCAGCAGGTTGTCGGCTCTAGTGTGGGGTGGGGGATGGGGGGGGGCGGGAGGGACTCCTGTGGCAGCAGGTTCAGGGGTGGACAGCCCCGCTCCAGTGTTCTAGAAACCCGGACTTGAGTGTGACCAGGGCATCCCAGGCAGCATGTAGGCTGGAGATGTAGGCTGTTGTCCAGAGGCATTATAGCTTACTGGTTGGGCCCTTTGGCCTTGGTGACTCAATCCTACCTCTGCAATTTAATAAGCTGTGTGTCCCTGGGCAGATCACATAACCTCTCTGAACCTCAGTGTCCCCTTCTGTACAATGGCATGTACCACCTGTTTTGTGAGGATTCTAATGGGTGGCATGTGGTCATCCTTTGATATCGTTATTATGGTCATACTCTTTTAAGACCTCACTTCGCTGAAGATGCTAGCTGAGACCTGAGGGTGGAGGAGGAAGGGAGGAAGACTTGAGGCTTTGGGTTCTGACTTGGGGAAAATCCTGCCAGCATGGCTGATGTCCTGTAGGACTCTTCCCTTTCCTGTCTCCCTGGAATCTGTATATTACTCTCTGGAACTTGATTAAGGGGGGCAGTGGGGAGCCTGGGAAGGCAGCTCTGACCTTTGGGAGCTGACTAGACCTGGCTTGGTATCCCCTCCAGGGGCAGAACTGAATTTCCGGTTAGCCCACAGGACAGTTCACGGCTGTTCTCATTCACACAGAACCCACCCTTTCTCTACAGGCTCCTGTCTTTTGGAGTGTGTCCTGAGGGCCTCTGAGCTACTTCCCCTAGTCTGAATCAAAAACCTGCAGCCCATAAACTTATAAACTCAGCTTGGAGTCTTTGCCTCCCCTACCTACCTGTACCCCCCACAGCGCGCCACCCACATCTCCCAACAACAGGCTATACCTTTGTCTCCCCAGGACTTGCTGCCCTGCTGAAGCAGAGCATGGGGAAGCCCTTGGCAGTGACCAATCCAGTGGAAAGCTTAGGCTGGCCTCCATATTAGTGCAGCTCCACTTAACCATATCTTCTCTCTCTCCAACATACATTAATTGAGCATCTATAATGTGCCAGATACATTGTTCAAAGTGCTGATGATGCAGCGAGCAACAAAGCAAAGTCCCTGCCCTCCTGGAGCTTACATTTTAGAGGGAAGGACAGAAAGTAAACAAATAAGTGTGATAGTGGCTAATCACCATCTCCAGGTGATGAGCATTAGGAAAAAAAAAATTAAGGCAAGGCAGGCTGGGAAGCATCGCCTGGGAGGGGGCATTTGAGCGGAAAAGTTGGGGGGATAGGTGCGTCTGCAAGCATTTTCATTCAATCGTGTCTGACTCTTTGTGACCCCATGGACTGAGGCCTGCCAGGCTCCTCTATCTATGGGATTTCCCAAGCAAGAATACTGGAATGGGTTGCCATTTCCTCCTCCAGGGGATCTTCCCGATCCAGGGATCAAACTCAAGTCTCCTAAATCTCTTGCGTTGGCAGGTGGATTCTTTACCACTGAACCACCTGAAAAGGACAGGCAGATAATCAGAGGGAGAGAGTTCCAGGCAGAAGGCATAGCAGATGCAAAGATCCTGAGGTAGGAGCAAGTTTGAGCAACGCAAGATTTTTGAGGGAGGGAATTAGACCAAGGCAAAGCAAGGTTCACATTATATGGGGCCTCATCGGTCCATGTGAGATCTTTGGATTTTATGATGATAGAGAGGGAGGAAGTGAGGGAGGGAAGGTTTTCAGGGGAGAGACAGGATCTAAGTTATGTTTTAAAGGCATCCCCAGGTATGAGGAGCTGAGACTCTGGAAGGGGGAGAGTAGACACAGGGACCAGTTAAGAAGCTGATGGAGAATTTTGGGGGCAGGTGATGGAATTCAGTCTTGGGCCAGCATGGTAGCCAGGGAAGAGGGAAGAAGCAGTCAGGTCTGGGCGATATTTTGAAGGTAGGGTCAACAAATTTTGCTGGTGGGTTGGATCTATAAACACTCTTGGGAACAAAAGAAATGAAATTGTGGGTGCCTTCAAGAATTTGAACCTGAAAACCCAGAGGCATGGAGTTGCCATTTGCTGAGATGGCCAACAGTAAGGGAGGAGCAGGGATTTGTTTTTTTTCAGAGAAGGGGTAGTAAGATGAAGATGCTCCCTTGACCTGATACCCAAGTCCTTTGGCCCAAAGGAGTTGCTGTTAACATGCTGGCAATGCAGTGGCAAAGGACTTGGTGTCCGGGCCAAACCCTGAAGTGAACAGATCGTACCTCCTGAAACCGGAGATCTCAGAACTTTCTAGTTCAGTTCCCTTTTTATTCCTGTCTTTTTTTCCCCTTTTAAAAAAAAAATCAGTGGAGAAACTGAGCTTTAGGAAGTGAAAATGACTTGCCCAAGCTCACATAGAGAGTTTATGCATGCATGTGTGCTAAGTCGCTTCAGTCGTGTCCAACTCTTTGTGATCCTATGGTGAGCCCTCCAGGCCCTTCTGTCCATGGGATTCTCCAGGCAAGAATACTGGAGTGGGTTGCCTTGCCCTCCTCCAGGGGATCTTCGCAACCCCAGGGATCAAACCCTCGTCTCTTATATCTCTTGCATTGGCAGCAGGATCTTTACCACTAGCGCCACCTGGGAAGCCCCACAGAGTCTATAGGCAGAACCAAATGGAAACCCGAGTCTCCCAACTCCTAGGCTGTGTTCGGCGCTCTCTCTGTCTCAGCCAAGCTAAGATCTTGCCGATATCTGTATTTTAACCGAGAACTCCTGGAAACAAAATGCCTTAACAGAGAGGAATGAATTTATAATGGTGGAATCTCAGACACTGTGACAGGCTGTCAAGGGAGATATTTTTAGGCTGGGCCAGGAAACATCTTAGCCCTCCTCCAACGCTGCTGGGGACGGGCTGCCTCCTCAGGACTCCGTGTGTGAAGTACAGATGAGGGAAAAGCTAGGAGTGTGTCATCTCCCCCAGACACTCACCAGCAAGGAAGGGCTAGGACCGCTGCTCCTGCCAGGGAGTGTTTACTTCCCTAAATAATTGCCATCTGAAAAGATTTGCTCATTTCTCCTGTTGGAAGTAACTGCCTGCCCGCCCACAATAATCTCACAGAATGCAAGCGGCAAATGGATGTGCCTTCGCCCATCACTTTACAGAGCAACTTCTAGCAAACAGATGTGAGTTGGGGACAAGGACTTCAATCATGAGTCTTTCATGCATTTATTTTGCATTTCCTCTTTCTTTTTAAAACTTAAAAATAATTTGTTCTTGTTGTCAATTAGTTACTAAGTCGTGTCCAACTTTTTTGTGACCTCATGGACTGTAGGCCGCCAGGCTCCTCTGTCCATGGGATTTTTCAGGCAAGAATACTGGAGTGGGTTGCCATTTCCTTCTCCATCTTCTTTTTTTTTTTTTTTTGATGTCTCAGTTTGACTGTTTTTGCTTCCTCCAACCCCTCAATCCTTTTCTTGAGTCCTTGTGTTTTATATATGGTCATCAGCTCGGGGATTTTTTTTTTTTCCTGTAAAAACTATTAGTGGCTTTGTCCCCAGGGGAACCCACAGGCCCTTAGAAACATCATCTCAACATCTTTCGAGCAGAGTGAGACATCTGTTAGCCCTAGATTCCAAATACCCTCACAGTTCCAGAACATACCAGACACCTTCCCAGCTAACACAGTTTGACATCAGACTTACCACACAGTTGTCATTTCTGAGACTTTTTTTTTAGATCTAAACCACAAGTTTTTTTTGTTGTTGGTTGGTTGATTGGTTGGTTTTGTTTGCCTTCTATTTGTATCCAGCATCTAAATCTAAACCCTGTGGTAATAGGTGGCCCTTATTCTAAACATTCATACGTGCAAAGTTCTCCATGGCTAGTTGAGGACTGACTCTTGGATCACATAAAAGAGTGGATGAGTGGTGACTTGGAGAAAAGGGCTCGTTTGGAATAAACACCACCTCTTTACTCTCATGAAGAATGTGGTAGAAATCGTTGGCCTGGTTTATTTTGGTTGGTGGAGATTATTTTTTCTCTCCAGATTTGTTTTTTCTTTCCTACCTTCTTTTAAATTTTTTCTTTGAACCTGGTAAATGCCTGACAATTTCTAGAAAATGTCTGAGAAGACTCCGTAGGACTCAAAATTGCAAGGAAAGAACCCTTACCTTGCTCAGTGTTCCCTGAAACTTACTCATTTGAGCCCCACCCACCCAATACTTGTCATCACCCTGACTCTTGAAACTACTATTTACAGAATAATTTCCTTCGAATTTTGTCACCATTTCCTTATATTGAAAGGAATGTTTATACCATCACAGTTGCTGAAAAGCTAGTATCACTTGTCATCAGTGGAAGACAATGATTGCAAAACTAATTAACTTAGTGAAGTTCTTGGCTGCCTGGGCTTTGAAGGCAACTGGCATCTCTTAGGGTCTCTGGTTGTTCTAGAGATTTCCCCCGACCCCAGTGCTTCTGCTTTGCCCATGATTGTGTGTCTCCTCCTCCCCGCTCCCCCCGCCAGAGATGTGCTTACTACACTTTGAAAAATAGTAACTGATCATTTTATAGAAATGGAAACTCAGGCCCTGAGAGGTAAAACCATTTGCTCAAGATCATGCAACTGGTTGGTGACAGAGCAGTCAGAGATGCCTGCTTCCTGTCCGCACCCTATCCCCCATGCTCTTTCCTAATTAATCCCCTGCACTGTAACCCTTATGGCTTCCCAGGTGGTTCAGGGGGTAAAGAATTCACCTGCAATGTAAGAGATGCAGGTTCGATCCCTGGGTCAGGAATATCCCTGGAGGAGGGCACAGCAACCAACTCCAGTATTCTTGCCTGGAGAATCCCATGGACAGAGGAGCCTGGAGGGCCACGGCCCATAAGAGATCACAAAGAGTTGGACACGACTGAAGTGACTGAGCATGCACTGTAATCCTTATCTCCAGGCGTGCTTCTGCAGGAGCAGGACTGAGATGGGAAGATCGTTAGAAACCTGCTAAGCTTTTGTTCCTTCCATTCCACTGGTTCTGCAGGGCCTGAGTCTCTTTTATTGTAGGTCATTTTGAGGGGGGGGGTGTTTAAGAACTTCC
This sequence comes from Moschus berezovskii, assembly GCF_049115385.1. Classification (NCBI taxonomy): domain Eukaryota; kingdom Metazoa; phylum Chordata; class Mammalia; order Artiodactyla; family Moschidae; genus Moschus; species Moschus berezovskii. The sequence goes on along the minus strand of NC_142481.1, from coordinate 40,427,636 downwards.
CAGGTGGCAAAGAGGTAACGAATCTGCCTGCCAATGCAGGAGACACAGGAGACGAGGGTTCGAGAAGAGTCAGGAAGATTCTCTGGAGGAGGAAATGGCAACCCACTCCAGAATTCTTGCCTGGAAAATTCCATGGACAGGGGAGCCCAGAGGGCTGCAGTCCTTGGGGTCGCCAAGCGTCGGGCAACTTCGTGATTGAGAATGCACACTTTAGGGATAAGAGGCTAAGATCTACACACCAATATGCTCTTTGACACCATGAAAGACTCTAGTCCTTCTGTGTTCCTTCTGCAGGGCAAGAAGAGAGGGTTAAAGCCTCCAGCTCTGAGCAAAGTTTGGGGAAGGGGTGGGTGAGCTTGAGGACATGGATGCATTGCCCTTTGAGAGGTCCCTGACCCTTCAGTGCCCCCTTTGCCAGGTGCTTACAAATGGGAGGTCCCCGTCTCTCTCCCCTTCTTCCTAAAGCCAACCAAAGAGACACATGGGAACTTCGTTCAGTGCTATCAAGTAGAGGGCTGTTGGGTTTGCAGCTGTAATGTCACTGGAAGTTAAGCCCCCCCACAAACACACACCTTGTCCCTTTCCCCTCTTCTCTTTTCTGTCTGGGCGAGGACCTTCAGCCTAGCTTGTTTATTGCACAGGCCCTCCCCAACCTGCCCAGAAGCTCTGCCACACCTCTCAAGGCTGCTGCAGCGCACCCAGCCTACTCCCAGTGCCACCCCCTGCCCCTGCTCCAGGGCACTCATCTCACTACCTGAATTATACCTCCAGCCAGAAGGACTTCAAGTAACACAAATTCAAAATGTCCCAAACTAGGTTATTTTGTTCTTTTCAATGCAATGGTAGATGGGATTGTTTCCTCAATGTCTATGTTTCCTTAATTTCTATATATGCGATAGAGTACTATTCAGCCCTTAAAAAGAAGAATGAAAATTTGTCATGTGCAACAACATGGATGGACTTTGAGGGTATTATTCCAGAAAGTGAAATCGGTGACACAGAAAAAGACAAATACTGTCTGATATCACTGTGTGTGTGTGTGCGTGTGTGTGCGCGCGTGTGTGTTGGAGTCATGTCTGACTCTTTGCCACCCTATGGACTGTAGCACACCAGGATCCTTTATCCATGGGATTCTCCAGGCAAGAATACCAGAGTGGGTTGCCATTTCTTTCTCCAGGGATCTTCCTGACCCAGAGATCAAACCCCGGTCTCCTGCGTGTGAAATCTAAAAAATACAAAAACTAGTGAATATAACAAAAAAGAAGCAGACTCACAGACACAGAGAACAAGCTAGCTGTTACCAGTGGGGAGAGAGAGAGAAGAGCAATATAGGAGGAGGGAAGTAACAGATACAAGCTAGTAGGCATAAAATAAGCTACACGGATATATTGTACAACACGAGCAATATACCCAATATGCTTATAGTAACTGTAAATGGAGAATAAACTTTAAAATTTGTGAATACTATATTGTATATCTATAATATATAATATTGTACATCAACTATACGTTAATAAAAATAATTATATGTGTATATATATATAAGAATAAAGCCATATAAAATGACAGATGAAAAAAAGTGTCCCAAACTAAAGTCTCCTCCTTCCCATTCCTAGCCTCACCCCAGATCTTGGTTTCTCTTGCCGTCCTTCACCCAGTGACCCAGCGGAAAGACTTCAGAAATGTGCCAGCACTTTGTTTTCCCCCGTGCTTCACATGCATGCACTCCTCAAGTCCTACGGATCCTTCTGAGGAGTCTTATTCAACTGTCTCTCCCACCCGCAGCACTGGTCTGAGCCTCACCATCCATCACATTGACCATCACATACCCTCCTGAAGGCCCTCCTGCCCCAGCCATCTCTGCAGAACCAACATAGAGACCAAAGCCTGGAGCATCCTGGGTATTCAATACATGCCGATGGAAGTGAAAATGAAGAAGTGCACCCCAAGCCAGGGTACTTAGATTTCCTATAGAAATATGAATTTTGAAACTGTTGTGGAGTCAGACAGATGGAAATTCAAATCTTGACTGTACTCTATTATCTGGGGTATCTTGAAGAACCAGATTAGACAATCAAGAAATCTAAACAGAGAGGCCCAGGATCTGTGGTGGTTGAGAAGGTAAACTCTGCTGGGTGCCAGACTTCTTGGATTCCATTCCCATCTGTGCTCTCTGTCAGCTATACAACCCTGGGAAAGTTTCTCAGCCTCTCTGAAATTCAGCATCTGCATCTATACAACAAGAATAATACAGTACCTACCTCATTGCTTGTTTAAATGTTAGAGTGAAAGTGAAAGTCACTCAGTTGTGTCCAACTCTGTGACCCCATGGACTACACAGTCCTTGGAATTCTCCAGGCCAGAATACTGGAGTGGGTAGCTGTTCCCTTCTCCAGAGGATCTTCCTGATCCAGGGATCAAATCCAGGTCTCCCACATTGCAGGTGGATTCTTTACCAGCTGAGCCACCAAGGAAGCCCAAGAATACTATAATGGGTAGCCTATCCCTTCTCCAGGGGATCTTCCCGACCCAGGAATTGAACTGGGGTCTCCTGCATTGCAGGCGGATTCTTTACCAGCTGAGCTACCAGGGAAGCCCAAATGTTCAAGAATGAGGATTAAATGAGATAATGGATGCAAAGCCCACTGAAACCCATGGTGAACTCTCAAGAAATGTGAGCACTTACCATTATTACTTACTACATATGGTTTCCTATGATTGAAAATGACTTCATCTGAGAACTTCTAAAATTGGGTAGCATGTTTTCTTCAGTTCTTAACCACTTCACATCTTTTTGCTGACCAGCAATGGTTAAAATGGCTAGAGTTTAAAAAAAAAATAGCTTAAGAATCACTCCTCAGAACATTTTCATTACTTAAACTTTTTGCTGACTCATCTGTTCTGTGGTAACTGAGTCTCTCTTTACCAATAACTTTAATTACATCAATCACTCATTTCCAAAATTGCTGAATAATGAAAACTCCTAGAGGTGACACCATGGACTTCTGTCACAAAAGCAGGGACTTTTGGAGGGAGATAGAATAGAAAAAATAGCAGTCAGTACTTCAAATAGGGAACACAATCTCACTACTGAAGTAGTCAGTACTTCAAATGTTTAGCTTTCATGATTTACTATCTGTCCATCTATCTCTCTATTATTTTATAATTAGGAATGACAAGTCACAACTTCCTGAACTGAATGGAGTGGAATTTGTTTCCTCTTCTGACATTTCTTAATCACGTCTCCACCTTGATGATAAGATAAATGATGTTTGAGAATTCCAGCACCTATTCCTTTGCTAAAAGCTGCTAATCAATTGCATAGAACAGCGGTTAACATAATACCTAAACAATTATTTTGCTATTGATAATAATAGCTACCTCATTGAGCTCTTAGTGTATACTAGTTATTCTACTGAAGGTTTTACATACATGAGCTCAGTAAAGCCTCATCAAACCTAGGGAGTATGTATTATTATTAGGCCTATTTTATAGGTGAAGAAACTGGGGCACTGAGGTTTACTTGCCTGAGTCAGTGTCAAAGTGAGATATGAACCTAGGAATATCTGACTCTTGTTTTTTGTGCCTAGATGGATCCAGGAGGGAGTTGCTGTGTGTTCTTTACAGTTTTAGGCGGTAGTTGTTTTTCTGGCTACTTTGTGGGTCAATTCTACTGTGAGTAGAAGAAGTTACCTGCTATCTGCTGAGCTTGAAATGCTATCTGCTGCTACAGAGAAGCGGTGATCCTCAGTGTGATGAGGGCCAGACTGATGGTGGGGAGGGGGTTGGCATGCATCTCACAAAACCCCTCCCTGATGAGTATGCTCTTCCTTCCTCCTGTCCCCTTCAGCCCTTGTCCTTTCCCTCTGGGACTGTAACATCAGCCTCCTAATAGGTCTCTCTGTCTCCAGGCACTCTCCCATCTTTGCATCTACATGCTCTTGCCTTATTAGCCAGGAGACAGTAGCCAGGGGAGCTACAGAAGGTTGTAGAGTGGGAGAGTGACAAAATCTAAGCGACATCTCAACCCATTGAAGTCTCAATTCCCTGCTCTGTCTTTGAAGCTCTTCATCTGTCTGACCCCACGCGCCCATGTGACAAGACCCTTTTCTGGGTGTCTTGTGCTCTGGTCACACCGGCTACACAGTCACTTTCCAAGCCACTTGTCCCAAGCCTGGTTCCTTGGCATCAGAGCAACCACCCAGTCACCTGTTCAAATGCACTCTCCCTTCAGAGATTGTGTTCGGTTCTTCTAGAGGCTTCCAGGACTTTCTCAGTGGTTCCAGCCCCACACTACTCCCTCTCCAGGGGAGGTGCTCCTGGGGAGGAAGCATCAGGGAAGTCCTTCCTTCTTGCTTTTCTTGTTAAAAATTTTTCGACTTGGCTATTTGGGAGCATTTATGCTTCCATGCAAGTTTTAGGATGAATTTATCATGTTGAAATCATTGATTTTTGTTCTTTTTCCCTCAGTACTATGCCAGGTACAGCGTCTGAGCTTCAGGGTAATAGGGATTAGAGCATCCAGGTAATTCTCTGAGGATACAGATGGAGAAAGGAACCAGATGCATGCCAGATTCTACCAGGAAATCTGAGGGCCCAGGTGTCTTACCTTGGGTGCAAGGGAGAGGCAAAGGTGGGGGCTCCAGGCAGGATGAGGAAGGGGCTCACTACCTGCCCCTGGTGAGTGACCCTCACCTATGCCTGGTGTTCTTTGCAGGGTGAGGAACTGGTTGGGTGAGGACTTGTACCCACACCCAATGAAAGAGGTCTCCTCACTTTGATCAGGGTTCCCTTAATACCCGTGGCCCAGTCTTGAGCCCTATAGGGGGACAAGCACAGGGCATCCGGAGTACATCATGATGAGCAATGCAGCCTCGGGAGCCAGGATGCCTGGGTTCCTGCCCTCCACCCTCACCTCCCAGCTGCCCCACCTTAGCCAATGGCACCACCATCTAGAAACCTGAGACTCAGTCTCAGCTTTTCCTGTCTTCTCCAGATTGTCATCTCCATTTACCAAATCTAGATTCAGATTTGGTGGATTCAACGTCCTTAATTATTTTCTTGAGTCTCCACTTCCTTCCTGTTGCCAATGCCGGAATCCAGGCCACTGTCATCTCTCATCTCCTTAGTAGCCTCCCAGATCTAGTCCTATTCCCTGAAATTGATTTTGCCCATGAAGATAGATTGGATATGTGATGATATCATTCTTCTTCCTAACATATCTATCAGTTCTCTACTGCCCTCATCAAGGCTTAAACTCCTAAGTATGATATTCCTTTAATTATTAGGCTCTAAACCTACAAAACCATTTGTTATTTCTATGTACTATTTTGCCTCTGGGATTTTGCACATGCTGTTCCCTCTGTCATGCCCCAGTTCTCACTGTCTGCCCCCAACCTTTCTACAGTCAACCCCTAGATGGTGAAAGATTTGTGCTTAAAGTTCCCTCTTCCCTCAGCAATAAAGGAGCAAAGCAAGGGGCAAGCAAAACTACCTACTTGGGTGAACTTGGGTACTTAATTCATCTCTGAAGTTTGGTTTCTCTTTCTCTAAAATGGAGCACAATCATAATTATAAGGGTCCATTCTAGATAGACAGTTTAAAAGTCATAGGATTGTTTTGAGGATTAAAAGAGATCATTGAAGGCAATTTCACAAACCAGTGGGGAATAAACAGAGACACAAGACCCAGTCCTAGCCTTAAGAAACTTTCCATGAAATCAGATTCACACCAACACGGCTGACAGCTCCTGGAGAACCATTTCCTTCCTTCTCTTTTCCTAAAGGAACCCCACCCCTGTGTGGAGTGGCAACGTGCCCAGCCCTAAGGGATGGACCATTTATATCTGGGCCAGTTGTGATCATCCTATTCCCCTTGCCAGATGCTCACTTTCCCAAGCTACCTTGCAATGAGGAAGTCAGGTGACCCATTCTGGCCAATGAGACACGAAGAGAAATCTACTAATCTTTCTGAATCTCAGTCTCAACGTTTTTAAAATGAGGAGGTGGGATCAAAGACCAGTGTTGTTTAGTCCTCTTGTTTTTGTTTTTTTTAAGCAGAGAATCCCACTTTTAGTTCCAAAGAAATCTTACATGGAATGCTAATATTTAACAAACAGTGCACAATTACTCTAATTGAAAGGGAGCTTAGAGAGCACGGGAACTCCAGTGTAGTCTTAACAACCATGAAACGACACTTGGAAAGCCACTGGTTTGGAGCATCTCTACATCCTGTAGTGGATATGCATAATTTTATTTGTGTATATTTTTGGATACTTACTCTAGTCCAGCATTCTGAATTTCCCTTGGGAACCATCTGTCTTCACCTCTGGGTCTAAATGCTTTTGATGAACGTAATTCAAATTTGATTCTAGGGCTAGACATATGATTTAAGGCTGCCCAACATTCCATCCCCCTGGGTTCAGTGACTGGTTTAGGAATGTACACATGACCGAAAGTGGTCCAGATTGAGATCGAAGCCTCAGATTTTTACTAAATTTGAAGAGAGGTACAGGCTCTTTTTTCTCATGGAACTTTAACTTGGGTCTGTAAAGACCTGAAAACAAAGTCTACAAGGACAGGAACAGAGCTAAGAGATGGTAAAAGACCAGATGTTAGAGACTTTGAGCCCTTGGATTAAGTTTTGCCTGAAGACAGACAGACCTGCCACTGAATTTTAGTTTTGTGAGTCAATAAATTTCCTTTCATTTAAGTAGTCTGAGTTTCACCTTATATTTGCAACCCAAATTGTCCCAATAAATACAGATCCTTTCCATATCTAGAATCTTGGATCCTCTGAGAGGTATATATGAAAGCTGTTTCACAAACTTCTCAGTTTTTCTCCTCCTGGGCATGTGGGAGAATTGTCCTCCACTGGTTCTGAGAGAGGCAGGGCATATGCCTTCCTCTGCCAAGGAAATACATGTTATTTCCAGGTGGGTCTTTAAACATCGTGCACAATTTACCACGCTCTCTTTTTCCTTCCCATAATGATGTTCCAGATGGTGGAGCCTCTATCATCCTGGGTCCCAGACTGAGGACAACATGGAGCGGAAACCCCTGCTGACCCTTGATGGATACGCACCGTGAGCAAGAAATAAACCTTTGTTGTTTTAAGCCATTGAGATTTGGGGTCATTTGTTATAACAGCATAACTTAGCCTATCCTGAATAATATGTTCAGAAACATTCTCCTCCTCCTCTTTCTCCTTCTTCCCCTCCTTGTCCCTTCCTTTCCCACAGCTGCCCTGCTCTGCCCAGCAGTCTTATATAACTCTATTTCTTAACTTATCTTCTGTCAACAGACTATTAAAAGGCATCTGTGATTGGTCATCTCCTGCCTTCCCAGTGATATTTAAGTGAACCTTGGCAGGAGATCACCAGCCTGCCCCACAAGGCCATGTCCCTGGCATCATCAGCAGTGCCCATCAATTACAGCCGTCAGTCAGTAGGCCTCCCCAGCACTGGCCTCAGCAGGAGGCAACTTCCTAAGCAAATTATTGGATTCACAGGGCTCTGCATTCTGAAACAAAGCCTTCTCCAGGAATGCCCATTCATTATCTTAGGAAGATGAACAAGAGCCTAAAGTTTGTGCTATGGTAGTAGTAACAATACTCTGCCAACATAAAAAAAAAAATTGACAATTAAAATTAATTATATATGTTGGCCTTCATTGTTAATATGCAATTTCTAGAGCTTATCAGTCAATGAAGATGATGTACAAGATTCTGCAGCTGTGGTGAAGGTTTGGTGATGACTAAGTTCTTTGGAAAGCAGAAAAGTAAAACATTCCTGAAGCTTGAGTGTGATCATCTTTATGAATAGGTATGATACTTGCACAGCTCAAGAGTCTCCAACTTCCCTGCTGACATGGCCAGAAAGGCCATACGGATGGGCAAGCCAGCCATATGAGAGTGGTGGCAACTAAGCATCCCAGTGCTGCCTTTTCTACGTTCAGTGCTGGCTGATTGTCACCATCCAGGAATGCAAACCCCATATTGCTAGTACTTTCCTTTTCTTTTTTCAGTGAAATTTGAAATCCATATAAATCATCAATTGCATCACATTTTCCCTAAAATACTCTAACATCCAAGCTTAGTGGGTAGGCACAGGTAGAATGTTTCACAGAATATAACTTGGTCACCCTTATCATCTCTTCCCATTTCACACCATCTCCATTTTCCAGATTAAGAAACTGAGGTTCAGAAAGGGAACGTGACCTACCCAAAAGGACACAGCGAGACTTTGAAACTCAAACCATACCTTCTAACTGCTTTTCTTCCTCTTGTGTCCCAGCCATCTTCTCATGGCTCAAGTATGTAGCAGAGGACTAAATGTCCACCAAAGAGTCATACTCTCACTTCTGTAATATAGGTTGTTAGTGGGAAGCAGCCACCAGCCAGAACTACATTTCCCAGCCTTCCTTCTAGGTGAGGTCATGTGACTCATTCTTACCAATGACAGGAAGTGATATGATTCACTTTCAGGCACCAGCAGTTAAGAAATGGATGTGCCTTCCCCACCTCATCTTCCTCCTTCCACAGCTCCCTGCAGATGAACACAGCAAACTTGGAAACCAGTGTTGAAGAAGAAAGGACCACGAGGCATTGAATCTGGGTTCCTGAATCACAATTTGGAGGAAAGACCCCTCCAATTAGGAGTATCCATTTTGGACTTGACTTTGGGGATAAATAAACTTCCATTGTATTTGAGCCATCAGATAGTTTTGGTCTTTATAAGTTACAGCAATCAGCATTACCTTAACTATACACGTAGATTCTTAAAAATATTTCTTTTATTCCCCTTTCTATAGTGTTGGAGGGGTTAGTAACAGGGCAATCTACATGAATTCAACCCACTTGAATTCAGTGGGCCTTGAGTAGAAAATTGGTGCCAATTAAGTTTGGTTTCTGGGTATAGAGGTAGAGAGGCTCTGAGTGTCACTGCATCCTGCCTCCCTCCCCCTGCCCCTAATACCACATTGGCTTTGAAGAGGGGCTTGTTCATATTTCAGCTGAAGGTGAGCATATATCAATTGAGCCCTCCTGGAGGAAAACGAAAGACAAAACAAGCATTTGGCTTGTCTGGGCCACACACCCTCAACCAAGATAGGAGTGAACATGTTTGGGAACATCAAAGGCAGTATGATATCTTAAGCATAAGGAGATTAACATTTACAAAGGTTTGCCCCTCGGCCGGTTCCCAAGAATCCAGCAGACAGAGCCAGAAGGGACAATTAACATCACCCATCTGCACTGGGGTCTTCTGACGTCTCATATTAATTTCTTTTGAGCTTTCTGCTAGATTTAGGATGGAGGAGACAAAGTCTGGTCTCCTATTTCAACAAGAATCCTCCGCACACTAGGGAGATGTTAAAAAGCACTGTGAAATGACAGCCTAGGAACCAGGTCTTGGGGAAGTATTTTGCTCTCACAGATACCAGGTCACTTGCATGCAGAGACAGACTAACAAACAGTCTTTACAGATCTTCTCATAGTTCAGAAAACAGTCAGCACTCTCCTAGGCCAGCCAGTCAGTAAAAAGCAGGGCTGAGACTGTTTGTGTGAATGGAGGAGGGGTGAGGCACTGGTTTTGTCCCTTTGAAGCGAGAGGCCAAGAATATCTCAACACACTCCAAGTACCAGCAACAGTAGGCAATGGATGGAGACCAAAATCCCTTACAGCTGTTGGAAACCATACCCTATTCAGAGATAATTGGCAATTAGTTAAACAACTCCTGTTTAAAATACTCCTCCTCCCCACCCTCAAAGACAGCTGTGTTTAAAAAGGGGCGGGGAGAGACTTCTCAAGAAATGTGGAAACCTAATCTTCAAGTCAATAAAACAAAACAGGGCTCTGGGAGTAAAGGAGTTAGAGAATTAAAAAATATGTCTAGGTAATGGAACATCTTTTTGAAAAAAATCCGTTGCTCCGTTTTTCTATAGTAGTAGGACTTGGTGGTCAAAAACACAAATTTTGGGGTCTGAAAGGCCTAGGTCTGAGGACCTGTGCTGCCATTTACCAGATATGTGAACTTGGTAAGTTTCTTAAGCTAACAAGTCTCAGTGTTCTCATCTGTAAAATGGGAATGATAGTAATTATACTGTGAAGTTTAAATGAGATAGTGTATGGGGCTTGGCACATAGTAAGTGTTCAGAAGTGTTAGCCCTTAGGCATACATGCTTATACAAACCCAAAATCCCCATCTGGGCATTCAGTTTTGCAAAACTGGGCTTTGCAATTTGTTTCCAACCTACTCTTCCAAAGTCTTCCCCATTGCCCCATCTCCTTTCAACTGGCAGCTAAAATGAGTCAGTCTCCCAGGCCTTAATTTCCTAATCTATGAATTGAGATAGAGAAACTAGATTCCCTCTAAGGATCCTGCCAATCTTTTCTTCCCATCTTGCAAGTCAGTTTTACAAGGACAGGTTCAAATGCCACCATGAAGCCTTCCCTGGGAAAGAATTGATTCCTTCTTGCAAAGCTCAAACCTGAGTTGGAAACTAGTGGCCCTTTTTTTTTGACCTGCACTATGTTTTTAAAAATCAGAAAATGGTACCCCAAATGGTGGTTTTCCACCTTCTTTAAACAGAATCTAAAGACCTGTCAATCCTGCTCCCACATTCCTGGACAAAAACAATTGTTTGTAGATGGGTCACTGCTGCCCCCTGCAGGTGGGGCAGGCATTTCAAGATTTCTCCACTTCTGTGGATTCCCAGGTAAACTTGTCTGACTGAGCCCTAAAGGCAACAAAGATCTTCCTGTATCCCTTCTCCTCCTACTCCCCCTTCTCTTCCACTCTCCGTTTTTCTTGTAGGTGCTATTTCTTGCTTTCTATTTTCTGTAAGAATTACTAATGTTTATAGGCATCTTCAGGGCTTCCTCAATGGCTCAGCTGGTAAAGAATCTACCTGCAATGCCGGAGACCTGGGTTCGATCCCTGGGTTGGGAAGATCCCCTGGAGGAAGTCATGGCAACCCACTCCAGTATTCTTGCCTGGAGAATCCCCATGGACAGAGGAGCCTGGTGGGCTACAGTCCAAAGTGTTGCAGAGAGTTGGACATGATTGAGAGACTAAGCATGCATGCATGCATAGGCATCTTCATCTCCACTGCTACAGACTCTGTTATCCTTGGGCTGGTGGTGGGAGGGACTCTCTTTTATTAGCCTGTGAAGCCCTACCTGTCCCAGTGTCTGGTTTGAGAGAGAGAGAATGAGCAAGGTGCCTACATATGTAATGTCACCCCCTGGGGTTGTGCAAAGTGATTGACTGAGTGACCTAGTGAGTGAGGGAAAGGATGAATAAATGATGAAAGCGTGCACTTATAAAGCACCTACTATGTGCCAGGCACTGGCCCAAGTACTTTACAGATAGATGAATAAACATAGGGTATATTCTGAATACCAGATGAATGGGTCTCTCTGTTTGGTTCCCAGCTCACAGTTGGAGACCCCTGCTCTGTGAAAGTCACAAACAGATATTCCAACTCTGGGCCTGGGAAGTTTGGGGGCTCAGTCCAAGTGCCAGGTCTAGGTCTTAACAAGACCCACTCTCGTCAGTGGGATGGGGACACAGATATTGTGACTGTTTTTAACCAGAAAACATTGTTTGTTGTCCAAAGAGGGAGCCTCAGTGAGACCCCAAAACCAGTAGACAGAGGTCACAATAGCTACAGAGCTAGACTATCTTCTTAGTTTCTCTTCCAGTATCACCCAGAGCTTCTGTTATGGTTTTACTCCCTGGAGACAGAATAAAACACTCTTTGGACCAAATCTGTTTCATGCTTATGATGTTTCAGAGCTTCAAAATATGTCCCCATTCATGATCTACTCAGATCTTGAAAAACTACATTTCTCTCCCTCCTTCCCACCTCCTTTAGGAGGCACATAAAACATGTGTTACCTTGTACCCATTTTATAGATGAGGAAACTGAGGTAAAAATGGAGGAAAGGATTTGTTCTAAGTCACACTGGAAGGCAGAGGTTATTACTTGGTCTTCTGACTCAAATCTTTTTCTAGGTTTCATTGCAAACCTCTACATAGGTGGAGAAGACCTATCAATCTACTCACCACTGATGTCATATCAGCAGGGAGGAAGACGTGGTGGCTGTCTTCCAGGGGGGAAGAAAGAGGTTCAGAGAGGAGTGTGTGTGTTAGTCGTTCGGTCATGTCCAACTCTTTGTGACCCCATGGACTGTAACCTGCTAGGCTCCTCTGTCCACGAGATTCTCCAGGCAAGAATACTAGAGTGGGTAGCCATTCCCTTCTCTGGAGGATTTTCCTGACCCAGGGATCAAACCCAGGTCTCCTGTGTTGCAGACAGATTCTTTACCCTCTGAGCCACCAGGAGAACCCTCAGGGAGGAGAGACCTGGCGAGAGCGTGGCTGGGCTACAGGCTCAACTCCTTCTCCGCACCCCCTCCCCGTTAGAGCCCCCTTTCCCAAGCCTGTCCTAACCTGACGCAGGGGAGCAAAGACCAGGGGCACAGATTCTAAGAGAACCAAAGAGGAGGAAAGCAGGAAGGGGCCTCAGGAGCCACAGGAGGAGCAGGGCAGAGTGAGCAGGAGTATAGCCTCTGATGTGGTGAGCCTGGGTTTAAATCCCCCTTCCTTCTAGCTGTGTGATCTTGAGTAACTAACTGACCTAAGTTCTGCGGCCTCAGTTCAGTTCAGTCGCTCAGTAGTGTCTGACTCTTTGTGACCCCATGAATCACAGCACGCCAGGTCTCCCTGTCCATCACCAACTCCTGGAGCCTACTCAAACTCATGTCCATTGAGTCAGGGACGCCATCCAACCACCTCATCCTCTGTCGTCCCCTTCTCCTCCTGCCTTCAATCTTTCCCAGCGTCAAGGTCTTTTCAAATGAGTCAGTTCTTCGCATCAGTTGGCCAAAGTTAGCTCATCTGTAAATAAAGACTGTGATTGTGCCAAGGCTGTTGGGAAGAAGAGCTGAGACCGTACGTAATAAATACTCAATAACCAGCAGCTGTTGCATATATTAACTCTGATCTCCTGGCTATACCTCTAAGAGAAGGGAACAGGCTCATCTCTAGTCAGGAGGTGAGTGAGGGACCTTCCAGCCCGCTGCTCCTCCAAAACATCGCTCAGCATTCTAGGTGGGTGGTCTGGAGGCTTCTGGGGGAGGCAAGCCTGCTCTCCAGTTAACAGATGCTGTACCCTATCTTCACTGTCCTGGGCTTGTCCCACTCTTCGCAAAATTTCCTCTTGGTCTAAAAGTCAGGTGATGAGACCCAGCAGGAGGTGACATTTTATGCCACCTGCGATCTCTCCCATCTCCTCCAGAAAGATGTCCCTTCTTCCTAGGCTGGGAGGCTGGTTTTGATCCACCGCCACCCCACTGAGAAGGTCGCGGGACCCCCGGACGGAGCCCCTCCCTCCCTCTCCCAGCCCCAGCATCCTCACCCCCACCCTCCACCCACTGCCAGCAGCTGCCGCCTCCCTCCCGCCCCCCATTCCAGACCCTCATCCTAAACCTGCCGCCCTGACCCGTGTCCTCACTAGAGTTTAACCGCATCCCGGCCTCAAAGGGCTGAAAAGAGTCAACCATCGCGGAGCCATCGAAGACTGCGAGAGAAATGAGAGCCAGAGAGCGCGAGGCAGATACATAATTTATGGCATGGCGGAGGGTGAGTGACAGGCAGCAGCAGGAGGCCTCAGCACCTTATCGATCCTTTCAAAAAACCTGAGAAAGGGCCCCGTGCTGAGGGCCAGGGGAGGCATGGAAGGTGCAGGCGGGGGCAAGGCCATTAAGGACGCACCGCGACCAGGCCGGCCGCCGGGGGGTGGGCGCGGGGGCTCAGGCAGGTGGGGCACACACGCGTGCCTCCGATCGATGACACCATGTCAAAACATAAAATGCATGCTTTGGCTCTTAAGCCAAATGTGCGTGAGATTTTTTAAAAGCATTGATTCAGGATGGATCAATGGAAATCGAGGCGTATCTTTTTTTTTTTTTTACCTCCCCTGTGCAAAAAGGGGGTAATAACACTTTGCAGAGAGGGCCCCGGCAGGGGTGGCAAGAGTAAATGTTCTACCAGAAGAATGTTCTTCTGTTCCTCTGCTGGCCACCAGAGAGCTTGGGAGGAAGGTCAAGGTGTTTGTTTGTCTCAGCTTGCTCTCCCGGCATGGAGGCGCCCGCCGCAGCCAGGGGCTGAAGGCTTCCTTGGCCACCTGGCCAGGTAGGGAGCTGCGTCTTGTTCACCCGGTCCTCCCCCGTCATCATCCTTGGGTGATCCCACTCTTTCTCCATTGCCTAAGCAACCCAGCGAGCTCTGTCTCCAGGATCCTCACCTCCATTGCTTCCACCTGCCCACCTCTCACCCGGGCTACCGTCTGCGTCATTTCCCACACAGCAGCCAGACAACGCCTAACTGACCCAGAGTAACATCAGTTTTTGCGAGATCTGACCACACATCTCCTCCGACCTCCTCTCTACTCCAGACCCCAATCAGAGACGCCTTGCCAACTGTCCAAACACATTGTGCCCCCTGCCCATTCCATCCCACCCTGCCCCACCCCAGGACCCTTGTCCATTTCTTTTTTTCTCAGAGTGCTTAACATGATTTATAGTATGATTGTTTGTGTTGCTGTTCAGCCTCTAAGTCATGTCTGACTCTCTGCGACCCCACGGACTGCAGCATGCCAGGCTTCCCTGTCCTTCACCTTCCCCCAGAGCTTACCCCAACTCATGTCCATTGATTTCAGTGATGCCATCCAACAATCCCATCCTCTGTTGTCCCCTTCTCCTTCTGCCTTTAAACTTTCCCAGCATCAGGGTCTTTTCCAGTGAGTTGGCTCTGTGCATCAGGTGACCAAAGTATTGGAGCTTTAGCATCAGTCCTTCCAATGAATATTCAGGGTTGATTTCCTTTAGGATTGACTAGTTTGATCTCTTTGCAGTCCAAGGGACTCTCAAGAGTCTTCTGCAGCATTGTTTGTGGGTTTGTTTCTTTTTCTGTTTATTGTCTATCATTTCTCTATAGAATGTGAGTTATGAGAACAGGAATCTTGTCATGTTCACTGCTGGGTTCTCAGAGCTTAGAACAGGGTTTGGCACAGAGTAGATGCTCAGTAGATGTTTATTGAAATAAAGGGGAGAGGAAATTAGAAAGGAGGGAAGGTAGGGAAGGAGGAGAGGGGGATGGAAGGAAGAAGAAGAAGGAAGAGGAGAGGGAAAGAGGAAAGGAAGGAAGAGGCTACACTCAAGGAGGGGACAGCAAAGCATTATGAAGCTACAGTCAGCACTGTTGCTATAAAACATGAAAACAAAAAGAAATCCCATCACCAGTTATGAACTGCATAGACTTTCACAGGGGCTGGTCCTCCATAGTTAGAAGCTCTGAATTGAGGAGTTAGAATCACTGAGAAAAATGTGTTCTCAAAAACTGCTCTTTTGGAGGGTCAAACTCACCATTCTCTCTGATTCAAATGAAACTCAAGCAGTGTCATAAGTAAGCCTTGGTCCCCCTACCCAGCTCCTTTGGGGCGGGGCATCCCTAGGGCTCGACCTCTCTTTCTCTGAGGTCCAGTAGGGGAGAAGAGGCTCCTGCCATAAAACCGTGGAGCCGAGGGCTATAGGTTTGCCTGATGTCCCAGGGGAGACCCGGGCTTCCTATCATCCCGGGCACCAGCATCTGGGCTCCCACTTGCAGATGGAGGCTGGAGACCTGCCTTTTATTTCTCTGGTATCCTTCCTGGAGCCAGAGGCCATTTTTCACTGTCGTGAGTACTTCCTTGGCCAGGACCGTCAGACATGAAGATGAAATGAATCTTTACCACCCGTCAGAGAAAGAGAGAGAAAGACTGAGGAGTTAATTCCACCAGCAGGCCGGTAACCTGGCCCCCAGACCCTCCCTCCACTGTTCCAGCCCCACCTTGGAATGGAAAGGGGGCAGAATCATTTTATTTGGCCAGTGCTCATAAACAAAATAATTCAATTATTTCCCTAAATAATTTTCCAAGAGGCCAGTCTCACTCTATTTGTTATGTATAGGATAACTTAATCACAACTTTGACCGGGCAGGGAAACAGGGATGGGAACGAGGGATGTGGGGGAAGGGGAGATTAAAAAGAGCTTGTTCAAAATGATTCTCTGTCCTTTTATTTTTTTTCCAATTGCTTCAATATGTCTCTCTTCCCCTTCTCTCTCCGTCTCACTCCCTCCCCATTCCCTCTGCTGGCCTCTCTAAGTCTGCTTCTCTTTCTGGTTTAATAGTGCCCACCCCTCATTCTCGTCTTCCCACTGTGCCCCCTCCCTGCCTTGGCCCCCAGGCTGGCTCGCAGACAAACTTGACCCCTAATCATTTCTGACAGTAAGGTCACCCCGGTGCAGAGCAGAACAAGGTGCCCACCTTCCCCATCTCATCTCTTATTGGCACATCTTGTGGATTTCCATTAGTGAACCCAGCCCCTGGGGAAGCTTCAAACATGAAGATCTCATTCCTGGGGCTCTGTTTTGTCCCACTCAAGGGTGTCTCCCAACCCCTGATCCAGGCTACACCATCTGCTGCTATTCAGAGTTAAGGAGGCCAGTGTTTCTCCAGATACCTTCCCCCATACCTAGATGCAAATTTCGCATGCAAGTTAGTGGTCCTCAAGCCTGAAGAGGGCCTTTGTCTAGGAGATAAGGCAGAAAAGCTGGAGGACTCTGGAGCCATTGCAGTACTTACTAGCTGTGTGATCCAGGACCAATTGCCTAAACTCTCTGGGCCTCAGTTTCCTGATCTGTCCAATGGGGATAAGTTATGCTTCCTTCATAGGGTTTATATAAGGATTACCCGTGTTAATACTTACAAAGCACTTAGAACAGTGGCTGACACGTTAAGTGCACATTCAGTGTTTGTTACCATCAGTATCATCATCCCAGGTCTCCATCCTGGGAGCTGCTGCCTGGCCTGGACCCAAATAGAACAAGCCAGTCATCATTTTTGAAATTTTATTTATTTATTCATTTATTTTGGGCTGTGCTGGGTCTTCCTTGCTGCACACAGGCTTTCCTCTAGCTGTGGTGAGTGGGGGCTACTCTTTGTTGCCATGTGTGGGCTTCTCATTGCAGTGGCTTCTCTTGTTGCATAGCACAGGTTCTAGGTCACGTGGGCTCAGTAGCTGTAGCACGCAGGCTTGGTTGCCCTGAGGGACATGGGATCTTAGTCCCTGGACCAGGGATCAAACCTGTGTCCCCTGCCTTGGCAGTCAGATTCTTAACCACTGAACCACCAGGGAAGTCCCCAAGCCAGTCACCTTGCTGCTCACGAAACTTAAGCCTTGAGCAAATCACATTTCTTCCCTGAATCTCAATTTTACTATCCCCACAGTGCAAGTGCTGCTAATACCCCTTTATAGGAGTGTTTGGAAGCAGAAAGGAGTTAATGAATGTTAAGAGCAAAGATGTTAAAGCCAACTTTTGTGACTACAAATCCCATCGCTACCGCTTACTAGCTGTAGGACCTTGGACAGGGTATTTAACCTCTCTGTGCCCCAGATACTTCATCTGCCAGTAATACTCCCCTACCCCCAATCTCCTAGAGTTTTGGGGAGAATGAAATGAATTAATTCTTATAAAGAACTTAGCACATGGTCTGGCACAGGGCAACACATATGTAAGTGTTAGTTTTTACCGATGACTCCCAGAAAAACATTGCTCGCCTCCCTTCTGTCCCTGAAAGTTTTTTTTTTCTCCTCTCGTCACTCTCTTTCCCATTAGGTGGCTTGGGGCAGAAGTTCCTAGTTTTTCATCTAAATCCAAATTGTTCTGACAGACTTGAGCTAGCAAGTCTTACTTCTGGAGGCAGAGGAAGGAGTTGACATGTCACAGGGGGACCCATGTCAGTGACAAACTGGAGAAGGTGATGAGGAGCTGAAACTCCTAGACCCGGGCCTTGGGAGTTGGTGCTGAAAAAGCCCGCACCTCCCAGTGTGACTTGGACGAGACCCTTAATTCTTTTTGGCCTCAGTTTTCTGATCTGTCCATTGGAGCTGATTGCCTACTTCCGACATTATCGGTTCAGTTCAGTTCAGTCGCTCAGTCGTGTCTGACTCTTTGCGACCCCATGAACCACAGCACGCCAGGCCTCCCTGTCCATCACCAACTCCCAGAGTTCACTCAAACTCATGTCCATCGAGTCGGTGATGCCATCCAGCCATCTCATTCTCTGTTGTCCCCATCTCCTCCCTCCCCCAACCTTTCCCAACATCAGAGTCTTTTCCAGTGAGTTAACTCGTCTCATGAGGTGGCCAAAGTATTGGAGTTTCAGCTTTAGCATCAGTCCTTCCAATGAACACCCAGGATTGATCTCCTTTAGAATGGACTGGTGGGATCCCCTTGCAGTCCAAGGGACTCTCAAGAGTCTTCTCCAGCACCACAGTTCAAAAGCATCAGTTCTTTGGCGATCAGCTTTCTTCACAGTCCAACTCTCACATCCATACATGACCATGGGAAAAACCATAGCCTTGACTAGACGGACCTTTGTTGGCAAAGGAATGTCTCTGCTTTTTAATATGCTATCTAGGCTGGTCATAACTTTCCTTCCAAGGAGTAAGAGTCTTTTAATTTCATGGCTGCAATCAGCATCTGCAGTGATTTTGGAGCCCCCAAAAATAAAATCTGACACTGTTTCCACTGTTTCCCCATCTATTTCCCATGAAGTGATGGGACCAGATGCCATGATCTCTGTTTTCTGAATGTTGAGCTTCAAGCCAACCTTTTCACTCTCCTCTTTCACTTTCCTCAAGAGGCCTTTGAGTTCCTCTTCACTTTCTGCCATAACGGTGGTGTCATCTGCATATCTGAGGTTATTGATATTTCTCCCGGCAATCTTGATTCCAGCTTGTGCTTCTTCCAGCCCAGCGTTCCTCATGATGTACTCTGCATATAAGTTAAATAAGCAGGGTGAATCCGACATTATAGTGACACTTTAATAAGATAACCGGGAAGAAAATAACATCAGATTGGGAAAAAATGCCACAGAGTCCAGGGTAATCTGCTCTATTTGGGTTCTCTTGGTGGCAAGAAACAGAGCCTCACTCAAGGGGCATTGTGTCACGGAGGGCACATGGGCAGAAACCAGAGAAATAAGGCCTGCCAACCTCTGGAAGGGTGGGGATTGAAGGGCAGCTCTAGTCCTAAGTCAAAAATGCATGGATTTCCTGTCTCTATGAGCTTTACCATCCTCAAAGTCTTGTTGGATCTGCTCTTTCAGCCTCCTAGGAAGTACTTTGTTCCTTTATTCTCACAGCTGCTTTTCGGTTTTGCTGCCTTAAAAGATCAGCTTGCACATGGTCTTGTTGACTTGAGGGTCTTCTCCATGCACCTATGCATCCTTCCATCCATGCATGCATGCATCCACATATCCAGCTATCCATCCATGTATGCATGCACGTGTCCACCTGTCTGTCCAGCCATGCATTCATCCATACAGCCATGTGTGCATCCATCCATCCAAATAATATTATCAATCTCCTGCTCTGCACCAGGCACATAGTAGGTGAAAGTGAAAGTCACTCAGTCGTGTCCGACTCTCTGAGGCCCCTCTCGGAATTCTCTAGACCAGAATACTGGAGTGGGTAGTCTTTCCCCTTTCCCTTCTCCAGGGGATCTTCCCAACCCAGGGATTGAACCCAAGTCTCCTGCATTGCAGGTGGATTCTTCATCAACTGATCTCTCAGGGAAGCCATAGTAGGTGAAGAATGTAGTAAATAAGACAGAGTAGGACTGCCCTAATGGAACCACATTCTAGTCAGGTGAGAGAGATAATACACAAGCAAATAAATAAATATATCAGATACCTTTAGATAGTGATAAATATAGTAAGAGAAACAGAATAGATAAATAAGGCCAAAGATGGAGGGATATTTTTGACTGGCTGGTCAGGGAAAGCCTATTTGAAAGGTGACATCTGAGCTCAGATTTGAAAGAGGTCGGGGGAGAATGTTCTAGACTGAAGGTTCAGCAAGTTCAAAGGCACTGAGAGGAAATAGAGGAGCAGAAAGAATATCAGAGTGGTGGGAACCTATGAAGGCAAACGTTTTGGGAGATGGGTTGGAGACGGATAAGAGGTCAGATTTTCCAGAGTTCTGTGGTCCATGGAAACAATTTGAGGTTCGATTCTGAGTGCCGTGGGAAGCCGTTTCTAACTAGCAAGGAGCATACTTGCCTGTCATCTCACCATGAACACTGAAAGTGAAAGTCGCTCAGTTGTGTCCTACTCTTTGTGACCCCATGGACTGTATAGTCCAGGCCAGAATACTGGAGTGGGTAGCCGTTCCCTTCTCCAGGGGATCTTCCCAACCCAGGGACATAACTCAGGCCTCCTGCATGGCAGGTGGATTCTTTACCAGCTGAACCACCAGGGAAGCCACCATGACCACTGCTGGGGTGTTATTTCCCCACAGATTCCAACAAAACCTGACATAGCCAGGCCTGGTCCTAGAAGTGACAGTGTCAGGAGTGAGGCAGACCCTGGCGACCTGCCAGTGAATCCTGGGTGGAGGTGGACTGGCTTAGGCCAGTCTAGAGCTGAGGGAGGAGGGGATGTGTGGGATCCACAGGGCTCTGGACATTCAGTGTGGCCTGGATGAGGCTGATACCTGCTGTTCTAGCAGGCTCTGCACTCAGGACTGGGGATGAGGAGAGGTTTGTGAAAACAAGCAATTGACTCTGGTGCTTACAGATCAGCGGGGCAAGGTTTAACTCCTGCCCTGTTCCTTACTAGCTGATGACCTTGCACAGGTACCTGCCTCTCTGAGGCCCAGTTTCCCACCTGTTGAAAGGACACACTCACAGTGCCCTCCCATGGGCAGTGAAAACATCCAGTGAGAATGGCTGAGTACATAGAGCTTAATACATTTTAGCTATTTTTCTTATAGTCTTTTTTTTTTTTTTCAGCTCCATGCATCAGCAATTCTGGGGCCTCCCTGGTGGCTCAGCAGTAAAGAATCTACTTATAATGCAGGAGATGTGGGTTTGATCCCTGGGTTGGGAAGACCCTGCTGGAGAAGGAAATGGCAACCCATTCCAGTATTCTTGCCTGGGAAATCCCATGGACAGAGGAACCTGGCAGGGTACAGTTCATGGAGTCACAAAAGTCGGACATGACTTAGCGGCTAAATGAGAAACAACAACAAATCAGCAGTTCTAGATGATGTTAGCAGTAAAACACCCCTCTCCATTTTGACTTGTAAGTGGTGACCTTATAATTTATTGTCCACACTGAGGCATCAGAACAAAAATGTCAGCTGAGACCTGTTAAAACCCTACGGGACCTGGCCCCCAGCTACTGCCCTAAACTAATTCCTTGACACTTTCTAACTCATTTAAACTGAATAGCTAACCCTGTGCTTCACAAATGTTCCAAGCTTCTTCCTACTTTGAGGCTCCGCCCAAGACCTGAAGGCTGGGACTTGTTTGGGGCGGGGGGAGGGCCCCTACAGCCTGAGGGAGGGTCCTTCATGAGGGCTTCATGGCACTTTTTTAGAGGTTGTCCCTACAACTAAGCCTTCAGTGGGACGAGGTCTTTTTCTTACATGGCTCCTTCCCTCCACATCTTGTTTTACAGTCGTGGTTGTTTTGACATTCGTGTGGTTACTATTTGTGACCCTCTCCCCAGCAGGCTCTAAGTTCCATGATGTCAGAGGCCATGCCTGATTTGTTCATGTCTGTACCCTCAGCCCATGATGCAGTATCCGGCACATAGCAGGTACCCACCCAAGTATTGATCAATTGCATTTATGTGTGTCTGATAGAACTGAGATCCAAAACGAGCCCACATTCTTTCCACCGCCCTCATACTAAGACCGTCAGCCTGGTAGGAAACGCTGTTCATATCCGGGTTAGAGACGCTCTTTATCAAAGTCAAGGCCAAGATCAGTGGGAAAGGGTCAGATGAAAACAAAGGATCCAGATGTACAAATTCTCTTCAGTGAGGCAGATGTGACCCAGTGATTCCACGCCAGGCATAACGGTTGCCTCTGATTCCTCATCTCCATGAAAGGAATCGTAGCAGGTGCAAAACCCAGAGATTATCCCAAGAATTAAGATATGAAAAGCATGTTAGATCACTAAACTCCAATTAGGGAAATTAAATTGTGCACACTCCCCTCCTGATGCAATATCGGGCGTTTGCATTAGCTCTGGGCTCCAGTTCTAATAAAATTAGAGAATAACACTTTAATTGAATTGTGCTTAAAAGGATCATGCTGACAAATGTGATTGTATCTGGCTGGGATACACACCTTCTCCAGCAATCATTAAATCCAATGAAATGCCAGTCTCAGGATCTTGACAGTTTTCTGAAACAATCTGTGAACCGTGCTGTATCTTGGAGTATCTAATCAATTTAGAGCTGCCTCATTAGGACTTGGCTGCTAACGGATACTTAAAAATCAAAGCAAATTACTGCACTCCATGGATAACTAGCTAATCATATCGATACAACATGGCTGGATTGTGTTGCAACAATTCATTTCCTCTTTAAAAAGCCACTGTCACCCATAATTTAGGGATTGAGATTCATAAGCCTGACACAGACAGCTCCAATGTCAAGGATTTTCCTGAGCTCAGCACCAACGGGTACATGCCACCCCAGCCAGTGAGGGTGAGTTAAAGCCAGCCCCAGTCTCCTTTTATTTATACCCTACCTGCCCCCAAAGTTCATTCCTGAATAATGAATCCAAGACTGCTATTGTACAAAAAGGAACTGGAAACTTAGAGACGAACAGCGTATTTCCTAAGATCACACAGCAAATTAGTGGTACAGCCAGGATTTGGCTCTTGTTGACATGACATTAAATTTTCCAATATCATTTTAATAGGCATTTAGAATTGTGATTTTTCCTTCATTGACAGTTTACTTGGGTCCTTCTTTAATATCCTGACTATTAAAAAACAGTACCACCACCATTATTATTGTAATGTGAACAGCCTATATTTACATAGAACTTATTATAAATTGAATTCCTTTCATTCTCTCAACAACTCTAAAAATACGTTATATGATTATTCATCATCATTTAATCACTAAGTCCTGTCCGACTCTTTCCAACTCCCTGGACTGTAGCCCACCAGGCTCCTCTGTTCATGGGATTACCCAGGCAAGAATACTGGAGTCGGTCATCATTTCCTTCTCCAGGGGATCTTCCCAACTCAGGGATTGAACCCATGTCTCCTGTGTGGCAGGCGGATTCTTTACCCACTGAGCTACCTGGGAAGCCCTCTGTGTTTACTGACTTGGCATTAATGCTATTCACCAAGTATTTCTGACTTTCTCTCTCCAGAACACATGGACTGCTCTTCCTTTAACTGGAAGGATCAGGAGACTGTATCTGGCCACTGAGTATGAACAGGGGAGACGTGTGTTATTAACAGGCCAGAGCACGATTGCTGGTTCAAGATCTCTATCATTCTTTCTCCCTTCCATTATCACCCAGCAACACTTGGGTTGGTAGCTGCTCTGAACAAAATGAGCAGAAACTCCTCAATGACACACAGTGGACTTGTAGTATAAGTGAGAAACACCCCTGTGTTGTTGGCAGCCACTGAGCTTTGGGGTTGCTTGTTACTACAAGATAACCAAACTTGTCCTGCTTCGTGGAGTTATTATCCCCATATTACAGATGAGAGAGCTAAGGCACAAAAAGATTTGATGGCTAATACTAGGTCCAGTTCAGGCACTCGTAGTACATTTCTAAAGCCCAGAAATCTCTTTGGCTCCTTTTCTATTTCCCAGTTTTTCTCCTTGTCCTGTGGCAAGTCCTTGATAATTATTTCTGGGCCTGCAGGGCTGACAGTAAGCAGTGGGTGCCAAATCTCAGTTTAGAGACTCAGGTCTGACTTATCCAGACCACTCAACACTATCTCTCAGATCAGGGCTGGACAGATCTACTTTTTTTTTTTTTTAATTGAATTGTATTTGATTTACAATGTTGTGTTAGGTTTAGGTTTATATGTACAGCCAAGTGATTTAAACACACACACATATATTAATATATTCTTTTCTCAGATTATTTTCCATTATAGGTTATAACAAGATATTGAATATAGTTCCCTCTGCTATATAGTAGCTCCTTGTTGGTTAAATATATTACATATAGTAGGGTGTATATGTTAATCCCAAACTCCTCATTTTTACCCCCCTCCTCTTGGTAACCATAAGTTTTCTATGCCTCTGAGTTTATTTCTGTTTTGGAAATAAGTTCGTGTGTCTAACTTTTTTAGTTTCCACATGTAAGTGATATATGACATTTGTCTTTTGACTTACTTCACTTAGTATGGTAATTTCTAGGTCTGTCCATGTTGCTGCAAAATCGCATTATTTCTTTCTTCTTTATAGCTGAGAACTGTTCCACTGTATATGTGTACCACATCTTCTTTATCCATTCTTCTTCGATGGACGTTTAGGTTGGTTCCCTGTTTTGACTATTGTAAATAGTGATACTAAGAGCTTTGGGGTGCATGTGTCTTTTATATTATTATAGTTTCCTCCAGATACTTGCCCAGGAGTGGGGGTGCTGGATCATATCATAACTCTATTTTTAGTCTTTTAAGGAACCTCCATTGGAGAAGGAAATGGCAACCCACTCCAGTGTTCTTGCCTGGAGAATCCCAGGGATGGAGGAGCCTGGTGGGCTGCTGTCTATGGGGTCACACAGAGTCGGACATGACTGAAGTGACTTAGCAGCAGCAGCAGTAGGTACTTTATGAGAGCCATGCTTTACCAAAGGACTGAGTCTCTGATGGAGATATTCCAGGCACAATGAAAGTCTGGGTGCTGCTGCTGTTAAGTCACTTCAGTCATGCCTGACTCTGTGCGACCCCACAAACGGCAGCCCACCAAGCTCCGCCGTCCCTGGGATTCTCCAGGCAAGAACACTGGAGTGGGTAGCCATTGCCTTCTCCAATGCGTGAAAGTGAAAAGTGAAAGAGAAGTCGCTCAGTTGTGTCTGACTAGTAGCGACCCCATGGACTGTAGCCCATCGGCCTCTGTCCATGGGATTTTCTAGGCAAGGGTACTGGAGTGGCTTGCCATTGCCTTCTCTGGAAAGTCTGGGTAGAGATCATTAAACAGGGACTTTTCTGCATTGTTCCTCCCCCTCCCCTACCCCCAGCCTCAGCCGCAGCCATGGATATGAGCTGTGGGCAGAGAAGCCCCTGCAGTTCTGTTCCCTGGATCATGCCTCGCCATTGCCCTTGCAAGAGAAGTTTAAGGGATGGGACTGGAGGGAGGGAGCTTAAACCCCCAGCTCTAAAAGAAGGAGATGAGGGAAAAGTTTGCAAAAATTGTATACAGCTTCAGGAAATGTCTGCCCTCCGCCAGCCATATCTGCGTCGGTTAAGACAGTAATTGCAGACCTTCCCCGACACAGAGAGAGGGCAGGATGGCAGGGGCTGCTATTATCATGTTCTCTCAGGCACAACAGCTTGTTTACAGGAGGGCTGTGGACTGCGGAGCGATTGTCTGGTGGCTCCGGGGGCAAGGGCTGCCGCCCCAACCCCTGCTTGCTCTTGGGTGCATGCCAGGAATCCTGGTGACCAGTCCTGGGAGTGTCCCTTGCCAGGATGCTCGGTGCGGGGGGTGGTTACTGGGGTGCAGAGTTTTCACGCCTGCATGTGTGCTCAGTCGCTCAGTTGTGTTTGACTTTTTGACCCCGTGGACTGTAGCCTGGAAGCTCCTCTGTCCATGGGATTTTCCAGACAAGAATACAAGAATTTTCCCCTCCAGGGGCTCCTCCCAACACAGGGATTGAACCCACCTCTCCTGTGCTTCCTGAATTGTAGGCGGATTCTTGATCACTGAGCCATTGGAGAAGCCCTTCAAACTTTTCACTCAATTCTATTATTAGTTCCCATTCAAGCCTCATCACCTCCCTATCTGCCACACACAGGCCCAGAGAAGGCCAGCCCAGCTCCAGCAGGGCTACTTCACTGGAAGGCCCGGCGCAGAATCTACCTCCCTCCCTGGAATCTATATTACTCTCCCACTGTGGGACCCTTGAGGTTCCATCTCCTGTCACACCCTCCATCTTTCATTTTAAAATGAGTCCCACTGGGTTATATATGTTATCTCCCCAATCCTTTCAAAGAGGGGGACTGCTGCTTGTGGATGCTGAGGTTCAAAATAGATTATTTTTATTTTAATATACTTCTGATATTTATAGGCATGTTGCAAACAACAGAAAACTATGATGGTAATACAAGCAAAAACATATTAATGAAAGACTGTAGCGTGGCTAATAGATTCCTTGAAGACTAGTGTACAAGGATGGAAACCCCATAACATCAAATCAAATGGCAGAACTGGCCCTACAGAGCTTGGGGTGGGACCCCTGCTGGCATAGGTGCCAGAGTTGTCTCTGCATCTTTTCATGTTAAGTTTCTCTCTGTTTCTTTTCTCCAAAGCCCTCAATGATTGTAGTTGTTGATACTAGTGTGAATGTAACCAGAAAAGCAGACATGGCATTGGAAAATGTGTCACTTCTCAGTTAGAAGGTGGTCACCCCAGTGGCCAGGATATTCTGAGAATAGTAATCAAGGTAAAAAAAACTCTTTACATTCCCAAGTCCTCCACAATCTAAAGGTTTCTCTCACATGTTCCCCCTCCAACTTTGTATGGTATATATCAATCCTGCTGGACAAAATTTCCAGTTTCCCTTCCCTTCCAGGCACAGAGGGATTACATTTTCTTCTCCTTAAAGTTGAATGTGGCTCTATGACTTTCCCAGATCAGTAGATGTGGCACTTCTGAGCAGAAGCATTTCAGATTAATTCACAATTCTCCACTTTCACTTCACCCTGTTATAATGACCAGGGATATTCCAGATAGTGGTACCACTACCAGCATAGCTGAATGAAGATGACATGGACTAAGCTCTGTGCCAATGGGATAAACGTGAGTGTGTGTGAGCAAATGCGTTTTTCTTGTGTCAAAGCACTGAACATTTGAAGTTGTTTGTTACACAGCATGAGCGGCCTGTCCTGACTGATACACTTAGTAAGGTAGGGGTTACAATTTTTATGATCCCCTTTTTATACACCAAATAACTCTGGCACAGAAAGTTAGAGAACCTTGCTCAAAATCAAACAGGGAAAAAAATTTTAGGTGCAAATCCCTGTCTAAGTCACTCCAAATCCTAGGCCTCTCTCAGCAACTCACACAGGGGAGATGACAGAGTCTCTACAGAGACTGATTACAGCCAGCAAGGAAGGCTGATAGAAAACATGGCATGTCTCAATGGCTGGAGTACAAGTGTTCAGAGCCACCTATGTAAAAGACCATGCTGAGTGCCAAGTACATTTCCACTTCAAAGTTTTCCAAGCTTAATAGTGAAGCATTCTGAAAGTTTAAAAAAAAAATCATAGGTCTCAAATTCTTTCCAACAGCCAGGGAGGTCGAGACGATGACAGATGTGTTTGGAGCTGTTGAGCTTCCATTCCAAGAAGCAGTCTCTGGCTGCAGACTGCTCACAGCAGTGATGTGTGTCCTAGTGTCTGTGGGTGGGCATGCAGTTTGCAGAAGAGAGACTCTACTTTCTGCCTAGGGGCTCCACCCCCACTTCACTTGAGAAGGAAGCATCCCAACTGGAGGCCTGTGAGACAGGTGACTCAGGAAAACACCAGGGAGTATTGGAAGTTCACTGTCACTTTCACAGGATGATATTAGGGGGCTGCACCTAGAAGGAGGTGGGCTTCCCAGGTGGTGCTAGTGGTAAAGAAATGCCTGCCGATGCAGGAGACATAAGAGATGCAGATTCAATCCCTGGGTCAGGAAGATCCTGGAGGAGCGCATGACGACCCACGTTAGAATGCTTGCCTGGAGAATCCCATGACAGAGGAGCCTGGTGGGCTACAGTCCATAGGGTGCAAAGAGTCAGACACAATTGCAGTGACAGTATGCACACAAGCACTAGGGTGGAGAGAGAGCACTTGAGGGGTTGGTCAGAACGATAACTCTCATGGTCATTCCCTTGTTCTGTGAAGGTCCTCGCAAACCTGGACTTCACTGAGATGACTCCCTGATTCTTTTTCCATCCCACACCACCATGGGTGACCTTTCTCCTCCTGATTATTTTCTTATAAAAACACTTCTTATGCATTCCACATCTCTCCATTGGCAGGTATTTTCAAGTTCTGAAGAATGGTAACCATAGTCAGTCCTCAAGATACTCTGCTTCCTCAATAGACCCCTGTGAGGACTCTCTCAGCTCAGCCATTGCAAACCTCAAAAGGAAGCTAGGGATGAGTTCATGACTGAGTGTGGATTCCACTTCAGCCTCTGCATCCAAGAGATGTGTACCAGTGTTCTTTCCAGATTACCTGCAAGGCTGGTACACCCTATCATGATGGGTATTCATCTGCTTTGGAGTCGGTTCTGTTTGCACCTATGTGTAGGAGGGGCCATTTTTCCCATTAACGCGACTTTGCTGCTGCCCACTGGGAACTACTACCATCCTTACCCCTCCGCTATCATTATTGTGCTAGCATTTCATTTCTCTTTTTCTGCTCCTCCTTGACCCTAGCTTCTTTCATAGAGACTATCATATCGACTGGAAAAAGATCTGTCTGTGTGCAACCCAGGAGAAAAGATGCTTTTGATCTTAACTGTCCCCCTGAAAGGGGGCATGGACTCCTGCCATATATACTCTCTTATTCAATCTCCCACCTAATTTGTGATGGTTATATCATAATCCTCATCTTGTGCGTTTGCAGAATCCAAGATTCAGAGACATGAAGTCACTTTTTCAAGATCACATAGCGAGTTAGCAAAATTTCAAATCCAGACAGGTGAAATCTGTATAATGTAAGGTAATACCAGCTGTAAAACAGATAAACTTCAAAATCTCGGCAGTTTAACAAAGAAAAAATTCTGTTTCTCACTTGTGTCCAGTATCCTGACAGGGAATTTCTCTTGCACGCCGGGACTCAGGCACCTTCCTTTTTGTGGTTCAGCCCTTTGCAGTACTTGACTCTCCATGTTACCCCGGGGACCTTTTTAGTCCAGCCAAGTGGAAAGGGAAAGAGCAGAGAGGATACACAGAGGGCAGTTTACAGGAGAGTTCTGAGTACCACTCACCCCCAGGCTGGACTCATTCTCTCCCAAGCTGAACAGGCTCCGAGTCCCCTCCAAACATCTCTGTAGGCAGCTACTACTGACGAATTGAAGTTGATACCTAAGAAGCAACTCCCCTGCCACCTTGATTCCAATGGCTTGAGCAACACTTTTTTTTTGTTCTCTAGTTTGGAGGTGGTGGGGTGGGGGCATGGAGAAAGGGCATCAGAACCATGTCTGAAAAATTTGTAAAAGGTTTTGAAATGAGCAGGAAATAAATGGTTGTGTGGGCTGTTTAGTTCCTCCTTGTAGATGACCTCCACATTTCTTAGTCTTTGAGGTATTTTACATGTCTGAAAGTTGTGGAAAACTAATAAGAATCCAAATGCTTCTCATCCATTGGAATGCAAATGAATTTTGTTTGGTTGCAATGCAATTGATTAATGCCGGCCAGATGGATTATTTTTGCGTCTATTTGTAAGTTCATTTCCCACTTTCTCAGTTGCCTGTATATGTGGGTGCTTCGAGTTCTCCTTTGAACAGCTGTAACGTCGTGCTTGTTGCCTCATTAATTAATGAATTAAATAAAATCTTTGACACATGTTCACTTTATATTTGTATGTGAATCATAACTTTACTATATATATATATACACACACATATGTATAGATAGAAAGACAGATGGATAAATCTTTTAACAACTAAAATCCCCAGGGAGAGAAGGAAAATCCTTTGATACATTTCACTCCCTTGCTCCTGCTTTTCAGGTGCCTCAGACTCATTTTAGAAGAGTCTGGGGAAGGATTTTTAATTCCATCTTGCAGCTCAGGAGACTCAGAGAGGGGACTTAAAAATGCCAGAGACCAAACAGATAGAAATGGTGAGGCAAAGAGTTCAGATCCACCTGTGTTTGACCCTAAAACCTGTGACCTTAACCACTCTGCCCCATTTCTCAACAACTACTCCTTGAGGTGAATGGGATATAAACAGGGATAGATATTAACACCTTCCTCATTTGGTAAATAATGAAACTCAGGCTTAGAGAAGTTAAATGACTCAGAGGTAAATCAGGATCCAGAACCCAAGGCTGAACCTCTGTTTCCTGGGTCATCTTTATATAATCCAAGTGAGTATGCTTTTCTAGCTAGGATGTTCCTTGAACATTTTTTTTTTTTAAAGTCAGGGAAGATTACTAGGTGGTTTTGGTTCCTAAAATGCTCTCTGAACCTTTATTCATAGAAGCATAAGTGAGACAGGAACCTGGGCCAAAACGGGCAGCATCTGCCTTGTAGGGCTCAGGCTTGGCCCCTGGAAACGGCCAGCAGCTGCAGAGCTGGCATGGGACGCTCCTCCGGGGCCATGGGAAGGTCATGGTCAATAGACGTTCCTGCTCAGAGGGCTGTTCTCAGGATTTGCTAAGGCAGAGCAGAGTCAGGACTGGGAGGCTTCCCAAGTGTGGAAGACTCACTGGCTTAGGGATGAGGCCAATCAGGGTTCAAATCCTGCTTCTGCCACTTATCAGACATGTGACTTTGAGCATGAAATGTGCGACACCCCTCTGGACTTCAGTTTCTTCCTCAGTAGGATGGAGATCACTACCCTCATGTCCTAGGGGGACCCCAGTCCAGCCTGCCTTCCACTCAACCAAGTCCCGTGCCTGGGGAGTGCTTCTGCCCAGAGTGGATGCTATTGTTCAATCCACCTGCATCATATGGGCCTGCAGCCTCCTGGGCGGTCATACATGGCTGCTGGGGGGTGGAGCAGGGAAGGGTCCTTAGAACCGTCTCACCTTTCCTCATACTTATCTCCTCTGTCCAATCATCAACCTCCTTCCCTTCTGCAAGATGGCTGCAACTCATCACAGCAGGCTAGTTAAGTTCATTGACATCTGATCCCAAAGGGTAAGCAGGTACATGGAAATATAGCAGAGAGGCCAGGACCAGCGCCCAGACCCTCCCACGCCTGGAGTCTGAGTTGGGGCCTCTCCCTAATAAAGCTGATCAGGTTGTGCCCTAACCATCTTATTTACCACGTCCCCAAGAAAACCCACCCTAGAAATGCCCGAGGTCTGCCCCTCTGTTCACACTGGTTTTGCCGGGCGATTGCGTCACCACTGCATCCTTGTTTTTCCCCCAGGTCCTGCGGGAACCCTCTGTAAACTTCACCTCTTGTCAACGGTCCCCGTTCAGGAAAATTGGCTCCTTTGACACCGTTTTAGACAAACCATAATGTGTGTGGAGCTGAAAGAGGTTCTATTTACAAGTCTGCAGGAAATAGCCCTGGGCAGAGGATGGTAATTGTAGGGTGAAGGTTCACCAGGGGCAGAGAGGGGAGTGAGGTCCGCCCTGGGGAGGGGGTGCTGTGATGGGTGACAGAGCATAGGAGCTGCCTCTGTCCCCGTGACCCACGGCAGAGGGGCGGACCTAGGGCGTGGAGGACTCTCCCTCTGTATCCTCCAGGATCCCTCAGCGCCGCTGTGCTTCGCATTCTCTGCTGGGGCGCTCTTCCCCCAGGTGTCTGAATGGTTCATGCACTCACGTCCTTCCAGTCCCGCTTCAAACATGAGTTTTCCTGATCTCCAGTCCCAGCCCCCTACACAGTCCCACACACACACACCACACACATGCATATGGATACACCCTGATGTACACAGAGAGACACACACATATATGTCACACACGCACACACACATAAACACACATGCATCCATGCACACACAGGTACACACAGAGAAACAAACGTGCACGTGTATATGTGCATACACACATGGAAACACCCTAACACATACATGCGTACACACTGAGACACATGCACACACATACATAAACATGAATACATATACATACGTACACCTACACACATTCAGTTCTGTTCAGTTCAATCGCTCAGTCGTGTCCGACTCTTTGCGACCCCATGGACTGCAGCATGCCAGGCCTCCCTGTCTATCACCAACTCCCGGAGTTTACCCAAACTCATGTCCATTGAGTAGGTGATACCATCCAGCCATCTCATCCTCTGTTATCCCCTTCTCCTGCCCTCAATCTTTCCCAGCATCCAGGGTCTTTTCAAATGAGTCAGTTCTTCGCATCAGGTGGCCAAAGTATTGGAGTTTCAGCTTCAGCATCAGTCCTTCCAATGAATATTCAGGACTGATTTCCTTTAGGATGGACTGGTTGGATCTCCTTGCAGTTCAAGGGACTCTCAAGAGTCTTCTCCAACACCACAGTTCAAAAGCATCAGTTCTTCAGCACTCAGCTTTCTTTATAGTCCAACTCGCACATCCATACATAACTACTGGAAAAACCACAGCCCTGACTAGATGGACCTTTGTAGGCAAAGTAATCTCTGCTTTTTAATATGCTGTCTAGTTTTGTCATAACTTTTCTTCCAAGGAGTAAGCGTCTTTATTTCATGGCTGCAGTAACCATCTGCAGTGATTTGGGAGCCCCGAAAAATAGTCAGCCAGTATTTCCACTAGTTTCCATGAAGTGACGGGACTAGATGCCATGATCTTAGTTTTCTGAGTGTTGAGCTTTAAGCCCAATTTTTCACTCTTCTCTTTCACTTTCATCAAGAGGCTGTTCAATTCCTCTTCACTTTCTGCCATAAGGGTGGTGTCATCTGCATATCTGAGGTTATTGATGTTTCTCCCAGCAATCTTGATTCCAGCTTGTGCTTCATCCAGTCCAGCGTTTCTCATGATGTACTCTGCATATCAATTAAATAAGCAGGGTAACAATATATAGCCTTGACGTACTCCTTTTCCTATTTGGAACCAGTCTGTTGTTCTATGTCCAGTTCTAATTGTTGCTTCCTGACCTGCATACAGGTTTCTCAAGAGCCAGGTCAGGTGGTCTGGTATTCCCATCTCTTTCAGAATTTTCCACAGTTTATTGTGATCCACACAGTCAAAGGCTTTGGCATAGTCAATAAAGCAGAAATAGATGTTTTTCTGGAACTGTCTAGCTTTTTCGATGATCCAGCGAATGTTGGCAATTTGATCTCTGGTTCCTCTGCCTTTTCTAAAACCAGGTTGAACATCTGAAAGTTCACAGTTCAAGTATTGTTGAAATACTTTTCAGCACACATTACACACATATATATACATATTCATACATATACACTTGAAAAATTCACACACATACATGCATATATGCTCATATACAGATGTGCACACAAACATACTTATTCATATACATACACGTACACACATATATGGTGGCTTCCCTGGTGGCTCAGTGGTAAAGAATCCGCCTGCCAATTCAGGAGATGGGGGTTCAATTCCTGGGTTGGGAGAATTTCCTGGAGGAAAAAAAGGCAACCCACTCCAGTGTTCTTGCCTGGGAAATCCCATGGAAAGAAGAGCTTGGCAGTCTAGGGCTACAGTTCCTGGGGTCACAAAAGTCAGACACAACTTAGCGACTAAATAATGATAGCAAGACACATACACACATGCATACACACACACACTACCTATTTGTTTAGTCTGCTTTCTTTTTCTTCTTGGCCCCCATCCCCTCTGAACACACTGCTTCATCCACTGGGGCACTGGCTGTCTATTCCTTCTACAGAGTAAGTTCTATAAGGATTTAGGGTGTGGATTTGCTCCCCACTGAATTGCTATTGTCTAGATGAATGCCTGAATGTAGGTGGTGCTTCCTCAAAAAATCTTGAAGGAATAACTAAAGAATGGAACAGATGAGAAAATGAATGAATGATTAGATCCTAACATCAAGGTTCTCTTAGGTTCCCTTCCCCCATGGATCCTATCTCCCCAGGTAGAGATGGCCTCACTATGCAGTAGACCTTGACCTTCAAGCTGAAGAACCCACAGTTCCGTTAGAGTCCTCATCTGGTAGAAGCCGTAGAAAGTCACCCAAATAAGCTGTTTGCAAGGTGGTCAGAGCCAAAGATCTGAGGCCTGGGAAGCTGGATGATGTGTCCAAGGTCACCCAAGGTCAACATACAACCAAACCAGGATTCAAAAGTTTTCTCCCTCCTGGTGTCCTGGGCTTACCGGTTTAGCAGGTGAGAAAGCAGGGAACAGAGTGAGATCTCAGCTGACTGGGTCCTCACTTTAACCCTCTTGAAGGAGGTGGTCCCGGTCTGTGGGACTATGAGTGTGGAGAAGGGATACAGGCGGTGGGGGTGGGCGCTTGGGTCTTCCTGCAACAAGAAAAGGGCTGGTGGGCATGGGGAGGTGACGCCATCATGCAGACTTCTGCCCAACCACCTCCTCAGCAGGACGCTTCTCGGCCAGGCAGGCCTTTGTTCCAATTACAGCTGTTTCTCAACTATTCTTACATCTGTCCTCCACCTACAGCCGTGTGACCTCCACAGGTCACTTAACCACCTTCCCCGCAACCTCTCTACTAATGGAAACCGTGACTAACATTGTCCAAAACCAAAGGGCTCTTGGGTGGGTTTGAGCCTTCAGCAGCCCGCCCCCCAGGAAAGACCAGGCCCTTCTCACCCAGGAAGGGAGGCCAGGCCCGCGAGAGGGTAGAGACTGGTCACCTCAGTCTGGCCTCAGTATTTTTAGCGTCTTCCCTCCTCCCCTCCCTCCCACAAGCCACTAGCCCACTCCTTGCCCAAATAACAGCCACCAAAATAGCCCTGGCAGGGAACTGAGGGGCCCTGGGAGGGTCTCCTCCCTCCTGCCGGTCAGTCAGGCTGAGCACAGGCCCTGGGGCTGGGCGAGGCCCAGGCAGAGGCTGTTAATTGCACCTTTGGCCCGAATAAAAAAAGAGCTCTGCTCAGGGCTGGTCCTGAGGAGCCAGGTACCTGCCTCGTGCCAGCCCCTGGGCTGCTTAGGGGTGGCCGCCCTGGCACCTTGTCTGCAGACAAGGTGACCAGAGCGAACATCTTGCTCAGTTCTTCCTGTCACACAGTCAACCAAATGAAGAGACTGAGGGTCAGAGAGGATGTGTGTGCTGGGCCATCGCCTGCTCAGAGAGAACTTCACCCTCCCTGCTGAAGCAGGCCACAGGCAGGAGCCCCTTATCTGCTCTGGCTTCTTTTATAGCACCCCTCATTCTCCGCAAGCTATGATGTATCTCTTTACATCTGTCTCCCTCACTGCCCCCACTAGAATATCAGCTCGCAGAGGCAGGGTACTGGGTTGTTGGCTCCCCACTATGTCTTCAATGCCTGGAGCTCAACATTAGCAAACAATTTGATGAAGAAGAAAACCCGCAAGGTACTGGGTTGGCCAATAAGTTCATTTGGGTTTTTCCAAGATGAGGTAATAGAAA
Source organism: Moschus berezovskii (assembly GCF_049115385.1). Taxonomy (NCBI): domain Eukaryota; kingdom Metazoa; phylum Chordata; class Mammalia; order Artiodactyla; family Moschidae; genus Moschus; species Moschus berezovskii. Next base: position 40,392,325 of record NC_142481.1, on the reverse strand, counting down.
GACCTGAAGAAACTCACTGGCCAACCCAATATACCATATCTGGTTGGTTCTGATGCCATGCTTCTCCTTCTGGCTGGTCCATGCTGTGACAAGCCAGAGAAGAAGAAGCAAGAAGCAAGGCCCCACCAGCACCAAATTCCCCCAGATAAGAGTAAGACAATCTTCCCCATATGCTCAGCTCTCTCTTGAAACAGAGCCTACTCTCTCCTCACAAGAGCCCTGGGCAGCAGAGGTGGTCCCAGTTAGTAATAAGGAACTAAGCTCCTTCTCATGACTTTATTTATCTGATTAATGCAATTTTGGTAGCTACCCTAAGTAAAGTCAGCCCTGTTATGATCTCCAGGTTATAAATGAGGAAACTGAGATCCAGGAAATAAAGTAACTTGATCCAAATTGCAAGACTCCTATGTATCAGTGCTGGGATTGGAACCCAGACTGAGATTTGAACCAAGGCAACCAGAGGACCTGTCTTAATTTCTGCACATATGGCCTGTTGTCCAATGAGATCCCTGGTGTTCCAATAGGGCATGACCTTCCCTTGGCCAGACCAGAGGCTCATTGCCCTGCCTCTATTAATAGTATCATCAGTGATGTCTGCACTTCTCTTTAAGGGCCTTTAAAGCACTTTGTACATGTCTTTTCTCTGACAATGCATAGTATGCCTGAGAGGATGTATTGTTCATTTCACCCCATTTTTCAGAATCTGCCAGCAGAGACCCTGAGAGGGTAAGTGACTTGCAGAATGTCACCTTGGGTAGAATCTCTTGACTCCCTCTGCTTTCACAGGGCTCAGCCTTCTCGGCCCAGACTAATGGGTTGGCAGCTACTTAGCCCAGGAGGCAGCACCTGCAGGAGCCCTTATCATTGCTCAGTGGCCGCTAAACACATTCTTGACTTTCTATGAGCTTTGTCACCTTGTCACACACCAAATTGTCTTTATGGCAGCACCACTAAGGCGAATCATCAGGAGTAACAAATCCATGGATGAAGAGTTGGACCTAGTGAGTTCCACTCAAGAGCACAGACTGCAAACATGTGACAATGAGGCAGGGTGTGAACTGGAACCACTGCCTGTGACCCCCAGCAGCCCACCCTCCCCAGAAGGTCTTCCCCAGGGGTTAAAGGACCTAGATTCCAGGGTGTTCTCCATTAATTTCTCTGTGCCTTGGGTATCTGGTCTTGCCTTGGGGTTCTTTTGCAGGAGTCTGACTAGGATCACAAGTGATGGGGCACAGGGTTATAAGATTGTGTTTGCAGGCCCCACCTCCACCCTTCACCCAACACAAATCTCCAGATCTTCAAGGTTTCCTTTCAATGTCCAATCTGTCCCTCTCTGGGGATTCCTAAGGTTTCGCTCTAGTGATCTGTGTGGGCCAGCCTGCCCCAGCCCTTTCCAAAGTCTGGATTTTTCTCTACTCTTTCTTTCTTTCCTTCTTCCTTCCTTTTTATCATTCAGCCATTCATTCCAGGCTCAGATTTACCTTCTTAGAGTCCTTCCTTCCTTTATTTTGCATTACAGTTTCATCTCTCTCTAATCCCTTACTTGGTTTTTCTTCTTTATGAGTCAACTTCGTTGTTCAGTCACTGTCACGTCTGACTCTTTGCGACTCCATGGACTGCAGCGCGCCAGGCTTCCCTGTCCTTCACCATCTCCTGGAGCTTGCTCACACTCATGTCCATTGAGTCAGTGATGCCCTCCTACCATCTCATCCTCTGTCACCCCCTTCTCCTGCCCTCAATCTTTCCCAGCATCAGGGTCTTTTCCAATGAGTCAACTCTTCGCATCAGGTGGCCAAAGTATTGGAGCTTCAGCTTCAGCATCAGTCAAATATTCAGGGTTGATTTCCATACCTGATATTAATTACTTAATGTCTTCACACTCTGTCCCTCCTATTACAACATCAGCCCCAGGAGGGCAGGGACTCTACCTGATGTTCCTCTCGAGACCTGCAAAACTGGGAACAGCACCTGGCACAGAGGAAGAGCTCAGGAAATATTTACTGAATTTTAAATTCATTTGTCCAACCCCTGTGGAGTAAGACAATTCCAACAGAAAAGTCTCCTTACAAGTTGTCTCTGAAGTGGATCTGTCCAGACACCTGGTTTGTCCACTGATGCTTGTAATGCAGGCTATGTGGACAACCCTGCAGCTTCAGGGTGGAACAGAAAGCCTTAGCAAAAGATGCTATTTTTACCTGGGGGTTCAGACACTATTCCACCTGCTCAGGGAGCCCGCAAAGTTTCCTCAGGGTTCTTACCCCACTCCCACCCAACTGAAAAAATACAGACCCCCTTTTGATAAGCCTTACACACCAAAGATCTGCCCAAGGTTTTGTTTAAAGAAAGACTTCCAGGTAGAAAACCAACTTTTGAAAAAGGAAATTCTCTTTTTTTCTTTTTTTTTTTTTTACTAGATCACCATGTAACATACTAGCACAGGGACCAAGGGATCTGATAGGAAATCTTTCCAGCTTTGTGGGCCATATAGTCTAGGCAACTATTGACCTCATGTAGCTTGAAAGTGCCAAAAGACAACCTATAAATGCATGAGAGGCCATGTCCCAGTAAAACGTTTTTCATTGACACTTAAATTTCATGGAACTTTCTTTTTTTTTAAAAAAAGAACTATTTGTTTATTTATGGCTGTGCTGGTCTTCATTGCTTTGCTCGGGCTTTGGTTGCGGTGATTGGGAACTGTGGTTCTCATTTCAGTGGTTTCTGTTTTTGCAGAGCAAAGGTTCTAGGCTCGCGGGCTTCAGTAGTTACAGCACGTGGGTTTGGTAATTGTGACTCTCCGACACTAGAGCACCTGGCCTCAGTTGTTGTCGCTCATTGGCTTACTTGCTCTGAGGCATGTGGGATCTTCCCAGACCAGGGATTGAACCTGTGTTCCCTGCATTGGCAGGCAGATTCTTATCCACTGCACCACCAGGGACATCCCCGTGGAATTTTCACATGCCTTTTCTTCTTTTGGGTTTCCCTGGTGGCTCAAATGGTAAAGAATCTGAGTGTAATGCTGTAGACCAGGGTTCATTCCCTGGGTCGGAGAGATCCCCTGGAGAAGGGAATGGCAACTCACTCCAGTATTCTTGACAGAGGAGCCTGGTGGCCTACAATCCATGAAATCACAAAGAGTAGGACATGACTGAGTGATTAGCACTTTCTTCTTTCAATATTTTTTCAATTATTGAAAAATGTAAGAACTCTTACATTTTTGCTCTCAGGCTGTTAAAAAACAAGACAAAACAAGACATCGAGTAGGTTTGGCCCGTGGGCCTTAGTTTGCTGACCCCGTCGTCATCAGGAAACCAGAGGTCAAGTCCTGCTATGTCGTCACCTCCTGAGTAATGGTGAACAGCTAGCCACAACAGCCTCCCAGGGCTCGTTTTCCCTATCTGGAAGAGGAGGGCTTGGTCCAGATGGTCTCCAAAGCCCTACTCCACTTTAACACCTAACAGTGGAAATTCCAGGAATTTTGCTGGCTGGGTGGAAGGAGTCACTTTTGCCAGGAGTGAGGGAAGAAATTCTTCTGGGAACCTTCAAATCCCAACGTCTGGGAGGAAGAGAGGGTACCTTCTTGTCTGCACCCTACTTCACTGTCCTCCACTAGGTGCTGAGTGGGTCTCAGAGCCTCGGAGGCCCAGTGACCCGTGGACAAAGGGATTTTGGCTGAAACATCAGAAGCGATCATCCTTACCCCTTTCCGGCTCCCAGCTGGGGTCCCTCACCATTCATCATGCCTGCCCCCCCTCCTTACCCCGATGCCTTGCTTAACAAAGACACAGACAGTAGTTGACACTGTAATGTTGAAAATTGCTTGTTTCAGGACATCCCAGTAAACAAGCCCGTCTTTGTTTTAATCCCAGCCTAGCTTACTGTAGTTAATTATAGGAATTTGTGGCTATTTATGTGAACTGAGGACAGGCAAAAACATTCATTTGTCGGCCATGTAAGTGCTGGGTGGGAGTGGGCTCCGAGGACCGAGGGAGGACCCAGGTAGCATTTGTCCTGGGGGTTGTGCAAGGTGGGGATGGCCCCACGTGTGTAATTAGCCCCTCAGCCCCAGAGACAGAGCAGGCTGCCATAGAAAGTGACACCTAATGACTGTTTTCAGCCACATTGATCCCAGGGAAGTTCCCCATGTTTATGGCAATTGCCTGAGATGTGGGTCTTGCACCTGCCAGGTGAACTGGGTTATTTCTGGGCCTGTCCGCGGTGGCTTGGGCAAGAAGCAAGCAGGGCCAAGGTTTCCCAGGGGTTTGAGGAGCTGGGAGCGGGGCCACGGAAGCCAGAGGGCCTGGGTGCCGCCTTCCTCTCTCTGCTCCAGCCCCCGAGGAGCCACAGTTAGTGAGGAATGTTAACAAAGAGGAGACAGCGCTGGCTAAACAGAGGCCCGACGACAATTCCCGGCCCAAACAAAGCCACCCAGGCCCCCACCCAAATGAGAAAACAAGCCAGGCCTTTGTGCACACTGGATAATTATCACTCACAATTACCCAAGTCAGGGCCACTGGGCTTGTCTGGGGCGGCGGTATGGAGCACTTCTGAAAACTCTGAAAACACTTCTGAAAACTCTCTGCGTGTGGGGGTACAGGGTCTGCTGCTCAGACCAATTCTCTAGGACACCACCTGCCAGGGAACCACTATGGGGTCCAGGTGCCCTGCTCCAGACTCTCCATGGACTGGACTTCCACTCTGGGCCCAGTTATTAGAAACCTCAAGAGGCTCAGCCTGCATATGCCAGCCAGTCTACACTAAGTGGGTTTGGGCCCACTCTCTAAGCTGAACCCTCATCCCCTCATTCCTGCTGTCCATCTCTTATCCCTCATGTGTTCCTCTCTATGTGTGTCCTTTCCCTGACCCCCAATCTTCCACTCACTCCTTTCCTCTTCTCTTACCTCCTCCAGATTTGAATCCTGCCTCCTCCAGGAAGCCTCCTGGGATTGATCCACCCAAAGCTAATCTCTCCTTGCCTGGCCTTTCAGAAGTTAGTGAGAGAAAGTGTGTATGTACATACATGTACACATGAGTATTACCTGGCCAACTCAGTTATGAACTTGATAACAATAATCCCAGGGATTGTAATTATATCCAGTGCTAACTGGGTGCTTCCTATGTGCTAGGCCCAGCACAGAGTGTTTTCCAGGCATTTACCATTTATGTCTTATGATCATGTTAAGAAGTAGACACTAATATGATTCCTGTTTTACTCTCTGAAGCATAGAGGGGTTAAGTAACTTGTCTGAGGTCACAGAGCAGCCAAGGGTAGAGCTGGAGTCCATGGTGAGCTGGAGCCGACATGGAATGGCTCGCGAGAGATGAACACTTTGAAATCGGCATGAAGATAATACTCACACCGTGTGAGTGCTAACTCACACCATGCATGCGAAGTCGCTTCAGTCATGTCCAGTTCTGTGGGACCCTATGGACTGTGGCCTGCCAGGCTCCTCTGCCCATGAGATTCTCCAGGCAAGAATATATGCCCTCCTCCAGGGGATCTTCGGGACCCACAGATCAAAGCCAGGACTCCTGCATTCCAGGCAGATTCTTTACCATGTGAGCTACTGAGGAATCCCCATTCACACCTTGAAAATCAGCAAATAAGGCCACAGATAAGAGTTACTCCCCTTTCTCTGATGTCAGTTGTCAAACATTTCCCTGCAAACTACAGGACTGGACTCACGTTGTCCAGTGACCAAGACTGTGCTTCCCACATCATGGGTTAGGAAGTTCCTGTAACCCCTTCACTGACTCCCACACCACAGGTCAGTTCAGGGTGCAGATGGTGTCAGCTTGCTCATTGGGCCCTCAGATGAGCAGGGTTCATTTCCAGGCTATTCCATGGGGAAAGGGAGCTTGGCTTTAAGTTTGGAGGAGGACATCACCTCCTTCCTTGGCCACAGATGCCCTTTGGTGTACAGAGGTCCCCGTTACTCCTCTGTGAGTCTGGAGCCCACCACTGGCTCCCGGAAATCAGCAGAACCAGGCTTGATCCTGGAGTAGGCCTCTCACCTCTGTTCAGCTGCCAGGCACAGCCAAAATCTGTAGACACCAGGTCAATTAGAGACTAGCTTCATCTTTGTTTTCCCAAAGACAAGACAGGAAAAGCTGTGGATAATGTTAGAAAGGGTCAAAGTTAGCCCTTTTCTGAGAGCCCAGTGGGGCCAGGCTGGACAGCTGTCTCATGAAGTTATTTTGGTTTCTCTGGCTGGTGTGGCTTGGAGCAATTTGCTGGGTATCCATTGGCCAGAAACACCGTGAGGCTCCTGCATTGGGAGCTGCCATTTTACACAGGATAATGAAGGTTTCTGAGCAAGAGAGATCAATAGTGGATAAAAATAGGCTTCCATCCCATCTGGATGCCTGCTCTGGGTCCCTCAATGACTCAGAGGCACCCTACAAGGAACTGGGGTGGAGACTACTTGACACGACAGGTCTGACTAAACACTGCAGGGACCCAGCCCCTCAGGGTTCCATAGCCCCCAGACCACTGAGGAGAAGTCAGTGTGGGAAGACCACATTCTCAGCCAGTGTCCTCAAAGAAGGGTCCTCTCAGCTGTCTGTAGAACAAGAAGAGTGAGGGACATTGAGAGGAGGGAGCCAGCCAGCACTGCCCGACTCTGGTTCTGTGACTACAAAAAGTAGGAAAACTCAGACTCCTCTGCCCTTGGAGAATACGTAGGCTGGGGTAAGGAGACACTCAGGGGAGCAGACAAATATCTTACAGAGAAACAGCCCTGCAGGGATCCATGGAGGCACAGAGCAGGGCCCCTAACTCATCAAAACAAACAAATAATAAAGACATAGAGACATATCAGTTATAACAATTATTGTTTAGGTGCCAGCCTCTTTAGCTGCATCCTCTCCCTTAATTCTCATAGCAACCCATGAAGTAACTATTAAAACTATCCCATTTTACAGATGACTACACCAAAGCTCAGAGGTCTGCAGTAATACGTCCAGAGACTCCAACTAATGAGCAGTGGAGTTGGCACCCAATCACTGGCCTCTCTGCCTTCTGGAGCCACAATACCTACATTTTTTGCGTTAGACCAGGATTTGGCCAACTTTTTTTTAAATAAAGGTTCAGATGGTAAATATTTTAAGCCATGCAGGCCAGAGGGTCTCTGTTGCAACTACTCAACTCTACTGTTGTAGCATGAAAACAACCTTAGACAATATGTGAATGAATAATCGTGATTCTGTTCCAATAAAACTTTATTTACAAAAGCCAGTGGAAGGCTGGATCTGGCTCCTTGGTTGTAGTTTGCTCACTTCTACTCTAGTGCCCAAAGATATATTTTCTTATGAAACTATCGTGAGGGAATTCAACTTCTGGAGTTTGGAAGACTCTGGTAAATTTCAGCATTTCTAGCTTGGTTAGATCTAGACTTTTCACTGTGCCTTGCTCTGGAGCAGCATCATCTAACAAAAATATAAGCATAAGGTGTACATGCAACTTTATGTGTGCATGCTAAGTTGCTTCAGTTGTGTCCAGCTTTTTGCAACCCTATGGACCATAGTCTGCGAGGCTCCTCTGTCCATGGGATTCTTCAGGCAAGAATACTGGAATAGGTAGCCATTCCCTTCTCCAGGGGTTCTTCCTGACCCTGGGAACCTGCATTTCTTAAGTCTGCTGCATTGGCAGCTGGGTTCTTTACCTTTAGTGCCACCTGGGAAGCCCACATACAACTTTATATTTTGCAATAATTACATTAGGAAGGAAAAATGAAGCAAATTAATTTTAATAATATAATCAATTTAACCCAGTGTATCACAATTGTTATGATTTCAACAGGTAATAGATAAAATAAATTATAACAAGTTTATTAAATTTATATTTAATAAAATAATACATTTTAAATAAATAAAATAAATTTTATTTTTTCATACTGTCTTCAAATTAGAATGTGTAATTTTACACTAACAGTCAATTTCAGTTCACACTTCCTTATTTCAAGTACTTTACAGCCATGTAAGGCTGCTGCTGCTGCTAAGTCGCTCCAGTCGTGTCCGACTCTGTGCGACCCTATAGATGGCAGCCCACCAGGTTCCCCCCATGTAAGGCTCAGTTCAGTCCAGTTCGGTCACTCAGTCACGTCTGACTCTTTGCGACCCCATGAATCACAGCCCACCAGGCCTCCCTGTCCATCACCAACTCCCGGAGTTCACTCAAACTCACGTCCATCAAGTCGGTGATGCCATCCAGCCATCTCATCCTCTGTTGTCCCCTTCTCCTCCTGCCCCCAATCCCTCCCAGCATCAGAGTCTTTTCCAGTGAGTCAACTCTTCGCATGAAGTGGCCAGAGTATTGGAGCTTCAGCTTTAGCATTAGTCCTTCCAATGAACACCCAGGACTGATCTCCTTTAGAATGGACTGGTTGGATCTCCTTGCAGTCCAAGGGACTCTCAAAAGTCTACTCCAACACCACAGTTCAAAAGCATCAATTCTTCGATGATCAGCTTTCTTCACAGTCCAACTAGTGGCTATCTCATTGGACAGTGCAACTCTAAAGTACTACTATGGCATTTTTGCTGGTGTAAGACTAAATATCTGGTACAAGCTTAAAGTATAAGAACAACAGAAATGAGAGATAATATCCTCGGTGGGTCATTGCATTAATCAAGTATCTCCAGAGAAACAGAACCAGTAGAAACCAGTAGAGTTTATTATTATTATAATATAAAATTGGTTCATGTAATTACGAGGGTTGATCTCCTTTAGAATGGACTGGTTGGATCTCCTTGCAGTACAAGGGACTCTCAAGAGTCTTCTCCAACACCACAGTTCAAAAGCATCAATTCTTCGGCGATCAGCTTTCTTCACAGTCCAACTCTCACATCCATACATGACCACGGGAAAAACCATAGCCTTGACTAGACGGACCTTTGTTGGCAAAGTAATGTCTCTGCTTTTTAATATACTATCAAGGATGGTCATAACTTTCCTTCCAAGGAGTAAGCGTCGCGGAGAGTCGGACACGACTGAGCGACTGAACTGAACTGAACTGACTGAATTACGAGGGTTAACAAGTTCCAAGATCTGCAGTCAGCAAGCTCAGAACCCAGGAGAGCTGAAGGTGTAACTCCAGTCTGAAATCCAACAGGCTAAAGACCCAGGAATAACAATGTTTCAGGAATAACAATGTTTCAGTTCAAGTTCAAAGGCAGCGGGAACGAAGAGTGTTCTAGCTGGAAGGCAGTCAGGCAGGGGGAGATGTCCTTTACTTGCAGGAGTGTCAACCTTTTTGTTCTATTCAGGCTTTCAGCAGATTGGGTGAGGCCCACCCAAATTGGAGTGGGCAATCTGCTTGTTCTACCCATTCAAATGTTAATCTCACCTAAAAACATGTTCACAGACACACCCAGAATAAAGCTTGACCAAGTATCTGGGCACTTCATAGTCCAGTCAAATTGACACATAAAATTAACCACCGCAGTCAGGGAAGGCTTCCTGGAGGAAGAGTCCTCTGAATTGAAACCTGGGTGCAGAGAGGTTTGCCATACAGAGAGATGGGCATGGAGGTTCCATACTGGGAACCTCTGCATGTCCAAAGACCCAGAAGTGCCAGAGCCTGAAGGTGTTCAGACACTGCAAACAGTTCACATGGTTGGTTTCTCAACTGTAGGGTTGAAATGCACTGGACATGGGCCTGGGGCCAATAATCTGCGGATGAGTCTGGGATGGATGCTGCAGGCTCTGCTAGTCTTGGGAAGAAGTTGGAACTTGATTCTGAAGGCAAAGGAAAGTTATGATGTATTCAGTTCAGTTCAGTCGCTCAGTCATGTCCGACTCTCCGTGACCCCATGAATCACAGCATGCCAGGCCTCCCTGTCCATCACAAACTCCCAGAGTTCACTCAAACTCATGTCCACAGAGTTGGTGATGCCATCCGGCCATTTCATTCTCTGTCGTCCCCTTCTCCTCCCGCCCCCAACCTTTCCTAGCTCAGAGTCTTTTTCAGTGAGTTAACTCGTCGCATGAGGTGGCCAAGGTATTGCAGTTTCAGCTTTAGCATCAGTCCTTCCAATGAATACCCAGGATTGATCTCCTTTAGAATGGACTGGTTGGATCTCCTTGCAGTCCCAGGGACTCTCAAGAGTCTTCTCCAACACCACAGTTCAAAAGCATCAATTCTTCGGTGATCAGCTTTCTTCACAGTCCAACTCTCACATCCATACATGACCAAAGCCCCTCAATAATCTCCATCAGACACTCCAAGATCTCTCTAAATAGAGGTACAATCTAAGTCAAAATTGTACAACTCCAGCTTCAAAACCAGCCCTCTAACCCTTGTCACTCAGAGTGTGGTCCTCAGTCCAGCACCAGCAGCACCCGGGAGCTTGCTGGAGAGACAGAGACTTGAGCCCCACCCTGACCTACTGAATCGGAGTCTGTATTTTAACAGGAGGTGCAGGGATGCACATGAGTCTGGGCATGTGGCCTCGATGGTTTTGGTTTTGGCAGGAGGAAACCTTTCTGAACTCACTGCTCCTTGTTGTGTTCAGTCACTCAGTCGTGTCTGACTCTTTGAGACCCTGTGGACAGCAGCACACCAGGCTCCCTTGTCTTTCACTGTCTCCTGGACTTTGCTCAAATTCATGTCCAGTGAGTTGGTGATGCTATCTAACCATCTCACCCTCTGCCATCCCCTTCTCCTTTTGCCTTCAGTCCTTCCCAGCATCAGGGTCTTTTCCAATGAGCCAACTCTTCAAGTGGCCAAAGTATTGGGGCTTCAGCTTTCACCTCACTGCTCTTCACTGCCTTCTAAACTCTGCTTCCTGCCAGCAGCACTGTGTCTCCCTGCACCCTCCCTGCTTTCTCAGACCTTCCGCCTGGAGCCCTCTGAAAGCTCTTCCTGCTGCTGCCGCAATAGAGACAAATTAAAGAAATGCCCCCGACCCCATTTCCCGTTCTTTTGGTATTTTAAATATTCCCTGTTTGGATCTCCTAGAGCTGTTTTAGATCTCTGCTTTTCTCTCCCAGGGCAAAAATGATAATAGCTCATGCTGCTGGGGCTGGCGTGGTTTGCAGTATGCGCTAAACAAGTGGAAATGGGAGGCCACTGACTGGACTTCAAAAGCACCCACCATGGGCACAGCTTGCTGGGAACACGGTCACGGGCAAGGAAGGAGGCATAATACATTGGGGGAATGGATTTTCATCACGGAGGGAAGCATTTGATTGGTTTCCATCCTTGGCAAGTTCTCAGGCTGCCTGACCTGTATTTGTCATCCGGTTCATTTTATTCCTATTGGAGATGGGCCATTAAGATGGCTTCTCCCCAGATTACTTCTGGGCAGGGGAGAAATCCTCTGCTTTTGTTTCAAAATTCAAGGGGCATGGTCATGTTACTGTTCCGAGATGAAAGAGTAGTTCTGAGCACAGTCTAAGAAGCTTTCCAGCACAGCTCTTCACCCACTAAAGATGCCCAAGATAGATGGTTTAAGCCTTTTTATTTTGTCCCCAGCATATAGCTCTGCGGTCTGCTTACAACAGAAGGATGATCTAGGAAGATGCTTAAAGGATGAGTGGAGAGTGATTGTACCATTGGGTTTTCTGATTCTTGAAGCAATTCAGGAAATTGTATAAAAAGTACCCCCAAAGAGCCCCACTGAACACGTTAATTGTCATTGATTGGCTTTTATTTTACTGACATCAAAATTATCTCAAATAATAATTTTCCTACTTACGATTTATCCTCCCTTGGGATAATATTCTGGGTGAAAAGAGATTAATCTTGTGCTATTCTGCAGACAGATAATCTTCCCAGATCCAGCGGTATAAGTTTTCACTGCAAAAAATAGCAAGTCAAATAGTGGTAGGAGTTATTATAATAATAACAATGATGACACACATTTATTGAGCATATATGATGTGACAGTGTATGATGCTAATCCACAGAATCCTCACAACAGCCTGTGAGGTTGATATCTTATAACACCCATTTCACAGATGATAAAAATGAGTCATGGGAAAGTTATAGGATAGGTCCAGGGTGACTCAGGTTGGCAGTGGAAAATTCAGGATTTAAATGCGGTCAGATTCGGATGCCTCTGTCCTTTTTCTCTATGTGGCCCTGCCTTTCAGTGACTTGTACAGTTTATTTGATCCTCGCAACCAGTCTTTAAGAAGAAATTATTATGACCCGTCATATTTGACAGATGGTGTAAGTGAGATTCCAAGAGGTTAAATGAGCTAGAGAAGGCAGGATCAAAACATTCACCCAGGTCTTCTGGCTTCAAATCCTCTGCTTTTTCTATTTTCTCAGAGGTGACAAACTCAGGGTCAGAAAGGAAACGTGAGCAAATGAAGTGAGCTGGAGAGGGACTTGGGTGACTGGAGGGTGCACCCCATCTGGGTGAGCAGCTCCACCCTGCTCTGGGCATTGTGTAAGGCTGGTGCTGGGCTGACAATGGCCTCTTCTGATTTGCTAAGAGGAACCAGAAGTTCAGATTTTTACATGGATTTTCCCCCTTTGGAAATGTGGACAACTAATGAAAACTTTTATTTTATTTTTTAAATAAAAACTTTTAAAGAAAATGTTCTATATTTTCAAGAAAACCATAGGATTTGTGGATTATAGGCAGCTAGCCAGGTGGTGCTAGTGGTAAAGAACCCACCTGCCAACGCAGGAGACGGAAGAGATGTGGATTCAATCCTTGGGTTGGGAAGATCCCCTGGAGGAGGGCACAGCCACCCACTGGAGTATTCTTGCCTGGAGAATCCCGTGGACAAAGGAGCCTGGTGGTTTACTGTCCATGGGGTGGCAAAGAGTCGAACATGACTAAAGTGACTTAGCATGTATCCACAACTGGTATAACCCATGCCCTTTCATGCGTGCTAAGTTGCTTCAGTCGTGTCTGACTCTTTGTGACCCTATGGACCGTAGCCTGCCAGGCTTCTCTGTCCATGGAATTTTCCAGGCCAAGAATACTGGAGTGGGTGGCCGTGCCCTCCTCCAGGGGATTGTTCCAACCCATGTCTCGTGCATCTTCTGCATTGTCAAGCAGATTCTTTACCACTAGCACCACCTGGGAAGCCCAACCCATGCCCTTAGGACTCCTGAAATGGCTACCGATATCAGAAAACTGCCTTTTTTCCTGTGGTCTGGATAAAGCTGGCCCCTCAAAACTCATGATGGAATAGAAGTTTCTGCACTTGAGTATGAGCCCACCTTAACATTCTTTCTCCAGCTCTTTATTTTATTTATTTATTTTTAAATTTATTTGTTTTAATTGGAGGCTAATTACTTTACATTATTGTGGGTTTTGCCATACACTGACATGAATCTGCCCCGGGTGTACATTCCCCATCTTGAACCCCCCTCCCACCTCCCTCCCCATCCCATCCCTCTGGTTCATCCCAGTATACTAGCTCCGAGCATCCTGTATCATGCATTGAACTTGGACTGGCGATTCGTTTCACATATGATAATTTACATGTTTCAATGCCATTCTCCCAAATCATCCCACCCTTGCCCTCTCCCATAGAGTCCAAAAGACTGTTCTATACATCTGTGTCTCTTTTGCTGTCTCATATACAGGGTTATCGTTATCATCTTTCTAAATTCCATATATATGTATTAGTATACTGTATTGGTGTTTTTCTTTCTGGCTTACTTCACTCTGTATAATAGGCTCCAGTTTCATCCACCTCATTAGAACTGATTCAAATGTATTCTTTTTAATTGCTGAGTAATGCTTCATTGTGTAAATGTACCACAGCTTTCTTATTCATTCATCTGCAGATAGACATCTAGGTTGCTTCCATGTTCTGGCTATTATAAACAGTGCTGCGGTGAACACTGGAGTACATGTGTCTCCTTCAATTAAAAGCTTCTGCACAGCAAAGGAAACTATAAGCAAGGTGAAAAGACAGCCTTCAGAATGGGAGAAAATAATAGCAAATGAAGCAACTGACAAAGGATTCATCTCAAAAATATACAAGCAACTCCTGCAGCTCAATTCCAGAAAAATAAATGACCCAATCAAAAAATGGGCCAAAGAACTAAACAGACGTTTCTCCAAAGAAGACATACAGATGGCTAACAAACACATGAAAAGATGCTCAACATCCCTCATAATCAGAGAGATGCAAATCAAAACCACAATGAGATACCATTTCACACCAGTCAGAATGGCTACTATCCAAACGTCTACAAGCAATAAATGCTGGAGAGGGTGTGGAGAAAAGGGAACCCTCTTAACTGTTGGTGGGAATGCAAACTAGTACAACCACTATGGAGAACAGTGTGGAGATTCCTTTAAAAACTGGAAATAGAACTGCTATACGACCCAGCAATCGCACTCCTGGGCTTACACACTGAGGAAACCAGAATTGAAAGAGACACATGTACTCCAGCTCTTGAAAACCAGGACCCATGTCTCTGCTGCTCTAGCCCAGGTTACTTTGACTATAAAAATATTAAAATATTCAACCAGTTGGCAAATAGTTGCTCTAGCAAGTCCCTGAGTGCCTTTCCTGCCTGCGGTTCCAGGCCCTCTTTACCATGACTGGACTTCCCAAAATTGAGCAGGTACAGGGAAAAACTGGACCCTGCATGGGCCATCCAGAAAGTGCTCCAGAAGGTCTGCTGAGGTCCATGCAACACATTCCAGTTAAATAATTGGAATATCACCCCTGATCCTATTTCTCAAGAACCATTTCTCTCTGGGGGTTCCTCCCAAAGGTATTTAAAATCAGCCTTCTCCTGGTCTCCCCTCAGTCGCTTCCATCACCCACCAGCCTCTTCTACCCAGATTGAGTTCCAACAAGGGTCCCCATCTGCCCGGCTGAGCCTCTTTTCATTTCTGACCTGGGGGAGAGGGAGGCATCGAGAGGTTCATTCTGCAGAGAGAACGTTCTCCAAGTGTGTATTTGATGAGATCTTACTCTGGGCAGAAAGCAGGGGATCCCGAAGGCAATGCACTCATTTTTGCAAAAATGGCAGGTGTATGTGGGAACTGGTTCCTTCAAATCCACAGAGCATGGGGGTAGGGCAGGGCTCCTTATCAGGAGGATTCACACCTCTGTGCAATCAGGGAGGGATACAAAGAGCTTCAATTCCATTTCATAAGCTGAGGGTTGTTCATTTCTATTATGAGTCTTATGTATGTCTGAAATATTTTTTCCTCATGTGGACAAATTGGAAAAAAATGATGTAGATGGGAAAAATCTCTCCCGGCCCCTTCATGCCCTTAGGGAGAGACATACTCCAGGGAACATGGTTCAGAAAAATCAGTTTTGAAGCCACTTGTGACCTGCCCATGACATAGACCCAAGGGGACTGGGGAAGCAATTGTGACAGGTGGCTGTCCTTTATCTTCTAGCTGGGGAACTCCTCTGGACTCACAGAATCACATGGAATTACTCTTGATGTCTAGTATCGATGGTCCACTTCATCCCATGAGAATGTAGAATTCTTGAGGGCAGAGATGGGTATCTATTTTGTCTACTGTTCTATCTCAAGTGCTTAGGACAGCACCTGGCACATAGTAGGTGCTCAGATATTTAAGTCAATGAATGCCTAAATACATCCTTAGAGCTATAAGAAGTTATCTCAACCAACTGCCTCTTTGTGTAGAACGGGAAATGGAACCTTGGAGAGAGGAAGGGATTATTAGTCTCACTACCAGTTGGAGATGGGGGTAAGGTGTATTCCGAGTATCAGCGATAGTTTTCATCACAGTGGCTCTTGTCCTTGTCCATCTCTCCCATGTACTCAAGAATTTATTCTAAGATTGACTGACCTACTGGTACCTATTGGAATTCTATCTATTCCAGCCACATCTTCCAGGAGGCTGCTACATCCTAGGAGAAGCATAAAGGACTCTTCTGAGAGGCTGGTGGTATTCTATGTCTTGATCTAGAAGCTGTTACACAAATGTATTTACTTTGTAAAAATTCTTGGATTTCTGGTATGTTGTATTTCTGTTTGTAGAGTAAACTTCAATAAAAACATTACCTAGGTAAGATTCACACACACACAGACACACAGACACACACACACAGAGAGCAATAGACACCTATGTTTCTTTGAAAGATGACAGGAGTAATATTGACCATCTTAGTTAACTCTTATTGAAATTTGTTATGTATCAGGCATATTTCTAAGCTCTTTAACAGAAATTAATTTATTTAATCCAAGCAACAATTATGAAGCAGGATTCTGGGGAGTATTTTTCATTTTACAGAAAAGAAAGTGAGATACCAGAGGTTAAGTGACCTTCCCAAGGTCACAAGTGAGGACATGTAGAGTCAGTGTTTGGGCTCAGGTTGCTTTCTCTATTCATGCCACAGTGATGTATGCTATTTGCCTGAGGTCTAAAGAAAGTGATCTGTTATCAACAATCAAGGAAGGCTTCCTGGAAGAGGAGAGACTTTCCCCCAGATTCCAAGATAAGAGATGTGCTAAGAAATGAAGGGGTCCAGCTCAGATTTGATGACAGGTATCACTTAACTTGTCTGTGAACATGAGGCTGGACACTTTCCCATAGGTTATTTTAATTTAATGTGCCAGTTCTGTGAGTTGGGGAGTGTTCATCCCCATTTCACAGATGGGAAAACTGAGGGGGAGCGCCTAGAGCACTGACATACCTTGCCCACAGTTATCTGCCAGTCAGGCAACAGAGCTGACATTCCCTTTCCTCCTCAGTGCTGGTATCCAGGCGAGCTCCTGGTCTGAAACTGTGCTTCCAGTGGCCAGGAAGAAACTCCTTCTCCCAGGAACCCCTGCCGCCCTCAGCTTCCAAGACCACCTCCACCCCTGGCCTCAACTTGCCCACCCCAGACTTCTGGGAAATAAAAACCCTTGACTATGTTTCTTTAAACTGATCATCAATTTTCCTTTTATGAAAATTAACGCTGGATAGGAAATGCCTTGAAATATACATCAAGGTAAGGCAAATTGCTTTTTGAGATCTATCCCTGGCACACACAGGTTCGGGCAGACTTCATTTGATTTGTTCTCCAAAAACCTGGGCCGGGGAGCCGAGCATCAGGCAAGAGATGTTCTCCTGCTCTGAGTAATCACATCCCCGGTGGCTGCCTAGCAAAGCCACGTGCAAGGGTCTTCCCCCGCCCTAATCCCTCTTCCATTTCCACTCCTCTCCTCAAGGTATTTCGACTTAATTTTGTTTAGAAATTTGAAAAGCAAGTGAAAGTGCTGCATGGTTATAGACTTTATTTAAAGGTTTGATTTAGGTTTCTCTCTGTTCTTATATCAAAGATAAAGTGGAAGTGGTGGTATCATGTTCAGGTAATGAGATTTTATATTAAAAAGAATAAATTAAGCTCATAAAACTAGAGATGGAAGGTCCAGGTGGGGCTGACACACAGAGGAGACATATACATTTATGGAATGCCTATACGCCACGAATAGGAGTCCAGATTTGGGCCTGGGTTTTAAGCCAAAGAACTCTTTTTCCTGTTTCTTTTTGCAAATTGCTCCCCCAAGTTCCCAGGGATGGGATTTCAGTGTCCTAGGAGCCAGAAACAACTGTGGATTTCCTCTTTTTGCTTCTTATTGGCTGTGTGACTATGAGCGAGTGGCTTAACCTCTCTGATCCTTTTATTTTTTATTTTATTTTAAAAATTTGTTTTTAATTGAAGGACAATTGCTTTACAATATTGTGTTGGTTTCTGCCAAACATCGACATGGATCAGCCGTAGGTTCCCTCCCTCTTGAACCTCCCTCTCACTTCCCTCCCCATCCCATCCATCTAGGTTGTTACAGAGCCCTGGTTTGAGTTCCCTGAGTCATACAGCAAATTCCCATTGGCACTCTCTTCATATATCTCATGATCCTCTCTTTCTTCCTTAAAATAGAGATCGTGTTAGTATCCACCTAGGTCCATGATGGCAGTTGTATGAAGTGGTACATGTACCCAGTATACATGGTTAGCACTCAAAGAATGATAATCATGGTAACTTCCTATCAATTTTTTTAATCTGACAAATGGGGATTTAGTAGCGTCATCAGAATGAGTCAATGAAATAAGAAAGCAAAGATCTTACAACAAAAAAATGTGTTAACTATTATATTTGTATAGTAATTACTGCTCACATACTCAATCTAGCCAGGCCCTGGAAAGAACCTCCCTGTGTCTGTCAAGAGGGGATGAATTCCTGGTCAGATGCTCCACGGGGCTGATGGCTGCTGAAAACTGTCAGAAATTCCAACCTTCCTTCTGCCGTCTCACCACTCCACCACCATCCCCTTCCTTGTGAGCAATAAAACAAAATACAAAGAACAGGAATCAAATAAAGACTCTGAAACTGAGCCGTCTGTGGTCATTTTAAAACAGATCCTTTTTGAAAAGCCGGGTGACATTTTCCTTTAACACCTGATTTTTTTTTAATGCCGGCTGCATTTTTTAAGCACCCGGCCGGCTTGTAACTAGCCGAGGCAGTACAGTAGCTGCGCCGACTGTATCATTTGATCATTAATTTATCACAGTTCTAGCAGTTTGTCTGACAGGTGATAGCACTTTCATCTAATGAGCCCACAGCTGGGGTGGGGGTGCAGGAGCCCCGGCTGGCCAGCCTTCAGGGTAAGGGCCATGTATACGTTCTCTACCATCCTGTTTTTATTCCAGAGACTTCCAAAGGCCCAGAAAACAGCTGCCTAATAGGGCTAGGGTCCTGCCAAATGGATAAGGCTGTGAAGGGAACCCCTTCCCCTTCACCCGTCCACCCCAGTGAGCCAAGGACAAAAGGAAACTATAGGTGAAGCTCAACCTTGGCCAATCAAGAACCACTGCATCAGTCAGGACAAGCTTGGTTGTGCTCCCATAACAAACAACTCCTCAGCCCTTCATCTCAGAGGCTGCCAACAACCAAGCTGCATTTTCACTCATGGAGCATGTCCACTGTGGAGTGGAGATGTCTGTTCAACACAGCCGCTCTGGGGACCTGGTCATGAAGACTCCCTCTCGCAGAGGCAGAGGGGAAAGCATGGCGGGCTGTGAGCTATCTCAGAACTTCTGTTCAAAGAGATACATCACTTCCTCTCACTTGGAAGTTTCATTGGCCAGAGCAACTCACGTGACCACACTCAAGTTCAGATGGGAAAAGAAGTGTGATTCTACAATGTGCCCTCAAACAAGAAGACCCAATATTTGTCATCAGCTCTGATAACTGTCACTGTCATAAATTCTGTTCATAAGAAGGCTTCTGCCTCCCAGTGTATACAGGATTCCTGGATCAATCCCCTTTTCTCCATGCTCAACTACCTTCACCTGGGCTGCCATCACCTGTCACCTCCTCTACCTGCGCTCTCTCCCAATGCCATTTTACGTTTGATCTGGCTGCTGGGCTTCGGTGAGTCCTGGACTTTGGAGTCATTTTCTTGAACGTTTGTAAGTCTTAGTTCCTTTTTAATGCCTGGGAACCATTTGGGGGAAGAGTGCCACAAGGCATCCTTAGTCCAGTCAGGGACATGTTTATGTTAAGGTCTCCACCTCTCTAACTCCCCACCCCAACCCAATACACACATTCGGTAGACCAGATGTCCCAGATGACACATACCTGTGGGGTCATCCCAGGGCCTCTGGCCTTCTCATTGTTCCAGGAGGACAGTGGCAAGCAGATCCCTCACTCTAGCCAGTGCACTATTTCTTTCACAGGATCCTATGATTTCTGGTCATTTAAATGGTGCTGACTCATTGATTTGGGGTGACTCAAATTATTTATGTAGACAGAGGCCCTGAATAAATATCTGCCCAGGGCCCCACATACCCTAGGCTCCCTCCTTCCACTCTTACCTTGTTTAGATTTACACTCCACCCAGCAGCAGAGAAGACTTTTAAATCCTCCTGTGCTTTCCTATCACAGTGAGTACTTCTTAAGATAGTCCACAAGGCCCTACACCACTGGTTCTCACCTTGGTGTTCTATAGAATCACTTGGGGAGACTGAAACAAATTATGGCCCCCACTCCCCCCACCCAGACCAATTATATTAGAATCCTTAGGGATGGGACCAGAGCGTGGTGTGTTTTGAAGAGCTCCCCGGGGTGATTCTAATGCAGAGCTCTGTATGAGAACTTCCAACTTCCACCATCTAACTCCTTGTCTCTCATCTCTTTTCTTTCTCCTCCTCATCTTGTTCTGCCCCTCTTCTTTCATTTCCTCCAAGTGCTGAGCTCTTACACTTGCCCCCAGGACATTTGCACATGCTGTTCCTGCTGCCTGGAAAACTGTCTCTCCTCAAACATTTTCAAGACTTCTCTTTTCTCCCCATTCAGTTCTCAGCTCATATATTACTTTCACAAGGATGCTTTCTTTCCCTTCCAAGGTCACCACCCCCACCCTATCATTTTTGGAGTTGTGTTTATTGTCTCCTCTTTTCTTATTTATTCACTTGCTGTTGTTTATTATATGCTGTGTGCTTTTCTTCACTAAAATATACTTGATGAGGGCAGCGACTTTGTTAGCTTTGTTCATCCCGTATCCCCAATGTTCTCCATGCCTGGCATCTTGCTCAATAAAGAGTTATAGTGAATCAGTGCAAAGACTAATATTTACAGAGAGTGTTCTGAGGTTTGGTCTCGTTGTTGATCATTTTCAGAATTTACTTCTGGAAGAAGGTTGTCTTTCCTCAACAACTGGTAACAGTGGGTTTTCTTTGAACAGGTAATTGTCTGGATTGTGTAACTCCGGAATAACAAATTTAGTCCTGAGCTTCCTGGGATCCAAAGCAAAAAGGGTCAGATTAACCACAGAAACTATGTTGGTCTATGTGGCTGGTCTATTTGCCTCTTCCTCCTCCTCCCTCAAGGTCTTTGATTTTCCATGTCTATTTTCACAGCATCTGATTACAAGCTGTCTCAAATCCTTTTTGGAAGCAGGCAGAGTATAAATAGCTAGGAACACAAACAACTGATTCATGTGTGTAATGCCTATTTTACAGATGTGCAATACAAGTGCTGGGCAGGTGGGGCGGCTTGTCTGAGGTCACCCAGCCTGGAGGAGAACCCACATCCCTTGAACTGCAGGCCAGTTTACCCACTCTGGTATGACACTAGAGGGGCCATGCCCTGTGCTTTGTTTTGGCTCCTGAAAGTCCTAACATGGTGTTGCTGCTGCGGCTGCTGCCACTAAGTCGCTTCAGTCGTGTCCGACTCTGTGCGACCCCATAGATGGCAGTCCACCAGGCTCCCCTGTCCCTGGGATTCTCCAGGCAAGAACACTGGAGTGGGTTGCCATTTCCTCCTCCAGGGATCGCATATTACTTGTCCTTCTCTAAGAAAGCTGAATCCTAGAAAAATTATCAGCTGAAATACTGGCTAAGGGTCACCCGGGTTTCCCCAGTGGCTCAGACACTAAAGAATCTGCCTGCAATGTGGAAGACCGGGGTTCAATTCCTGGGTTGGGAAAATCCCCTGGAGAAGGGAATGGTTACCCACTCTAGTAATCTTGCCTGGAAAATCCCGTGGACAGAGGAGCCCAGTGGGCTACAGTACATAGGGTCTTGAAAAGAGTCAGACATGACTGAAGCAGCTAACACTTTTAGGGGCACTAGGGCCAGAGGCATGCTTCCAGGGGGTTAACTGGTGATGAGAAGGCATTATCTCTACCCCAGCAGTGGGCTTGACTGCACTTAGGGACGAGGAACCAGCTGTGACATTTGCATAGCTGGAAGAGGAAAATAGAACCCTTCTCTAATTATCTGCTCAGTGGCCATAATTACTTTCCATGGAGATCGTCACTGGATAGGTAAACGCCAAGGAGAACGTGGGAAGGCGATCATCTTTGAGCTCACTGAACAGACTGATTTGACAAATAGACAGTCTAGAAACAAACCCTTTTATTGAAAAGAGTAATTATGAGCTGAAAACATCCCTCGGCTCCTCCAACACAGAAGAGAGAGAAAACAATACAATAATATGGTAGAGGAATTAGAGGCTGGGGAGATTTTGTCCATCATGTAGAAATAACTCCTGCCAATTATGGAGCACCTGCTGTGTGCCCAGCATGTCAGATGTGTTTTCTTACTTGATATTCCCTCTTCAGAAGGCATTATTATTTCTGTCCTACACGCTGGGAAACTGAGGCTCGGAGGGATTTCAAGTAACTGGCTGATGACCACACTGCAATGGCTGAATGGCATCACTCACCAATTCAATGGACATGAGTTTGAGCAAACTATAGGAGATGGTGAAGGACAGGGAAGCCTGGTGTGTTGCAGTCCATGGGGACACAAAGAATCAGACAAGACTGAATGACTGAACAACAGCACACTGCAATGAGAAAAACTCGAGCTGGATTTCTTGAATGCCAGGGAGTTTTCTAGTGCTTTCCATATGCAAACTCACTTACTTAACCAAGGATGCTCTGGGGTAGCATTCAGCTCCCTCTATAGGTGAAGAATCTGACATGTGGAGAGTGAAGCCACCTGCCCAACATCGCATAGTGTCTGGGCCAGGTTTTGAACCCATGCTTAACAGGCCAGAGTCTGTTTCTTCAGCTGTGTGCTATGCAGAACCTTAACAAACAGTCCCTGGGGGTTCAACTCGGGCATTCCCAGCTTCAGTGCCCCTTCCTCTCTGTATCCGGAGAGAGAGTATCCGTGCCTGGCCTCTTCTGAAACATCATAAACAGCGGCTTCATTTAACTGGAGATCCATTTCCTGCTGGTTGCCGAAGTGAATGTGAAAAGGGAGTTTGCACACTGTCCTCCAGCTGGGAATGTGCTATTGTGTAATAAACGCCCGAGGTAGTATTCTCCTCAGAGAGTGGTGGCCCAGCTTGGAGCATCCAGCTCTGGCTCTCTTGTGGCACAGGGCTTGGGGGAAAAAGTGGATGTCCTGGTGGTCTACACAGTGCAAGTGGTCTGGACCTAATGGCAAGTCTGGAACCTGATGAAGGGAAACCTCCAAGAATTCGTTTCAACAGCTGTATAGATCTTTCAATGCTGAAAAACAGAGGCTGGAAATGGGAATACCCCGGATCCCCTGAAAGCTCTGGTCCTTCCCATTCAGCACAATTGCTGAAGGCTGGCTTGGCACATGGAGGATGGATCGGGGTGGGGTGGGGGAGAGACAGAGGGTTTCCTTGCCCATCTCACCCTAAGCTTGATGCCCTGGTTGGCAGTCTAGCATGGAGGGAGCATTTCCACACCTCTCTACATCCCTCCTCCGAAACACCCCCCTCACCCCTCCTTTTTTAAAATGCCCCCCAAATCCAGGCTCACTCCTCTCCAACCCCACGGGGAATAGCAGAGGCTGTGCCTAAGACCTGCTTTCAGGAGCACTGAGGAATAATTCATAATCGTTTATAATTAGCCCACGGCAGCGGCAATTTGCATGCACGCAGGGCCCCTGGAAAGCTGGTTTTGTTCAGAAGACCAAATCCGCCCCCTGCAGTCTTGTGTGCAGGCTCCGGTTTACAAGTTCATTTCCAAATGCAACCCAAGGGGAAATTACAGCAGAGGATGCCCCGGACCCAGCCGTCCGTCCTCTCTCAATCCTTCTTTCTATAAACATTCCTGACCCTGGGAGCCCAAGCTGGCCTTAGTTCAAATGCATACGGTTTTATGGTCACCCGACCATCATGGCCTAAATAACAGCAGTGGCCACTGCGACACACGACAAAAGGAGCTCTGGCTACACCAGTGGTTCTCAACTAGTGGCACTCTGCACCACCACCCCCAGGGGACATTTGAGATGACTGGAGATGTTTTTGCTTGTCACTTTGAGAAGATGCTACAGGAATCCAGTGGGCAGAGGCCAGGGGTGCTCTTAGCTATCCTATAGTGCAGAGGGCAGCCCCCACCACAGAATGATCTGGCCCCAAAGGTCAGCAGTGCCGAGGTGGATAAACACTGGCTACCGTGATCTTGGGGCTTCCCTGGTGGCTCAGAGGTTAAAGAGTTTGCCTCCCATGTGGAAGACCCGGGTTCGATCCCTGGGTCGGGAAGATCCCCTGGAGAAGGAGATGGTAACCCACTCCAGTATTCTTGCCTGGAGAATCCCATGGACGGAGAAGCCTGGTAGGCTACAGTCCACGGGGTCGCAAAGAGTCGGACACTACTGAGCGACTGAACGGAACGGAACAGTGATCTTGACAAGGTGAATCATGTGTTATTTGCTTGCTCATTATTAAAGCCATTTTTCCTTTTAGTAGATTCTTTTTTTTAAAAAATAATATTATTTATTTTAGGCTGTGCTGGGCATGTTTTTCTCTAGTTGTAGCCAGCGGGGGTGACTCTCTTGTTGCAGAGCAGGGGTTCCAGGGCTCTCGGGCTTCAGTAGTTGTGATACACAGGCTCTGTAGTTTCAGCTCCTGGGCTCTAGAGCACAGGCTCAATAGTTGTGGAGTATGGGCTTAGTAGTTTCGTGGCACATGGGATCTTCCTGGACCAGGGATCAAACCTGTGTCTTCTGCATTGGCAGGCAGATTCTTTTCTCACTGAGCCACCAGGGAAGCCCTCTTTTAGTAGATTCTTAAGGTCACTAGGCTTCCCTGGTAACTCAGCTGATAAAGAATTTGCCTGCAATGCAGGAGACCCCAGTTTGATTCCCGGATTGGGAAGATCCTCTGGAGAAGGGATAGGCCGCCCACTCCAGTATTCTTGGGGTTCCCTGGTGGCTCAGATGGTAAAGAATTTGCCTACAATGCGGGAAACCTGGGTTCAATTCCTGGGTTTGGAAGATCCCCTGGAGGAGGTTATGGCATCCCACTCCAGCATTCTTGCCCAGAGAATCCCCATGGACAGAAGAGCTTGGTGGGCTACAGTCCATGCAGTCACAAAGAGACGGACACGACTGAGTGACTAAGCATAGCACACACCATGCCATTGAGGAGGTTTGTAAATTCATCCTCTGGTGTTTGAATTCATGTGAAACTTCCCCACAGTCTTCAGATACTGACATCACCAATCAATGCTGCCTAAAGCAACAAATGATGACTTTGTCACTGGTCAGTGAGCCTAGATCTTAACCATTTGTATACCAGCTATTCCTGGGGGCTTTAGCCTAAAAAGTTGTCTCCTGAGATGTGTCTGACCTGCCTGAACAGTCTATGGGAAAGGCAGATTTTTAACCTGCTACATGTGCTTAAAGATGGTAAAGCTCCTATGTTTTCATACTGATCAACAACTTAGGATGCTGGAGAGAGTGGTAAGAACTTGCCTGCCAAAGCAGGAGACATAAGAGACGTGAGTTTGATCCCTGGGTGGGGAAGATCCCCTGGAGGAGGGCATGGTGACACACTCCAGTGTTCTTGCCTGGAGAATCCCATGGACAGACAGAGGAGCCTGGTGGGCTACAGTCCATAGGGTTGCAAAACGATGGACATGACTGAAGTGACTTAGCACAAAGATTCTTTAAAAAATTAAAAATGGCATTACTGTATGATCCCGTAATGATCTAGTAATTCCAATATGAATTGATCCAGTAACTCCACTTCTGGGTATCTACTGAAAATAATCACAAGAACTTAACAGAAAGGAAATCAGTTGCTGTGTATTATATGACTTCGGTCTCCTTGGTGCAAAAACAAAATGGAAAAAACAAAAGTCACTCAGAAGTTCAAAAGGAAATTGTGAATTCAGCTAACATTTCAAGCACATTTAGTAAACTAAGTAAATGCATAATAGGCTATTTTTTTTTGTCCAAATCTGAGAGATATTTTGTGTCCTTTTGCGAAGGTGGATGTCTCGGATCTCAGTCACTCTGGGGGCATGTCACGTGAATCACATAGCCTTCTGTATTCTGTTTGAATAAAAGAAGTTCATAAAAAGGAGGACTTCCCTGACCCAGCGGTTAGGAATTGCTTAGGAATTGTCAAAGCAGGGGGCACATGGGTTTGGTTCCTGGCCCAGGAAGATCCCACATACGGCGGAGCAACTAAGCCCGTGTGCCATGACTACTGAAGACTGCACGCCCCAGAACCCGAGCTCCACGATGAGAAGCCAGCGCACAACTGCAGAGTGGCTCCCACTCGCTGCAACTACAGAAAGCCCACGGGCAGAGAAAAAGACCCAGCACAGCCAAAAAATAAGAGAATCACTGGGACTCAAAGAAATGTATGTTCACCCACGTTCACAGCAGAATCATTCACAATAGCCAAAGCGCAGACACAACCCAGCACTTGATGAATGGATTAAACGAGCTGTGATCTATACACACCTGGAATGTTATTCATCTTTAAAAAGAAAGGCAGTTTTGACACACGGTACAATATGGATGAACCTTGAGGATATTATGTTAAGTGAAATAAGCCAGTCACAAAAAGATAAACACTGTATGGTTTTACTTACATGGGATACCAAGAGTAGTCGAATTCATAGAGACAGCAGAATAGAGATTTCCAAGGGCTGGGGGTAGAGGGAAATGGAGAGTTGTTGTTTAAATGAAAATGTTCTGGAGATGGGGTGTACAGTGATGTGAAGAGACTTAACGCTACTGAACTGTGCCCTTAAAAATGGCTAAAATGGTAAAGTTCATGTTCTGCTTGTTTTACCACAATTGCAGTAAAAGATTCTGGCGAGTAGGAGCCAGGCACAGACAAGCAAAGGCTGAGCAGATTAGCAGAGGCACCTCGGGGCTCAGGAAAGGGATCAGAGTTCCCACCGAGGAGCTGGGGGTTGACCATGGCTCAGACTATCTGGGAGGTGCTTAGGCAGAAGAACTTCCTTCAGGGTCTGTGTCTTGGATCCACAGAGCCTGATGGAGGGTGGCTTTGCTTGATTTAAGGAGGAGGAACTGGGGATTTTGAAAAACTGAACTCCCCCGAAGGCCCCCTCCCCGCCTACTCCTAGGTACCCCAATGCAGGGTGTGCTAGAATGTAAGCCCACCGGGGCAAGGACACTGTCAGTCTTATTCACCAATCAGTCCCCAGAGCCTGAAACGGTGTCTGGAATGTAGCAGGTGCTCAATAAACACTTGTGCAGTGAATGACTGAATTCTCATTCCCTCAGCCCACATTGTTTCCCTAAAAGTTACCTCTGAATGTCTCAATCTCCTGGTCCCCAACTTCCAGTGGCTCCTGTACAGAATGAGGTCTAGACGGCTTCGTGCAGCATGCAAGGCTCTTGGTATTTTGAGCTGTTAGGTGCCAGCCTCAGCTCATCTCATATCCCCCTGCGGTCTTCACCAGTTTCCAAAAATGCCCTGGGCTTGCCCACCCACATCACTTCTGTGTTTTTCACAGAGTTTTCAGCTTCTGTAAAATGCTAAAAGTCTCTGCATCCTTCCAGGCACAGCAGATGCTAGGCAGAGGTGGAGTGACACTCAAGGGAAAAAGACAGGTGCCCCCAAACCTCGCTTTGCACCGTTTGACTCGAGACCACTAACGGAATGTGGGAGGGTGGGAGGCAGGGGCCACAACCGGCTTCTCAACCTAAGGACAGGCTGCCAGAGTCCAACCCTTGTTGAGATCAGTGGATGGGGTAGGAGAAGGGAGGGAGCCAGGATCACAGCGGCCCTCCCAGGACCGGCCCTCTTGCCCTCTACCAGCACCTTCGGGCACAGACTCTGAGATGGGCCTCATGGGGCAGACAGGGGATGGCACCTGGGCTGAACCAGGGCTTTAGGGATAGGGCATGTCTTTGTCCAGGTAGGAGCCCCTAGCATGAGTCTGGGTTCGGTGGGGGTGGGGGCATCTGTAAAATATATCGCACAGCTAATGAGGGCAGCGGGGCTCAGTTGTCAAGAATGCAGGCTCTGGAGTGAGTCAGACTTGACTTCAAGGCTGGGCCACTCCATCCTCTGTGATCTTGAACAGACTCCTCAACTTGTCTATGCCTCAGTTTTCCCATCTGTAAAATGGGAATGACTGTTGTACACACTGGTTTGAATTGATGTGAGGATTCAAGTAAACAAAGCAAAGAAAGGAATCTGTTTAGCACAGATATCTATTTAGCTGGACACAAACAGTTAACCTCTCACAAGGTGTTGGCTATTATTGCTGTTCAGTCACTGAGTTGTGTTTGATTCTTTGCAACCCCATGGTTGCAAGCCATGCTTCCCTGTCCTTCACTGTCTCCCGGAGTTTGCTCAAACTCATGTCCATTGAGTTGATGATGCCATCCAACCATCTCATCCTTTGTCATCCCCTTCTCCTCCTATTCTCAATGTCAATTTTTATTATTGATGTAATAAGAAGAAATATTTGTATAGCATTTTACAGCTAAATTAGAATGTGAACACCCGTTGCTAAATTAGGAAGTTGGGCATTATTCTCGCCATTTTATGCAGGGAGGGTATGTGGGATGGGGTTAATCTTATGAAGCATCAATACCAGACATCATTCACCATTTTATGCAGGGAGGGTATGTGGGATGGGGTTAATCTTATGAAGCATCAATACCAGACATCATTCACCACACTGGCTGGGTGATAGAAAGATGCCCATTTTGTAGATATGAAACTGAGGCTCATGAAGCCTTGCAACCTGCTTCCAGATGGTAAGTGGCAGAGTTGGATAGAACCCCAAATCTGTCTGACTCAAGCTGGTATCTGTGCCAAGAGTGTCAGAGGCAGAAGGGGAGTCCTGAGGAAAGAAGTACTGCCTTGTGCTGTGCCCAAGAGAAGCAGGCTCCTAGCTTCTCGTCTTCACTCTCCTTCAGCCTCCAGGGCTGGCAGCCAAGACAGGGAGACCATAGTGGGCTGCAGTGGGGGAGGGGACTGGTAAGTGGGGGTAGCCAAGACCTCCTATCCTCCTGGGGAGTTGAGAGGCCAGATCTTGGCGAGTATTTTATGCCCCAGAGCCTCCTCTCCAGATACCAAGAGGGCACTTGATCCCAATTACAGAAAGTGGCTGGGTCAGCCGTCACCTTGAATGATCTGCACGCCTCAGATAGCAGCTGATTAACACCCAGACAGCACTTGCTTGGTCTTGGCCTTGATTTTGGGAGCCAAGGCCCTTCTGGGCCTCCGAGTATGGCTGAATCGGTATGTTACCTCTTGTCAGCCCCTACGTTGCAGACTGAGTGATCCCTGGAGTGGACCAAGAGCTTGGCACCCGTGAAGGTCATGCCCAGCTCTGTGGATGCATCCGTGACCTTGCATCAGCTTTCAGGGGCCCATTCTCTGTCCCCTAAGTTGGGCCATGTCCCAGACAAGAAAGAAAAACACCAAGCCTCAGCTATCTCAAGGGCCCCTGCAGCTGGGCCACAGTGGGTAGGGGAGGGTGGCCCTCAAGTTCTCTGAAGATAGGGCTGACAATTTCTATTACTATTTGAGGAGTGTGTTTAATGGTACCCCATCCCTGTATCTCATCATCCATCATCCTCGAGGAGGGCAGGGATGCAGCTCTGCAAGGCTTACATGGACCAGGAAGGCAGTCTGTATGTTCAGGGCCAGGGATAGGATGGGTAGAGTCATCCAGGGAGGCCCCAGGGACAACAGAACTGCACACCCTGAACTGTGCATGTCAGTTGCCCATGGCTAGGTTCTATGGCCTGTCAAGTGCTTTCCATATCCACCTTTCCATTGACCTTCAGCGGAGCCTTGGGAGAAACACCCCCATTTGACAGAAGAGAATACTGAGGCTCAGGAAGAGAAACTGACTTGTCCAGAGCTCCATGAGGAGCTAGTGGTGGAGTAGTTTCTGCCTGGACTGTGAGGCTGTTCAAGCCCAGGTCCCGAGATGGTCCCTGGGTTGTTGGCCTGGTCTCTTGGCTTCCGCACACACCTGAGTGCCCCTGGGCATCCAGCCCCCTGTGCCTTTGGCTACCTTTGGCTCTGAGATCACTATTGATGTGCGTGCCTCTCAAACCTCCGACCACAAGAGATACCAAATTCTGGAGTGGATACTACCTCAGGATTGATTGTAAGGGTAGAAGAAAAAAGGGTGGGTGGTATCATTTTGGGAGTGAGTGCTCAGTGGGAGGACAATGCCAGGAGCCCCCACTTCCCCACAAGGTGCCTTTGTGCTCATAAAGACAGATGCACCTTCCTCAGGCCAGATGAGGCTCCCACACCAGGAACTCGTCTGGGAGGATGGAGTGGAGTTCTTCCCCTACTAGCTTTGTTTAGGGATGCTCTGGTGTAGTGAACATCCTGCCCAATGGTGCCTCAGGTCTTTTGAAGACCCTGGTGCCCCAGAGCTGGGAAAGCTAAGCCTTGTCACCAACCTTGTCCTAGGATCTCTGATATCTCACTCTACTAGTCTTAGATCTAAGCCCATCAAGCGTCCCTGAGTCACCAGCCTGGAAGCAGAGCAGATTTTCTGGAATTGAAGAGGTTGGAGGGGTCAAATGAAATCGCATCAACCTTCCTAAGGCAGAGACAGGGACACTGAGTTCTAGAGTCACATTGATCTGCACGCGGCCATCCAAGGCTTAGACTCACCAAATGTGTACGCAGCCATGCCCCAGCTTCTTCTTGAGGGAAATTTGAATAAAGGACTAACAGGAGTTTGGGGGGGGGGGGGTCTTTCCCTCTCTGCTTTGAAAAGTCAGGTTTTGATTATGGTTTATTGCAAGGCTGAATTCCATTCAGAGCTTTTCAGAATGAATGCAGTTCTTTGACTTAGCCTGGCCCTAAAAATAGGCACCAGCTGAAGAGCTGTTTCTCCCTCATGGAGAAAGGACATGGAGGAAGGGGCACTGTCTCTCTGTCACTGCCTGGGTTTTGTAAACTTGGGAAAGTTTCCTGGAATCTGGAAGCCCCCATTGGCGCAGCTGTAGGATCTATCAAGTGGGATGGCATCCTTCTTTGAGTGAGATGAGATGTGGAGGTAGGCAAGCACAGATGCCTGGGACAGAGAATGTACCATAGACGGTGGGACACTATAGGGTAGGGACACGGAAGTGACTTTAACTTTAACATTTGGCCCCATATTTTAATCACCTGAAGAAGATAAAGTTGGACCGAGTTCCTCGGATTAACCAAAATGTTTTTGGATCTTGCCCTCCCCCAGGACGACCTCCTAGATTAGGATAATTAGTCCTAGTTGGCTCCCCTCTGCCTGGCAGAGAGCCTCTGCTTTGTTCTAACAGAGTGCTGTTTCACAGAAATGTAATGTGAGCCACAAGTGTAATTTAAAATTCTCTAGTAGCCACATTTTAAGAAAGTAAAATGAAACAGGTGACATTCATTTATTAATATAGTTTATTCAGCTCAGTATGTCCAAAATATTATCATTTCAGCATGGAATCAATATAAAAATGTTAATGAGATATTTCCTATTAAGTCTTCAAAATCCAATGAGTGTTTTATATTTATACATCTTAATTCAGACCAATTGCATTTCACGTGATAAGTAGCCACATGTGGCTAGTGGTCACCATATTGGACAGCACAGCACTAAACTGTCTCCTTCCTTCTGGCTGAATGACTTAGGCAAATCACTCCTTTCTCTGGACCACCCACCACCCCATTTGTTTAATAATGGCATTAGACTAGAGCAGGGATAGCAAATCTTAGCAGGGTCTATGCCCCTTTCACTGCACTTGTGGCAGACATCAATAATGGATAGCCTATCACTTACAGTCTTTCTCATTGAGTCTGGACCTGGCTTCTGAATCTGCTTACCCCAACAGACATTAGCAGATGATCATCGTCTGCAAACCAAAAGAACTATCTTTGCCATGTTGAACCTTGACGTTCTCAATGGGCTTGTGGCTTTCTGACACACAGAGACCTAGAGTCTGGGTTTCTGCCATTCTGTCTCTTTCATGTCTATAAATCTGCCTCCCACCTCCTCTCAGGCATTGCTTGATTTAGACTAGAGATGCCCATCATTCGGGTTTCTTATTATCTATTTCAGATACTTTTTTCTAGCTCACTCTGACCCCACCAGAGTCTTAGAGACAGAGCTGCATGCCAGGCACAGGCCTGGGAGAAGGTCAATTCTGAGTTGCGAGCCTGTGATCTGGTGGGTATCTTCATCTGCTGAGCTGTGAGTTATGCTGAGGCCACATGGGTGCAGTCATTGAACATGAATCTTCCATGGAATGGAAACT
Source organism: Moschus berezovskii (assembly GCF_049115385.1). Taxonomy (NCBI): domain Eukaryota; kingdom Metazoa; phylum Chordata; class Mammalia; order Artiodactyla; family Moschidae; genus Moschus; species Moschus berezovskii. The sequence continues at coordinate 40,360,408 of NC_142481.1, read as the reverse complement.
GAGACTTCATGGAACCATCAGCTGTAACCTGTCCCACCTTAGTTACCCAGACTCATGGAGCAATAAAGCTTTTTCACACATTTGAAGTTTTAGGCAATTGAAGATAATCAAAGGTTGCACTTTCTAGATACAACTTTTTCTTAATTTTTTTTCCAGGGAAAAATTTTTAGCAAACTGATCATATATAAGCCTATTTGTTAGAGAACTCTGAATAACATTTAATCTTTTTTTAAGGATGAATTAAATTATGTCAATATTTTTCTGTGCTTCAATACATTGAGAGTGTGCTCAAGACTCACCCAGGTGTGGAAGCACTGTGGGTCTTTGCCCTTAATGTCCTGAAGGGCTCTGTTATTTCAAGTCTCTCTCATTTTCCTGTCAGGATGTGGGCTGTCGTTTCCTGATGTACCACTGTTGAAACACCATGTCTGTCCCCGCTCTAATCTGTGTTCCTTCTTTAGATTTGAAAAACCACATCATGTGATTGTTAGAATAATTTGTCAAGTAAGAGGAATTAAGCCCTAAGTGGGACCTCATGGAACTCTTCTGTAAGTAAACATGTATGGCTAAACAACAATGTTCTAGAGTTGTATTTTGGACTAGCGAGGTTTCCAAATAATTAAGCTTTGAATAATTTACTGTCGGTACTGTAAGATTTAGCATTTAGTTGTTTCATAAATGTTTCATGTGCATTTAAAAAATGCTTAATGCCACTAGTATATAGAAGGTGCACAATAAATACTCCTGTGGATACATAGAGCTGGTTCTTATAGACACAGAGGCAGAGGAAAGAGAGGTGATTGAGACTGGGGCAGTCAGGGATGGCTTCCTGGAGGAGGTGAGATGGACCTATACTGGCAAGGATGAGCACAAGTAGAGTGAGACAGGGGGTCCAGGCAGAAGCAGGACACTCAGATGATCACATTTCATCAGCTAATGAATAATGATAAGGAGAATAAGGGTTTCTTTTTTTCTCTTTAAAGAAATTAGATGTTTTTCATACATGCCACCCTCTTAATGTTCCTAGGTAGAGTTCTCACTAGGAGGGATTTGAAGGTTCTTGATCAGTCCCTGTAAGGAACCTTGTTTTTCCCTTCTGTGAAATGGGGGTTCCCTTGGCTCTGCCAATTTAAAAACTCTGAGTGAGAAGCACTTTGGAGACTGTCACATATTCTAAGGATGAAAGGAAAGGAAACATAGACGTATTTCAATCAGTGTCCACTCAACAAAAATGTAGATTAAATGTTAGTGACATAAGGAACACATGACCACGTGCAGACCCTCACACATCACAGATTCAAGTTCCTTTGATCACTGTCTCCTAGTTCTGGCCCCCTAATCCATTCCCCAGAGATAATCTCTGGTATCATACTGTGAATTTTTCCAGACGTGTTTCTGTGTGTTTACAGACATGTGCCTATTCTTGTGAAAATATATGATGACGTTTTCTGTTTGCTTGTTTGTTTTTACTGGAGTATAATTGCTTTACAATGTTGTTTTGTTTCTGCTATACAACAACGTGAATCAGCTGTATGTATATGTATGTCCCGTGACTTTTGAAGGGGTTCTCTCAGCTTCCCTTGTGACTCAGATGGTAAAGAATCTGCCTGCAATGTAGGGGACCTGGGTTCGATCCCTGGGATGGGAAGATCCATGGAGAAAGGAATGGTTACCCACTCCAGTATTCTTGCCTGGAGAATTCCATGGATGGAGGAGCCTGTTGGGCAATTGCCCATGGGGTTGCAAAGAATCAGACACGACTGAGCGACTAACACTCCCTCTTAAACCTTTCCCCCACGCGCCATCACACCCTTCTCGGTCATCAGAGAACACCGAGTTGAGCTCCATGTGCTATACGGCAGCTTTCCACTAACTCTCGATTTGACATGTATACATGTTTTGCTTTGATTTGCTATAAATTGCCTCAAAATACTATGCTTCTTTCTGCCCCCAAACACGCCTTCACAACTGCCCCTTGTGAGAACGTATCAGTTCAGTTCAGTTCAGTCGCTCAGTGGTGTCCGACTCTTTGCGACCCCATGAATCACAGCACGCCAGGCCTCCCTGTCCATCACCAACTCCCGGAGTTCACTCAAACTCATGTCCATCGAGTCGGTGATGCCATCCAGCCATCTCATTCTCTGTCGTCCCCGTTTCCTCCCACCCCCAATCACTCCCAGCATCAGAGTCTTTTCCAGTGAGTTATTCTTTTTAATGACTGCACAGTGTTTCACAGCACAGCCACACTGTGGTTTAGTCAGACATTCCCCACATGATGGACACTAAGTTTGCTTCTAATTTTTCAACTTTTATAAGTCACGTTGTGACCTCTGCACCCACCTCTTTGGACACAGTGGTATGTTTTTTCCTGGCGTCACCATGTGCATAGATGCTAAGTCGCCTCAGTCGTGTCTGACTCTTTGCGACCCTATGGACTGTAGCCCACCAGGCTCCTCTGTCTATGGGGATTCTCCAGGCAAGAATACTGGAGTGGGTTGCCATGGCCTCCTCCAGGGGGTCATCCTGACCTAAGGATCAAAACTGTATCTCTTATGTCTCCTGCATTGGCAGCCAGATTCTTTACCACTAGTGCCATCTGGAAGGCCAATTGGAATTTCAGTAACCATGGCCAGACTGCCCTCTGAAATAGCTGTGCCCCCTTCTGCTCCCACTGATAGTGGCTAATGGCAGCCATTTATCCCCATACTCCCCAGATCCTGACCTCAGCACTCCATGGAGGCCCAGCAGGAGGAGTCTAGCTTTGTCCATCTGGTAGCCATGCCCCTCACTCCCACAAAGTGAAGCTTCTTCAGAGGTGAGGGTCAAGAGTCAAAGGGAGGGTGCACTCCCATTTCTGGCTGATGCTCTGGGTGCCTTGGACCTATGATTTCTTGCCTAAATGGTCCTTCAGGACCCCTGGGGTTCTCTTCTCTGAGTCTATCCCCCCTCAAAGGTGGGATACAATCTTGGCATGTGTGCCCCTGGCCCTGAGGAGTGGCGGTGTGCAGACAGGGCTGGATGACTGGACTGGAGAATCCACACAACTCTGGGAGGGCCCCCACGGTGGGCCATGCAGCTGGGGGAGGAACATTAAGAAGTAGGGCTTCTTGAACTTGGCCCCACATGTTTTCTGGGTGGTTGTGAGGCTGTCAACCTTTGTGATTTGGATCCAGCATTCTCTAGCATGTTTAATCCTCCCAGCTCTGCAAATGTGTGTGTGTGTGTGTGTGTATTGGGGATGGGGCTCAGGTTTCCCTTTTTGGTGGTTCAGCTGGTAAAGAATCCGCCTGCCAATGCAGGAGATGCAAGAGACGGCTTCGATCCCTGGGTCAGGAAGATTCCCTGGAGAAGGAAATGGCAACACGTTCCAGTATTCTTGCAAATTCTGGAAAATTCCTTGGACAGAGGAGCCTAGCAGGCTACAGTCCATGGGTCACAGAGTTGGCTGCACCTGAGTGCACACACACACGTGCACTTAGGAAATGTGCCCCAAGACTCAACCAGAATGTAACCAGCAAGTGACGGAAGCCCAGGCTGGCTGGGCCCCGAAGCCCCACTCTGTCTTCACCCCCAAGTCAGATTCATCATCATTTTTCTCCTCCACCCTAATTTCCAACCAATTTGGTTCTCCCTTTAGAAAAGGTCCCTCTTCCTCCTCATCTCCAGAAAGGGGGATCCCCGTGTCTGGGGTGGGGGCTGCCTCCTGGGACTCATTTCCAGCCAACCCAGAGCACTTCAAAGGGCCTCCTTCCCAGGAAGCACGCTCTTCATGGAAATTAAACACACTGAGCAGGTGTCTCTCCCCCCTGCCCCTCTCCGGAGAGATGAGCAGGGGCTGCAAAGGAGCTGAAATAAACGGTGCAGATAAACCTCAGCACCCGTTAGCGACAGCTCCCAGAATTTAAAGGGACACGTAATCACTCCTAATACACATCCAGGGCAGAGAGCCAGATGTCGCTGATGGCAAAGAGCATTGTTGGCAGGGAGAGGAGCTGCCAGCCCGCCCCGCCTCCCGACCCCAGCTCCGGCTGACAGAGCTAAGGCCAGCTTCCCGAACCATCACCACCTCTAATGTGGTCCTCTTCCTCTTCTTCCTTTCCCCCACTGTCACCACTACCGTGGATGCCTCCATTTGTAGAGAGCTGGATCTGGCTCTGTGGCTCAGCTCATGAACGCCTTCGCACAAGCCCATGAGGAAGGAAATAGTATCCCCGTTTCCCAGATGAGGAAATTGAGGCTCAGAAAGGGGAATGCTTGCCCAAAGTTGTACTCTCACTTGGGGCATAGACAAAACGCAAATGTGGGCCTCTGAGACTCCAAAACTGGGGAGGGCCACTTCCTGGGGTGCCCATTGCCCCAGGGCACATTGTCTTGGGAGGCTGAGCCCAGGGTCAGAGGGGCCACTGAGAACCAAAAGGTCCCATGCATGTTCCACACTCCCCCAGAACAGCCCCTTTGCCACCGCAGAACTTGCCTGAAGATGGAGGTCCACCTGCATCTGATGCCCTGGATCCCATCTCTCCTGCCACCCGGTACTGGGACAACCAAAACAGGAAGCCCTGAAAACTCCTAACCACCTGGGCCCAGTGGGGGACATAGCTGTTAGCTCTGACCTATGGCTTTAGGAGGGGCTTCCCCGATGACTCAGTGGTAAAGAATCCATCTGCAATGCAAGAGCCGCAGGAGATGTGGGTTCGATCCCTGGGTTGGGAAGATCCCCTGGAAGAGGAAATGGCAACCCATTCCAGTATCCTTGCCTGAAAAATTCCATGGGCTACAGTCCAAGAGGTCGCAAAGAGTCAGACATGACTGAGCACACACACAGCATGGCTTTAGGAGCTTCTGCTTCTAGACGCCTTCCCTGTGGGCCTCTGAGGTGCCACCCCTACCCAGTCACGTTGCTGAGTTAAGCATTGCCCTTTTCAGCTCCTCTTTCAAAAAGCAATGAGTCTGGAGACACATTTCGTCTCTACCACCTTGGAGTGAATTAATTTGCATTGACAGAAGCCTGAGGGCAGCATGGAAGCAACTGGGCCCCTGGTAAAAATGAGAATGTGTGCCAAAAGCAAGGGAGCCAGGCCTTGTCTGCATTACTGGAGGCTCCCAAGCCCTCCTGGGGACCCAGGGCTGGGCCGGCTTTGGGGCAGTTAGACCACAAGGAAGACCAGCCCAACTTGGGATGTAGCCTCTTTTATGCAGGCATTAGTGACCAGCGGCTGAAGCAGGACTCAAAATAGGTCTGGAAGGACAGGGGCAGCTCAGAGAGGGAGAGCGGTTCACCCAAAGACAAACAGCACACGTGGTATTGAATCAGAACGTTTATGCACACCCGCGATTCTGAGCATGCCCGAAGCTGCCCCTGCCCCAGGCAAGATGCTCTCACCAGTTTCTGAGCTGGAGAGGTCAAGGGTGGTGTGGGGTGTCAATTCCAGGCCTTAGCCCTGGCCGCAAGGTCTGCTTCTTTGGAATGGTCAGGGCAACGATATCCCTGTTTTGCCAATGGGACAAAGGAGGCTCAGAGCAGTGATTAGATGTCACACTGAAGGGGAAGAGTTAGAATTTGAAGGCAGGCCCCCCTGGCCTCTCTAAGTGTCAGGCTCCAGAGATTCCTCTCTGGCCAAGAGACCTCAGGCCACAGCGTCACACCCTCTCTCCCCCTGGGCACTGCACCCACTCTGGGCCCCTTTGAAGGTGGCTATAAGTGGCTCCTGTTGGCATGTGGGTCTGTCTGGGGCGGATAAGTAAGTGGCTTTGGTGACGAACGGGATGTCGGCCCTTCTCCCGTGCTATGTTTAGAAAGGTGTCAGTCCCCAAACAGCCCAACTCCGAGGTCACCCAGGAGGTAATCATGAGTGTCTCTAAAACCCTGTGTCTGGCCTTTCTTCTCTCAGACATGGGGGCCGCCAGAGTCACCAGGCGGGATGTGATTCGAATGCCGCTGGTGGGTATGGCGGGGGACATGCCACCCTCCTGGCCCCAGGGAGAGCGTGGAGACCGGGAAACGGGGCTGTCCTCTCCCCTTGCTCCATCAGATACTAGTGAACACGTAGGGGATAATGCTGGTGAGAGTGCTGATTCACACGTGCCAGACGCACATGCACACACCTACAATACACTCATACGTGTACCCTCATCTGCGCACACAGATGTGTCCACACACAGAAGGCGGAGAGGAGGAGTGTTAAGTCTACACAATCCTTAGCATTTCAAATGTTTCTGCATATCTGTGATTCTGTTTCTTTATTGTTTTATTTACTAGTTCGCTTTAAGATTCCACGAATAAGTAACATCACACAGCATTTGCCTTTCTCTGCCTGACGTATTTCACTTAGCATACTATCCTTCAAGTCCGTCTTGTTGCAAATATCATTCTTTTTGTGGCTGAGTAGTATTTCATTGTGTATGTATACCATATCTTCTTTATCCATTCATCTGTTGATAAACACGTAGGTGCTTCCATATCTTGGCTATTATGTATAATACTGCTGAGAATATTGAGATGCGTGCATCTTTTCAAATTAGTGTTTTCATTTTTTTTTTTCTGATATCTACCCAGGAATGGAACTACTAAGTCATATGGTAGTTCTAGTCTTAGTTTTCTGAGAAAATTCCATGCTATTTTGCACAGTGGCTGCACCAATTTACCTTCCCACCAAGGGTGTATGAAGGTTCCCTTTTCTCCACATCCTCACCAACATGTGTTATTATTATTATTATTTTTGATGATATCCATTCTGACAAGTGTGAGGCAGTATTTCATTGCGGTTTTAATTTGCATTTCTTTAATGATTAGCAATGTTGAACATCTCTTAATGTGCTTGTTGGCCACCTGCATTTCCTTTTTGGAAAAATATTTCTTCCGGTCTTCTGCCCATTTTAAAATTGAATTGTTTGCTTTTTTGAGGTTGAGTTGTATGAACTGTTTATATATTTTGGATTTTAACCCTTTATGGTGATTTAATCACTAACTCGTGTCCAACTCTTTGCAACCCTATGGACTGCAGCCCGCCAGGCTCCTCTGTCCATGGGGTTCTCCAGGCAAGAATACTGGAGTGGGTTGCGATTTCCTCCTCCAAGGGATTTTCCCAACCCAGGAATTGAACCTGGGTCTCCTGCATTGCAGGTAGATTCTTTACCAACTGAGCTACAAGGGAATCCCCATGTACATATACAGTTCAGTTCAGTCGCTCAGTCATGTTCGACTCTTTGTGACCCCATGAATCACAACACGCCAGGCCTCCTGTCCATCACCAACTCCCGGAGTTCACTCAAACTCATGTCCATCGAGTCGGTGATGCCATCCAGCCATCTCATTCTCTGTAATCCCCGTCTCCTCCCGCCCCCAATCCCTCCCAGCATCAGACTCTTTTCCAGTGAGTCAACTCGTCGCATGAGGTGGCCAAAGTATTGGAGTTTCAGCTTTAGCATCAGTCCTTCCGATGAACACCCAGGATTGATCTCCTTCAGAATGGACTGGTTGGACTTCCTTGCAGTCCAAGGGACTCTCAAGAGTCTTCTCCAACACCATAGTTCAAAAGCATCAATTCTTCGGCGATCAGCTTTCTTCACAGTCCAACTCTCACATCCATACATGACCACGGGAAAAACCATAGCCTTGACTAGACGGACCTTGATTGGCAAAGTAATGTCTCTGCTTTTTAATATACTATCTAGGTTGGTCATAACTTTCCTTCCAAGGAGTAAGCGTCTTTTAATTTCATGGCTGCAATCAGCATCCGCAGTGATTTTCGAGCCCCCCAAAATAAAGTCTGATACTGTTTCCACTGTTTCCCCATCTATTTCCCATGAAGTGATGGGACCAGATGCCATGATCTTTGTTTTCTGAATGTTGAGCTTCAAGCCAACCTTTTCACTCTCCTCTTTCACTTTCATCAGGAGGCTTTTTAGTTCCTCTTCACTTTCTGCCATAAGGGTGGTGTCATCTGCATATCTGAGGTTATTGATATTTCTCCCGGCAGTCTTGATTCCAGCTTGTGCTTCTTCCAGCCCAGCGTTCCTCATGATGTACTCTGCATATAAGTTAAATAAGCAGGATGACAATATACAGCCTTGACGTACTAGGTATCCTATAAACATTTAATAAGAGCATGATTATGGTTGGATTTATATCCTCCACTTTACTGTAATTTTGTTGTCATTTTTCTTTTATTCTGTTATTATTTATTATTTGCCCCCTCAAGTTTTATCCCCCTGTCCTTCCTTCTGCCTTCCTTTGGGTTAGTTAAATATATTTTAAAAATTCAGTTCTAATTTATGTATTATCTTTTTAGCCATGTACTTTTTTAGCTATATTTTCCAGTGGTTGCTCTAAGGGTTTCAGCGTATATCCTTCCATTTCCACAGTACACTGAGAGTAATGTTGCACTACTTGTGAAATGGAAAAAACCTGCAAATTATAAGTCCACTCGCTGCCCCTGCGGCCTCTGTGTCCACCCATCCTTTATGCTATTATCGTTATATGTAACACATCTACACGTGTTATAGCCCCCACCCTGCCATGCTATAATATTTTGCTTTAAGCAACTCTATATATGCTAAAGAAATGAAGAAAAAAATACTTTTATATTTATTCACATGTTTACCATTTCTCTGCTTATTATTCTTAGTGAATATTCAAGTTTATATCTGGTACCATTTCCCTTTACTCTGAAGAGTGGTCTTCAGCATTCTTTGTAGTATAGACCTGATGGGGACACACTTTATTAGCTTTTTAAATCTAAAAATGTCTCATTTCATCTTTGATTGAACATCCCAATTAGGGTGACCAACCATCCTGGTTTGCCAGGGACTGAGACATTTCCTGCAATGTGGGACTTTAGATGCCAAAACCTGGGAAGTCTGAGTGTCAAATACTACATACTTTCCAAGGTTTAACTGATTCTGTCCTCACAATAACTCCATCAATGGGTGTGATTATTATTTCCATTTTATAACTGAGGAATCAAAGGCCCAAAAATGTTTACTAACTTGACTAGGACGTGTAGTCAGAGACAGCCAGAGCTACAATCTGAACCCAGAGCCCATGTGTTGAACATGACAACATACACATGTTATGTGTTTAGCTCAAGGACAGAGTCACTGGACATGACTCTGAATGTCCACTATTGTCACTGTTACAGGGAAGGGAACAGGAGAGTTTCACTGCTTAAAAAAAAGAAAAAAAAAAAAAACTCTTGTGCACCCACTAATTGGAGCCCATAGTCTTTTCTTAGAAAGAAAATCTTTGCTCCATTTTGTCTGTCTATTTCTTAGCCAGTACCTTTCCATCTGGGAAGTCCTCTTACTTGATATTATTATTTGTGAGAATGACGATAATTATAATAGCATGGCTGCTCAGTTGTACCTGACTCTTTTGCAAACCCATGAACTGTAGCCCATCAAACTTCTCTGTCCATGGAATTTTCCAGGCAAGAATACTGGAGTGGGTTACCATTTCCTCCTCCAGGAGATCTTGCCAATCCAGGGACTGAACCTGCATCTCCTGCGTTGCAGCAGATTCTTTACGACTGAGCCACTGGGGAAGCCCCGGGAATGGGAGAGTTTGAGGAAGAGGGAACAGCCTGGACGGATGCTCAGAAGGAAGAGAGATCAGGAGCCAGGGAGTTCATTGGCCAGAGACCAGACGATGGGAAAAAGGAGGCAAGAGTTGGGATCAGATATGGCTTTCATTTTCCAAATCAAGTTTGGCAAAGCCTTGGGTGCAAGATTAAAGAAGATTCAGTCATTAAGATAAATATTTTCATATAATATTTTGTAAAGTCAAAAATATCCACAATGAACAGAGTATCAACATTTTAAAGACAAGATCTGACCCTCCACTTGCACTATTTGACCTCATTTTCCTCACCCTAATCCCAGCCCTGTCAGACCTGCTTTCATTTAACTTTTTTCTTTAAAGATTTTTTTGATGTGGACCATTTTTCAAGTCTTTCCTGAATTTATTACAGTATTGCTTCCATTTTTATTTTTTGGTTTTTTGGCCTCAAGGCATGTAACATCTTATTTCCCCAACCAGGGATAGAACCTGCACGCTCTGCATTTGAAGGCGAAGTCCCAACCACTGGACCACCAGGGAAATCTTTATGTAACACTTTGATATTTTGTTCATTGTGGAATTTTTTTGGACTTAATTTTAATTTTTTAAGAAAATAGCACATTAAAATATTTATCTTGAGGATTAAGTATTTTGTTGTCATTGTTGTTTAATTGCTAAGTCATGTCAGACTCTTCTGCAACCCCATAGACTGTAGCCCATCAGGCTCCTCTGTCTGTGGGATTTCCCAGGCAAGAATACAGGAATAGGTCGCCATTTTCAACTCCAGAGGATCTTCCTGACCCAGGGATTGAACCTGCATCTCCTGCATTGACAGGTGGATTCTTTACCACTGAGCCACCAAGGAAGCACACCTTAAATTTTGCCACCCAGGTGAGTGCCTGGCGTTTCATTCTTGTCCTGGCCCACGACATTCCTGGTGGTTGTTCTGGAGAAATTGTTATAGCATCTCCCTTTCAGAAGTGTCTTGGTTTGTGCGACAAATTAGACAGTACCATCCCCCCCCACCAGCACTAACACAGACTTGGACACTTGGCCGTGCACAGTAAGTATTGCCAAGTCCATGGGTGAGAGGTGGTCATCCCTTTTCAGGTCTCAGAACCCCAGCTCGAGGGTCTCTTTCCTGCCCCCTTCTGCCCGTGATTCCATGGCTCACGCCCTGGGTTGCGGGGTACTCAGGAGAGAGAGCACTCTCAGACATGGCATTGCTATTTCAGGGCAGACGATGGCTTCCTTCTCTAGCCCAAATGAAACCTCTCCTCTCCCAAATTCCTCAGCCCTCTCATTAGCGGTTGTGTTTGTGGATAATAGCTATAATGAGGAGGCAATAAAAAAAATCCAGAATGTGCTGCCCGGCCTCTCTTTACCCCTTCCAGAGGGAGCGCCTGCCAGCTCTGGCTGAGGTCTTAATGACTCTGAGGTGGACTCAGGGGCCAGGAGTGGGCATTTGTATTACAGCTGGATTATTTAATCCCCATTAGTTAAAAATGTCGGGCCACAGGCCAGGAGCCCAGGAAAATAAGTGGTGACAGGTGAGAGAAAAATAGCCTCCCGGCGGCCTCTGCAGCCACTTCAAAAGCCATGGCCCTGCCAGGTAATTGAGCCGTAATGGACACCATGTCCGGGAAACGGGTTGGCCAGAGACACCCCAGCACACGGGAAAGTAGATGGCAGGGGAGCAGGGAAGGGTTGGACTGGCCGGGCCAGACCCAGGATGGCCCCTGTAATTAGGCCAGGATGGAGCAAATACCTTTTCTGTCAGCCGCTGTGTGGAGTTACTCACGACTTCCATTTTGGGAGGAGGGAAGAGTGCCTTGGGCCAGAGAGAAGTCAACCTCTGGAGGAGCCGATCTCTTCACTGCCCTGGCCTCCCCCAGGATCTGGTCCTTAGAGGGAGGAAGCAGTTGTGTGTTTGTGTGTGTTCGCATGTGCATGTTAACGTGTGTATTTGTGCTTACACGCACGTTTGCATACATGTGTGCTTGCATGAATGTGTGTCTCGTTCGTATGTTTGCACGTATGGGTCTTGTGTAAATGTGTATTTGCATGTATATATCTTATATGTATGTGCCTTATGTGTGTTGTATGTATGCACGCACGTGTATATGTTTGCACATATGTGTATTGTGTGCTGCATGCATGTGTCTTGTGTGTATGTGCTTGCATGTGTGTGTTTGTGTGTATCTTGTGTGTATGTGTTTGCATGTATGTGTGCGTGTATGTGTTTGCATGCATGTATTTGAATGTATTCATCTTGTATGTATGTCTTTGCATGCATTGCGTGTTGGCATGTATGTCTTATATGTACATTTGCATGTGTGTATGTACATATGTGTCCTGTGTGTTTGTGTGTGTTTGCATGTATGTGTCATGTGTGTTTTTGCATGCATGTGTCTTCTGTGTTTGCATGCATGAGTATGCATTTTCACGTAGGTGTTGTGTTTGCACACATGTGTCTTGAGTGTATGTGTTTGCATGTATGTGTGTTTGTATGTATGTGTATTCCGGGTGTGTGTGTGGAGGAGTCCCTCCCTCTGTGTTTCCCTTTCTCTCTCGTCCTTATTTGGAAACTCACTTGAGGAAGGCACTACAGCACCCTGCATCAATCCATTAAGACCCTTGAAACAGTCCTCCCCTCCAACCAGATGTCTTATTGAATTTCTAGGGCTCCAGCTGAGGGTTGGAGGCTGGGTTAGCTGTTTAGAGAGTGGCTCCAATCAGCAGTGTGCAGAAAAGGGGCTCTCCACCCTGCAAAGGCCATGGCAGGTCCCAGGCTCGCTGACTCTCCTGGAAGAATCTGTTTAAGACTGTCCCAGCACTCAGACTCCCACAGAGAGGTGTAGGGGGTCAGGCTGCCCAGGTCTGGAGAAGCAGTGAAGCAAAGTGCAGCCTTTTCCACACTGCAGTCATTAGAAGACCCCTTTCACCTGTGTTCCCGCGGTCCACAGTCTACTTTGACCATTTCTGGTTATAAAATTTTTCATTAAATCAACTCACTTGTGAGCTTAAATTTACTTTTAAAAGAAACCTGTGATTGCTAACAGAAATGGAAAAATCAAGGTCATTTGGTGTAAAAAAAAGCAGATCATGATAAAAATGAGCACAGTAAACAGAGAAGGCAGTTTTCCATTCTAGTTCACTACCACGGCTGTTCAAAATCCAAGTTCAAGGTGGATTCTCTCTTTGTAAACAAATGTCAGCAAAGTGTCAAGACATTCTAGTGCCAAAGACTTGGTCAAGGTCACTCACCTCATTCATGAAGTGGTGGAGCTGGGCTTTGAACCCAGTCCGTCTCAGCGCTCTGAACCACTGGGACAGAGCTGTCTACGTCCCTGTGTATTCACGTGTAGCCATGTGTGCGTGGCCTGGCTGTGAGAGCGTGTGCGTGGGTGTCAGGGCCCGCATGAGTCAGATGGCATGTCTGCAGCCTGGGCCACCATCGTGCAGCTCAGACTGAGAAGAGTTTACTTTGCAAAACCAAACCCTGATCATTTCAGTTTGTTAACATGAAAGCTGCCTCTAATTCCATCTACAAATACCACATTCTCTGAACTACAATTGGCAGGAGTGGCCAGCATCGCCCCATTTTGCATTCCTTCGAGTCACCAAGTGGAGCGTGGCTATAATTCAGGATTCAGCCCTCAGGTTTCATGAGACAACATCAGAAATGCCTGTGTAACCACCCGACTCCTCCGTGGCCCCGGGAGGGGGCAAGGATGCAACCCAAGCCTGCGGACTGCTGCCCGGTCCCTGCCCAAGACGGGGGCCAGGCTGGCGGCCCTCTGCCGCCCAGACAAGCGTGGGCTCTGTCGGAGCTCAGGCTCAGGGCCGGCTGCCCACACGAGCACTGCCTCACTGCCCGCCACAAGGACAGGGAGCTTGGTTTATAAATAAGCACCCAGCGGCCTCTCACCTTCCCACTGGGATCAGGCTTTTCTCTGGCCAAGGGACAGGAACCCATCTGGCTGAATGCTGCCATTGACAGTGGCCAGAAGTGGAGGGGATGGCAGGGGGGCTGTGGGCTCTATGCCCACAGGCTTGGGGCCCCACTGTAGGGCTCCTGAAGGACCAGGGAGGAGGCAGAGGGCCTGGGAGTTCAGTGCCTCCCTGAACACCCCAGGTTTCTCCTGGACTGTCACAGTCTTCCTCTGAGGGTCCCCAGGGCTGTTGTCCTAAAGCCCAGCTCTGATCTCAGAACTTCTGAAGCCCATCGGTGTCCCCTTCCCCACAAAATCAAGTCTAAGAAATTCCAGAACCTGGTTATCAAGAACTCTTCCAGTCCAGTTGCAATATAGACCAGGTAGGAACCTTAGATGGTAAGGTGTCACTCCTAGATCTCCTGGGCAAGGCAGCTGTGCCCATGCCCAGCTGCTGGGAGTGTTGGCTGCTAACAGCTCCCAGCTGTGACTTTCTGCAGAGCCTGCCCTCTGCCTCAAAGTTGGGGATGTCAACCTCTTCTGCACCCCATAAATCACTTCATGGGAATCCCTGCCTTGATTCTGCTTCTAGAGTGCCCAGACAGATTGAGAGGTAGATAGATGGAGAGCAGAGGATCAGAAATGGGTAAGTTAAAAGTTTGCTAATGACTTTATTTTCAGATTGAACACACTTTTGCCTTTCAATTTAGTATGTGTGTGTGCGTGCTTAGTCACTCCAGTCATGTTCGACTCTTTGCCACCTTAGGAATGCCACTCTGTCCATGGGATCCTCCAGGCAAGAATACTGGAGGAGGTAGCCATTTCCTCCTCCAGAGGATCTTCCCGACCCAAGGATTGAACCTTCATCTCCGGCATTGCAGGCAAATTCTTCACCGCTGAGCCACCAGGGAAGCCCCTCAATTTAGTACAGGAAACACTTATTAAGGATACATTCATTAGCTGGGATATATATGCTAAAGATTATCTATCTATCTATCTATCTTAGATTATCTATCATATATAGACACACACATTTAAATACACAGTCATATGTTATGCACATTTCCACATACAGAGGTTCATGTCACCTACTTGTTTACATATAAAGTTGAGCGCATAAGGCTGTACCATATACTCACAAATTCTGATACTGTGTATTTATTTGTGCCCTATATACATTCACACACAAATGTGGCTCAAATAATTTTAGGCACACGCAGAATCACGTGGCATGTTCCATATTTATCTATTCAGTCATACTCCATATGTATGTCTTCATCTGAAGTCATATGGCATATTCATTTATATTGAATATAAATATTCAGGTGTGTATATGATCAGAATCCTGGATAAAGTGATAACTTATTTCCTTAAAAAGAAACACACAGTTGATTAATTTTCCCCCTGAATTTCTCTCTTGTCAAATGGGAGGAAAAAGTTGTTGTGTTTGTGTATCAGGCCCATTAGCCTAGATAAACTGTTGGCCTTCTCTAATGATTAATGACAGAATAGTGCAGTTGTTGCAAAAATAAGTCATGCGGTGAGGAGAGAACTGAAGATTATATCTAACACCAGGGGATGGCTTATTAATCTCACTTCTGGAGGAATTCCTGAGTAAATCAGTCTCCTTTATTAATGATATTTCACTCTGCTCCGCGAGACATCTTTTATCCAGCCAGAAGGGCAATTATCTATTTAGGCCAGGAAACAATATTAGTTACTGCCTCAGCTCCAGGGCAAGGAGAGAAGCCAAGCCAAGAAGGAGAGAAAAACAAAACCGAGGTCCCCTGTCCCCAGACTGACGGATGCCAGGGTCCCTTACACCTCTGAGCAGGTTCCTTGTCCTATGCCAAAATGGCTTGTGTATGTGAGTGTGTGTGTATGAGTAAGTGTGTGTGACTGGGATGAAGGGACCTGGGGAGAGAGTCTCCCTCCCCTGCCTGAAATACCCAACACTGACTCATTCATTCTATGAGCATCTAAGCACCTATTATGTGCAAGGCCTTTGCCAGGGCACCGAGGGGCCCATGGAATGAAGGACACCCTCCCCTCTGGTCCTCCACCCTGGAGTCCACTCTGCTTTGAAACTTTGTTTTCATCTGACGCTTCTTCAATTGCAGTTTGGGGAGGACGGGATCAGCTAGTAAGCCATAATAGCAAAAGGCAGTACCCACCAGGTTCCTCTGTCCATGGGATTCTCCAGGCAAGAATACCAGAGTGGGTTGCCATGCCCTCCTCCAGGGGATCTTCCCTACCCAGGGGTCAACTCGAGTCTCTCGTCCCCTGCATCGGCAGGCGGGTTCTTTACCACTAGCAGCGCATGGGAAGTCATACCAAATACATGAGTAAAGGATGCTCTCTGTCCCGAGAGGCGAGGCCGATAGAATCACAGTGCCAGTCGTCCCTTTTGAACACTTACCAAAATTTCAGCACTACTTTAAGGGCTTTATGTGTGTCATCTCTCAGGATGACTCAAACCCTGGAAAACATGACAGACTGGAAATTATTCTGGATTGAGCACCCCAGGAGTGACCCAGACAGGAAAACACTTTGGGGCAAAGGCTTGGTGGGAGAGCCGCAGGGATCACCCAGGCCTTCAGTTCTCAGAATAGACTGCCAAGCAGCCACCATCTTGCTGCCCTACACCCGAGGAATCAGAATCTGCAATTTGATGAACTAGGTGTGAGAAGCACTCTTCTGGTCTATTCTCCTTTGCAGGCCAGGACTCCCTCTCCAGCCTCTCTCTACTCCTTCAGCCATAGGCGCTTATGACCCACCCCAGGTTCTGCTTGTTCTGTAGTCCTGTGTTGCAGAACCAGCATAGGTGGGGAAGGCTCCCAGACAGGGGAGGGGTCTGAGCTGGGAACAAGTGGAAGCCCTCAGGATAAGGTCTCAAGCATCTCCTTCTAGGGCCTGGAAGGAATGACATGGGGTCTGGAGTTCATCTAAGGGTGTGGTCTGGGTCCCAGTGAAGCTGGGTTTTCTCCTTACTACTCCCTTGCAATGATCCTTGTAACCTCTTCACGCCCACCCTAAGAAGTGGGCACTGCTTTTGTTCCCACTGGGCAAATGAGAGAACTGGGGCCCTGAGAGAGACCCTTCCGCACGTGACTTGGTGGCGGAGCCTGCACTTGAAGCCAGGTCTGACTGAGACAAGCACTGACCACCAGGCTGCACGGCCCCGAACCTGCCATCCCCCTCCCTGCTCCTCTTCCAACGCCCAGGATTAAACTGAAGGACAGCAGGGTCAGGGGAGCCCTCCCTCCTTTCCCAGTCTTGGCCTTTCCCGGGCACCCCTAGATGTGAGCTCCGCATAGCAATTCCCTCCAATGGCAGGGGCTGCAGGGGTTGTGGGGAGGCAGAGGGGAGCCGGGCTGTGGCGCTGGTGGGCAGTAGCCGACACTGAGGCTCGACCCCTCACTGTCAGCACTTTTGCTGCCCCCAGCCCTCCCCACCGCAGTAATTAAATAAGTCTCTGGAAGAGGAGCCTGTACAGTATGTCATAAAATCTCTCTGAACTACCTATATTTACCCCTGAAAGTGAATTCTTTATAAGACCCGGGATATCAAAGCAGCCGGGGATCAAAGTCGTTTTAATAAGCCAGCCGAGTGCGCCTGCCCGGCCTGGCCTCCTCTCGCCGCCCTCCTCGGAAGGCACTTAGATGCCCCTTGGGCCGCATTGTCACTCTGATTGCTCACTGCACACGCCTTCGGGGGAACAAAAACGCTGGCCACTCGCTCCCCGGGCGCTGCCCACCTGCTGTCTGCATTGCCCGGCCGGTTCTGGGCAGCAGTATGTGATTTTGCGTGTCTGGAAGTGTCATCACTAACAAGTCACTGACTGCTAGGAGGGTCTGAGCCAGGCATGGAGAAGTGGCCTGCCGATGCATTTCAAGAAAAAAAAGATAGCTAGGTGCCACGTTGAGAACTGGAACGAAGTCAGGAACCGGCTCTCTTTGGGTTGGTACAAGGAAGGCTTTCGCTGTGCTGATTACTTTCTGTTCATGATTTGGGTGTTAGTTAGATGGGTATGTTCCATTTAAGAAAATTCATCAAGCTGGAGAATTAAGCTGCGTGCACTTTCCTGAAGGTGTGTAAGAAAAGAAAAAACTTTTCTTGTAAGTCAGGGGAAAGTTTTTACAAATCTAGGCAGTTCAAGTACAATTCTGCCTGTTCAGATTCTCAGGAGACCTGACCACCATCAATGGATGCTAAGGCATAGCTGCCCAAGATAAGAGAGGTGCCCTCCAGTGGGCCCCCTTCAACCCCAGACCATGTCATACTTCTGTCCCATTTGCCTGCCCTTGTAGTTCACTGTGAGATTCCTAGGCTACTTCAACCCTCTTATTGTACTAATGGGGAAACTGAGGCCCAAAAGTCGGGAGCCAGTAGGTTGAAACCAGACCAAATTTTTCACTGTGGGTTTCAACTTGTCCTCCTAAAGCAAGAATTGGCAAGCTGTGACTTATGGGCCCAATCCAGCCTGTTGCCTGTCTTATTGGAAACAGACAATGCACATTTATTTGTGTATTGTCTAAGGCTGCTTTTTTGCTACCTGTTATTTTATTTTGCTTTTATTTGTTTACTTTTGGCTGTGCTGGGTGTCCATTGCTATGCCGGCTTTGCTCTAGTTGCAGTGAGCAATGACTACTAATTGTGGTGTCTGGGCTTCTCATCGCGGTGGCTTCTCTAATTGTGGAGCACAGACTCTAGAGACCTCGGGCTTCAGTAGTTGTGGCTCCCGGGCTTTAGAGCTCAGGCTCAATAGTTATGGCATACAGGCTTAGCTGCTCCACAGCATGTGGGATCATCCCAGGTCAGGGATCGAACCCCTATCTCCTAAACTGGCAGGAGGATTCTTCACCACCGAGTCACCTCGGAAACCTATGTGCTACCTGGTTTCACAACTCGTGTTTGAGGCAGAGACTCTCTGTGGCCCACGAAGCCCCAAACATTTGTGATTTGGACCTTTAGAGAGAAAGTATGCTGACCTCTGCTTTATACCATACCATAAAGTTTCCTAAGTCATATCCAAGTCACAAATAAAATGGGAGTGAAACCAAGCAATAGTCACCTAGTTCCTCGTTTGATCAGGAAGTCTACTGGATGACTCCTCCGCCCGACACCGTGCCGGGCTCGGGATGGGTACATGAACGGACAAGTCAAGGTTGGTCTCTCCAGACAGGAGCCAGGATACGCTGGGGGGTTTAGGGAACTAGGCTGCCTTGCTGCTATGGAGCTGTGCAGTCTTGGAGAAGAGTCTTGACCTCTCTGAACCTCAGTTTGGCACACCTGCCACCCCCTAGTGTTATTGAGAAACTCCTGAGAGGTCACGTGACTGAAAGGGCTGTGGGAGGTTCTAAAGGGTGAAAGTAGTGGTGATGATAACTACAATAGTGATAATACTATGATCTCATAGTTACTGAGTACCTACCGGCCTCCATGAACCTGGTTCAGCATTAAGATTTTGTTTTTGATGTGGATTATTTTAAAAGTCTTTATTGAGTTTGTTACAATATTACTTCTGCTGTTTTGGGTTCTGGGTTTTGGAATCTTAGCTCCCTGACCAGGGATCCAATCCATACCCACTGCATTGGAAGGTGAAGTCCTAACCATTGGACCACTAGGGAAGTCCCCAGACTTAGCATTTTTTGATGGATATTCTATTTGATCCTGACAACTAACTTTCGAGATAGGTCCTATTATTTTCCTCAAGATACATACAGGAGAAAACAAAGGCATTTAAAACTTTAAGAGATTTGGACATTCCACAGACATTTACTGAGCACCTTCTATGTGCCACACTCTATTTTCAGCTCTGGGGATGGAGGAGGGAAAAAAAGCAAAGTGTGAAGCTCCTCTTCTAATTAATTAATTCGCTTGTCCAAGGTCACACAGCCGGATAGTGTGGAGCTGGGAGTGGAACTTCGCTTTGTATCTCTTGGCCAGGAGTCTCTCTTACTGAAAATGACAGAGAAGAAGGGGTGCCAGAGCCAGCCAGAGCCCCAGGACCTTGGCCCAGGGCACCTCTCCAGGCATCTCCCAGTTCAAACACGGTAACTCATGTATCTAGAGCCTGGCAACTGGGCCCCACCCTCTGAAGGCCTGGAGAGCTCCCAGGGGCTCAGCACCTCTGTTAGGCCAGTTGGTTGCTGGGGGACCCGGCAGTACATCCAGTGGACTCCTCCTGAGACTGATTCAGGTCCTGAGTCACAGCCCAGAGCCCATCTGAGGCCTCTCTAGAGGGGCCATATCAAAGAACCACCCCCACTTTCTTCCTGGCTATCCAAAAGTCTCCCCAGGGACAACAGACTTCAGCTACTTTGGAACTTGAGCCATCTGGGGCATCCACAAATGCTGATGAGATGATGGCAGATCCTGCCCTGGGGACCCTGAAAATGACTTCTCCACTGTGAAGGGTAGGAGAGACCGAAGTGGACCCAGCCAGGCTCTGGCCCTGGGGCAGAGCGTGAGTAGACCCTATACCTCAAAGGCCACACCCCCAACCCTGCCCATTCACCCCGTTACCCTGGCCAGCCCTGCCCTGACCTGCCCTGCAGGGTCTCTTCAGGGTGTTCCCCAGGTCTTCCCACCCATCATTTCTCTCCTGCCTCCAAACCTTTGTGTAGGTGACTCTGTCCACTGAGAACACCCACCCCTTTGCCTGATGAAATTCTCTCCAGCCAAGGTCCCCTCCCCTTCAAGGTCCTGCTCAAAGGTCACCACTTCTGGGACGTGTCCCCAGTGTCACTACTTTTGTACTCACCCCTGCACCCATCCTTAGGCTCACGACCCCCCACAAAACATGTCACCAAGAGATATTCTGGCCTGGACTAGGGGTTCCTGGAGGCAGGGGCAGGGCCAGGGTCACCTCTGAGTCCCCAGTGCCAGACAGAGCCTGGTCTGGATGAGGACAAATGCGTAAATAAATGCAGCTTGGGCTTGGCTTTCTTCTCCAGGTCTCCAGATAGGCTCTTGGCTTTGGAGAAAGGCCAAGGGAGGCTGTGTGAGTGGGGGGTGGGCTGTATTCGGACTGGGGAGTCTGTCTCCCGGACTCCTCTGCCGGCCCTGAGGTTTGGGAGGGAACCCCAGAAACCTTCCCCAAAGTTGTCCTCACCCCATTTCCTGGGCCTGGGAGGGGAGGGGCTAGGCACAGTACCATTCATAACACCCAGAGAAGGTGGACAAACGGTCTTGAGGAAGCCCAGAGGGCAGGGGTAGAAGTTCCTTCTTGCAGAAAGACAGAGGGGAAGGGAGAAGGAAGAACCCTAGCCCCCCAACAACCCTCACCAAGAGACAGCACGTGTTCATGACAGCTGACACTGACTTAACATGACCTTGCAGCCCAGCACTCACTGTCTCGGCTGCCTCATTAGCTTGTTTAAACCTCACCACATATGCACACTCAGTCGAGCCTGACTCTTTGCAACCCTAGGATGGTAGCCCACCAGGTTCCTCTGTCCATGGGATTCTCCAGGCAAGGACACTGGAGTGGGTTGCCATTTCCTCCTCCAAGAGATCTTCCTGACCCAGGGGTCAAACCTGCCTCTCCTGCATTGCACGTGGATTCTTCACTGCTGAGCCACTGGGGAAGCCCCTTAAACTTCATGGCAAACATACAGAGAAGAAACTAATAAGACCTCTCGTTCAGGTACAATGAAACTGAGGATCAGAAAGATTAAGTAACTTGTCCAAGTCACACACCTAGAAAGTAGTAGGACCAGAAGTTGGTTCTATAGTCTGGATGCAAACCTCCCCAAACACACACACACACAGATACAGACACACACACACAAACACACACAGGCACACAAACACACACACACACAATTGCAGCCAGGAACTGGCCCATCAGACCTTCCAAAACTCAGGGGCACAGCCAAGTTTCCACTCAGGGCCAAGACCAGGGGGAGGCCGTTTTAAGAAGGAACTCACTATCAGGTGCTGACCTGGCTTGACTTGCTTGAGCGTGTGAGTTTTTGCCTCCTTAGCATAAAGCATGATACTGGCAGAACTGGGAATCAGTTCCACAGTTGCTGGGAAGCAGGTCGCGTTTGGGGTCCCACTAGGTTGCTTGAGATGCGCTTTGCAACAGTGGCCAAGGGCGCTTCGACAGGCCTCTCTCAAAGCACTTCTCCCCTTGGAGAAAGCTTCTGGCATTGTCCTCCCCAAACCTCTCCATCTCCCCATCTGGGGAGTCTCTCCTTTTCCCTCTTCTGCAGAAGCAGCTCAGAGCCCCAGACATGATCCTCTTTTAGCCATTTTTACCAGATTCCAGCCACAGACCCTTTGCCCAAGCTCCACAACTGGTGACAGAGAGTCCTCAACCTGAATCCTACCACACCCCACCCCCGCCTCCAGGCCCAATTTCCAGTCAAGCAGCGAGGACCAGAAGCCAGGTGGACGCTGACAATCCGCAGAGGAGGCCGAGGAGACAGGGACTCGGACAACACGCTCTTTTCCTAGGTCACAGTGGACCTGCCCGAGTTCTGGGAGACCAGAGTCAGCTAGGGATCATTCTACTAAACTGGAGCTTCCCTGGTGTTGCAGATGGTAAAGAATCTGCCTGCAATGTAGGAGACCTGGGTTCCATCCCTGAGTCAGGAAGACCCCCTGAGAAGGGAATGGTAACACACTCCAGTATTCTTGCCTAGAAAAGGCAATAGACAGAGGAGCCTGGCGGGCTACAGTCCATGGGGTCGCAGAGTCAGACACGACTGAGCAACTAACGCTTACTCACAATGGATGAGGAAATGGAGGCTCCTGAGAGTCGGTGAGCCACCCAAGGGTACGAGCATGATGGAGTCCAAGCCAGGGCTGGATTCCAGCCTGCTGGAGCCATCTTTCCCTTGGGAAGGGAGGGAGTGTGGAAAATAGTTCCTCATGCCTGCACGATAAGTGCGTGGATCTCATTTGAATCCCATCTAGATCAAAGTGCGAGTTTTTCCTGGTTAGGCTTTTTAAAAAATGACTTTTGGGTTTTCAAAAGAAAATACTCTGCTGACTTAGACATCAATAGCTCACTTAAAATTTGGGGAATTGCACTATTAACTTTTTTTTCTTTTTACTGGCCCTCCCCTACCCATTCCCCACCCTGGATCCCGGAGGCAGAGCCCAGATACCCCTAGGACCTCTGCACTGCAGGAGAGATTCCTGTTCCCCGGGGTCCCCCCTGAGCAACTCACCAGGAACAGGATTTGTTGAACCAGGGAAGCAGAAGCCGACCTGCTCAGAAAAGTGGCGGGATATCCCTCTTTCTCAGGGTAGCTGGGGGGACCTCCAACTGAAGGTTTGCTAGATTGCAGGTTGAAGGCTGGGGAGCCATTCCATAACCTGTGCCATAATGAGATTGCAAGACAGGGAGGGAGACCCATGCTATAAATAGGTCAGCACATTGGTTCATTTCTCTTGGTTGAAATGTCTGCCTACCCACCCCTGCCCCCTCAAAATGGGAAAATTGTAAAAAATGATAAATTGAGGTTTTGTGTGTGTGTCTTGTTTGAAACCAATATGATCTCAATTCTTTTGTGAGCTTTGAAAGTCCATGCAGGAATTCCCCCCTCGCTGTAAATACCCAGCGTCCGGGCCTTATGGCATGTGATCTGTAATAAACTTCAAAAGAACACCTTTGACATTTTAGATAACTTGCAAATGATGATGCAGAGAGATCTTTTGCCACTACAAAGAAAGAACAAAAGAACCGACATGAAAGAGAAATCAATAAACATATGGCAATTAATAAAACATTTTCTATGAATACCCTACAAAGAGTTTTACAACGGTATAAAAACCCAACAGTTGTTTCAATGTGGATTTAAGAAGTCTCAGCTGGCGTATTAAGACATCCGTGCTGAGCAGCACACGGGAAGGCACAGAAAAATCGGGGCCAAGCCTGGACTTGTAAATCCATCAGAGGCCAAGGTACAGATCAGATGGGGGGATTGCTTGGAAAGTGGCCCAAGGAGTCAAGCAATGCATTCAATTATCAGGAACAGAAAATTCAAGTTGAGGGAAACATGCCTTTCCCACTGGTGGGAGCTACTGGCAAAGAAGCCCATGTCGATGTTGGGCTGAGGTCCCCCAACCTCATCAGCTAAGCCAAGCCCTGGGAGTATTCTCAGAGATGGGTTCTGTGGCTGACCCTAGAGACTTCTATTTTCCCCCTCTCTAATCTCTGCCATCCGCCAATTGTTTCCAGCCTAGGGCCAGAGTGGGATTCAATAAGTGAAGGAATTGGATAATCAGTAAGGCATGGGCACTGGCCAATCAGAATGGATGAAGCTAGACAGACCCCAGGTTGTGAGCCTGGCTGAGTTCTGCACTGAATTCCTAGCTGCAGGTTCTAGGACCTCAGGTTCATGTTTGATTCCTGCCTCTGATGCTTCCAGCTCACTGAATGGCCGTCATTGAATCTCTCTGGCCTCAGTCTCCCCTTCTGTATAATGGGAACAATGTTATCTGGCCATGCCCCCTCCCAGGCTTGTTGGATGCTAGTAAATGTTGGTGACCCCTGCCTGAACAGGCTGAAGCCTTGCAGTTGATCTCTGCACGGCTTCCCTCATGAGATGGTAAGGTTGTATCACTGACTCCAATGGACATGAATCTGAGCAAACTTTGGGAGACAGTGAAGAACAGGGAAGCCTAGTGTGCTGCAGTCCGTGGGATCACAAAGAGTTGGATACGACTTAGCTACTGAACAACAACAACTGCTTCCCTACCTCATCCTCTGCCCTGGGGTTTTTCCTGGCTTCATCAACAATTTGTATTAAATAAATACCAGGGTCTTCTCTGGCCCTTCACGCGTGTAGAAGTTTCTGCTTGGCCTCCCCTGCAAGCCAAACTGGGTGAACAATCCCTTCAAGGCTGCAGCTGGTGGCCCCTCCAGCGCATCTCACAGGAAACTGGCAGGTGGATGGGGCTTCTTTGGACATCTCAACATAGAGTTCAAACTGGACAGTCTATGTGACACACAGAAAGCAAGACGGACAGACCAGAGGACAAGAAGGGGCCAGAGGAGAGCAAGACAGAGGTACAGAGACGTGGGGGCTGAGCTACTCTCTGTGCCCATTTTTCTGTGCCGGGTATTTTCATACAAGGAATCGTGTATGGGAACGTGTCTGTGTGTGTGTGTGTGGACTCAGAGAAGGCTGCTTGAAGAGAAAGGCAGAAAGTATCTTCCCAGCTGGGCTCAAATCTTTTGAGTTGAGGTTTTTGTCTTTTGTTTTTTCACATCATTGGGACTTAAACTCCTCATGGCATCACCGACTCTGTGGACATGAGTTTGAGTGTACTCCGGGAGTTGGTGATGGACAGGGAGGCCTGGCGTGCTGTGATTCATGGGGTCGCGGAGAGTCGGACACGACTGAGCGACTGAACTGAACTGAACTGAACTTGTAAAACAGAGGCCGTACGACATCAGAGGCAGTTCATAACAACTGAGTCACATGATCACGATCTAAAGGGCTCAAGACAGGCCTGAACACACTGTGACTGTGAGTGACATGATTATAATGATGACAGGACTGATGGGGAAGGTGGTCTGGCCTGGATCTGGCCCTCGTGTTCCTTTGATGTCCTGGCCCCAATCCACTGTTTTGCTCACTGACAGGAGCAAGTTGGAGATGGTAGCACTCACTCCATCTGCTCCCCAAAGGCAGCTTCCATCCCCTGCCAGTGCCTCTTAACCCTCCATCACAAGTGGGAGTCATTGAGTTCTGTCTTTCTGGCTTCTAAGTCAGAGAGCTTGCTGTTTCTCCAGGTAGACTTCTCTGCCACAGACAGCTTTCAATGGTAGAAAGATCTGGAATCTCCTTTGGCTCAGTGATACTCAGTCCTGGTTTCCCCTTGTAAGAGTCAACTAAGGTGAACCAGAAATTCTGAATCAGAGCCTCTTGACAGGGGAGGGGGGCGAGTCTAGGCATCGCTACAGTAAGTCCCCTCAAACGAGTTCAGTTCTGATAGCATGTTCATAAGTCCAATTCTTTCATAAGTCCAACAAAATTACCCTAGGTGCCCAACTA
This sequence comes from Moschus berezovskii, assembly GCF_049115385.1. Taxonomy (NCBI): domain Eukaryota; kingdom Metazoa; phylum Chordata; class Mammalia; order Artiodactyla; family Moschidae; genus Moschus; species Moschus berezovskii. The sequence continues at coordinate 40,334,897 of NC_142481.1, read as the reverse complement.
ACACAATTAGTGAATTCCGGGACTTGGTGACGGACAGGGAGGCCTGGCGAGCTGTGATTCATGGGGTCGCAAAGAGTCGGACATGACTGAGAGACTGAACTGAACTGATTGTACTATAATAGGTTTATAACACTTTTCATGCAAATAATACCCAGGTGGCGCTAGTGGTAAAGAACCTGCCCGCCAATGCAGGAGACATAAGAGACATGGGTTCAATCCCCAGGATGGGAATATCCCCTGGAAAAAGACATGGCAACCCATTTCAGTGCTGATGCCTGGAGAATCCCATGGACAGAGGAGCCTGGCAGGCTACAGTCCTTTGGGTTGCAAAGTCTTGGACACAAGTGAAGCAACTTAGCACACAGGCATGCATGAGAGTGGAGTGCAAAACCAAGGAGGCGAACACTTTGGAAGTTCTCAGCAATGGCAGTTTTCTAAGAAAATGTGCTATCAAGCAAGCAAGGAAGGAAATAACTACAAAAGGCTACTGAATATCTATATGGATTCTGCATTCACATTGCTTTGCATGTACAGAGTTAGAGGTCTCACTCCTCATCGATGAATGTTAGAAATTATCAGTGGAATGTTATGGGCTTCATTCAAGTAAGAACAATTCCTAGAAATCCAAAGAGGGGGGTCATGCTCAAAAAAATTTCTTTGGCCTTGTATGAAATAAAATCAATGACTGTACATTCATTTATCATATTTATGATGAAATGCTTGCAACAGCTAAATATATACCATTTCTAGTAATTCCCCACTGTCATTTTTGATTGCTGAATGACTACCCAGCTACTTACTTAAGACACTTCTGCTATTCCTCTTCAGGTCAGCAGTGCTAAGACTGATAATCTGCTATACAGGTGAGAACACAGAGGCCAAGCAGCGTGGAATGGTTTGTCCACAGCCTCAGAGCTGGTGAAGGTTCAGCTGGTTCCAGCTCTTCCACCTGGATGGGGGACAGAATCCTAAAACGGACCCCAAGATTCCCACCTTCTGGTATACACAGTCTGTCCAGTCCCCTCCCCTGAGGGTTCAGTCCTGTGATGAAGTTTCTAATCGGTGTACTTTGAGTTAACCAAAGTGAGATGATCCTGGGTGGGCCTGACCGTATCAGGTGAAGATAAAGGTCCAAAAGACCTATTTCCAGCCGGCCTTGAAGATGAAAGTCACATTGAATTCTCCAGCTCTGGGGCACTGAATTCCAGCAACAACCTACATGAGCTTAGAAGGGGAACCCAAGACTCAAATAAGCCCCGACTCCAGCCAACAGCTTGATGTCAGTCTTATGCAAACTGAGCTAACCCATGCACCTGACAGGCAGAAACTGATATAATCAATTGGTGGTGTTTGAAGAAGCTAAATTTCTAGTAACTTGTTTCACAGCAAAAAAAACTCATACAGCCCCCTAAGACCCCAAAACACAATCGCGCTAACTCCAGGTCTTCCTACCAGATGGAACTTTCTGGCCTTGGAAGACCGTGAGCTGTTGTGGTGAGGATAGACTCATTTAAGGTGACTTCTTACTTCTAGAGTGGTGTCTTGCTTTTATTCCAGGCAAATTAATTTCCCATATGAAATTCAGTTTAAGTAAATTATTAGGAAGAAAGTCTCCCGCCTCCTTCCCACTCCAAGGGAAGGGCACTTGCATTAGCTTCTGTTTTTGAATTAAACATCAATAAAGTGGCCTGTCATTAGTATTACTTCGGATGAAGCTTTTGTAAATTTCATACTCTGTAAGATCCTCCTCCACCTAATAAGTTTACTTTTTCCAAGTGTCCAGATTCCTTGCACTGCCACCCGCTTCTCAAACACAGAGACGCAGCCTCTAATTGCCAGTCCCAGCAGCCCTTGGGCCCTGCTTTTAAAAATGAAAGTGCCTGAAAAGGAACCACTTGAAACCATTTATTAGCCGCTCTGGGTGTCTTCTTCCCCCTCCAGGGAGACTGGAGGTCTCTGCTGTTTTCACCAGATTGAACAGCTAAAGGGCAAAGGCGAGGTTTTCTTTTATTTTGTTATTCTTGGTTCCTAGCATCAGACCCAGCAAGACAGACACACACAGGAGATATTTGCAGAAGGGAGGCGGGGAGGAGAGGAGGAAGAGGAAAAAGCAGAAGGAGGGAGGGAGAGTAGAGGAAAGGAAATACCGGGGGGATTGTGGCAGGGAGAGGGAGGGCAGGTGACAAGTGACAGCTGCTCTGGCCTCACAGCATGTAGTGACACAAGCAGAACATCCCTGACCTGTTCACCCAGGGCCCTGGCCACACCCTTAACGCACCCAAAGGTGGCTGCAGCCCTTTCTGGCCTCTCTGCCAGCTCGCTGAATCTTTCTACTCAAGGGCAATTTCCTGGCTGTGGGCACATGCTCAGACCACATTCAAGACTGGCAGTAAGTGCCGAAGGGCTATAGCCAGAAGAGCGATTCTCCAGGAGCCAGCCAAGAGAACTGGTGGCTAATCCCACCAGGTGCCCCTGTCCCAGAGCAGGGAGATGCTGAGGCATGTGCTACAGGCTTCAGACACGCCCTGAAAACATTAGCCCCTGTTGCCCCAGCAGCATCCCTCCCCATGCTATCCCTTTTGCTGGGTTTCTGCCTTCCCTGTCCCACTACCTCACTTACAGGGCTTCCTGGAATCACCTTCCAGATATCCTTCTTGCACTCATCTTGTCTTGCCCCACTTTGAGGGGAAGCCGACTCAAAGCCCCTTCTTGCCCAGCTCACACCTGAGGCAGACATTACTAATCAATCCCATCGCTTGCTCCTTTGGGGCTCAGGATCCTTCCATGCACAAAGCTCTGGGCAGCCACGATTCATCATCCCATGGAAGAGGGAGCTCTCACTCCAAAAATTCTGTCCCTGCGCTTTCTCTCCTGGGTCACTGGAAACCTCTGTCCAGATGCAGTGAGAGTGGCAGAGCCCCTCAACAGCTGAGGGAAATACATTTCCACACTTAATGGTAAATGGTGTATAGTGCGGAAAAACCACGAAGTAACGATGACAACTCATCGATGTTGAGTATTCTCTCTGCACCAGACACGGTAACAGGTACTCCACACAGAATGAGATCCGGACGACAACCTTATGAGACAGATATTTTCATCATTATTTTATAGATTGGAAAACTGAGGGACAGAGAGGGCAAGTCACTTGTTGAAGGTCACACAGCTTGTTGGCAGTGGAATCCCGATTCAAAGCCAGCTTGTCACAAAACAATACTGCCTCTCGCAGTTAATGTACAAAACATCACACAGCCGAGTGACGGAGGTTTTCAGCACATCCAGAACTAGGGGAAAATACGTCTGCCTAAAGCAAAGTGCAGCCTGGGAGGGCCCAGATTAGGGAACACACATGCCCCCCTGAGTGAGTTGGGACCAGCTCAGAGGATCAGGAACATCCAGCCAGGGCCATGTGTATCACTCCCCTCCCAGGCCTTTCCCCAAGTCAGGGCTCACTGCTTCCATGGTGGCACTCAAAGTCCATAGGCCCGGGGACTGGGAACTTTCCCTGACGGGTCCACAGTGCCCGCCTGGAAATAAATTGTTACTATGCACCACTGCACAACCTGGAGACTTTCTTCCAAAATAAGCCTGCTTGGTGACTTGATACTTTATCTGCAAGCAGGAAAAGAGAAAATGCACTTTTGCACCTCAGATCTCTCCAACATCTCCCTCCATAGCTGCTTATGGGGAGCCCATCAGTGCCTGAGACACAGAGAGACTGATAATACCATTGCCTGGGCTCAGCAGGTGGGGGAACTCATTAGGTGCATGTCAACTGCAGACCTACAGCTGCCTCCGAGGAGGGAGGGCCAGACCCAGGCTCCAGGGTCTGAGAGCTGGGGACAACAGATGCAAGCACAGGCGCTGGCATTGGGAAGGATGGGAGGCTGGGCCCTGGCTGTGGACTCATAGCCACAGCTGATATTGTGGCTTTCAGAGATAACCTGCATCAGGCAGGACCTATTGCAATCCAAGAAAAAGAATAGCTATGGTTATTGAAGAGTTACGTGTGCCAGGCATTGTACTGAGAGGTTTCCACACACAATCTTATACATGGGAGGTGGTATTATCTCACTGTCAGAGGCTACCTGAGTGCAGATCCCAGGCCTGTAGTAGCTGTGACCTTGAGTGAGTTTAACATCTCTAAGCTTCAGATTTCTCATCTGTAAAACGGGACTACTAAGAGTTCCTACATTTGGAATAGTTCACACAGAATGGTAGCTATTTTTTTTTAATAATTTTATTTAGTGGTTCTGGGAGGAGCTATTATTATCCCCGTTTTGCAGAGGTGGAAGCTGAGGCTCTGAGAAGTTAGGCCATTTTCTGAAAGTTGCACAGAGGTGGCTGGGCTTGATGGCTAGGCCTGCCTGCATCCTGAGAAGATCAGAAAACCTTTCTTCTTTGTGTGCTCAAGGTCGCCTGGGAGCTGAGGAAGTGGGCAGAGCTTCCCACTGGGGTCTGGTCTCAGCTCTGCCTCCTGGGACCTGAGATTCATTCTTACTTTCTGAGCGTCTGAGGCCTCACTGGTGCTATGAGCAGGTAGATGGACAGGAGGTAGGTCATGATAACAGCTGTGAATTGTTCCTGCCAAGAGGTCTTCTAATGGGTGAGGGCTACTCAGTGCCTGGGAGCCCAGATACATGCAGAATCACTATGGACATTTCCTTTGCCCCTGGCACCTCAATACCCGGCTCTAGTGCTAGTCCAGATAGTAGTTTTGTATGAATTAGATAACAGCACACCTACCTTCAGAAAACATCTCAGAATGGATTTCAGCTCCAACTTGCCTCCTTAACCAGGAGCTTTTGGGCAGTGTGCAGCCTGCATAACCACACATAGCAGCCCTGCAGACACCTGACATTCTACCCTCAGCCCCATCTTCCTTGGGATAAGCATGGCAGCCCTCTAGTGTAGCTATAAGAAAGCAGTCATTCTGGGAATGGGGAGGGTGCAACAGATCTGACCGTGGATCATAGGGGCCTCATTAGAATGAAGTTGGGCTCAGGAAAAGACTGATGGAGGGAGTGGCAAGTGGAGACCACTTCTATTGTCTATGGCCCTGTTCTTCTTCTGAGCCCTAGATCTGAGGACACATACAGAAGTCCCTCTTCAGCCAGGAGGAGATGAATGTCTCTGCTTCCCTCCTGCAAGGCCTGCATGTGTGTCTGGGCTGGCTAAGTGGTACCCTACTCTGGGCTCAGGGTCCCAGCTCATCAGGCCTGGTCTACAGCCCAGAGTGGGACCCACAGACACATTTACTAAGCCCATTTTAAATCAGAGCCATTGGGGTTAGAGTACAAGTCATCAAAAGTAGAGGAGTGGACAGGAAGTCTAGCCTTGGAATTCACCATCCCATCTCCCACAGGCTGCTCTTAATAGCTGACACCCTCCTCTGCTCTCACCGCAGGCAGACAGTCCCCTTAGCAGAAGACAAAGCCCAGGGTGAGAGTGGGGAAATGGCTTGACAAAACGTACAGGACCCAGAACACTACGAACTCTAAGGTTCACGCAGTTGGCTTCAGCTTTCTGTCCCACTGGGTGGACAGGCCCCTCTCTGAACCATTTGCTGATCCCTCCCCAAGGCCTTTGTGTGGGACTCAAGTCAGGAAGGTCAGTCTGGATTTCTCAGTGTTCCTACAATGACTTCTCTTTCCCTACCTTGTCGCCATCTTGCAGAGATGTATACAATGTTCATTGTCTCCTCGTTTTGGGGAGAAGCTGAACATGGGATCACACAAATAGAACAGAGTTAGGCAGAAACACCAGGTTGTTTTGTTGTTGTGTGGAAATTTAAATTGGTATATAGTGTACCTATCCATGCCAGGTAAACAGAGGGCACGACTGCTTATGTAGTGACTGTCTCTCAGTTCCAAAAGGCCCTTCCATCCTCAGCTTTGTGATGTAGGGGCTGGGGTTTTCCAAGCCACACTTCTGGCCCCATGTTAGTTCTGCTGATTGGATCGCGGGAGGGAGACTGCAAGGCTGGAGAAGGAAGAAGGGAATGGCTCCCTCTGGATGACTTCCTGTCCATTTGTGGTTCATTCGAACATCATCCAGTGATGCTTCTTCGCCCTGGCAGTAACACTTCCCTCCCCAGGCAATGGCTGAGCCCAATTTGAACTTTTCTAATTCTTGTACAATAACTCTGTATTGCGCCCTTCAGAGATACCAGTTCTGGCTGCAAGTGCCCCATTTCCAGCAGGTTGGGTCTCTGACATCTGGTTCCCCTACCACCAGCCCAGAGACTTTAGCTCCAGCCAACTGGAGCTGTCTCCTTCAGAGATCTGGACCCCAGGCCCAAAGGGCTCCCCTTCCGAGCTTCTAAATGTTAATAATCCCAATCTCCTCCCTTTGTTTTCCTGGCTCTAGGACAGGTAGTCACAAACTTCATGAAAACTTCTTTTTACCTTTTTGGTTCTCTGTGCATGCCTGGTCAGTCACTTCAGTTGTGTCCCCAACTCTTTGCAACCCCATGGACCATAGCCCACTAAGCTCCTCTGTCCGTGGGATTTCCCAGGCAAGAATACTGGAGTGGGTTGCCATGCTCTCCTCCAGGGGATCTTTCCAATCCAGGAATCTATTGAACCTGCAGGTCCTGCATTGCAGGTGGAATCTTTACCGCTGACCCATTGGTTCTCTACTACTTAGTTAACAATTTTAATAATTCTTTGTATTAAATTTTCTGTTTACAAATACTGGGAGTGGTTTCTGTTTCCTAAGCTGGATCCTGACTAAGACATACCCCCAAAGACTTTGTTTTCCCTTCTTCTCTATCAGGAGTTCAATCTCCACTCCCACCCACGTCTCTGTTTTGTTACAACCAAATCCTCCCCAGTCTTCTGCGTCTCTGTTCCACTTCCTCCAGGAAGACCTCTGAGCTTTCCAGTGGAGAGGCATCTCCCCCTGCTCTGAGGTTACTGACACTTTCTTTGTCTTAAGGCACCAACTAATTCCTACTGTGTCCTGGTGGCTGGTGTACAGGTCTCACTACACTATTTTCCCAGACTCCCCAAGTCTGAGATTCTGTGTCTTACTGGTTTTTTTTTTGCATCTTCCAGGGTCTAACACAGTGCTGGGCTCAGAGTGGGTACTCAGTAAATTTTTGCTGAATAAAGAATAACTTCTCAACTGTGCCAAACTTAGTCCCCAAATAACAGGGTTTGAGAAAATGAAAACAATCCTCAAAACTTGACTCCCCAACCCAGGCATCAAGATGCTCTGTTCTCCGCTTCCTCCTTTGCTCCATCACCTGCTAGGTGGAGCCTGAAGATGACTCTGCACCCATACCCATATGCATCTACAAGCTATGTGGACACACAACTGAAATAAACTAACTTCCAGTTTATTTACATTTTCTGATCTCCCTTCCCTCACTTTTCTCATTCATTTATTATTAGCTGTGTCATGTCTTCGTTATGGAACGCAGGCTTCTCTCTAGTGGTGGTGCGAGGGCTCCAGAGTGTGTGGGCTCAGTAGTTGCCTCACAGCATGTGAGGTCTCAGACCTGCAACCTCTGCATTGGAAGGCGGATTCCTAACCTCTGGATCACCAGGAAAGAGTCTCCTCTAGCTTTTTAAAGAAGATCTTGGGGAATAGTTTTGCTGATAAAATGGGTGGAACCACAGTTTGAGGAAACCCAGAGAGAAGAGTTAACTCAGCTTCAAAAGGAGATGAGCTTTGGTGAGGGTCTCTAGGTGAAGGTGGAAGGGAGCTGATAGGAGAAGGGAGCTGGGGAAAAGAAAAGATGAGAAAGCTCCATGGTGCACTTTGGAAAAAGACAAAGGTGTTTAAAATAGCTTTCAAAGAATTTCTGAAGTGCAATGCAAGGTATAAAGCCCCTCTCAATCTCCCCAGGAAACCTCCAGTAGAATGCACATCATTCATCAGTGCTTTGCACATGTGTTTGTGCTGGGCTTTGTTCTAGGGATGCAATGACATTTAGGATTTCCTTGTAGGGGAGCATTGAGGAGAGAATATGGCTGCTCCACATGTGGAGCTGCTCCAGCTTCAATAAGATGTACACGTGCATGAACTTACACCTTGAGGTCCATGTGACCATCTGCACATGCAGACATAGCCACCATATCCTGTAAGTACTCAGAGTACACGTGAGCTTCTCTGCACGCACACTGCCACCCACCTACACGTGTATGCATAACTATCCACAAGCACACACACATACAGTGTACACAGACCACAAACCTTTTAAACTTCACAAAGCATGGATGAATACACACATGCACTATGCACACACACAGGTGCCCTGTGCATGCCCTCATGCGTGAATTCACAGATGCACACGTGCACACATTCACAGATGCACACGTGCAACACATTTGCACAATCAGATGCCTGCTACACACACTGTGTAGGCACACACAGGGACCATGTATGCACACCCCAACACCTCACGTGCAGGAATGAGCTGATAAAAAGGTATACCCTGCATATACTCATGCGTGTCTGCATATGCTGTATAGGTAGGGATAGTTTGCTTCTGCACACACAGACTGCACGTGAAGCACACATGAGCTGTGTATGCACACCCACAAGAATGCACACCCTCACACATACCCACACTCACCACGTCTGCACGGACAAACGCACCACATTTGCACACACGTGCATGCATGTCTGCATACTCATACGTTGCAGATACACATAATCGAACATTCATATATGTGCACACTTGCACATAGATCACAGCACCTATGCACACAATGCACAAATGAAACATACACGCAGGCTTAACCACACACACCCAGCACATGCACACCCACATACACAATGCATAGTGTACTTCCGCTTATGCATACCTGCACGCCCAAGCACCCTGAGCATGCGTGCACTCAAGTAAGCGCACGAGTGCACACACACACAAACACTCACGCACACACACACACACAGAGACCAGCCCTCGCAGGCTCTCGCTGCCAGCCCTGCCGGCCCGCCTGTAATTGCTCCCAGCCCCGGAGTCTGGCAAATCGTTCTTGCGGGGCGGCGGCTGCGGCCCCTGATTAATCCCAGCTTTTCCCGCGCCCCGAGCGCCGACGCCCCCCGAACGGCGGCCCGGCAGGCCCAGCCCCAGCCCAGGCTCGTCATCAAAAGGCAGATTTCCGCGCCGGGCACCTGTTTGCAGGGCTGCGCCTCCTCCCGCGGCCGTGTTTTATCTCCGCGCGGCGGTGAATAATTCATGGCCCCGGGTCTGCTTTGCAGTCAAACGCGCTGCGTTCTGTCCGGCGCCGCCGCCGCCGCCCGCCGGCCGCTGTGATTTATTATTTACTAACGCGCGGCCGCGCCGTGTAAGGTGAGCATTGTGGCTGCTCGCAGAACTGTTACAATCTGGCCTCGTTAGTGGCCTTTCTTGCTGCCTCTCCAAACAGCGGCCCCGCTTATTGATTTTCCCGCGGAACCTCTGCCGTGAAATCCCACCGCTGCTGCTCTCAAAGCTGTTGCTATAAAGTCAGGCTTGGCCCTTCTTCTCGAGAACAAGAACTCGTGTTTGGATGCGCTTTCTTCTTTTATCCATTGTGTCTTCTCCTGTGCCTAGGCGTTCCCCATTAGTGCGTCTCCCTCGGCTCCCTCCCTTCCTGGCGACGATGCGCGCCAGGCAGAGGAGATGAGGGTTTCTCTTAAGACAGTGAGACAGGCCCGTCGGGGGAAGGCGGAGGGGCTTTCATGGTGGCAGCGGTAGATGGAGCCGGCCTGGGGGAAAAAAAAGTTTTCCTGCCTTGGAAGTTTTCAAACGCTGAGAGGCTGATCGGGGTAGAAGGATGGGCTGGCTTGTCTGGCTACTATCACTGCGCCAGTGAAGACAGGGTCTCGGGAGGGATCCTAAGCAGAAAAAGCCAGAGAGGGAGGGGCTTGAGGGTGCCTATACTCTGTGCCAGGCACTTGGTGGGACTTTTCTGATTTATTGAATCTTCAGAACAATCGCATAAAGAAAGTGTGAGATCTGATTTATCACCAAGAAGTCTCAGAGCAAGAAGGCTCTGGGATTTGAATCCCAGGCCCACAGAGGCCACAGCCTGCTTGCCTTGTTTCTCCTAAGTCACTCTGCTCCAGAGCTAGGTCATTTCAGGGTCAAACTTTGGTGTAGTCGGGGAGTGACCTCAGTATCTACTTCCATGGTCCACAGAAGCCCCTCTGTCCTGGCAGAACCACCCCAGACATCATCCTTTCCCTTGGTCTGCCCCTTGGCCTGAAATTCTACCGTGATAGCCATCCTTCTGAATTAAGGGACCGTGGATCTAAAAATGCTTATGGTTCTATAGGGAGGAGATGCTGGGATGACCCACATGGATGTATCTGACCAGAGCACATCTAAAGTTTCCTTAAATAAGCATTTCACATCTTGCAGCTTAGCAATGTGTTACCCTGGAGGCAGCACCCAGAGTTGGCAGGGGATCCTGGATATTTGACCCACTGGGGGTCCTAGGTCAACCGCATTCACTCTAGCTCTCCATGACTCCTTTACCATGACGAGGAAAATCCCCTTCCTTCCCCTCAATCTGTTCTCTGCCACATGAAGCAAAGATGGGTCTCCAGAATTCTCTCTTGAACTTGGGGTGGAGTGGGGCTGGGGAATGAGCAGTGGCAGTGATGGCCAAGGACAGGCTGAATTTGCACGTTCATTTGTGCTGTTCTAAAACCACTTGCAAAAAGTCAATCGAACACCAATATGACATTCCTCCATACACACGTTGCTTTCCTGGCCACAAAACAGTCCACTGTTAGATCCTTTGTTTTATCTATTCATTAACAACCATATATGGGGCACCTACTAGTACCCAGGCAAAGTTCTAAGTATGTGGGAAAATGGTAACAACCAAAAGAGACAAAATCTTTGGTCTTCTGGATCTTACATGTTGAATAGAAAAAAAATTTAACTTTTAAAAAAGAATTTTTCGAAACAAATGTGTTAGTTACTAGCCACTATCTTAAGTCCATTCAGGCTGTTATAATAAAATAATATACCATAGATTGGGTGACTTATCAACGACTGCAATTTATTTCTCATAGCTCTGCAGGCTGGAAGTCCAAGATCAAGGTGCCAGCATGGTCAGGTTCTGGTGAGGACCTTTTTCCAGATTTGCTGACTTCTCACTGTGTCCTCTCATGGTGAAAGGGTGAAGCTAGCTGTCTGGGATCTCTTTTATAAGGGCACTAATCCCACTTCTAAGGGCTCTGTCAACATGACCTAATGACCTCCCAAAGGCCCCACCTACTAGCACCTTAAACCTTAGGTTTCCAATATATGAATTTAAAAAAGACACAAAGACACAGAGTCCATAGCAGCCACCACCTGCTCCTACCACTTGATCGGCTATCTGCCCTTCTCTGCTTTGCTCTGTTGACCAAGGAGGCTGAATCTCATGGACTGCATCTCTTAGACTCACCTTTCCTCTGACTTCTGGTGGGTTTGGCCAGTGGGAGACTCTAGCTAGAGATTGGAGGGCAAAAGGAGAGAGAGAAATTGGAATATTTCTTCCCTCTACTTCCCTGCTCTGGCTCTATGCTTCTGGCTCCCTCCAGAAAGGCCTCTGCCAGGATGCCAGCCAGGCTCTGACACCAGCCTCCCATTCCCTGCTGTCTTCAGGCCTAGGAATACTGACAGTTTCCCTCCACTGCTAGTCCTGGATGTCTCAGCATCCCCACACCACCCACACCAGTATAAATGATCCCTTCTTTCAATTCTTTGTAAAAGCCCAGTCAAATGTCCTTGTTTCTCCCCTAGACCTTTTCTGTTAACAAACAAATATGTAATATGAATCTGATTATCAGAAAAATATAGCCAGGGAAGCATGGAGTGATGGGGGATGGTTTTGGTGAGAAGATGCCATTTGCGCAAAGAAATGCACCTAGGAAAGAGCAACCACAGCAGGGGAACAGCCAGTGCAAAGGCCCTGAGGCAGGTCATGTGGTCCAAGCACATGATGGTGACCCCAGACAACCATGTCTGCTCAATTATATGCAAAGAATCGCCCAAGTCTTGGCTGAATGGATGCGGGTACCTGGAGAGCTTCTCAGACCCCCAGTGTCTTCATGGCCAAGGAAATCTTGGAAATCTAGAAGAGACTTTTGCAATCATCTAGAGTCTGAACTAAACTGAACTGAACCCCATGCTCATGTCACAGATAAGTAGCTGGCATCTCAATAGAGAAGAGGCTTGCTTGAGGTCACACAGAACACTTGCAGCACAGATAAGATTGGAATCCTGTGTTCAGTTCTGTGTTCATGCTTCTTAACCTCTCTATTGATTCCAATTCCTGTGTTTCATTCCTTCCCAGAATACACCAGGGACATTTAGGGTGTGTGCAGAGCTGTGTGTCAAAGCCAAAGTCCCTGCCCTACCCTCCCTGCCATGCTAGAGACACAAGAATGACCTCAGTCCATGTAGCCCAGGTCCTTCAGTAATCTCCCTCCTCCAGACACTGTTGGCTTTCATGTTATTTGAGTATGAAACTCTTAAATTAAAAGCATAAACCATTAGATAAGAAAGGAAGCCTTTTAAAAAGACAAATATTAACTCTACTGACAACTAAAATAAAAGACCTTGGTCCCAGCATACCAGATGACTCAGATGTGAGTAATATTTTCAAAGTCATTATAATGTGAATATTTAATGCTATTTTAACCAAATTTATATTGGGAGGCTAGGGTAAGGAAAAAGGGGATGGAAAGGCAGAGAATATTCTGTAAGAAGTCTAGGCCTTTACTTTCATAGCCACAGGTCAACACAGACACCTAAAAATGAAGAGATTAAAAAATAGCTAGGGCTTCCCTGGTGGCTCAATGGTAAAGAGTCCATCTACCAATGCAGGAGATATGAGTTCAATCCCTGATCCAGGAAGATCCCACATGCCACGGAGCAACTAAGCCCGTATATCACAGCCACTGAGCCTATGCTCTAGAGCCTGGGAGCTGCTACTACTGAAACCCACACACCCTCGAGCCTGTGCTCAGCAAGAAGAGAAGCCGCCACAATGAGGAGCCCGCACACTGCAACTGGAGAGTAACCCCCACTCTCCACAACTAGAGAAAAGCCCACCAGCAACAAAGATCCAGCACAGCCCAAAATAAATAAATAAATTTTTTTTTAGAAAATAGCCAAAAACTTTCACTTCCAGCTAAAATGGCTGAACTAGATGCTTTACCTCAATGATAAAACCGGATAAATTTTGTGAACTAATGGTTTTTAAGACATTGCTCATGAGATAATGAAGGACATGGATCACTAAGAGATGGACAACAAATGAGGTAAGCTATAGCCCAGCTTACTGCCTGGGGAGAGTTTCTAGGGCATGGCACAGGGAAAGGAAACCCAGTGGGTTCCCTGGCTGAGGAGATGTAGTGAAGAATACACGGAGACCAGGCAGCAGAAATGTACAGGGACGTGTACAAGAAAGGAGGCCGCTGCAGAGATAACTGCAGACAGTCCTCAAAAGTATTCATAGGGTGATGATCAGCGCATGCACATGAAGCAGCGTCCCAAGGTGGGAAAAAACCACCCAGAAGGATGAAGAAGAATAGTATTTGGCATTCCACAGAGGACCTGCAGGGATACCTATTCCCATTGGCTGGAGTAGAAACCCCTTACAACTCATGGAACATGGAGTGGAGTCCTCAGAAGTGTCCTGCCTTAATAACAGGGACAATTACCCCTAGACTAAACATTGCTCTGGGGCTTCTCTGGGTGTCTAGTGGTTAAGAATCCACCTTGCAATGCAATGGACACTGGTTCAATCCCTCATCAGGGAATATCCCTCACGTGGTGGAGCCACTAAAGCCCGTGTGTCACAGCTACTGAGTCTTCACCCTAGAGCCTGAAAGCCCCAACTACTGAGCCCTCATGCCACAAGTGAAGCCTCTACAAGAGAAGACACTGCAGTGAGAAGCCCATACACCGCGACTAAAGGAGCCTCCCCTCGCTGCAGCTAGAGAAAGCCCATGTGCAGCAACAGCACAACCAAAGTATATAAAATAAGTATGATTTTACAAAACACTGCTCTGATCCTGCCAGAGACAGAGAAGTTCATTTCATAATGATAATGGGGTCCATTCATCCAAAGGATGTAGTAACCCTCAACATTCATGCAGTTAATAACAGAGCTTCCAAATGTGTGAAGCAAAATCTGATAGAACTGCAAGGAGACATAGATAAATCCACAGTAACAGTTGGATGTCCTTCTTTCAATAATTGATAGAAGAGGCAGACAGAAAATCAGTAAGACTGTACAAGATTTGGAGAGCAGTATCAATCAACTTGACGTGGTTGGCGTTTACAGAACCCTTTACCCAACAATAGCAGAATACACATTCTGCACAAGAACATTTACCAAGATAGACCATATTCTGGGCCATAAAACAAATCTCAATAAGTTTAGAAAGATTCAAAGTATATTCTCTGACCATATGGAATTACGTTTGAACTCTATTACAGAAAAATATCTGGAAAACCTCCAAATGTTTGGAAACAAAATGACACACTTCTAAATAAACCATGGGTCGAAGAAGAAATTGAAGAAAAATTAGATTTTCTGAAATAAATGTTTTTATTTACATTTTTTACAAGACAAAATATTAAAGTGCATGAGATATATCCAGAAAGTTTTAAGGGAAATTTATAGCACTAAACATGCTTACTACAAAAGAATAAGGGTCTATATCAATGAAATTCACTTGCATCTTAAGAAACAAGAAAAAAACAAACAAAGAATGAAAAGAACAAATTAAACCTAAAGTAAACAGGAAAAAAGAACAAAAAAAATTAAAGTGGAAATCAATGAAATGGAAAACGTTGAAGTAAATTGTTGACACTAAAAGCTGGTATTTTGAGGTCAATAAAATTAATAAATCATTATCCAGCTTGGTCTGCATAAAGAGAAGTCACTGGTTATCAGTACTAGTACTGAGGGAGGTGAAACCATTGCATGCTTTTGTTGCTGTTCATGTCCGACTCTTTGCGACCCCATGGACCACAGCACACCTGTCCTTCGCTATCTCCTGGAGTTTGCTCAGATGAGTCCGTGGAGTTGGTGATGCTATCTAACTGATCTTGGAAGGAGAGCAGCAAGTGATCCTGAAGAGACACCTTAGTTCCTTGCCCAGGAGTTAAACCTGGGTAACCTGGATAAAAACTAGGGGTCCTAGCCACCAGATCACCAGGGGCCAGAGGCCAGAAGCAAAGTGACCCTGGCTCTGGCCCCTGTTTGAAAGCAAGAACGTTCCAAGATGGCAGAAACTGTGAAAAGGGGTACAAAGTCTATGATTAGAGACACAGCACAACATATGGGAGAGCACGGAGGAAAACAACTTATCTAAATCAGAAGCAAGGCAGAAATACACACCCAGAGAGGAGTGTGGGCGTCCTCACTAATGAGGAGGAGAACAGTGCATCAGAAACTCGGCAGCGATAGCCCTGGCAAGGAGTGCAGGCCTTCTGAGTGAGGAGGAGCACGGTAAGGAGGTGATGTAAGCCACTTATGTAGGACTTTCCTTCTGGGTCTTTGTTTACCTTTGGCCAATTATCTTGTTTCTGGTCCATGGACCCTCCCCAAGATGCATGTGCAATTAAATGAATCCTACCTCAGAGGCCCATGGGTGCACATCCACACTTACTATGCGGTGGGGTCTCCTCCCTTTTTGACTCTCAAGAAGCCTTCCTGCATGTGTGCAGGCAGGGAAGTCTTCCTTGACCTCAGGAGTGGCCGCTTTGTCTCTTTGCTTTAGCACAGCTCAACTTTTGCCACTAGCTTTGTCCTTGCAGTGTCTGGGTAAGAACATAAGGCTCAGTTTTACTTCTCTTGACAAACACTAGGTGTTCACCCCAGAGGCCCCACTGTCTCCTATGTCATAACCATCTCATCCTCTGTCGTCCCCTTCTTCTCCTGCCCTCAATCTTTCCCAGCATCAGGGCTTTTTCCAATGAGTCAGATCTTCACCTCAGGTGGCCAAAGTATTGGAGGTTCAGCTTCAGCATCAGTCCTTCCAGTGAATATTCAGGGTTGATTTCCTTTTGGACTGACTGGTTCGATCTCCTAAGTCCAAAGGGCACTCAAGCGTCTTCTCCAGCACCACAATTCAAA
Source organism: Moschus berezovskii (assembly GCF_049115385.1). Classification (NCBI taxonomy): domain Eukaryota; kingdom Metazoa; phylum Chordata; class Mammalia; order Artiodactyla; family Moschidae; genus Moschus; species Moschus berezovskii. The sequence goes on along the minus strand of NC_142481.1, from coordinate 40,318,809 downwards.
AACATCCATTTTTCGGCACTCAGCCTACTTTAGGGTCCAACTCTCACATCTGTACATGATTACTGGAAAAACCATACCTTTGACTATACAGACCTTTGTAGGCAAAGTGATATCTCTTATTTTTAATATGCTATCTAGGTATGTCATAGCTTTCCTTCTAAGAAACAAGTGTCTTTTAATTTCATGGCTGAATTCACTATCTGCAGGTGTTTCTGGAACCCAGGAAGATAAAATCTGTCACTGTTTCCACTTTTTTCCCTTCTATTTACCTTGAAGTGATGGGAATGAATGCCATGATCTTAGTGGTTTGAATGTTGAGTTTTAAGCCAGCTTTTTAATTCTCCTCTTTCACCTTCATCAAGAAGCTCTTTAGTTCCTCTTCATTTCTGCTGTTAAAGTGGTATCATCTTCACATCTGAGGTTGTTGATAATTTCTCCCAGCAGTCTTGATTCCAGCTTGTAATTCATCCAGTCCAGGATTTTGCATGATTTACTCTGCATATAAGTTAAATAAGCAAGGTGATGATACACAGCCTGGTCGTACTCCTTTCCCAATTTTTAACCAGTCCATTCATTGTGAAGGACAGGGAAGCCTGGTGTGCTGCAGTCCATGGGGTTGCAAAGAGTTAGACACGACTGAGTGACTGAATAACAACATTGTTTCATGTCCGGTTCTAACTGTTGCTTCTTGATCTGCGTACAGATTTTTCAGGAGGCAGGTAAGGTGGTTCAGGATTCCCATCTCTAAGAATTTTCCACAGTTTGTTGTGATCCATGCAAAGGTTTTAGCATAGTCAATGAAGCAGAAGTAGATGTTTTTCTGGAATTCCCTTGCTTTCTCTATGATCTAAAGAATGTTGGCAATTTGATCTCTGGTTCCCCTGCCTTTTGTAAACCCAGCTTATACATCTGGAAGTTCTCAGTTCATGTACTGCTGAAGTTTAGCTTGAAGGATTTTGAGCATAACCTTGCTAGCATATGAAATAAGCACAATTGTATGGTGATTTGAAAATTCTCTGGCATTTCCCTTCTTTGGATTGGAATGAAAACTGACCTTTTCCAGTCCTGTGGCTACTGCTGAGTTTTCCAAATTTGCTGACATAGTGAATGCTGCACATTAGCAGCAGCATCTTTTAGGATTTGAAATAGCTCAGCTAGAATTCTATCACCCCCACTAGCTTTGTTTGTTGTAATACTTCCTAAGATGCGCTTGACTTTTCCTAAGACACACACTAGAGGATGTCTGGCTCTAGATGAGTGACCACACCATCATGATTCAGTTCAGTTCAGTCACTCAATCATGTCCGACTCTTTGAGACCCCATGAATCGCAGAACGCCAGGCCTCCCTGTCCATCACCAACTCCCAGAGTTCACTCAAACTCATGTCCATCAAGTCGGTGATGCCATCCAGCCATCTCATCCTCTGTCGTCCCCTTCTCCTCCTGCCCCCAATCCCTCCCAGTGTCAGACTCTTTTCCAGTGAGTCAACTTGTCGCATGAGGTGGCCAAAGAATTGGAGTTTCAGCTTCAGCATCAGTCCTTCCAATGAACACCCAGGACTGATTTCCTTTAGAATGGACTGGTTGGATCTCCTTGTAGTCCAAGGGAGTCTCAAGAGTCTTCTTCAACACCACAGTTCAAAAGCATCAGTTCTTTGGTGCTCAGCTTTCTTCACAGTCCAACTCTCACATCCATACTTGACCACTGGAAAAACCATAGCCTTGACTAGATGGACCTTTGTTGGCAAAGTAATGTCTCTGCTTTTTAATATGCTATCCAGGGTGGTCATAACTTTCCTTCTAAGGAGTAAGCGTCTTTTAATTTCATGGCTGCAATCACCATCTGCAGTGATTTCAGAGCCCAGAAAAATAGTCTGACACTGTTTCCACTGTTTTTCCATCTATTTCCCATGAAGTGATGGGACCAGATGCCATGATCTTCATTTTCTGAATGTTGAGCTTTAAGCCAACTTTTTCACTCTCCCCTGTTACCTGGGTCCTTAAGACCTTTTTTGAATACCTCTTCTGTGTATCCTTGCCTCTTAAATATCTGTAGAGCTATAAGCTTATAGCTCTACAGATATTTTAAAGATACTAAAGGGCTATTATGACAAGTTTATGCCAATAAATTCAATAGCTTTATAAAATAGACAGATTCTTTGGAAAAAACTACAAAGCTCATTCAAAAGCAAATGGGTATTCTGAATAGCCAAATGCATTAAGGAAATTAAATTTTAGTAAAAATAAAATCCTCCTTACAAAGAAAAACTCTAAACCAAGAAGGCTTCACTGATGAATTTCAGTATATATTTAATAAAGAAATAATATTAATTCTATAAAAACTGTTCCAGAAAATTGAAGAGGATGAACTATTTTCCAACTTTCATAGGCCAGCATTACCCTTACACCAAAACCAGATAGGGATATTACTTGAAAACTACAAACCAATATCTCTTTTGAATGTAGAGGCAAAACTTCTTAACAACATATTAGCAGTTTATAAAAGGTATTACATTATGACCAAGTAGAGTTTATTCCAGGAGTGCAAGTTTGGTTTAACATTTGAGAATCACTCTGAGCAATCCACTATATTAACAAACTAATATATATATATATATATATATTCACCGACTCGATGGACATGAGTTTGAGGGAACTCCGGGAGTTGGTGATGGACAGGGAGGCCTGGCGTGCTGTGATTCATGGGGTCGCAAAGAGTCAGACACGACTGAGTGACTGAACTGAACTGAACTGATATGAATTTATCAATAGATACATTTAAGGCATTCTAGAAAATACAATATTGATTTTCAATTTTTAAAAAATTGCAACAAACTATGAATAGAAGGAAACTAGCGGTATGTAAACTGTGAACTCCCAGATGTTCAAGCAGGTTTTAGCAAAGGCAGAGGCACCAGAGATCAAATTGCCAACATCCGCTGGATCATGGAGAAAGCAAGAGAGTTTCAGAAAAACATCTATTTCTGTTTCATTGACTATGCCAAAGCCTTTGACTGTGTGGATCACAATAAACTGTGGAACATTCTGAAAGAGATGGGAATCCCAGACCACCTGACCTGCCTCTTGAGAAACCTGTATGCAGGTCAGGAAGCAACGGTTAGAACTGGACATGGAACAACAGACTGGTTCCAAATAGGAAAAGGTGTACGTCAAGGTTGTATATTGTCACCTTGCTTATTTAACTTATATGCAGAGTACATCATGAGGAACGCTGGGCTGGAAGAAGCACAAGCTGGAATCAAGATTGCCGGGAGAAATATCAATAACCTCAGATATGCAGATGACACTACCCTTATGGCAGAAAGTGAAGAGGAACTCAAAAGCCTCTTGATGAAAGTGAAAGAGGAGAGTGAAAAGGTTGGTTTGAAGCTCAACATTCAGAAAACAAAGATCATGGCATCTGGCCCCATCACTTCATGGGAAATAGATGGAAAAACAGTGGAAACAGTGTCAGACTTTGTTTTTTTGGGGCTCCAAAATCACTGCAGATGCTGATTGCAGCCATGAAATTAAAAGACGCTTACTCCTTGGAAGGAAAGTTATGACCAACCTTGATAGTATATTAAAAAGCAGAGACATTACTTTGCCAACCAAGGTCCGTCTAGTCAAGGCAATGGTTTTTCCCGTGGTCATGTATGGATGTGAGAGTTGGACTGTGAAGAAGGCTGACCGCCGAAGAATCGATGCTTTTGAACTGTGGTGCTGGAGAAGACTCTTGAGAGTCCCTTATACTGCAAGGAGATCCAACCAGTCCATTCTAGAGGAGATCAGTCCTGGATGTTCATTGGAGGGACTGATGCTAAAGCTGAAACTGCAATACTTTGGCCACCTCATGCGACGAGTTGACTCACTGGAAAAGATTCTGATGCTGGGAAAGGTTGGGGGCGGGAGGAGAAGGGGACGACAGAGAATGAGATGGCTGGATGGCATCACCGACTCCGTGGACATGAGTTTGAGTGTACTCCGGGAGTTGGTGATGGACAGGGAGGCCTGGCATGCTGTGATTCATGGGGTCGCAGAGAGTCGGACACGACTGAGCGACTGAACTGAACTGAACTGAACTGAACCTTTACTTGATTGGAGATGGAAATGGCAACCCACTCCAGTGTTCTTGCCTACAGAATCACAGGGACGGGGGAGCCTGGTGGGCTGCTGTCTATGGGGTTGCACAGAATCGGACATGACTGAAGCAACTTAGCAGCAGCAACAGCAACCTTTACTTGATAAGGGAATGTACTACCCACAGCTAACATCAAACTTAATGGTGAAACATTGATTGCCTCTAAGATCAAGAACAAGACAAGCATGTCCACTCGCCCATTTCTATTTAACGCTGTACTAGGTCTAGCCAGTGTGATAAGGCAAGAAAACCAACTTAAAAACACCCATATCAGAAAGGAAAAAATAAAACTGTTTTTGTTCATGGATGACATGATTTCTATGTAGAAAATCCAATTGCATCTACAAAAGCACTTCCAGAATTAATAAACAAAGGGAATAAGGTTGCAACTCTCAAAACCACTATACCAACGGGAGTTGTATTTCTATATTCTATCACTGAATAATTGAAAATTTGAATAAAATATATCATGTACTAGAAAATATGAAATTCTCAAGAATAAATCTGACAAATATATGCAAAATCTGTGCCCCCAAAACTACAAAATGGTAATGAAAGGCATTAAAAGATCCAATTAAATAGAGAGATGTATCATGTTCATGCATTGGACAAGCCAATATTGTTAAGAATTCTTCCCAAATTCATCTGATGATTTCATGAAATTTCAATCAGAAGAAAAGTTTCTTTGTGGAAATGGACAAGCTGATTTTGAAATTCATATAGAAATACAAAGGACCTGGAATAGCCAAAATACTTTTGAAAATGAAGATCAAAGTTGGAAGACTAACACTCTCTGACATCAAGTAATCAATATAGTAATCAATACAGTGTGGTATTGATGTTAAGATAGACAAAAAGATCAATGGAACAGAACAGAGAGTGTACAAATAGACCCACACATATATGGACAACCAATTTTCAACAAAGATGCAAAGAGAAATCAATGAGAAAAGGGCAGGTTTTTAATAAATGGTGGAGAATAATTGGATATTCATATGCAAACAAATGAGTTTCAATCCATACTTCTCCCTAAATATAAAAATTAATCACAAACCTCAAAATGGATCATAGACCTAAAATGTAAAACTTAAAATTATAGAAGAAAGGGAAAAAAAACTTTGTGACCTTCACTGAGGTCACAGATTTCTTAGAAAAGGTATCAAAAACATCTTCCATAAAAGATCAAAATTGATCAGTTGAGCATCATCAAAATTAAGGACTTCTGGGAAGTTCACTGGCGGTCCAGTGGTTAAGACTTTGATTTCTAATGCAAAGGGCATGAGTTCAATCCTTGGTCAGTGAGCTAAAATCCCACATGCTTCATGGCCAAGAAAACAAAAGATAAAACAAAAAATATATATATTTTACAAATAATAACAAATATACAATAAAAACAAAGACTTTTAAAACGATCCACATCAAAAAGACTTTTGAAAAATAAAGGACTTCTGCTTTTTGAGAGGTACTATTTAGAGAACGAAAAGGCAAGCCACAGACTGTGAGAAAGTATTTGCAAATGATAACTCTGATAAAGGACTTGCATTCAGAATATGTAGAGAATTCTCAAAAAATAATAATAAAACATGGGAAACCCAATTTTAAAAGGAGCCACTTAACCACTGGACCACTGGGGAAATCCCTAAGCCTGTGTTATTTCTCCTCTCAGCCTTTTGCAGCTGTATCTGTGCTTGTTTGCCCCTGAGTGACATATTTATCCAGACCACTGTCCACCAGATTCTGTCCAGGGAAGCAGCACTAAAGGATGGAGATTTGGTGTTGGTTGAGGAGGAAGAGCCTGGAAGGACCAGAAAAGATCTTTCTTGGGCCCTGCTGAGTCCCACACTAGAGGTCTACAAAGGAAAGTCAAGGGTAAGTCAGAAATGATGGGATAAATACCAGGGAACAGGCACGGCAAAAACAGCAGACTCCCAGGAAGCCAGTAGATCAGAGGTGCAGGGACCCCAGGAAGCACAGGAGCTGGGCCTGTGTGTCCTCATCCCAACTTATAGGAAAGTCTTCTCCCCTCCCTAGGGGTGCTCGCCCTGGTCTACAGGCCACTGCCAAGCCCCTGGTACTTTGCAGTAAGGCAGTAAGTTACAAGGATGAAACAGATGGGCTCTGGGCCCCAAAATGCCCAGACTCTACTCTCAGCTCTGTCCCTCCCTGGCCGTGTGACGGGCTTACCCGGCCGTTGTTTAATTGCCCCTCTATAAATTGAGGCTATTGACAATGCAAGACTGGCAGCGGTACTTGTAAAGACAGGATGAGCCAATGCACATAACAGCCTCTGAGCAGCAGTCAGGACCCAAGATACCTTGCTGTTGCTGTGAACAATTTCCCAGATGCTCCCAGAAACAGAACCCTGGCTTCAAACCCCAGCTCAGCCACATGGTACCTGGTGAGCTGGGGCAAGCTGCTTCTCCAACTTGAGCCTCACATTCTCACCCATAAAATGAAGGTTATACTATCTACCCTAAAGGGTTGTTGGGACTTCCCTTGTGGCTCAGCTGGTAAAGAATCCGCCTGCAATGCAGGAGACCTGGGTTCGATTTCTGGGTTGGGAAAATGCCCTGGAGAAAGAAAAGGCTACCCATTCCAGTGTTCTGGCCTGGAGCATTCCATGGACTGTATAGTCCATGGGGTGGCAAAGAGTCGGACACGACTGAGCGACTTTCACTCACTCAAAGGGTTGTTGGGAGGGCAGAATGAACTAAACTGCTTTGAACAGGGGCTGGCACAGAGTGAGGGCTCAGCCAATGAGGAGCATAATGATTTTCTTATCATTAGCTTCTCAGCTGGGGTTTGGTCCCCACATCTCCCCAACCCATGCTCCACCCCACGTCTGGTATCCTTACACCCCGCCCTCAGCTTCCATCAGTCACTGAAATTTATAAAGAGCTTTCAGTTCAGGTCTCAGGATACATGACATGGTGGAAAGACCTTGAACGTAGATTAAGCAAGTCTGTGTGACCTTCGGCAAGTTACTTAACCTCTCTGAACCTCACTTTCTTCATCTCTACAGGAGACATAATTATGCACCTACATCAAGGGGCCGCTGTAAAAATCAAGTGAGATGATATGTACAAAACACCTAGCACACAACAGGCATTCAGTAGACATGAGTTTCTCCCCTACCCCATCTTCATCTCCTGGGCCTCCGCAAGGGCAGCAACTAAATCTGATTCCCTCACACAAGTGCCTGATCTGCAGTGGGTCTCCAGGAAATGTTTTCCAGGTGAGATATTCACTGAATGAATATAGTGATGCCTAAGAGAGAGGCCACCCAGATTTCTCCCCCAGCAGGCCTGCCCGAGTGGCTGACAAATCTATTATAGATGCCTCGCATCTCGATAAATATTTCAATGCAAATAAATAAAGGATGTCACGGGCCTCTCAGCGAGCGACTCTTTGCAGCTCACTGCACACAATGTCTATCCCTGATTTCTGCCCAAAGTCAAGGTGTCCCCTGGGATCCTTCACTGACTCTAGCCGGACGCCATGTGTGCCAATGTGGGGGCACAAAGAAATAAGGAAGCCGGTTCCTGAGGAAACGGAGGCCTCTTCTCACCCTGGGGTGGCCTGGGGTCACTGGGGAAGCCAAATTTCTGTTCCATGGGAGCCTACATTCAAGTGACCTCCGCCAGCCCATCACTGAGGAATGCCTGGGATTGTCTTCATGTGTCCAGCCTGGTCTGTGCCAGGACAAGGGGCAACTGAAGGTCTCTTCAAAGGAGTTGATTAGGTGGTGAGTCAGGGTCATCTTCCAGGCTCATCTGTACTCCAACCCCTTTTCCTTCCCAAAAAAGGAAGGTCTGAGCCTCACAGCCATTTGATTCATTCATTCATTCGTTCATATGTTCAAAGAAGGTTATGGGCACCTGCCATGTGCCAGGGCCTAGACACATGGTGTTGATAAGGCAGCCAAGTTCCCCCACGGGGGAGACAGAATTCTAAGATGGCGGCCCAGATTCCTGCCCCCTGCGTATGTGGTCTGCATAATGACCGCCCCTGGAGTACGTACAGCCTTGAGAATAGAACGGGGTTTCACTCTGTGATCGGGTTACACTCTACAGCAAAGGTGAAAGGAATATTTTTTTTCAGATATAATTAAAATCTGAAATCAGTGGATTTTAGTTAATTTTGAGTTAATCAAAAAGGAGAGTATCCTGGGTGGACCTAACTGAATCAGGTGAAAAGTCTTTAAAAGAGTGACTGGGCTCTTCTTTTAATTAATAGTATATATATATATATATATATATATATATATATATATGCTGCTGCTGCTAAGTCACTTCAGTCGTGTCCGACTCTGTGCGACCCCATAGACAGCAGCCCACCAGGCTCCCCTGTCCCTGGGATTCTCCAGGCAAGAACACTGGAGTGGGTTGCCATTTCCTTCTCCAATGCATGAAAGTGAAAAGTGAAAGTGAAGTCGCTCAGTCGTGTCTGACTCTTAGCGACCCCATGGACTGCAGCCCACCAGGCTCCTCCGTCCATGGGAGTTTCCAGGCAAGAGTACTGGAGTGGGGTGCCATTGCCTTCTCCATATATATATATGAGTGTGTGTGTCTGTGTGCGTGTCTGTGTGTGTGCGTGTGTGCTCAGTTGCTTCAGCCATGCCCAGCTGTTTGTGACCCTATGGACTGTAGCCCGCCAGGCTCCTTTTGGCCATGAGATTTTTCAGGCAAGAATACTGGAGTGGGTTGCCATGCACTCCTCCAGGGGATCTTCCTGACCCAGGGATCGAACCTGTATCTCCTGCATTGGCAGGTAGGTTCTTGACCACCAGCGCCATCTATATGTTGGCTTGAACTCAGGATCCCTGCATTGGAACCTCAGAGTCTTAGCTGCTGGACCACCAGGGACGTCCCAGCTGGGCCCTTCTTGAAGAGGAAGGATTTCTCCTCCAACTTTGAAGAAGTAAGTGACCAGGGGTGGGAGGGGATAAAAAAGGCCATGTGACAAGGAACTGTGGGTGACCTCTTGAAGCTGAGAGCATCTCCCGAGCACCCCCCAAACCCTAGCTGACAGCCAGTGAGAAAGGACTTCAGGCCCGCAGCTTCAAGAATCTGAGTCCCTCCAACAATCACAGCATCATGGAGCCTGCCTGACATCTTGAACACAGACTTGTGAGACCCTGGGCAGAGGACCTGGTAGGCCATGCCCAGTGTCCTGACCCAGGGCAACTATGAGGGTAACAAATGCAAGCTGCTGAGTTTATGGTAACTTTTAAAGCAGTGATAGAAAATTAATACATGGCTCTCGTGGTTCTCAGTCTGGTGGGGGTGACAGACAACTCCAGTCTAGAAGGGTTGGGGCCAGCAGGGGGATGAACCAGGAGGCTGGGGATATTCCAGTGGAGACCTGGCCAAGGAGTCATGGAGGAGTCAGGAAGGCAGTGGGGTGGGGGAGGGGGGAGGGGGAGGAGGAAGGGGAGGATGAAAAGGAGGAGGAGATGGGAAAAAAGAAGGGGGAGGAGAAAGTTGATTTCAGATGCATGGAGCAGTAGGTCCAAAGGCCGGAGTTCAGCATTTCAGCTGGTGGCCAGTAGAATAAAAGCCGATAATATTCCATTGTGTGTATGTACCACATAGTCTTTATCCATTCCATAAAGAGCAATGAAATTGAGTCATCTGTAGAGACGTGGATGGACCTAGAGACTGTCACACCAAGTGAAGTAAGTCAGAAAGAGAAAAATAAATATATTAATGCATATATGTGGAATCGGGAAGAAGAAAAAAGGTATAGCTGATCTTATTTACAAACAAAAACAGAGACACAGACGTAGAGAACAAAGGTCTGGATACCAAGGGGGAAAGGAGGCGGGATGAATTGGGAGATTGGAGTTGACACACATACACTGTTGATATTATGTATAAAATAGATAACTAATGAGAACCTACTGTAGAGCACAGGGAACTCTATTCAGCACTCCTTGTGACCTAAATGGGAAGGAAATCCAAAAATAGGGAATATATGTACATGCATAGTGGATTCACTTAGCTCTACAGTAGACACGACATTGTAAAGCAACTACAATGAAAATTAAAAAAAGAAGACGAATAGAAGGAGTTGAAAAGAGGACATGGTAGAGCCTAATGGGAGGGGCTTCAGCGATCATACCCAGACATGGGGACTTCATCCTGGAGGAAATTACATGCTCAGACTGAAACTTTAGAAGACCCCCCAGCCCCTGGGTAGGGGGGAGATTGAAGGGGGCAGTGCTGAGGCCATGACGCCAGTTAGGAGACTGCTGCCAGCCCAGGAGAGAGGAGTGGCTACTGCCCATCTCAGCCCCAGGCACCGTGTTTCCTGATCCTCCGTCTGCTGCTCTGGGCCCAAAGACGAATGTTTAATGGACATTTCAAGGGGCCAAGAAAGGCCACATTCCTGGATGATAGTCACACTGGTCCCAGCAGATGTGTGAGATGGACCTAGGGAGGCTTGGCCAGAGCCAGGGCTGGGCAGGCAAAAGGAAGGCAAGTGGGAATGTCTTTAGGCTGCTTCAATAGTGCGAGAAAAGTCTGAGCTTCGGGAGAGTGGAACATGATTAACAACAGGGACTCTTTTTCTGTCTCAGCCCTGTTCTACACTGTTCCAGCCCCGCCCTCTGGCACGCTCTCCCCAGGGTTAACAAGGTGTCAGCCAGTGGAGGTTTCAGAACCTCAGTGCACAAAAAGAAACTTTCCCCCTTTAGTTCCCGTCTGGGGTCATGGGACTCGGCTTGAGATTTATGTTAACCCAACAAGGACCACATGGAGATGGGTAGGGTTGGGGATGTCTTCGAAAGAGAACAGAGTTACCCAAAGAAGAGGGAATGAATGCTGAGCCCCACAAAGAATAACCATCCACGCAATGGGGCATTGCCAGTCCTCCCGGGCAGTCAAAAGAGCCTTGCTAAATATGTGGCTCAGAGGCAAAGAATCTACCTGCAATGAAGAAGAAGCAGGTTTGATGCCTGGGTCAGGAAGATCCCCTAGAGAAGGAAATAACAACCCACTCCAGTATTCTTGTCTGGAGAATTCCATGGACAGAGGAGCCTGGCGGGCTATAGTCCACGGGGTGGCAAAGAGTCAGACACGACTGAGCAACTAAACAGCACCAACAACAGCGATAGATATGTCTTCAGCACAGCAGCTAGAAGTCCTACCCTTCTTTCTACCCACTGAAGTTCTATCCCTTGGTTGTCTTTATGCCTTTATGTGCTGAAGTCCCTGGAGGTCTCCCTAGAAGTCTCTCCTCTATCTTGTTTGCTTTACTGCACTGCCTAGAATTCAACCCTTTGTAAAGAACGATTTAGGACAGTGATGAGGTTCATGAATGTTTGACATAAACACATCTAACCCCATGAGGTAGGTACTGTTATTATCCTCATTTTACAGTTGAGGAAACTGATACACGGAGAAGCAAGAACATTCAAACCTTGATAGTCTGGCCCAGGGTTCATGCTCTTAACCACCATATGGCAGCTCCTTTCATCAAGTTTATAGAACAAGATATTAAGTTGCTGTCTGCCTGTAAGGACTGACAGATAGACTGCCTACCCTGTTTTAAATTTCCCAACTAGGAGGAGAGGGAATCATGATGGGCCCACAGGAAAAGTTCATCCATCCATGCACCCACCCATCCACCTATCCTTGTGTCCGTGTATCCATTTATACTTTCTTCCTCTTTCTCTTTATCCTCCCTTTCTTTCCACCTCCCTCCCTTCTTTTTTTCCTTCTTTCCTTCCTTCATTGAAAGACTATTTGCTATGGCTTTCCTGCATGTCAGGCATCCAGAGTGGATGTCCAGAATGGAGTCAGAGGCCTGGGGAGGGTCAGGGGGTGGCCTGGCTACTGGCCCAGAGAAGAGAGAGTGCAGAGCTTCCCTCCTCCTCCGAGACTCCAAGTCTCTTGTCTACAACTCAAAGCAAAAAACCACGCAGAACTTCAGGATGGAAACAGTTTCTCGAAACTGGGACTACTAGTCATTCCCCCTAAGTGTATCTGCCAAACTGGACAGACAGACAGAAAGACAGGCTGTGACTGTGAACAGATGCAATTATAAGCTGAGCCAACAACCCATCGTGCACACTTCCGGAAACAGTGAGATCTGGGGCGTCAATTATTTAAACCCTAATTAACATAGCTCTGCATGTCTTTTTTTGGGGGCGCACTCAGAACACACAGCATTGTTATCGTGGAAGAAAAGAGAGAATGAAATATTGATGGGGGTCGGCTTTGTTCTCTGCTCAGCAAGAGCGAGCTGGTTGTAGGAAGCGGATTCCCGCCGTTGCAGCAGCTTTAATTAGGAAGGTCGGTGGCTTCTCCAGCGTCTTGGATTCCTTTAATTTCCACAGAGGGAAGCGGCTTCTGAATTTTATTGAACACAGTTGAATTTTTATTTTCAAAAATCAAAACAGCAACAGTTCTTGGCATCTGTTATGAGCGCTGGGTGTTATTTGCTCTTTAGAGATAAAGTTGTTTTTATACCGGGAGAGAGAGAGCCAGGGAAAACGGGGTCGAAGATTTGTCCTGGGAAAGATACTCGACTGGGAGACGGTAGTCAGCAGAAAAATAAACCTCTACTCGACCCAGCTCGGCCCCGGGCTCCCCAGCACTCTGGCTGGCCCAAGAAATCCATTTGACAGTGAACAGTATGTGCCACGTTTGAGGTAGTTAACTCTTGGGGCACCGGAGTCTGATCTGGTTCCAGAAGTTTCTAACACAGGAAATCAAGTAGGGAGAGGTCACTGAGGCCCTAGGGATGGGAAGAAGGCCAAGGTAGATCCCTGGTAGGAAGGGAAAGTAGGGGGGTGGGGGGAACCTGGAGTGAGGGGAATAGAACAGAAAACGGGTGCCAGGAAGGACAGGCTCTGAAAAAGGGCCCACAGTGGCAACCTCAAAGGCCAGAGGAGCCTCTGAATGCTTGATCCCAGGTCCACATGGTGTGGCAGAAGGTGCCTTGGAGAAGGGCTCAGGTTTAAGTGGTGTCTCTCCTTCCACTTGTCTTTTCTGGTCGTTGGATGGTGGGTTCACTCATTAAGCATGTGCCACGCATGTCCTAGAAGCCAGGCATCTAGCAGGCACTGGGGGTACAGAGAGACAGAGCCCCTGTTGCCGCCCAAACAGGAAAACCAACAAGAGTAGGAGTCCCCTCGGATGGAAGCTGGGGGCAGAGTGGGTTCACTCACTTCAGAAGTGATGTTTGATAGGAATAAATGAAAGAAGGAAGGAAGGATGGAAGAAAAGAAGGAAGGAAGGAAAATGTATTTCAAGGTAGAAAGCAGCAAAGAGGACATTCCAGGCACAGCTCCTGTAAAGGTGAGGAGTGGTGGAGGTGCGGGATGGTGGTGAGAGGGCAGAAATTTACTGGAGTTGCAGCAGAGGAAGCAGATGAAAACGAGGTCTGTTCCGGTAACAGGGTCTCTGTGGACTCAACCTCAGGATGCAAAGCAGACAAACCGGCCCAGAGCTGGAGCAGCTCTGCCTGAACCTCAGGAAGCGGAGATGTGGGTTCACGGCACATGCCCACTCATTGAGCTCAGGTCACACTCTGCAGGCAGGTCCAAGTCCCCTATTAAATGAATTGTGGGTTGCAAGGGACAAAGGTGTGGTGGCACGAAATGAGGTATTTTTAAATAAGTTTTTAAATGTTTCTTTATTCATTTGGCTGTGTCAGGATCTTCTTGGCATCATGTGGGATCTACTGTTATGACGTGCAGTTTCAGTAGTTGCGACGCACAGGCTCTCTAATTGTGGCACACGGGCTCATTTGCTTGTGGGATCTTAGTTCCCGGACTAGGGATTGAACCCATGTCCATTGCATTGGGATGCAAATTCTTAGCCCGATCACCAGGAAAGTCCCAAGGTCATTTCTTTAGATACAGGAGTGTTCCAGTTGCAATTGAGCTAGGCTGGAACATTTAGTCAACAAATATGGGGCAGGCTAGTGAGAAGTGACTTAGCAGCAGCAGCAGCAGTGTAGCAGAGGATGCCAGAGTTTCACCCACAATCCCTGGGATCCTTCTCCCTCCTTGCTGCACACTGGAGTCCAGCTCTGGGCATGCTAAAGAGTCAGTAGCTGGACAGCCCTCAAGTGGCTGAAACACACTTTACCTGCATGCACAGAAAGCCAGAAGTGAATGGACATTGATATCCTTCTAGAGCACCTTGATGGATGTGGGTTGTAAAGGCTTTATCTCCTCCACCCTTAAGCAGGACAACTCAAATGAATGACATTCTATCTCCAGCTCCAGGTCCCCTCTCTATGACTTTGTTGATACACACCTTCTCTCGGCTTCCTTCCTTTCCCTGTCCCACCTCCCCACTCCCTATGGATTGTTTCCAGAAATGCTTCCTGAGGCATCACTTTCACCTGACTCCAGCTCAGGGTCTGACTTGGGGAACCCAGTTTCAATAGCCACCTGTGTGCCAGCCATTCTTTTTCATGCACATGTGACCAAGAACATACCAAGGAATAATCTAAGTGCTGGGGATGCAACAGAGAATGAAACCATCAAGTGCACCTGCCTGAAGGAGCTGACACTCTTTTGGGGAAGACAGTGAACACAGCATTCAATAAATGAGGCAATCAGGAAAGGCCTCCCGGAAGAGGCAATTTTAGAGTAGACACTTCAAGGAGTTGGGAAGGATGCAAGCCACTAAAATAATCCGCATAAGAAGTTTAAGCCTGTTCTAGGGAGAGGCAGTGGCAAGTGCAAAGGCCCTGAGGCAGCATATGACTGCTATATTCCAGGAATACCAAGGTAGCCAGTGTGGAAGGGGCAGAGTTCACAAAGGGGAGAATAAAGAAGAGGGACAGAGAGGTATGGGATGGAGGTCCTGCAGGATCTCTGCATTTCAGTCCACACACAGTAGTTTTTATTCTGAACATGGTCAGAACTGGCAGAGGGTCCTGTGGCAGTCTCCTGCAGAGCGATTTCAAGCCCAGGTGACAGCTGACCTTGAGAAGTCACAAGGACATTTTGCTCAAAGTGGATTTGCAAAGAATGATGTCATTCAGGTAGAAACTGGCCTCTCCCTGGAAGGCTTTCTGCACCAGCTGCCATGAGAACACAGCTCTCTGCATCTTGTTACATGAGTGCACACAGACATTAAAGGCATCCTACCACACCCTCTCACTGAAGCTGCTTTTTTTTCCCCTCACTTGCTTGTTTATTCAACAAGCACTCATTGGGCTCCTTGACATGTGAGGTGCTACTCTGAGATCGGGGCCACCCTGGTGAACAAGGCAAGACCGGGTCCTTGCCCAAGGAGACCTCACATTCTAGCGGCAGAAATGGATGATAAACAGACATAAAATATACTTCAGGTAGTGCCAAGTCCTACAAAGAAAAAGAAAACAGGTTAGACTAAGGGTTCTCAACTGGGAAGACTTTGCCACCAGAACACATTTGACGATGTTTGGAGGCATGTCTGGAGTCATAACCTTTGGAGGGTAGATGCTCCTGGGTCTAATGGGTAGACCCAAGAAATGCTGCTAAACAGTCTAAAATGCAAAGGACAGCCTCCCCCAGTGAAGAATTCTCCAGTGCAAAGTATCAACAGTTCAGAGACTGAGAAACCCTGGGATAGGGGCTAGAGTCACAGAGAAG
This sequence comes from Moschus berezovskii, assembly GCF_049115385.1. Lineage (NCBI taxonomy): Eukaryota > Metazoa > Chordata > Mammalia > Artiodactyla > Moschidae > Moschus > Moschus berezovskii. Next base: position 40,303,069 of record NC_142481.1, on the reverse strand, counting down.
TATTGAAACCAGGATGGTGTGGGAAGCCAGGATGGTCAGGTTTCCTCCTCAGATGTTACCTCCACTCAAAAAGGTAACATTTCTGCAGAAATGTGAATAGAATTGAGGAGTAAACGACATTAGCATTTAAGGCAGAGGGAACTAGCCAATGCAAATGTTCTGAGGGGGCAAAATACTTGAATACATGTAGATGTAGTTCATCCTTCATAAAGACTTCAGGGTATTCCACTTTCGGAATTAGACACCTCAAGGAGCACAGATTTCGCCCTAGGATCATTTCTAAACCTCCTCCTCCAGAACAAGCAGGCATCCCTGTTTACCAGAAGGGCCATGGCAACCCCAGACAGGCCTCTAGCTAAGCTGGACATCCTGGTGGGAAAAGGGCATTTCCCTCTAAGACAGAACCCTTGACTCCTTGGACTTGGATCTGAGGCCCCTTGGTTAGTGGATCCAGTGGCATCACCCCAACTCTCCATTTTATAGGGTCAACTGAGCTTCAAAGGTTTATAGGCAGTTTATTCAGAGGCTGGGGCACGTGACCTCACTTCCAAGACTGCCTCCATCATCAGTCCTGTTTGCCAGCCAAAGAGTCCCTCCAGCCCCTCTCCGATTTTATAAACAAGGCTCAGCTCTGAGAATCTCTTTCTCCCAGGCCCACACCCTCTTTGCTGTGACATTTCCTCTCCCCCCTTGAGTCTGCCTCCCAGGGCCCAGCCTCGCTGGAGGCTTTGATTAAATATGCACCTCCTAATCTCATCAGAGGCCAGAAACATGCATATATGCAAATCAACATCTGCTCCTCTACTCGGGGAAGGATCTTCCCAGAGTGCTCTGGGAAAAGAAGCCCAACCCAGTGAACTCAGAGGGGAAGGCTCCAGATCATCCGAAAGTCACTTCAAAATCCCTGGGTCCCTGGATGGAAATTCACTCTCCATGTAACTGGAGGTTTTACTTGACGGAGCCATAAAGGAGCAGCCCCATGATCCACCTCACGCTGCCTCTCCCGAATCAAGCCTTTTCTGTGTCACAGGAGATGTGGCCTGGCCCCTGATCCAGGGGAGCTTGCCCCTCTGGCTGACAAGGACGCAGCAGCTAGTGGTCACTTCTTGCCTTTGCCGGGTGTCTCCATTGCTAACCTAAAGGCATCGTTTATCTGGAACATTACTGTATGTATGCTTAGGGCTCACACCACCACCTCAAAGTCTCTATGGCTTGAGACCATGACACTCCATTTGTCACCCGTGTGAAGCCAAAACAGTGGCATGGAGTGAGGATGAGGTCCTACCATCTTGTGGCCTTGCCAGTATCTAAGATCCGTGAGTCCTCCAGAATTACACTGAGGCTTTGTGGGCGGGGCCAGGAAGTGACGCACGTCACAGGATGCTCACATCCCATTGGCCAGAACTTAAGTCACGTGATCCCTCCTAACTGCAAGGGAGGCTGGGAAATCAACCTGGCGGTGCTACCTGGAAGAACAGGAGAAAGTGGGTTTTCAGTGTTTCAGAGTGGCCTCTGTCAGGGTCATTCTATCACAGAACTTCAGAACTGAAAGGGTCCTTAGAGCACTGATTGGTTTAGGCCCTTGGTTTGTAAGCAACAGAAAGCAGTTAGCATTAGGAGATTCATGGGCAGAACATGAAGGGATCACCAGCTTGAGATATAGCAGGGGAGCCTGGGAAAGACCAGCACAACTGCGGGATCACAGTAGGAATGACCTGGTCAGGACGCGAGCCATCCATGTCTTCAGCCTGTGTCACTGTTTCCATAAAGTCCCCGTGAGACCACCTGGCCGGGCACACCTAGATCTTACACTGACCACCAGAAGCAGAAGAGAGAGGAGAGGGCTGAACTCGGCCTGTGGCTTCCACACAGCATAGTATCGCTCAGGAGTTTGTCATCCCACCCAAACGATGCCTCCGAGGGAGACGGGTGAGTCTCCAGCAGGAAATCAGGGTGCTGACCTCAGGAGATAGGGCACTGGGACCGAGAAAGGTCTGTTACTGAGATCAGAGCTCTTCTTTGCAGGTGGACCCACTGGACATCAGAGATAGGAAGTAAGAAAAGAGGCAGAGCTAGATCCTGAGCCTCCCATGGTTGCACTGATCACCTGTTTGGTGACAGATGGGATTTGAGGCCATTTTCCTTTTCAAAACCTTGGAGCCCCAGGGTCTCTTTCCTGAGCCTTCTTCCTTGTCAGGGTCTGAAGTCACCTTGATTGTTTTTAGAGGAAACATGTCTGTTGGGAAATTGGATATTTGGGGGTGGCCCATGTGGTGGGGCTTGGGAGGAATAGTTGAGTAAGGACATAAGCGGTAAAACCACCTGTGGGAGAAATCACAGGATAGAGCTTGTAAAACTGTGAAACTATAAAATCGCTATAAAGCTGACATTTGGGTAGGTGATTAGTATCTGGGCCTCTCCAAGCTCCCTGATGCTTTGAACATATTATTTCAAGAAAAATGTATTTATATGATTGTATTCCAAGTGTGTGGTGGACATGAGTTATTTTTGACTACCCAGCATCCTTGTACCCTACTACTGGAAAGAGCACCCCAGTTCCCTTTAGGGAATTGCCCCTCTCCTGCAAAAGAGTCAGACACAACTTAGCAACTAAACAACAACAGCAACATATTTATATATCTGTGTATATGTGTGTACATCTGTATGTCTGTGTTACATATCCTGTCACTACAACTGTTAAGTTGAACCACATGAAATTGACAGTATTGGACCATATTTGAGCTATGAAAATGGCACCTTCAAAAGCTCTATGTGTGCATGCATGCATGTTCAGTCACTTCAGTTATGTCTGACTCTTTGCAACCCTATGGACTGTAGCCTGCCAGCTCCTCTGTCCATGGGATTCTCCAGGCAAGAAGACTGGAGTGGGTTGCCATGCCCTCCTCCAGGCAATGTTCCTGACCCAGGGACTGAACCTGTGTCTCCTGCATTGCAAGTGGATTCTTTACTGCTGAGTCACTGGGTAAACCCGTTTAGCTCTGTACCTATACCAAATCTGTATAATCTAGATCAGTTTTTCCTTCTCTTTCACACACACAAAAACACAAACATTCCTCTAATTCTGGATCTGGGACTATCGCTCATTCCCACCACCACCATCCAGAACCTGGCCACCCTGAGATAGAGAGGAAGCAAGGTCTTGGGGATCCGTGGGTCAACGAGGCCCATGGATAGTTGTCCAGCTCTCCTGGCCTCAGAGCGAGCTGGTCCCCTCCACTCCCTCTGTTGACCAGGGGAGGCCCTAATTTACCAGCCACCACTCCCTCCGCAATAGAAGGGAGGGCTCAATGGACCATTTGACACGGACTTGTGTTTGATGGGCAGGGAGGAGGCAGCCCACAGACGTTGGCCCCCAAGTCTGCATCCCCTGGGATGAGGTCAGAGGCTGAAGAACAGAGTCAGGGTGAGGGAGGGCAGCCTAACGTAGACCTCGCTCTGGGCTAGTCCAGAGTCTCCTGTCCTGTCCTCCCTCTTCTCCAAGGGGAGTGCAGCCTGACCACGCTGCTTCTCCAGGTCCTATCTGCCTGTCACACTCTCCCCTCATGGGCTTGGTTGGCCTGGCCTCCAGGCACCCTCCCCACCTCCATCCTGGAGGCCTCTGGCTGCCCAGCTCAGCCCCCGGCCGCCCACTCTGGCCGCGGGGCTGTTTATGGAGCCATCCCAGGCAGCCCCAAGCCTCTGTCTTCCTATTTAGACAAACAAACAAAAGCCGGTTCGGTTACCACGGGCGGGCTGTGAGGCATCCAACACAAACCGAAGCCGCCCGCCTGGCGTCTCCGGATGCCCTGGGTTCGGTTCAGGCGGTCCCAGGACATTTGCCTTCTTCCCGCTCTGGCCTCATTACCCGACTCTTCTCGCCTCGGTGACACACGTCCCCAGCCCCTTCACAGAGGCAGTGTGAAACGGGACCAGGCAACTCTTTGGCTGCAGAAGAAGGCTGACGTCCTAAAGTCCCTGCGTCCTGGCTAGAGCAGAGACTTCTTGTACCCTTAAAACCCTGGAATGTCCTGTTCCAGAGGGGTTTAGAGCTAACCTGTCCAGCACCCATTTAACAGATGGGAAAACTGAGGCCAGAGAGAAGGGACTTTCCAAGGTTACACAGTAAATCTGAGACAAAACTTTTAAAAGTCGTAAGCAGGGTCAGGAACTACCTACCTGGTACAATTAGGGAGTACCTCCTAAAGGATGTTTTCCTCCATGGATTTCTTACCCTTCTTAGGGTAAAGAAGGGTGAAGCCTGAACCAAGGCTATCTATCCTGAACTTCTACCATTAGAACTCTAATCCTTGAGTGAAGAAGTGCTGGTAAAAATCTTGATTCTGAGTTAAGAAAAGAAAGCAAAGTGTAAACAAGTGTCTAAAAAGTATTCAGTATTCTGCAGCATAATATACGTGTGTTTGTGTATGTGCATGTGTGGGGGGTATATGCATATATATATATGATTTTTAAAAATCATACACACACACACTGGGATGAACATTTCTAGCAGTGTATCCGAGAAACTACTAGTAGAGGTTGCCTCTGGGGAGAACTGCAGAAAATACACAATTGTGGGCAGACTGACTTTTCACCATATGCTCTTCTAGATGATTCTTACTAGGTACATTATCACTTTGCAATAATAAAAATAAGGGTAAACATTTATCTAGTCCTTACTATGAGCAGGTACTGTTCTTGGTGCTTCTGTATGATAGCTCACTTCATCCTCATTTGCCCCACACCAGGGATATATAATCATTAGTATCCCCATCGGACAGACAAGCAGACTGAGGCATTGAGAAATTAAATAACCTATTCAAGACCACACAGTCAATAAATGGCAGAACTACAATTTGAACCCTGATAGCTCATCTCCAAAGGGCAGGCCTGTCACCTCTGTATTAATCTACCACTGTATTAAAAGCTTTTGACAAATAAAATAGGAAGTGGAAAGGCAAATCCTGGGGTGGACAGGGAATGGATGTGATGCTGAATCACACCCAGCCTCCTCTTGGCAGACTCATCAAGGGACTCATGCTCTGTTTCCCTGGAGACAGGGAGTGGGGGCAGGGCAGGGCCTCCAACTCTGGTGTGTGGGGACGGGGGAGGGGAAGGTAGCTCTGGAAGTGTGGGCACAGGGAACAGGGAAGAGAAAAGGGCTACATCCTCTGGGGCACAAGTCTGCCAAATACTTGCTCATCTCCCTCCATCTGACAGTCGCAAGGAGGGATAGTCACAAGGTAGGAATCATGACTCCCACCGCAGATGAAGACGGAAGCCAGTTTGCAAGGCTGCTTCTTCAACAAGAGCAATAGAAAAACCTTGGTTCTGGTGCTGCTTCCTCAAACTTCTAACACTGGGATAATCATAATAATTCAGTCCGTTCAGTTGCTCAGTCGTGTCCGACTCTTTGCGACCCCCATGGATTGCAGCACGCTAGGCTTCCCTGTCCATCACCAACTCGCAGAGCTTGCTCAAACTCATGTCCGTCAAGTTGGTGATGCCATCCAACCATCTCAGCCTCTGTCGTCCCCTTCTCCTCCTACCTTCAATCTTGCCTAGCATCAGGGTCTTTTCCAAAGAGTCAGTTCTTTGCATCAGGTGGCCAAAGTATTGGAGTGTCAGCTTCAACATCAGTCCTTCCAATGAATATTCAGGACTGATTTCCTTTAGGATTGACTGGTTTGATATCCTTGCAATCCAAGGGACTCTACAGAGTCTCCTCCAACACCACAATAATTAATACACGATAATAATAGCAATAATAATAATGTGGCTGTATTATGGCAGATTAAAAGTGGCCAAAGATTCTTTGACATCCTCCCATGGAGAGGTGGGGTCATGTTCCCTCTCCCTGGACCTGGGTGCACTGTGACTGCTGTAATGAAGAGAGCATCGTAGAAATGCTTGTCTCCAGCCCTGGGCTTGCCAAGACCAGCAGCTCCCACCTCCTGTCTTGGGTACGCTCACTCTTGGAGCCCCAAGCAGCCGTGTGAGAATGCCAGCTACTCTTCTGGAGAGACCACAGGGGTAGGGACAGGAGCCCAGATGAGCCCAGTCTTTCCAAAAAAAATGAGACTTAAGACGTCTTAGATCCTCCAAACTAGCCCAGCCTCCCACTGAATAACACCAAGTGACCCTACTCAAGACCACTTGGAGCAGAAAAATTGTTCTGCTCCAAGAACGGGATTTCCAGCTTGTGAAACCACCACCCGGGTCAGGAAAGAGAATACTGACAGCCCCCGAGACACCTCCAGCCAATCACCGCCCTTCCTTTGTCACCAGAGATAACCACTGTCTAGCCTTTTTTAGGATGTTTTATCTCTCTTAAAAATTATTTTATCTTATTTAAATACAGTATTTAATTTTATTTTTTTGAACTTTCTGGAAAGAGAATCTACAGTATGCATTCTTTTGTGTCTTGTTTCTTTTGCTCAGCATCACATCTGTGAGATTCAGCCATGTTGTTTCATATCTTGGTATCTTGGTCGTGTTCATTGCTGTATAGTACTCCATTGTATTGCTATGCAACAATATATTCATTACTTCTATTATTGTTGGACATTTGGGTTGTTTCCAGTGTTGCTCTCTTTGGTGCAATGCTGCCATGTTCATTCTTGACCATGTCACCTGGTGAATAGGGGCTCACACTTCTGAATATGTGCCAGGGAGTGAAATTTCTGCATACAGTCTTTGCATATCTTTAACTCTTCTCAATAATTTTTTGTCCCAGCTTTCCCTCCAACTAGCAGCATCTGAGATTATGCTGTGACCTGTACCTCACCCTGGGTTTAATTTGTATTTCTTTAATGGTTGATGAGGCCAACCACCACTTCATATATTTATTGCCCATTTGGATTTCCTCCTTTTTAGAATTCCTGTTTAAATTTTCTTCCCATTTCTCTAATAGCTGTATAGCATTAAAAAAAATTTTCCAACTTTCAAAAATTGAGGGACTGTCTACTAAAATACAGACATCTGGTTACAGTAGAGAACAGAGCCTCTCTGGCCACTGATGGCTTGTGTCCCTGCTTGGTGATGCTCCACTGGGGCTGAGCAGGGGAGAGTCCCTTTAGTCAGAGTGTGGTCACCAGGGTCTCTCAGTGCCTCCTACTTCACCCATTCTTGTGTCATGCTATGCTGGCACCTGTATTTGGGACTTCTGATTTAGTGTCTCAGCTGCTTTTCACCTAATCTGATGCGGTGGGTTAATTGCAGGATTGTTCCAATTTAATTATGCTTCTTATAAAGTCTTCATCCTCGGATTGTCCTCTCTTCATGACTTGCTTTGGCCAAATGAGACAGTGGCACATGAGATTCAAGCAAAGACTGGGAAAGCATTTGAGCATGGGAGCTTATGCTCTGGTAGCTCTTGAAACCCTGCCATCTGGGCTAGCCTGTTGGGGAATGAGCATCTACTGGGAGAAAGGCCCCCCATTATCCCAACCAAGACCATCATCATCCAGCCAGCCCCAGCTGATCCACAAGTTGACCACAGAGACATGAACAAGTCTGGTCAGGATGAGCCAAATCCAGCCTAGACCAGAAGAAATCCCCAGTTAAGCTCAGTCCAAATTGCTGTTATGCAGAATTGTGAGATAATAAAAGGTTGCTTTTAAAGCCATGACATTTGGGAGGGGGAGGTTTGTTACGCAGCAAAAGCAAGTTGATACACTTGGCAATTGAGGATTCCACAAACCTCAGAAAAATCAGAGAGAAATTCAGGGAAGTACTTGGAGCCAGATTCCACATCTGTATCTTCACATGGTGAAATAGCTGACACAGGATCCCCTTCTCCGAAGGTACTGGCTTGTCCATCTCTGATGTCCCAACCCTACTCTCGCCCTCCTTTACCCTCAGGTCCTTGAGTGCCTGCTCTGTTGTGACCTCACTATCCTACAAAGAGCCCCGGCAATAACCCGGTGTAACTGCTTAATATTTTCTCACCTTAATTAAAAGTCCAAATGGGAATATTGGCAGCTTAGGCCCTCATTTGAAAATTGAGCCCTATTCCCATTACTAGGAATGTCTAATTAAAACATCCGTTAAAAGTCCATAACATTAAGTTGATGAGGAAAGCCAGGAGGAATTCAATCAGATTTTATTTCTGTAAAATTAATATTAGCAACTTAAAAAATATGTCCCCAATGCTGATCGTTATTCATAAAAGCCTCTCTGAGCATTAGAATGGAAGTGTCATTTAGACAGTCTTAGATCTGGCTGAACTCAAATGGGATTTCAGCAGAAGACAAAGAGCCGATGTGCCAAATCCTGAACTGTGAAGATGGACCTTTGGGCTCGAATCAAAAACTTCCTAATAGTCCTAACTTGGGAGGCTCCGGGCTGGAAACCGGGAGACCTGGATTCTGGCTGGGGGCTTTAGCCAAGCCACTTAACCTCTTTGGATACAATTTACCCTCTGTCAGATAGGGTTAGCAATTACTCTTCAGACCTGCTATTTCACAGGTGTGTCTTGAGGCCATAAGATAATAGTGATGAAAGACCTTTGAGGAAATAAACTTGGCCTGAAGGAAGGGAAGAGGAAGAATGCTGGATTGGAGCTAAGCAACCTTTCTACTTTGAGAGAGACTCATCTAGATCACACTAGATACTCAGTTAATGGCTGTTAGGGCTTCCCTTGTGGCTCAGCTGGTAAAGAATCCACCTGCAATGTGGGAGACCTGGGTTTGATCCCTGGGTTGGGAAGATCCCCTGGAGAAGGGAAAGGCAACCCACTCCAGTATTCTGGCTTGGAGAATTCCATGGACTGTATAGTCCACGGGATCGCAAAGAGTCGGAGACAATTGAGTAACTTTCACTTTCACTGTCTTCGGCAGCAGCTTAGGTATTACAAAGAAAATATATAATAACTTCTCAGTCAGTCAGTTCAGTCGCTCAGTCGTGTCCGACTCTTAGCGACCCCATGAACCACAGCACGCCAGGCCTCCCTGTCTATTACCAACTCCCGGAGTTCACTCAAACTCATGTCCATCGAGTCGGTGATGCCATCCAGCCACCTCATTCTCTGTCGTCCCCGTCTCCTCCTGCCCCCAATCGCTCCCAGCATCAGTCTTTTCCAGTGAGTCAACTCGTCGCATGAGGTGGCCAAATTATTGCAGTTTCAGCTTTAGCATAAGTACTTCCAGTGAACACCCAGGATTGATCTCCTCTAGAATGGACTGGTTGGATCTCCTTGCAGTCCAAGGGACTCTCAAGAGTCTTCTCCAGCACCACAGTTCAAAAGCATCAATTCTTCGGCGATCAGCTTGCTTCACAGTCCAACTCTCACATCCATACATGACCACAGGAAAAACCATAGCCTTGACTAGACGGACCTTGGTTGACAAAGTAATGTCTCTGCTTTTTAATATGCTATCTAGGCTGGTCATAACTTTCCTTCCAATGAGTAAGCATCTTTTAATTTCATGGCTGCAATCAGGATCTGCAGTGATTTTGGAGCCCAAAAAAATAAAGTCTGACACTGTTTCCCCATCTATTTCCCATGAAGTGATGGGACCAGATGCCATGATCTTCGTTTTCTGAATGTTGAGTTTTAAGCCAACCTTTTCACTCTCCTCTTTCACTTTCATCAAGAGGCCTTTGAGTTCCTCTTCACTTTCTGCCATAACGGTGGTGTCATCTGCATATCTGAGGTTATTGATATTTCTCCCAGCAATCTTGATTCCAGCTTGTGCTTCTTCCAGCCCAGCGTTCCTCATGATGTACTCTGCATAGAAGTTAAATAAGCAGGGTGACAATATACAACCTTGACATACTCCTTTTCCTATTTGGAACCAGTCTGTTGTTCCATGTCCAGTTCTGACTGTTGCTTCTTGACCTGCATACAGGTTTCTCAAGAGGCAGGTCAGGTGGTCTGGTATTCCCATCTCTTTCAGAATGTTCCACAGTTTATTGTGATCCACACAGTCAAAGGCTTTGGCATAGCCAATGAAGCAGAAATAGATGTTTTTCTGGAACTCTCTTGCTTTCACCATAATCCAGCGGATGTTGGCAATTTGATCTCTGGTGCCTCTGCCTTTTCTAAAACCTGCTTGAACATCTGGAAGTTCACGGTTCACATATTGCTGAAGCCTGGCTTGGAGGATTTTGAGCTTGACTTTACTAGCGTGTGAGATGAGTGCAATTGTACGGTAGTTTGAGCATTCTTTGGCATTGCCTTTCTTTGGGATTGGAATGAAGACTGACCTTTTCCAGTCTTGTGGCCACTGCTGAGTTTTCCAAATTTGCTGGCATATTGAGTGCAGCACTTTCACAGCATCATCTTTCAGGATTTGAAATAGCTCAATTGGAATTCCATCACCTCCACTAGCTTTGTTCATCGTGATGCTCTCTAAGGCCCACTTGACTTCACATTCCAAGATGTCTGGTTCCAGGAGAGTGATCACGCCATCGTGATTATCTTTGTCGTGAAGATCTTTTTTGTACAGTTCTTCTGTGTATTCTTGCCACCTCTTCTTAATATCGTCTGCTTCTGTTAGGTCCATACCATTTCTGTCCTTTATCAAGCCCATCTTTGCATGAAATGTTCCCTTGATATCTCTAATTTTCTTGAAAATATCTTTTGTTTTTCCTATTCTGTTGTTTTCCTCTATTTCTTTGCATTGATCGCTGAGGAAGGCTTTCTTATCTCTCCTTGGTATTCTTTGGAACTCTGCATTCAGATGCTTATATCTTTCCTTTCCTCCAAGTTTCCTGCTAATTTAAAAGAAACAAGAAATTTTAAAAGGTAAACAATGAAAAGAAAAAGGAAAGTCATTCTAAATTTTACTACTAAGAAATACCCATTTTTACACTAATGCATATTACTCCTGCTGTTTCACTCACATGTATGATGATGAACAATAGGTAGATTGATAGAAAGATGGACAGATGGATAAAAACAAATTATACAAATGGGCTTCTACCATGCAGGCTACTTTAAAAAAAGCTGTTGAATATATTTAACTTGAGTTTAATGGAAGAAAAATAAACTTGTGAAACTAAAAATATTGCTGAATATTTCATTTCAAGAGATATTCATTCCTAAAAGAATAAAGGGTTAAGAAAAAAGATTGTGAAACAATAAAGGTCTGGTCCTCCCCACCCACTCAAATCATATACTGAAACCTAACTCCCAAGCTATTAGGAGGCAGAGCTTTAAGGAGGTGATTAGTCATGAGGGTGGAGCTCTCGTGAATGGTATTGCTGCTGCTGCTGCTAAGTCACTTCAGTTGTGTCCGACTCTGTGTGACCCCATAGACGGAAGCCCAGCAGGCTCCCCCATCCCCGGGATTCTCCAGGCAAGAACACTGGAGTGGGTTGCCATTTCCTTCCCCAATGTGTGAAAGTGAAGTCGCTCAGTCGTGTCCGACCCCCAGCGACCCCACGGACTGCAGCCCACCAGGCTCCTCCATCCATGGGACTCTCTAGGCAAGAGTACTGGAGTGGCTTGCCATTGCCTTCTCTGGTGAATGGTATTAGTGCCCTTGTAAAAGAGATCTGTAAGAGCTCCCTCCCCACATCACTGCATGAGGACATGATGAGCAGCCAGCAATCTGTAACCAGGAAGAGGGTCTTCACCAGACTTGGATCCTACTGGCACCTTATCTTGGACTCCTTGGGCTCCAGAACTGTCAGAAATAAATTTCTGTTGCTCCTGCATTGCAGGCAGATTCTTTACTGTCTGAGCCACCAGAAAAGCCCAAGAATACTGGAATGGGTAGCCATTCGCTTTTCCAGGGTATCTTCCCAATCCAGGGGTTGAACCCAGGTCTCCTGCACTGCAGGTGGATTCTTTACCATCTGAACCACCAGGAAAGTCCATAAGCCTCCCATTTTATGGTATTCTGTTGTAGCAACCATATGTACTAAGACATCTACATCATAAGGGAAGCTTTTGGCTGCAAGTAATGGAAAAGGTCCATCTAGTCAAGGCAATGGTTTTTCCCGTGGTCATGTATGGATGTGAGAGTTGGACTGTGAATAAAGCTGATCGCCAAAGAATCGATGATTTTGAACTGTGGTGTTGGAGAAGACTCTTGAGAGTCCCTTATACTGCAAGGAGATCCAACCAGTCCATTCTAAAGGAGATCAATCCTGGATGTTCATTGGAGGGACTGATGCTAAAGCTGAAGCTGCAATACTTTGGCCACCTCATGCGACGAGTTGACTCACTGGAAAAGACTCTGATGCTGGGAAAGGTTGGGGGCGGGAGGAGAAGGGGACGACGGAGAATGAGATGGCTGGATGGCATCACCGACTCTGTGGACATGAGTTTGAGTGTACTCCGGGAGTTGGTGATGGACAGGGAGGCCTGGCGTGCTGTGATTCATGGGGTCGCGGAGAGTCGGACACGACTGAGCGACTGAACTGAACTGAACTGAACTGAATGGAAAAGTGACCTACTCTGGTTTAAACAGTAAGAGAATTTATACATTTACAGAAATCTACTGTTAGGGAACTTCTGGTCACTCAGTCAAGCAGGTCAATGATTTCAAGGATTAGATTTCTTCTCATCTCCTCTCTGCTACCCCAGAACTGGCTCTACCCAAAGGATGGTTTCCTCCTTGCTACAGGACTTCATGGTGCTAAGAATAATTATTTACCAACCACCCCAAAGGAAGCTACCGTTAGTATTTTTATTTTATAGATGAAAAAACTGAGGCTCGGAGAAGTTAAGTGAGTTGTTCAATCTCACACAGCTAGCAAGTGGCAGAGCTAGAATTCCAAAGAAGCAGTCTGGGATAGATTGCATTATTGGTGCTTTTTTTTTTTTTTGTCCTTGGCCATATGACTTTACAGTACTTCTCAGTAAAAAGGTGGAGTGTATTTCCCCATCCTTGCCTTTGGGTTGAATCATGTGACTCTCTTAGGCCAAGATCATGAGACAGAAGTAACAGTGTGCCAGTTTAAGTCTAGGCCATAAGGGGTTTCGTGTTTCCATTTTCTTTACATGTGGGAACATTCTCTGGCTAGCTTACTGGACCAAGAAAGAAAACAGACACGGGGAACAAATTTCACAGATCTTTAGGTAACGTAGAGCTTCTCCAGCTCCACAGCCTAGATCAGCTAATTCCTGAATGAACCACAAATACATCAGCAAACTCAGCTAAAAGTGGTGCTATCTCAGCTTACCCAGAGAGGTATAGCTAAATTAATTGCTATTTTTATAAATCGTGAGGTTTCATCAAAAATATTTTGTTGTTGTTGTTGTTACACAGCATTATTCTGGCAATGGCTAGCTGATACAGTCTGACTCCAGAGCCTGCACTCTTAACCACCATCCCACACTGCCCATATGTGGCATGTGCTTCACCTCCACTAGATGGAGGCTGTTCGACCTGAGTATGGAGAGGGTATGGATTGAGGGAGATGTCTTGAAACCAGTCAGCAAGCCTCAGAAGGACTCTGGGACTGGCTAGAGCCCACAGCATCTCTCAGACTCACGGCTGTGTAACCAGGCAGTGTTTCATCTCTCAATTATGAATTGCTATTGATCCACAGGGCCTGCAAAATACTCAGTGCATTACAGTCCAGCAAGGCATATCTCTGGCTTCCCTTGGATGTCAGTTTCTTGCTCTCCATCTCTCAAAGCTGGGCTGGCTTGTACTCCTGGAGAAAAAGGGTAACACAGAGGGAGCAGACTGGTTACAACTGGTACCTCACCAGACCCAGGTTCAGAAAACAGCTGGAATAGAAACTCTGTGCCTTACAGCAGGGGCTGGCAGCGTTAGGGCATCACCCTTCTGCCCTGACTCCATGGCTCAGCCACTCACCCTGAATGGAGGTTGACAGCTCTCCTGACCTCCCCCTATTTTCTCTTGTCACTGAAAAGATTTCTATAAGCTGTTCCTTGCGCTGGAGCTGTTAGCCACCTGATGTCTCAGGATAAGCTCCCTAGGAACAGACTGATGTGGGGATACTTATACAAGTGATTTTTGAGGACTCATTCCCAGGAGAATGATGAAAGAAGAGGCAGGGGAAGAAACTGAGCAAAGCTGTGGATTCTGCAAAAGTCAGTCCTCAGCCTGACCCACAGGGAGCTCTAGAGAGTGATGACATGAGCTGTTCTTTCTTAATAAAGCAAGGAGTCTGGATTTTTGTGCCTGCACATCAGTCATTGACTGGAGTCTTCCCCATCACAGGGGCAGGGGAACATGCAATCTCTTATACATTTCTGAGTGAAGTGGCTCCTCCAGCTGATGAGTCTCTGGAGAAAGGGCAGTTGTGGGCCATCAGAGTCCTGCTTATAGCGTCCAGAGGGGGTGCACCAATGATTACCACCCCAGCTCACTCCTCCTTGTCCTTCAGGGTTCCACTTGAATGCAACTGAGACCCCAGGAAGCCAGATAAATAAATAAATAAATATTTAAATAAGTAAATAAAGGCTTGGCCTTGACTGCATTCTGCCTTGGATGCAGACGTGAGTTCTAGAGAGTCAGCAGCCATTGGGAGACTAGGAAGCAACTGCCCAAGATCCAAAGTCAGCATGGGAATGAAGAGGAAACTGAAAGATGAGATAGACTTAGGCCCTGATAACATCATGGAGCCAATCAATGCCCCAAACTGCCACCTCCAGAGAGCTGGTAATGGGAGAAAAAGAAACCCCTATTCATTCAGATCACAATCATAGGCTTTTCTCTTTCTTGAAGCTGGCATTCCTGACAAGGAGATTTTCCCAGGCAATCTCTTAACTACCCCGTGAGGTGGCGGGGCCACGTAGCCACGTGCCCATCTCATGGATAGAGAAACTAGCATGGCTACGTGGTTTCAAGCTGTCTTCCCTCCAGCTCGCTCGCAAACTCCAGATTTGCAGAAAAGACATGCATGTCATTTGGTCCCAGGCATGCAGTACAAAGGGGCGGAAATATATTCTCCAAACAAACTGTCCCAGTGCATCGTGTGGGTCCTGAGTTTGCAGGAATATCAAATAGCACTGAATTAGGCCATGGTTTGGGAAGCCCTGGCTGCCGCCCCACTGGTTCTTCTGGGGCTCCCAGGAGAGTGGCGGTGGGGCCAGCATTGGAGGGGTAACAAGCAAGATGGGTCTCAATTACTCAACGGGAAGTGGCTTCATTTTGGGGAAAAAATACCCCCCCAAAAAAAAAGATTATTAAAAAATGCTCTGTATTGCAGATTTTGAGCTAAATAAGAACTGCTTCAATCAATGTACAATAAGAAAGTGAGGGGATTGGATATAAATTCCCTGCCACAGTGTTCTGCAGACCCTCATGCGTGCATGCATGCTAAGTTGCTTCAGTTGTGTCTGATTCTTTGTGACGCTATGGACCATAGCCCACCAGGCCCCTCTGTCCATGGGATTCTCCTGGCAAGAATACTGGGGTGGGGGCTATATGTATCCCTGTGGCCAATTCATGTTATGTATGGCAAAAACCATCAAAGTGTTGTAATTATCCTCCAGTTAAAATAAATTAATTAATTAGAAAAAAAAAAGAATACTTGCCATGCCCTCCTTCAGGGGATCTTCCCCACCCAGGGATTGAACCCTCTTCTCTTAATGTCTCCTGCATTGGCAGGTGGGTTCTTTACCACTAGCGCCATCTGGGAAGCCCTCTGCAGACATTCACTGTATCCCAAAGCCAGTTGTTAAAGTTGGAACAATTATCCGTGGAGCCCCAGGGCCCAAGCCACTTCCGGGTCTCCGCAGAACAAAGCTGCAAACCCAGTTGCACAGATCCCCAAAGAGAAGCCCCTCTCTCAAAGGCCCCCAGCTCTGGGGGATAAATTCCTTCTCAGCCTGGGCTCTCCTCACCCTGGCTGAAGCTAGCTCCCTGGAGGAAGATGTGCTTCTGTCTCGCCTGAAGAAGCCACTCTCAGAAGCCAGGGGTCCCTCTGGAGGCAGTTCTGAGCTTCCTAGCCTGCTGAGTCTTTCTGGAGAGGATGTGATCCACAAAGAAGCTCCACACATTGGTGAGTTAATTGTATCTGCTGTTAACCAATAAACCCTAAAACGTGAGTGGCTCCACACAATAGAAGTTTTCTTGCTCACTTACACAGTAGTCTAAGACAGGAGTGCCTGGTACCTAAATGGCTTCTCCTGAGTGACTGGAGACCAGAGCTCTTTTTTAATTTTGGCTTCAGCTTCCCTAGGGCCTTGCTGACCTCTCTGTGAATTCATGGATGATCAAAAAAAGGGAAGGCAATCCAGCTGCTTTGGTTTCTTGGGAAATAGGAGCTAATTAACCTGCTCGAAACCCCACACTGTCCAACAACTGGCTGGACGTGTCTGGTTGCATCTAAAAATGAACTCCTTCCTTGTCTCCACCACCTTCCCACTTACTTCCCCATCTATTGACAAGAGGCTCCACCCTGGGCAAGCCCTGGGGTCATCAGGAGGAATGACTGTCTCCTGGCTCCCCTGATCTCATTAGCTCTGAGCCTTCCGTTCTTCTCCATCTGCATCGACCATCCCATTCACCCCACACACCTGCACTGGTGGCTCTGCTTCCTGCCCTCACCAGGCTTCTGGTTACGTTATGTGCCATCGAGGCCAGGACAGCATATCTCCATGGTGCTGAGTTTAGAGTCTGGAAGTGGAAGTGTTAGTCGTTCAGTCATGTCTAACTGTTTGCGATTCCATGGACTGTCGCCCACTAAGTTCCTCTGTCCATGGAGTTTTCCAGGCAAGAATACTGGAGTGGGTTGCCATTCCCTTATCCAGTGTCTCTTCCCGACCCAGGGATCAAACCCGGGTCTCCTGCATTGCAGGCAGATTCTTGCCATCTGAGCCACCAGGAAGGCCTGAAGACAGGAACTGATCCCTGAATTCTGAACAAGGCAGAAAGCTTCAATATGTGCTGTGATCTAGGATGATGATACAATGAGTGTCTCTTGCTCTCTATCCAAGAGATGACACAGCAGCATTCTCAAGGAATCCAGGCTCTTAGGTTCAACTCCTGCCTCTACCACTTAGTAACTGAGGGTGTCACTTTGCCTATCTAAGCCTCAGTTTGCTCGTCTGTGAAATGGGGATAATAGAGTCCCCACCTCCTGGGGCTGGTGAGAAGAGTGAGATGGTGATACAAAGCATTGCCATGATGTCTGGAGCACTTTAAAAACACAGCGACTGTTTACTACCAGGTGGTCCCAGACATTTTCTGTTTGCCCCTCCAGATCCAATCTCCACTCTTCACCCTGCTCTGGGGCTTGAGAGATTGACGTCTAAGACAGGACCAAGGAGCTCCCTCACTCTCTTGCTTCTAGGTGGATTTAGCCACTAGAAGTCCCAAGAGCACGCTAGAGGGAAAGGGGTGAAGCACGCTGGGACATTCATTCCTCCAGCTTCCCCACCCTCGTCAGGTCACCGTGGGTTGTCTGCATGCCATACCGAAGGCCACTGCTCCTCCCAGACAGCCCTCTTAATTCAGCCCACTCCTGGGTTCTGTGAGAGATCCTTCTTTGCTTAGACCTTCACAGATACATCCCCAGGGGGCTGTCCTGTCCCTTGACAGTGTCTTCAAACCATCCCACTCCTTTGTCCTTTGATTAACCTTGTCTTTTGTTACCTGTTTGGAATCATTGTCTGTTTCCTTTTAGGAGACATCCATGCGTCCTCAGTCATATCTGATTCTTTGTGATCCCATGGACTGCCCAGGCTTCTCTGTCCATGGAATTTTTCAAGCAAGAATATTGGAGCAGGTTGCCATTTCTTTCTCCAGGGGATCTTCCCGACACAGGGATCAAATCTGTGTCTCTTGGGTCTCCTGCATTGGCAGATGTGTTCTTTACCAGCTAAGACACCAGGGAAGTGTCTCCTTTTAGGGCTCCTGACAAATTCACTGTGGTTAAGCTTTATTTATTGTTTTCTATCTTTCAAAAATTTTTCCTCATCCGCGATCGCAATAGATTTTTCCCTGAGGTGTAGCAAAACACACTTAACAGAAGAGTGATCAGAAGCTCAGAGAGGTAAACTGCTTTGCCCAAGGTCACGCAGCTAAGGAGCAGGGAGCTGCGCGGGAGGATGGGGAACCATTACCATTTCCTCAGCCCACTTTTTTCAGGGCTAAACAGCACAGTGGATAACAGGCCTGCTTCCTCTTGGGTCAGGAGAGGAAACTTTTCAACACAGATAATCATAGGAGCTGGGTGGTGGGAGAGGCTTCAGGCAAGAGCCAAAAAACAGTAAAGGATTCAGAGCTAGAGACTGAGTTTTTAATAATAAATAAACGCGAAGATCGGACTCTTTACATGGAAGGCTTGGGTTGCCGGCAGCCAGCATGGGGTACCCAGGAAGCCACCCACCCTCAGCCCTCAGGATTCTCTGGTTAGCATCCAAGTGGTCGGTGGGACAAGGTCTTGAAGGATGATCTTCAAATCCCAGTGGGGAGGAGCAGTGAATATTTTGGGATGCTCCTTTTTCCCATACAAATAAAAAGGCCCTTAGAAGTCATATCATGTGTCTGAATTTCCTGACTGTATATTAATCCGCTTTCATGTGAATTATGCGATTCTGTCGTGGGGGAAAGGAGCAGCTGGACATTGAATGAGCGGCCCTGGAATCAAAGAGGACCCATGCTGTGCTGTCACCTCTGCAAAGAAGCTCAGGGAAGGCGAGTTGCTCCATGGCACCCCACCTTCCCCAGGCCCACAGGGCCAGTGTGTTCCAGAAAGGCCAGGGTGGGGGGCCTGGCCCAGAGCAGTGGTGGGGACTGGGGGGCGAGCGAGGGAAGAGGTCAGATGCTCCATCAGAAGAGGTCACTCTGGAACTCAGGTTGATGGCTGCTAGGTTGACATGCAGTCCCAGTGAGAAATAATCTGACTTTTCAAGAGAAGCCAGAAACCCAGGTTTTTATAGGAAGTCTTCCAAGCTTTAAATATGAGGGACAAATTCAGATTTCTAAAAGATATTAAGCAGGCCAAGCGAAAGCCTCTGCAGTTTGCCTGTAGACAGACTTTCCAGATTCAATACATTGGTTGGGGGTGGGAGGAGGGGGAGTATCTGCTTCAAGGCTGGGAAAGTAGTGTGACACTTTGATTTAGGCTGAAATTAGGCAAAGACCTTCACCCCCATCCTTTTTTTTCCTTCTCTTTTCACCCTCCTCAGATGCTTCTCCCAAATGCATTCAGTTTCCTAGTGTGATGTGATGAACAGCAAGCTAGAGGTGTGTTATGCACTGACTGTTTATGTCCCCACAAATTCCTATATTGAAGCCTTCTCCCCCACAATATGGTTGCCTTTGCAAGTAGAGCCTCTCAGGAAGTAGTTAAGGTTAAAGACGATCCTAAAGATGAGGCCTGATCTATAGGATCGGAGCTTATAAGAAGAGACACCAGAATAGAACTACTATATGACCCAGTGATCCCACTACTGAGCATATACTCAGAGAAAACCATAATTCAAAATGACACAAACACCCCAGTGCTCACTGAAGCACTATTTACAATAGACAGGACATGGAAGCAACCTAAATGTCCATCAGTAGAGGAATGGATAATGAAGACGTGGATGAATACAACGGAATATTACTCAGCCATATAGAGGAAGGAAACTGGGTCATTTGTAGAGATGTGGCTGGACCTCGAGTCTCATATAGAGTGAAGTAAGTCAGAAAGAGATAACCAAACACCATACGTTAATGCATGTGTGTGGAATCTAGGAATACAGTACAGATGATATCTACAAAACAGAAATAGAGACACGGACGAAGGGAACAAATGTATGGACATCAGTGGAGGCGCAGCGGGGTGAACGGGAGACTGACATATATACACTGTTGATACTGTGTATAAAATAGACAACTAATGAGAACATACCGTGTAGCTCAGGCAACCCTACTCAGTACCCTGTAGTGATCTAAATGGGAAGGAAATCGAAAAAAGAGGGTATATACACACACGTATAGCTGATTCACTTTGCTGTTCAGAAGAAACTAACACAACATTGTAAAACAACTATACTCCAATAAAATGTTTCTAAAAAATAAGAGACATCAGAGAGCTCAGTCCCTCTCCCTGTGCACACACAGAGGCAAGGTCACGTGAAGACAAGGAGAAAAGATGCCGTCCGTACACCAGGTAGGGAGAGTGAAAGTGTGGGTCTCTCAGTCGTGTCCGATTCTTTGTGACCCTATGGACTGTAGCCTGCCAGGCTCCTCTGTCCATGGGGTTCTCCAGGCAGCAGTACTGGAGTGGGTTGCCATTCCCTTCTCCAGGGGATCTTCCTGACCTGGGTCTAACCCACATTTCCTACATTGCAGGCAGATTCTTTACTATCTGAGCCACCAGGGAAGCCCACACCACAAAAAAGAACTCTCACCAGAAACCCACCACGGCAAGTCCTGACCTGGGACTTCCGGCCTCCAGAGCCAGGAGAAAATAAAGCTCTGTTGTTTAAGGTACCCAGTCTGTGGTATTTGTTTGCAGCCCAAGCAGACTAATGGAGGGTCCAAACCTTGGTTCCATTTGCTCCTATCCCAGAGATCCATGTTTCTAATTCACTAATAGGCTTCCCTGGTGGCTCAGGGGTAAAGAATTCGCCTGCCAAGTAGGAAACGTGGGTTCAACTCCTGGGTCAGGAAGATCCCCTGGAAGAGGAAATGACAACCCACTCCAGTATTCTTGCCTGGAAAATCCCATAGACAGAGGAGTCTGGCGTGCTACACCCCATGGAGACCCAAAGAGTAAAGCAAAACTTAGCAAATAAACAACAATCCACTGATGGAGATCGTGGCCACCTCGCAGGCTTGCTGATGGGATCAGTGGTGGCCATGAAAGTCCATTGTAAATGTCGAGATCTTCAATGGGGTAGGAGGCACTGCTCACCCCTGAGGGCCCCAACTATCTCAAAAGCATGTAGTGACTATCACTATCAGTCTGTATACTCAGATGTCTCTTAGTTTTGCAAAACTGGATTAGGCGTCTGTTCCTCTGGGTGGCAGGCAGTTCCAGTTTCATCTCCTGTCTCACACAGGGTTCAGCCAGGGCATCACCCTGGGTATTACCCAGAGGGAGGATTTTAATTCAAGACACTGAGAAATGGTGCACTTCTTGAAAGGTGCTAGGGGGTGGGGAGAAAGCAAGGGTTGGGAAGGCTGCTGCTGACTTCCAGGAAATCTGGACTTTCACAAATCGGAAGGAAGCTGCTGCCTGTGACCTCAGCCACACATGGCCCCAGTGTGTGAGCTTTGCAGTAGAAGTCTGGACATCCCAAGAAGTCAGTTGCTGTTGGTTTCATGCCTGGAGAATCCTTGCTTCCCCTCTCTTGTCTTACTCAGGGGATCATAATGCCCCCCAAGGTCTCGCTACCCAAGCCTCAAAGCTGAACCATGCCTCCCAGAGCAGGGACTGCAGGTAAAGCGACAAGCTCCGCAACTTGGTCCAGCCCCTGGTGCAACCAGAAAGCAACTATTTCTTGGTCCAGCCTCAGCTGGGAGGAGGCCAACAGGCATTCCTGGAGGGTACTTCTCTCCCATGGAGCTGAGGAGACCTCTCGCTTTGGAAATGATGGCCAGATTGTGTCTCTATTGTCATCTTCCTGGCTTCAGCCCTGGGCTCTCCAGCAAGCTGTCATTCAGGGTCTCTTGCAGAGTTTTTGCAGGTTTCAGAGGGTCTTCTGCGCCTATCCTTCATGTGTATGGGCTATTTCCCCAAATAGACACTCTCCTCCTTTTTAGCACAGCAATCTGCAACTAATCCAGGCGGCTAATTCAAATTTGCTGAGCCCTTCCTCCTTCCTCCTCTCTCTCTCTCCTTCCCTCCTTAAAAAAAAAAAAACAAAAAAAACTTTTAGTCACCCCTCTCAGAGGCATGTGGGAACTTAGTTCCCCAATCAGGGATCGAACCCATGCCCCCTGCATTGGCAGAGCAGAGTCTTAACCACAGGACCACCAGGGAAGTCCCTCTCTCTTCTCTTTTTAAAAGTTTATTCTCCTAATCCATATGTCAATGTTTGTATTGAAATACAAACACCACACAACCTCTGGAGTCAGTGAGACCTGGATTTGAATCTTGCTTCTGCCCCTGGATCTCACTAGTCGGCACTTATTTCCTTGCCTATCACACTGAGGGGACACACGCCATGAGGTTGAAGGGAGAAGAGGTGGAGGGAGAGACACCACCACTTTCACCGGCTTCTTCCTGGCGTCGGGTCCCCTTGTGCGCTCAGAGTGTAAGAGGACACGGGGGCAACAGCAGATATAGAATAACTTCTGTCCCTTTAAGGAACATCTTTCACTCAGCTCTTTGTCACCACCCCAAGGCGTCTTGGCTTGACTGAGTCAGTGAGGCTGATGGGCAGGGGCTTGGACCATATATTGGTTGACCCTGTAGCATCTCAAGCCCTTTACAGGGGCATGGAGGGTTCTCACAGAATAAGCCACGCAAATCCCACAGCCTCAAAATTCTGCTTTGCCTCATCCAGTAGGGGTCCTGGTCTCTTGGAGTTGGATGCAAGGACTGCATTCCCTGGCTCTGAGCTTAAGCTGGTTGTTACTGGATGCTCAGGCTGGTGTCTGCATGATAACCCCGGAGCTAGAATACTCGGGCAAGGGGCAGATGGGAAGGTCCCCAACATGAGTCTGTTGTCAGATGATGACTAAGCCGCCCTCATTGCCACCGGGCCTTGTCACAGTGAAATCATGTTTGTCAGACATGAATTGTAACCCTAAGGTTATCACATGGGGCCAGGGGAGGGATGCAGACAGTTTGCACCATCACCTTTGATCACTTCTCCTGGAGGCGTGGAGATCAGCAGGGCTAGGTCTCAGAGACAGATCTTTCCAGTTCCAGCGGAGGCAAGAGGCCAGACCCGGGAAAACCAAAGCTCTCTGCCACAGTTCCTTTCCAGAGAGGGTGATGGATTGAGACATATAATTAATATATGTCTATATATTTATATATAAAAACCCTTACAAATCACATCCCTCAAGCCAGGTCTTTAAATAATGGAAGACGGTAGATTACTGCTTTATTAGTCCCCTTCCAAAAGCTTATAAAAATTATCTTTTGCCGCTGGGAAGACATTTTTATCAGAATTTATGGCAACTCAGAGAGTCTCGAGATATCAGATTCAGAAACTAAGAAGCTTTCTGCGGCTCTTTCTGCAGCAGACAGACCCCGGTCTCTGCTCTCCTTGTAAATTAAAATCTCTAACATTATCTACGTTATGAAATAAGACACTTGGCTCTCCTATCTCGAGTCTGCTCTTTAATTAATATAGACTTGAGTAGTCAAAAGCTATAAATGCTTGTGACTCAGAAGAGTCTGTATGGGGTGACAGAGGGGGACACATGGAATCTGGAGAGAGGAAAACTTAAAACACGCCCCTCCAGGGGCAAGGCTCTGACTTGGGGGTAAGCATTCCATTAACGGTGTGGGGGTATTTTCCTTGGCATGTTCCTGGCCATGGCTGGGGGTCTCTATGACTCATCAGCCAGGATCTTATATCTCCCACATTGAGGGCTTCTGAGCTGGGTGTTCCTTGTTAGGGAAATGCAGGCTTTGCCCGCCAAGGGCTGGCATGCAGCAGAGCCTCTGAAGTGTGTTCAGGGATCAGTGATGAATCACACACTTTCAAAACTGATCCACCATGAGATAAGTATGGAAATCAAGGGGAACCCTTTACTTCCATGGGTTTCCATGGTGGCTCATCTGGTAAAGAATCTGCCTGCAATGCGGGAGACCTGGGTTCAATCCCTGGGTTGGGAAGATCTCCTGGAAAAGGGTATGGCTACCCACTCCAGTATTCTGACCTGGAGAATTCCATGGACTGTATAGTCCATGGGGTCGCAAAGAGTTGGACATGACTGAGTGACTTTCACTTTACTTCCATAGCAACGTGATATTAACACAGCATCTGAGGGCTTGATCAATGGATTCAGCTCATCAAATAAGATTCAGACGTCTAGTTGCCCTCCTTTTCATTTTCCTAGTAACACTTTTTAAATTATCTTCTGCAGACATTCACAACAAATTATCTCATTTCTTTAGTTTCTAGATGATTTTCTAGATTGCTTTATTTAGATTTTATTATTTTTGAGAAATCTTTCAGAATTATTTTTGTGTTAACCAGGTAATTTTCTAGAGTATTTCATCTTAGGATCTCATTTTTATTTTCTAGATTAATTTAAAGCCTTAAAGTAGTTAAGACTTTGCCTTCCAATTCAGGGGGCTCAGGTTCCATCCCTAGTCGGGGGGCTAAGATTCCATATGCCGTGTGACACAGTCAAAATTTATTTTTTAAAAATTAAAATTATTATTCAATTCCATCTTTACAAGATCCCCAGAAAAGAGGGCCTATGAAGATAAGTATTCGGAGTAGATATGTGAGGGAACTGAGACTCATAGAGGAGAAACGATTTGTGCAAGATTGCTCACCTCTTAAATGGCAGGCGCAGGTTTCAAGTGCAAGCCTCCAAGCCCGGGTCCAACACTCTTTCCCAACTAAGTCACACTGATGTTAGATCTTCTTTCTAAGGAGTATTTCTCTTTTAAAGTATGTGGTTTGCAGAGCGACAACCCCCAAGAGCAAAAGT
Source organism: Moschus berezovskii (assembly GCF_049115385.1). NCBI lineage: Eukaryota > Metazoa > Chordata > Mammalia > Artiodactyla > Moschidae > Moschus > Moschus berezovskii. Next base: position 40,278,578 of record NC_142481.1, on the reverse strand, counting down.
CTAAGGATGGAATTAACCCTCTGCTTATCCAACAAGAGAAAATGTCAAATACAGACTTTTTGGCAGGCTGCAGGAAGGCAAAGAGGATGCACATGTGTGCATACTCAGCTGTGTCCGACTGTCTGCGACCCCACAGACTGTAGCCCACCAGGCTTCTCTGACAGTGGGATTTTCCAGGCAAGAGTACTGGAGTGGGTTGCCAGTTCCCACTCCAAGGGATCTTCCTGACCCAGGGATCTTATCCAAATCTCTTGTGTCTCCTGCGTTGACAGGTAGATTCTTTATCACTGTACCACCCGGGAAGCCTGAGGATAATTTAGGTGGTACATTTAAGATAGAGCTAACACAGCCCCCTAAGCCACACCAGGAAGGTCGACCCCCATTGTTGAACCATCCCTGGTGCCCAGGTCATAGTGGAAAGAACTCGGACATCACTTCAGAAGAGCCTGCTGAGGTGGAGGTGGCTACGCATCAAACAAGTCTCCCGGGGGATTCACAGGCAAACTCCATCTGACCTTGACCACCACTGCCTGGCATCCGGTCCCACCTCCTTCCCCAAAGAGGGTGTTGGGCATCCTTCCAGGATGGGATTTTATTCCCTTTAATAGAGAAATAGGAAATGAGCCTTAAGAGAAAGTGAGGAGTTATTGCTGCATTTAATTACGCTAAAAATATCTCAGGAGAGCTGGCTGTGAGTACCTGTCTCCCACCCCTGGTGCTGATCCAGTGTTCCAGGGAGAAGTGGCCAGACCCCAGATGATGCTCAAGAATCCCAAACAGCTGAGAATCCTGAGAAGGGTGGGTTTGTACCAGGCCAGCTCAGTAAGAAGCAAGGCCCAGATCTCCTGACATGATGCAGCCTTGGGCACTGCAAGACTGCCAGGAAGAGGTGGTGTGAGACCATGGTGGGAGGGACCCAACACAGCTTCCAGTCCTGTCCATGCCCAGTTCACAGTGAGAGCCTGGGAGTACCCTCTCTCAGCTCCACTCTAGCCTCCTTCAGCTGCAAGAAGATGGGGTCTTGTTCTTTCTAAGGCGGCTTCTGTAGTGGACATGGTAGGTGGCTTTCCTAGCACTCCTGCCTTTTCCTTCCTCCTGACAGCATGGGTCTTATTCAGGATCCCTCCGTCCCATTTCTGGCTCCAGGAAGAAACTCTGGCTGATTTGAGCCATTCAACAAATGGCATTCTATGGAATTCTTGTTGCTTTAGAGGTGGGCGTATGTCCTGTCTGCTCTGAAATCCATCACCACCTTTGTGCCAATATCCTGCTTCCCACCGGCTGCTCTCAGCCCCTGACAAACCACACTGAGACTGCATTGCTATCTGTGACTTCTCTTCAACTTTCCTCTCCTCTCTCTTCCTTTGGCATCTTCTTTTCAGACTCTAACTCCTGGGGTACCAGGAGTGGCCTGAGACAACAAGTGGTAAGATGAGGATGCAGGCCTGACTCTCCCAGCACCTGGCAGGAGAAGAGGATGCTCTCCTAGCTGGTGGATGGAGCAGGATAATCCCCTGCACAAAACAGCAGCTCAAGTGTCAAAGATTTTACTGGGACGACCTGGGAAAGCATACTAGTGGAGATAGATGCTGAGGCCGGTGCGATGGTACAGGCATTTGAAACATAGGAGCTGAGCGACACCCACAGAGACAGCAGAGCTGGCTGGCTGATGCTAAGTTGCATTGATCCCTGAAGCTTATGGGTGGATAATGCAAGACTGACAGTAATTCCCAGGCAGTTAATAGCAAGTGTGAGGACCAGAGGGCTTTGGTGGTAGCTCAGAAATAGTCCTTTATCACCTGCCCGGGAAAGGTGGACACAGCTGAGCAGAGGTAGAGGGCTCGGTTGAAAGAACTGTATGACTCCATGGATGTCCAATGCAGCATCAAAGCAGTTCAGTGATGCAAAGGTCAGCACCCTGGTTGGGACAACCTGGGACCCTGAGGTATGGAACGGGGGCTCCTGGGTGGATGTCCTGGAGAATGTGGATTCTACAACTCCCTTGGCCCCTCCAGGTTTGCAGAGGTGACCTGCCCTTCCCTAAAAAGAGCTGGCACCTCTTCTGTGCTAGGAGATGCCACAAAGCATCTCCCCAACCAAGCAACAAACGCTTCCCCTGGGAGCTGATCACTAGGGTGAAATCCCACATTAGTGCCAAGCCTGAGATGACAGAAAGGGGCTATGTGGTTAAAGAATGTGAGAATTAGCACTGTGTCATGGCACAGGCAGCATCTTGGGGTGTGCTCCTAGGGTTGGGCTTAAGTCATCTTGTTCAACATGGCTGGAATATAAAACTAGATAAACAAGAATTCACTGATCGAGGGCACTTTCTTGGGGCCTGAAGGTTTCACACCCCAGCAAGGACCCCAATGTGCAGGTTGAGTCGCTCAGTTGTGTCTGACTCTTCAAGACCCCATGGACTCTAGACCACCAGGCTCCTCTGTCCATGGGATTTTTCAGGCAAGAATACTAGAGTGTGTTGCCATTTCCTTCTCCAGGGGATCTTCCTGACTCAGGGATCAAACCTGCATCTCCTGCGTTGGCAAGTGGATTCTTTATCACTGTGCCACCAAGGACCCCAGAAAATGGGCCAAACTCACTACCAGGGTTGTTACTAGAAGCCTAGAGGAAACAGTGTCTCAGCTGAGAAATCTTTTAAAATTATTTTTGTGTTAACTGGGTTACTTTCTAGAGTATTTCATCTTAGGATCTCATTGTTATTTTCTAGATTAATTTAAAGTCTTAAAATGGTTAAGACTTCGCCTTCCAGTGCAAGGGGTTCAGGTTCAATCCCTGGTCAGGGAGCTAAGATTCCACATGCTGTGTGACACAGCCAACATTAATTTTTAAAAATTAAAATTATTTCAATTCGATCTTCACAACAGTCCCAATGGAAATGTCTGAGTTGCCCCAGGCAAGAGGCAGAGGGAGAGATGCAAGCTGAGGGAGGTGGGTGTGCTGAAGTGGATCTCATGAGAGGTGGGAAGAGCCATTAGAGGACTCACTTCCACAAAAAGTCCCAGCAGGCACAGCATCCACCAAGGCCATTAAGAAGACACTGGATCTGGGGGGAAGCAGCATCACTACAAAGCTCAGTGGAGGCTTTCCCTGGCCGACCTCTAACCACAGGGACTATAATGGTCCAAGGGCAGCAACTGCTGAGCTCCAAGATCCGTCTCCATCTTTACACCCAGGCCACTCCTCCCACGGGCTGCTCCCAGCCAGTGAATGAATCTGGCAGGGCTACTAAGCCAAGCTGGATCCAGGGAGACTCCTCCAATGGTGACCTGGGGACTGTGGCGCTTAAACTCCCTGACAGCTTTACTGACCCTTCACTGCCCTCTCTCCTCGCTCAGGGCCAGCTGATGGTTCCCTAATCACATCCTTGTGCGTTTGCCTCTCAGAATAACTCACGGAGGAGCCATGCCAAGGACAGAGTGGAGAGACAAAGGAACCTGGTTCTTCACGATTTCCTCCAAGCTATTGGATCTCCCAGCCCTGCTGCCTGTCTGAAGAAATCCCCACTCCAGTGCGATGCAAAGCTCCTATATGCCAGCTCTGAGGTCTTTGCCCAGGGCAGCCAGAGCAGCAGCTGATACGACTTCCCATAGTGATTTCTTATGAGACTTGGAGGCTCAGATGGTATATGACCAGGTCTTGAACCCAGGTCTTTCAAATTTTATGTGACTATTTCAGGCTATTTTCTGTACAACTTAAGGATCTAGATTGAATGACTTTCCAAGGGAAGAGCCTTCTTCCAGCAAAGGAGACACAATCCTACGAACAAATAGTCACTCACTAACAGATCCAGTGAGTCAACGAGGGTTACCAAAACTTGGTATTTATAACCGAAAATTAGCAGGTTAGGAGAGCTTCCTGAAGACTTGATTCAGCACTTGGCAAAGAAGATGGGCTGCTGTGCAAGGCTTGGCAGCATCACAAAATGCTACCACATGTTCCCACAGGCCGGGATCTCACACGCGAGATGCTTGGGCCCCGTCAGGGCTGCCGTGGGCTGGTCCCGGTTTTCAGTGGCTGCTATTCTTACATTTAATTATGAATCGCTGTTGGTTTGGTTCCCTCGTCATCACTGCAGCTTGTGGTGGGTGGTTGGTTAACCCCACAGCATGCAGGGAGGCATATTTGCACCAGTGGAGTGTGGGGCCCATGATTTTCCAATAACTACCAGACTCTGAAACATGGAGGTGTTGCTGTTTGGCTATGAATCACCCCCATGCCCTTATTTCTCTCGCAGAATGTATCCATAAGCTTCTGCAGTGCTCTCACCGGGGCCCTTTCATGTCATCACTGCCTCCTTTTTCCTTCTGGCTGTCAGACAGGATAAGACAGAGGGTCTGCAGGCTTCGGTTTGGCCAAAATGGGCTGTGGACACAATTGATGGGGAGCTGGTGTTCTAGAAGATTCTAGGACTGAGGTGCTGGGGGTTGAAGAAGGAGAAAGGGAGGAGGGAAAAGTGAAAGGAGCAAGGCCCTTGACCCTCTACTCCCAGCTCAATCAGAGCGTCTCCGTGGAAGCTTGTCTTCTGTGCTCTAGTCCTGTGGGGGCTGGGGAGGGGTGGCGAGGTAGGGCGGGGGCTGGCACTCAGCAGTAAGCAGAGACTATGCATCACTAGTGTCTGCCGGGGAGGACCCTGACTCAATCCTACACCACTGCTGTGTCACTGTAGCATTAAGGTTTTCTGGTGGCAAGCAACAGAAATCAACTTGAGCTAACTTAAGCAGAAAAACAAAACAAACCCCAATGGACAAATATACATATATACACGAACATGTGTAAAATAGCTAATGGGAAGCTACTGTACAGCACAGGGAGCTCACCTCGGTGCTCGATGGTGATCTAGGCGGGGTGGGATGTGGGGGAGGGAGGGAGATTCAAGAAGGAGAGGATATATGTACACATATAGCTGATTTGGGCTTTCCGGGTAGTTCAGCTGGTAAAGAATCCACCTGCAATGCAGGAGACCCTGGTTTAATTCCTGGGTCAAGAAGTTCCCCTGGAGAAGGGATAGGCTACTCACTCCAGTATTCTTGGGCTTCCCTGGTGGCTCAGATGGTAAAGAATCTGCTGGCAATGCGGGAAACCTGGGTTCAATCCCTGGGTCTGGAAGATCCCCTGGAGGAGGGCATGGCAACCCACTCCAGTATTCTTGCCTGGAGACTCCCATGGACAGAGGAGCCTGGCAGGCTACAGTTCATAGGGTTGCAAACAGTTGGACATAACTGAGCAACTAAGCACAGCACACTGCAGAGCATAGCTTATTCATGTTGTCATACAGCAGAAACTAATGAAACATTGGGAAGCACCTATCCCCCAACTGAAAAAAAACAAACCTCATTGCAGGGATACCAAGTAGTTCACAAAACAGACAGGGAGGTGAAGAGTCAGTTAGTTATGGAGTTAGGATGGAACCATTCTGTCTTGGAACACCAAGACAGAAAGAAATATTAATATCAGAGGCACCATTATCAGGATGATGAGGACAGTGCTAGGCACTCTTTACTGAGAACTTCCCTGGTGGCTCAGATGGTAAAGCATCTGCTTACAATGCAGGAGACCCAAGTTCAACCCCTGGGCTGGGAAGATCTCCTGGAGAAGGAAATGGCAACCCACTCCAGTATTCTTGCCTGGAAAATCCCATGGATGGAGGAGCCTGATAGGCTACAGTCCATGGGGTCGCAGAGAGTCAGACACAGCTGAGCAACTTCACTTTACTGAGAAGTTCTAAACACTCAATTTGTCTTTTCTCACTTAAGCCTGGGCAACAATCCTGGTAGCTCAAATGGTGAAGAATCTGCCTGCAATGCAAGAGACCTGGGTTCGGTCCCTGGGCTGGGAAGATCCCCTGGAGAAGGGAATGGCAACCCACTCCAGTATTCTTGCCTGGAAAAATCCCATGGACAGAGGAGCCTGGTGGGCTACAGTCCATGGGGTCGTAAAGAGTTGGACACGACTGAGTGACTGAGCACATAAACTAAAACACGAATAAATAAGTTGCCCTAAATCACACAGATAGTAGAGCCAGTAGCCTGCCTCAACCTGGCTGTGTGCCACCCAGCCCCCACCACCCACCCCACATGGAGGTCACTGCTCTCAATGCTTATCTGTACCAACTGTCTCCTTCATGGCTCTAAGACGCACTTCCCCAACAACTGTCTTGAAGTCTGAGATCATAGCAACCCTTCTCTTGCTAGTCCCAGGTATCTCACCATGGCCTGTGGTTCCCCTACATCCTGCCCACATGTGTACTCCTTTATTAAAACCTCCTCATGTTATCTTAATTTAAATGCACCATCTGTAATAGCACCAGTATTCATACTAGCATATTTCATAGCATGCTAAACACCTTTGATTATAAACCACATCATTATTCTATGTATTTATCATGAAAACATAGGAAAAAAATGTGGCCAATTAAACGACGCCACGCTTCATTCATTGTGTGGCCATCATCTGAGTGTGAAAATGTGTGTCTTAAACCAGCGAAACAGAATACTACTCCTGCTTCAGGGATGAAGGGATGACAACAGAAAGAAGATAAGTAATTCCTTGAGTCACCCAGCCAGGAGATGGCTGAGCCAAGGTTTATACCAGACAGTTTCAGTCTAGATTCCATACCTTACCCACCCCTGTGGGGCTCTGGTATATGACGCCGGCCTGGGGGAAATGCTGTGGGGGTGGAGCGGGGTGGGCTTGGGATGGGGGGCAATCTTGCAGCTGAGGCCAGCAGGGAGAACAGAGGGCTGGCCTGGACCACATGCTGAATCCAAAGGTCTGGGGCCCACGCGCAGGGGCCGCTGGGCGACTCAGGGTGGGGAGAGGAGCGCGAAAAGGCCAGCGCCCCCTAGCGGAGAAGTCAAACACTGCCCCGAACCCTGGGAAGGGCGGAGAGGATAACCCCGCCTCCCTCCCCAAAGAGGCCCTGGTCCCCCACCCCCACGCCGTGCCGTCCAAGTTCAACATGTCATCCGTCGACAAATATAGACCAGAAGAAACCTAAATAAGTGAGTGGCTGCTCGGAGCCGCAGGACAGCTAACCATAATGGGGGTTTTTGGTTTTCTGCTTGAGACACAAACAGCACATTCCTCGGCCGAAATAGCCGGGTGGAGAAACGGGGCATTATTGGGCGGGAACACCCGGCCAGGATGAGCCAAACAAGACAGAAATAGGCCCAAGCCACCACATGAAGGGAGCTTGTCAGTGTTTGGCCGACCGTGCCCCGCCTGGCCCTGCCCCGCGGGGGTGTTGCTCTTACCTGGGGAGGCTCCGGTGTCACCCTCCCCTCACCTCCAGTCCCCGGAAGAAGGCTGGGGTGTGCTTCCCTGGGCTCGCAGCCTTTGGCAGCTTGGGTGGCAGCCCCCTCCTCGGACAAGGGTCCTGGGGAAGGGAGAGGAGGTCTGGATCCTAGCAGCCCTGTCCCCACCATGCACACACAAACACACACTTGGAGGTTCCCCCTCAGGAGAGCACAAACGCCCTCACAGACCCACACAGACACACGCCATCTCCCCGCAGGTCCAGAAATACAAACGTGAACTTAGGCAGCCATGCATGCAAGGTTGAGACTGCGCGTGCACACAGGAACACAAAGGCAAGCGCAGGCCACAATGCCATGCACACAGCCACGTGCACACAGATACACGCATGCACTCACACCCACACACGCCTGAGAGAGCCACACAACCGTGTCCACTTATCCTTACACACACACACACACTCACATGCACATGTAGCTATACACAAACAGCCAGGTAGGCAAGCGTACACTCATGATCATATAATCTTAGTCACCTTGTCACTGGACCCATGAGCCTCCTCTTTCTCTGGACGTCATCACCCCAGAAGTAACTGGGCTGTCTTTGCTCCAGAGGGCTGGGGTCATCTCATTAGAAGAAGCATCCGAGGACATCTCTGGGGGCTCTGGGACGGGAGGGTTTGGGAGAAGTTGCCGGGGAAGTGCAGAACCTACCTGGTCCTGCAGCCCACTCCCCGGCTCCCAGCCGGCCTTGCCTTACCTTGTTCTTCAGGTCATCCCAGCAAAGAAGGAGTAAACAGTAACCCGGCCACAGGTGCTTCTCGTAGTCTGGTCTGGCCGTGTCCACAGCTTGTCGGCACCACATTTACATGAACTTCCCAATCCCTGTGGGTCCATGAGTTCTGTGCGGCCAGGGTCCCGCACTGATGCTCATCCCAGGATGCACTGCGGTGCTTGTACTCAATATCCATATCAATAAATGAATAAATGGGTGAAATCAGAGAGCGGGGATTGATAGTCCCACCCAACAGCTGGAGAGACCGAGGCCCAGAGAGGCGTGGGACTGCCCCCAGGTCTGCCCCCATCTATGAATTCCTTGATTCCTCCTTCCTCCCCACACCCGGGCCTGGGCTGGGAAGCTTGGACAAGCTGGCAGCAAAGTGGGCCTGGGAGCTCCAGGCTTCCTGCCCTGGCTCTGTCCTGCGCCAGCACCAGGCATGGAAGTGACTTTCTAGCACCTTCTCCACCTCTTGGAAGTGCTGGCTACCTACTCTTGCCCCAGCCTCTGCACCCAAGTTCCACTCGGACCTGGGAATGGACCACACTTTTCTGGGCCCAAGACCAGGCTGGAAGGAAGGAGGAACTGATGGAGACAGCAGGGGTCAGTGTTTGTTCAGCAGAGGCCACACAGGGAGGGGCGGGGAGGACCAGTGTCTCTCAGGCGGGGCACCCAGCAGATGCTCAGACACAGGGTGACAGACCCACAGACCAAGCCCTTGGCCTGAGCTCAGAGCAGGGGAGGGTGCCATCTGAATCTCCCCAGGAACCCACACTGGCATGCTGGGAAAGACCTTTACAGTGTGGCCATTTGGGGATTTTCCAGCTTTTGTTCAGTAGCAATAGAAACTTTTCTTCAGATAATTTTTGTTTTCAGTTTTAAATGAAGGTATAATTTCCATTCAGTAAAAACGCACCCTTAGTGTGCACAGCCCTGCTGGTTTAATAAACACGGTTATGTCACCATGACCACAAAGAACAGAAGAGAGTCAGCCTCCGCCAGAGTCAGCCCTCCCTTACCCCCTCCAGCCCCCAACTTTCTAGACCTCTCCCCACCCTGAGAAACCAGTGATCTGTCCTCTTCGCATAGACTTCTGCTGTTTTCACAGTGCTCCACAGCCTGTGGAGCCTCCGTATCGCAGCCATTTCATTTAACAGGCTACATCTGGGATTGGCCGTGTTGCTGTCTCAGCAGTTCATTTCCTTTTGATTGCTGGGTAGTATTTCAACACCTGGGTAAAGCACAGTATATCTGTGTCCCACATGTGGGGCATTTAGGTTGTTTCCACTTTTTGGCTATTCCGACTGCAGCTTCTACGAACATTTGTGCACCTGCTTTTATGTAAACATATGTATTTTTGTTGTTGTTGTTCTTTAGTAAATAACCCAGTAAGCAATAAAGGAGTAAAATAAGTGAGATGGAGAAAAGGAAAAAAAAGGCGGGAGGGTGTTTCAGTGACAGCTACTATATGCTCATCATTAGCTCTAATCCTTCCAATAGCCTGACTTGTATAAAATGTGTACCATTATTTTCTGTACATATCCGTGTAGATGGATTATATTAATATGTGCTAATGTACATATATTAATATATGTGTTAATATTAATGTATATATTGTGTGCATTAAACATGTTAATATAGATTTAAATATATAGCATATATTTTGTTGTCGTACAGTCACTATGTCTGACTCTTTGTGACCCCATGAACTGCAGCATGCCATGTTATATATACAATTTTATATATACGCACATTCATGTATCAAGTACTTGTATAGTTCTGACTGTGTGCCAGGTCCTCTTCTTAGAACTTTACAAATATTTTAAAATTTTTTATTGTAAAAGTCACACAATATAAAACATGCTATTTTAACCACATTTAATCGGACAAGTCAGTGGTATTAAGTACATTCTCACTGCTGTACAACTCTCACCGTCACCCATCTCCTGAATTTTTCACCTTCCTCAGAGAAGGCAATGGCAAGCCACTCCAGTACTCTTGCCTAGAAAATCCCATGGATGGAGGAGCCTGGTAGGCTGCAGTCCGTGTGGTTGCTAAGGGTGGGACACGACTGAGCGACTTCACTTTCACTTTTCACTTTCACACATTGGAGAAGGAAATGGCAACCCACTCCAGTGTTCTTGCCTGGAGAATCCCAGGGATGGGGGAGCCTGGTGGGCTTCCGTCTGTGGGGTCACACAGAGTCGGACACGACTGAAGTGACTTAACAGCAGCAGCAGCAGCAGCAGCAAACTGAAACTCTGCCCCCAGTGTTTACACTGACTCCCGCATTCACCCCCTACACCCTCTGGCCCCTGGCATACACCAATGTGCTTTGTGACTCTATGAATGTGGCTATTCTAGGTATAAGTGGAATCAAACAGTATTTGTCTGCACCTACTATATATTGCAGCCATGAAATTAAAAGATGCTTACTCCTTGGAAGGAAAGTTATGACCAACCTAGACAGCATATTAAAAAGCAGAGACATTACTTTGTCAACAAAGGTCCGTCTAGTCAAGGCTATGGTTTTTCCAGTGGTCATGTATGGATGTGAGAGTTGGACTATGAAGAAACCTGATCGCTGAAGAATTGATGCTTTTGAACTGTGGTGTTGGAAAAGACTCTTGAGAGTCCCTTGGACTGCAAGGAGATCCAATCAGTCCATCCTAAAGGAGATCAGTCCCAGGTGTTCATTGGAAGGACTGATGCTGAAGCTGAAACTCGAATACTTTGGCTACCTGATGTGAAGAGTTGACTCATTGGAAAAGACCCTGATGCTGAGAGGGATTGGGGGCGGGAGAAGAAGGGGAAGACAGAGGATGAGATGGCTGGATGGCATCATCGACTCGATGGACATGAGTTTAGGTAAACTCCGGGAGTTGGTGATGGACAGGGAGGCCTGGCGTGCTGCGATTCATGGGGTCACAAAGAGTCGGACACGACTGAGCGACTGAACTGACTGACTGACTATATATTGGGAGAGTTTCCCAGGTGGCACAGTGGTAAGGAATCCGCCTGCCAATGCAGGAGACACAAGAGATGTAGATTCAATCCCTGGGTCAGGAAGATCCTCTGAAGAAGGAAATCATTCCAGTATTCAGCCCATTCCAGTATTCTTGCCTGGAGAATCCCATGGACAGAGGAGTCTGGTGGGCTACAGTCCACGTGGTCACAAAGAGTCACACAACTGAGCAGCTGAGCACGTACACAGCACTGTAGACTAGAATGCATTTTGTAGGTTAACTTAGTATATGCCCCACAAACAGCCTGTACCTTCTATTTCCCCCCTGTGCTAATACAGGAGGTTCTCATTCACTATCTATTTTATACACAGTAGTGTATATATGTCAATCCCAATCTCCCAGTTTGGTGTCCATATGTTTGTTCTCTACGTCTGTGTCTCTATTTCTCCTTCGCAAATAGGTCTGTCTGTACCATTTTTTCTAAATTCCACATATGTGGGTTAATATGAGATATTTGTTTTTCTCTTTCTGACTTACTTCACCCTATATGACAGTTTCTTGGTCCATCCTCTTCTCTGAAAATGGCACAATTTCATTCTTTTTTATGGCTTAGTAATATTCCTGCGAATACTTTAATTCATTAATTTTCACAATAGCCCTTGTAGTAGGTTGAACGGTGACACCCAGAAAGATAGGTCAAGTTCTGTGAACGTGATTGTTTGAAAAAGGGTCCTGGCAAATGCAATCAAGTTAAGGGTCTTGAGCGGAGATCACCCTGGATTATGTGGGTGGGTCCTAAATCCAATAACAAATGTCCTCATAAGAGACAAAAGAGGGAAACAGGGAAGAGGAGGCCATGGGAAAATAAAGGCAGAGACTAGAGTGTCGCAGCCACACACCAGGAAATTCTGGAGCCACCAGAAGGTGAGGGAGGCCAGAAAAGATTCTTCCCTAGAGCCTTTGGAGGGAGCATGGCCCTGCCACCTCCTTGAATTTGGACTTCCAGTCCCAAAACTGTAAACCAATACATTTCTGTTGTTTTAAGCCACCCAGTTTGTAGCAATTTGTCATGGCAGCCCTAGGAAACTCATACAGTCCTATAAAGTCAATAGTATTATTATACCCATTTTTCAGATGAGAAAACTGAGGCACAGAGAGGTAACTTGCCCAAGGGCACAGAGCCAGTAAGGGGCAGAGTCCAGATTCCAATCCAGACTCAGTGCTCTTTCCTTTTTTTAACTTTATTTATTTACTTATTTATTTTACTTTTAAATTTTTGGCTGCTGTGGGTCTTTGTTGCTGCACACGGGCTTTCTCTAGTTGCGGCAAGTGGGGCCTACTCTCTAGCTGTGGTGTGCAGGCTTCTTATTGTGGTAGCTTCTCTTGTAGCAGAGCACAGGCTCTAGAGTTTATGGGGTTCAGTAGCTGTGGGGCATGGGCTTAGATGTCCCACAGCATGTGGAATCTTCCTGGATCAGGGATCGAACCCTTGCCTTGACAGGTGGATTCTTAACCACTGGACCATCAGAGAAGTCCCAGACTCAGCACTCTTAACCATGATGCCCAACAGGGAGAGGTTACGTGACTCAGCCACTGTCCCTCAGCTAGTAAATGGCTGAATCACGATTTGAACCCAGAACACTGACTGCAAAGTACACGGGATTCCCCTGAGGCTGTAGCACCACTTAGCTCTCCAGTCCTCCCTAAAGGGCCCTCTTTGAAACCTATACCCAAGCCGCCTCTCTCGTGAAGGGGTGGTGGGCAGAGATGCAGGTCTCTGTTCCGGAACCTCCTCCAAACAGGAGTCTCTTCCCTGCCGCCTTGGCCCAGGTCAAACTACGAGAGACTGTGATTTATACAGTGCAATCCGACACCTCCTCGCTTCATCTTCCCACAATTAAGCAGGGCCTGGTGGTGACAAACGGCCCCACGCCCATGGCATCACTGCTCCCAGGGACCCTGCTCTCCTCGGCAGCCCCCAGGAGCTAATTCATCCTTTTCTGGCTGCCCAGGTTGGAGTTGATAAATCAAGCCAGCTTGAGAGCCAATTACAAGGTCATCACTCAGTGGAGAGAGAAGATTGCCTGGAGTTTCTGAACTTCATATTTTATTGGAACAGCTGGCAGCGCAGGGCCACTGACCCCCTCGCCTCGGGAGAGACATGGTTTCTAATCCATCAACACAGCCCACCTGCCCAGAAGAGAGGCTGCCTCCCCTCAACCTCTCCAGGGCTCGGTGTTCAGTCCTCAGTGAGGGTCCACAGATACAGAGGCAGGAGGGTGGCCCCTGACACTCACCCCACCCTTGCCCCAGCTGCCTCAAAGCCTTCTTGCTTTCTTATTTCTGGAAATACAGTCAAGCATAGCCCAATGCCAGGCTTCCCAGGTGATGCTAGTGGTAAAGAACCTGTCTGCCAAGCAGGAGACATAAGAGACACAAGTTCGATCCCTGGGTTAGGAAGATTCCCTGAAAGAGGGCATGGCAACTCCAGTATTCTTGCCTGGAGAATCCCATGGACAGAGGAGCCCGGTAGGCTGCAGTCTATGGGGTCACAAAGAGTCAGACATGATTGAAGTGACTTAGCATGCATGCAAAGCCCAATGCCAGGGCAGGGCTGACTCAGCTTTACATAGCTCTTTACTGTGTGGCGTTTCCAGTCCTAATCTAGGCTTCATCACTCAGTAGTTCTGTGACTACAGACAAGTTACTTATCCTTTGTTAGCTTCAGTTTCCTCATCCATGAAGAGGGTTGTGAGGATTAAGTGAGATAACACACAGAGTGCTTGCATCTACACATGTTCCCTGCTTTGGGGAGAAAAAAAAAAAAAAGCCGTCTCATCATGAAGCATGTTGTGAAGTTTCTGGGAACTTGGAGGACCAGGAGATGCTATGTGGCAGGCCTTTGCAGGGTGGGGCTTCAACCTCACCACACACAGACTTTGTGTCTACCCAGTCTTCTTGGGGTTCTTAAGATCAAGGCCGCCCTTCAGTGGCAGGGGCAAGGCTGGCCATCACGGTAGCTTAGCCCTCCCTTCCAGTCCACCGAGCTTCTAATTTCTTCCCACGACTAGGCCCTAGGAAGGGAACAGGTACTGTCCTCATTCTGTACAAAAATGTTAATTATATTTATTGAGAGTGACTGCTGTGTAAGTCAGGGTTGGGTTATGCTTCAGAAAATAGAAAACCTTATTCTTGATGATTTGAACCAGTGATTCTCAAAGTGTGGTACCCATACCAGCACTATCAGCATCACCTGAGAGCATGTTAGAAAAAAAATCTGTAGGGCTCACCCCCAGGCCCACTGAATCAGAAACTCTTGGGGCTGGAGCCCAGGTATCTTTGTTTTAACCAGCTCTCCAAATAATTCTGATGCAGGCTAGAGCTTGAGAATCCCTGACTTAAACAAAAATAGGCTAATTCTCCATCCCCTAGAATAAATCCAGAAACAGAGAGTCCAGGGCCAGTGTGACATCTCCATCTCTTTATTCCACCATCTTTGACACATGGATCTATTCTCAACATCACTTTATACTCCATGAAGGCTGCTGGAGCTCCAGCCATCTGGCCTGCATTCAGCACAAGGAGAATGAAACAGGGAGGGAAGAGCAGTATGCTTGTCTCTCAGTTAAGGCAGACCCCTGTAATGTTCCTGGAAATTCTGCTACCACCAATAACTTCCACTCATATCTCAGAGGTCATCCCTAGCTTCAAGGAAGACCAGGAAGTATTGTCTTTTATCTGGGCACTTTGCTGCCCAAATAAAAACTCGCAGGCCTATTGGTAAGGTGAAAGGCAAATGGACATCGAGGGGGCATCTAACAGACTCTCCCACACAAACACTCTAACCTTCCCAACAGTTCTCACAGAGAGATGCAATTGTTTCTTCCACTTTACAAATGAGGAAAGTGACCTTCATAGAGATCAATGTCAAGTAGCAAGAAGGAGCTGATTCGCTTTGGCGGAACTACTTCATTCTCATACCCCCTACCCTCTATTATTGCTCTTTACCTTCAGGAGAAGCCTGCGGGGAGGGGGAGGGCAGGCATGGGCATGGGCTTATATAATTTTTTACCTTTTCCAGACCCGGAAATTCACCCACCCTCTAGGATCCAGAAGAGTTTTCAGGCCTGATTGAGGTGGAGAATGGAAAGGAGAGAGGGGAGGGTCAGGCCCTCTCCAGAGTCCAGAAGCCCCTTCTCTTTCCAGAGGTAAATAGTAAAACTTAATTAGTAGGTCATGCGCGCCAGGCAAGTAATCCACAGGTTTTGGAGGCATCTGTTTCCAGATGCTCGGAGGGAATATTACTAGCTCCCTTCCACTCGGGCTCTGAAGCTCGCACCTGCCTGGACTGAGTTAGGGCTTGCTCAGCAGTGAGGGCCAGGGGTAGGGGCTTCCTTTCCCAGGTTTTCTAGCAAATTCCTTGACTCAGGCCCTTTGGGGAGCCCATTGTGAAGCCTCAAACAAAAAGGTCATTCAGGGCAGTAGCCCCCAGAGGCTTGTCCCTCATCTCAGGTGGAGACACTGAAATATTTCAAGAAAATACTTCAGAATTGACCTTGAGTGAGAAAACAAAGTAGGTTCGAAAACAAAGAGAATATTTAGAGTTTCAGGTCAGATGGGGGTTTTGAGGGGGCTTCCCTTGTGGCTCAGCTGGTAAAGAATCCGCCTGCAATGCAAGAGACCTGGGTTCGGTCCCTGGGTTGGGAAGATCCCCTGGAGAAGAGAAAGGCTACCCACTCAAGTATTGTGGCCTGGAGAATTCCATGGACTGTATAGTCCATGGGGTCGCAAAGAGTCGGACACGACTGAGTGACTTTCACTTTCACTTTTCACTTTCAAGAGAGGGATGCTGTAATTCTGAAGCAGTGTAAGGCCCCCTGCTCTTTTCCCAAAATTCTCTCCCTCCCTCTTGGCCTTCTGCCTTCTATGGGTTCTGCACTCCATCCCTTTGAGGTAAACACTGCGCTGTCTTTTGGGTTAAAAATCACTCTGTTCCAGGTCAGGGCAGCACATCAAGTCACCCACCGAGGAGTAAGTTTGGGATCCCTTCCTGAACAAGAAGTCCTGGGGTCTCCAGAAATTCTGGAAGAAGGCAAAGGAAGAGACCCACTCCTAGTGTATCTGGGCCTCAGTGTCCACCTGTGAAAAATGGGGCTGCCCCTTATCCTGGATCTTAAGTGTCTCAACTTTGACTTCCTACTTTCACTAGAGCCGGTATACTGGGCAGGCCCTAGTAAAACAGCCCTAGGAAATTTTGTTTTTTCATTTTCTGTATATTATGATGTGTTTACATCTCAAAAAACCTTTTCTGGTGGCTCAGTGGTGAAGAATTTGCCTGCCAATGAAGGAGACACAGGTTCGATCCCTGATCTGGGAAGATCCCACATGCCACAGAGCAACTAAGCCCGTGCACCTCAACTAGCCTGTGCTTTAGCTCCTGGGAGCTGTGACTACTGAGCCCCTACTCCACAAATACTGAAGCCCAAGCTCCCTGGAGTGCTCCACGATGAGAGAGGCCCCCTCAATGAGAAGCCCGCACACTGCAACAGAGTAGCCTCGCTCTCCGCAACTAGAGAAAGCCCTTGCAGCAGTGAAGACCCAGCATAACCAAAAATAAACGAGCAAATAAAATTTAAAAAAAAAAACAAAAACTTTCTGTCTAGGTTGCAACTGTTTTTCCCTGGTATTCAATTTCTAGACAGCAAAGGCCCAGTCAGGAACGGAACTATGATATGAAAACTAACCAGTCCGCCACCCCTTTTCTGTGTGGCCTTGCCTTCCAGGAGACAACATTTCTACCTTCGTCATCCCAGGGTCAGGCACCAGTCAGCGACAGGCCACCCTAAGGCCCGCACCTGCTGAAATGATTCACCCCAGCCAATCTGAGGTGGTTCACTCTATCCTACCTTGCCTGTCCCTCGGGAACCCCAATAAGCACTGTGGCCTCAGTGCTCCCCGCCCCGTGCTGTCTTCTGCCTCCTGTCACCCTGGTGTCTTTCCATGAGAGCATGCCGGGTCTCCTGTCTCTAGGACCCATGAGTATAAACATTAAACTTTGTTTTCCCAAGCCTCTCCTGTGTCTCCTTTTATGGTTGCCCCCGACTGACCATCTTTAAAAAAGAAATACAAAGCAGCCTGCCCTGGAAAACGGGGTCCTGATACTAGCATCTCATGGCTCTCAGTAGACTCAGAAGTAAATTTTCCCACAGCCTGGGAAGAATCCTAGCACCCTTTTAGGGATTATTATGAGGGTTCAGAGATGTGGACACAGGGTTGTGTGGCAAGGGATTTCCTGCTCATCCAGTATCCATAGTTGCCCCAGATCTCCTGCAGTATATGGGACCATGTGATTATAGCTGTTCTGTGAGCAGAAGTGGTAACTATTATTGGTTTGGCCAAAGCATTTGAAAGCTGATTGTCAACCTACCAGTTGTCTCTTCTGTGATCATGGAAGCCTTGTATTAAGAGGGTGGAAGCTGTCTGGGTCACTTAGTCACTGCAGGGGAACCAGAAACCCTGGAGAGCAACTTCATTTGCATAGGAGTTTTCATGGGTGATGAACTTCTGTTGAATTTTGATGCATGGAGATATGGATGCTATTTTGTTACTGCAACACAGATGAACTCATCCTAATTAATACTGGGTGACTGAACTATTTGATACTAGACTGGTGATGAGTCCATGAACTCACTGTTGGCCAGATGAGGAGGGTGTTTCTAAGTATAATAATGCAACGGAAGAATACTTCAATAGGCAGACTCTGCAAGATGAACAAAATTTGCCTTAGATGACACCAGGTTCCGAGGGTGAAGAATCAAGCCACCAGGGGAGAACCAAAATCCTTTAGAGGGAAGGTCAAGAAGTAGGGGAAGGTCAGAGGGAGGAGAACCAGAGAAAGCAGAAGCAGTCAATGCCCGTCCCAGACTTTGTGTGGCATGAAAGACCCCTCCCAGGGAAGGAACAACAGTAAGGCTTTATATCAGCTTCAGTCTTGGGAGAGTTTGCAATTAGCTCATAGGTAATACTGTAATGTACTATTCTCACCCTCCACCCAATATTATGGGCATAACTGAGAAATATACCAGGGTGGCTCCATGCCCTGTTCTAAAGAGCATTAGCTATCTTTAGAGTCTGAGAAGAAGAAAAGAAAGAAATGCAACCCCAATCTCCAACTGGCATTCTGCTACAATAAGTCTATTATTTCGTGCACTTGGGACCAGGTCCTAGCATTAGGGCCAAGCCCCTCCCTGAAACAAGGAGGGCATCTCTCCGCCATGGCCACCAGCCAAACACAGCTCATTTGCTTCAGAACCTTAACAACAAACACACAAACTCCCAAACCCATGGGCCCCTGTCTTCCTCCTCCCATAGCTGATGGGGGAGAGCAGGAAGGGGCTGAGGTTATTGAAATGCTATTTTAAACTCCAATTCAATGTTAAGCAAAACCTTGAGGCTGATTAAACACGACCTTCGGGCCACAGGGCACCAGCTCAAAGAGGCAAACAGCTTCCACCCTCTCAGCAGCTCCGGGCTTGTTTATTGGTTTGAAAGCCCTTAAGGGGCTTGCCAAGCAGAGGGGCTAGCAAGGGGAAACTTTAATATCTAAAGGGAGAGATCAAAAGCAGTTGACATTTCTGGCAGAGAGCAAGCGCGTATGTATCTTTATATGTATAATGTTATAGCTGAGCAGAAGGGAACAGGCATTTCTTCTCTGGGTTAAATCACATCAAGCCACATGTTCCTGATCTTGACTGTGTTGTCTTATAATCCAACCAAATTTAACTGACATTGAGCATTTCTGATCTGAACAGTTAACATGGAAATTTGGCCCAAATAACTTTATATACATTCTGAACATGAACTCAGTTCACGCATCAGAAATGATGGGAAAGACCCCTCCCAACTACCCTCCAGGGAGCCAGGCAGGGGGCCCCTGGTGGGTAGGGCTCCTGGTTCTTCATCATCCCTTTTGCTGATGTCGTTGCCAGGGAGACCACCTCCACAGGTGGGCATACTTTTTCCATGCCTAAACCTGGGGCTCTGGGATTTGTTCTTGGGAACCCCAAAGAAAAGAGGTGACCTTGCTTTGGCAAAAGCATCTAATGGGCTATGGAGTTGATCCCTAGAGGATATTTCTCGTATTTATGTACCTTGAGGTACCTGGTAACCCTGATGAGGAAAGTTTCAGTGAAGTGCTGGGTAGGAGGCAGGATGGCTTTGGACTATAAAAAATAGTGCCTGGCACAGAGTAGGTGCTTGGGGATTTATGGAGTAGATTTTGAATAAATGAATGTGTGATAGACTCAAGGAGCTGATTGCTCAAGACCCATCCCCCTTTTCTTGGGCTTCTCTGGTGTTTCAGATGGTAAAGAATCTGCCTGCAATGCAGGACACCCGGGTTTAATCCCTGGGTTGGGAAGATCCCCTGGAGGAGCACACAGCAACCCCTCCAGTATTCTTGCGTGGAGAATTCCATGGACAGAGGAACCTTGTGGGCTGCAGTTCATGGGAACACAGAGTCAGCCAGGACTGAGCAACTAACACTTTCACTTTTGCTTTCTTTCTTGCTAATTGAAACCAATTTTAGTTCCAGAAGGCAATGCACCCAGTCTCAGGTGATGAAACATGACAGATGAAAACAAATTGTGACAACCCTATTCTGTTTTCCTAGGATCCCGTGCATCTAGGGATGGACATGTGACCCAGTTGTGGCCCATGAAACCTAAGGGGAAGTCTGCTGGAGAGGTTCTGGGAAAGCTTATGCAGTCTTGGTTCAAGGAAACCGATGAAGTTGCAATGTCTAATTCTTCCCTCTCCCTCTGCTTTCTACCTTCAGGGAGGATTTACTGTGACAAAATGGCTAGTGGTCATTCAATTTCATCTCTTTTAACCCACATTTCAGTTGCTTCTGGGAAGTATCTGCCTTCCCTTTATGCATCTAAATTTGCCTCCATCACTGACTTTCATCAGCGGTATGTGAAAGAGACGGATGCATGTCAGTTCTGAGCCAAGGTTCAAGAAGTAGCTACACCATCTCCGTGCTTTCTCTCTCCTTTCACTGGGTGGGGGTGGTTGACCTACAAGGCTCTAGGAGAGAGCAGAGCTACAAGACGGAAGGAGCCTGGGTCCGCAAAGCACCATGTATTGTAGAAGGCCCCACCCAGTGATCAGAAACATCTGCAACGTTGGAGTGGGGAGGTGGTCTGGAGGTGAATTTCTAGCATGTTAAACACTAACATTTGGGGGGTTATTTGTTACAGAGCAAATGCAACTTTAATAAACACATTTACTTTCTGTATAAATTTAAGCAAATTTCCTTTTCCTCAAATTGGAGTTATCTGTAGTACCTACCTCCTAGGACGGTTGAGAGAAATAAATACATAAAGCCCTTAGCAGGATGCCCATTACATAGCAAATGTTCATCACATGTTAGTAAGCCTTATTACAGTAAGTCCCTTACTTATGAATGAGTTCCGTTCTGAGAGCACGTTCGTAAGTCCCATTTGTTGATAAGTCCAACAAAGTTAGCCTAGGTACCCAACTAACACAATCAACTATATAGTACTATACTATAATAGGTTTATAATACTTTTCACACAAATAATACACACAAAACAAACTCAAAAAATAAAACATTTTTCATCTTACAATACAGTACCTTGAAAAGTACAGTGGTAAGTACAACCGCTGGCATACAGGGGCTGCCATCAAGTGAACGGGCAAGAAGAGGGAGAAGAGATGGGAGAGCTGAAGGATCGTCAGCAATAGGAGGCGGAGGACAAGCTGCACTTTCATCCATGCCTGACGCTGATGGAACGCATGTTTGTATCTTTGAAAGTTCACAACTTGAAGGCTCATATGTAGGGGGCTTACTGTGCTCTTATTCTCATTCCTCAATCGGGAATGGATTCAATGACCCCTGAAGTCTCTTAGATCCTTGAGATGCCAAGATTCTCTAGGTGGCTCAGATCCTGAATGGAAAGAGTAAAGATGTGTGTCTGAGGAATTGCTGTGTCTCCAGTGGAGGCAGAAATACCCACAAGGGGATGGACCGCTAGACTAAGAGGACTGACCTTTCTTCCTATCGCATCCACTACCTCACACGTGGTAGGCTCCCGGAGTGCCTTCATTTCTGAAACTGATGAAATATCAGTCGGAACTGAGATCTGGCATTCTGTAACCAATCTTTCCTTTCCAATTTTGCATGATTCGTGCTGTGAAACCAAGATGTTTAGCTTTGTTGTGGCTTCCTTTTATCAAGCATTGCTACCACCTCCTTTCTCCTTGAAGATGAGATGAGAAATACTATTTAAGAACCTTTGAACAAATTCTCACCTGACTTTGTAATAAGGCAATACTTCCTCTCTGAGCAGAGGGACAGAGAGAGCCCCAGTTAGGAGTCAGAGGTGCAGCATTCCAGCCCTGATTCTTCCCTTGCATAGCTCTTCTCAAGCCTCATCTACAAAATGAGAATAATAATATCCCCTACTTAGGAGGACTGCAGTGGGGTGTAAACGAAGTACTACATGTAAAGGCACTAAAACTGTGCCCAACACAGAACAAATACTTGATGTCAGCTCTAGTTAATATTATGTTGCTGTTCTTATCACTGGATGCTCATCACAGGCAAGCACTGAACAGGAAGACACAAAGCTGACCAAAACTCAGCCTTGTCCTCAAGAGTATCATTTGGTCAATCAAGAGAAACCAATGCATAAGCAGACAGTCGATCATAAGACAGGGCAGGAAGACCTTCAGTGACTATCAGTAACCCATCCTGGCTTGAGACCAGGGGAGGCTAAAACTCTCTAAAGATTCCCACCCACTAGGTGATTTCTAAGGTTTTACCTGGATGCTCTAGGTCAGGTTCCTGTAGATCAGAGCCCAGAACAGGGACTGAGGTAGTTCAAGTTTCTCAGGAGAAAGAGAATGAGGGGAGTAGGGTAGAGTGGAGGAAGGAGGAAGGTGGGTAAGAACTTGGTCTTACTGGGGAGGCCTGAAGCATGACTTACAACTTAAGCACGGTTTGATCCTCAGCAAAGATATCCAGGTTTGGTCCCCTTCTATTGGTCAGTCTTGGCTGCTGGTTGCTGTCAGGAATTAGGGTGTTTAAACTCCCTGGGAAGAGGGCTTACCACTGGTCGAAGGAAACTGTCTGGACAATTCCATGGGCACCTGTGAGCCATGGGTAGCCAGTACTCACAGCTGCTGAGGGTTGAGTGTACCAGCCTAGTAAAGAGATGCGAGTAGACCACCATAGGATCCACTACACTTTAGTCAGTGATTTTATAACACACGGGCTAACACACGGACCTGCCTTACTCTTCATCAGGGAAGGACATCCCTAGTGGTCCAGCGGTTAAGACTTGGCCTTTCAATGCAGAAGATGCAGGTTTGATCCCTGATCAGGGAGCTTAGATCCCACACGCTTTGCAGACAAAAAACCAAAACATAAAACAGAAGCAGTGTTGTAACAAATTCAATGAAGACTTTATTTTTTTTATTGGAGGCAAATTACTTTACATTAATAAATGAAGACTTTAAAAATGAACTTTCCTGATGGCTCAAATAGTAAAGAGTCTTCCTGCAATGCAAGATACCCAGGTTTGATCCCTGAGTTGGGAAGATCCCCTGGAGAAGAGAATGGGTACCCACTCCAGTATTCTTGCCTGCAGAATCCCATGGACAGAGGAGCCTGGTGGGCTACAGTCCATGGGTTTGCAAAGAATTGGACATGACTGAGTGACTAACACTTTCTCTTTCACTTTAAAAGTGGTACACATCAAAAAAAATATTTAATCTTTATCAGTGAAATGGGGGGAATAGTTCCCCCTTAGAAAGCAAATGAGAGGCTGAAACAAACCAGTGTAAGGCCACTGATGCTGCAAAGCTGAGAGCCAGGCCAGGGGGCAGGAGTCTGGGAAGGCACCTGAAGCCTTGCCCCACTAACCCATCACTTGCAGGCCTGCAGATGGGCCAGGGAAGGTGGTCCTTCTCCCTCAGGGAAGATGAACCAAAACCCATCCCTGGGAGGAAAGGGAATGTCTGGACAACCTCCCATTGAGACAGCTGGGCCACTTCTGCTTCTTGATGTAGTGATCAGGTGGCCTATTTCAAAGTTCATTGAAAGAATGAACAAAATCAATAAGTTCTCTGAGCCTGAAAATTAAGGTTCATAGTAGCCATTTCATAATAGTGTTTCAAGGATTAAATCAGAGAAGGCTTAGCACAGTGCTTGATAGATAGGAGGCTCTCAGGAAACACTGTTGAAGAACCAAATAAATAAGGATGATAATGGATAAACTCTATGAGCCTCTGCTTCTTCCCCTGTGAAATGGGGTTAACAACACCCACTCAGAAGAGTAATAAGAAAAGAAATAAGATGGCAGTGTATAGTGTCTGAAGCCTGGTGGTATCTAGTAAAGTGGTGAAATGAAGATGCAGTTAGATGACGAATGCCCAGGAGGTTAATCCATTGCAGAACCCATACCCATGTATTTTCTTGGGCTATTTGGGAAAATCAATTTTCTTGATTTTCCATGTATCCAAAATCACTGTGGATAGTGACTGCATCCATGAAATTAAAAGATGCTTGCTCCTTAGAAGAAAAACTATGACCAACCTAGATAGCATATTAAAAAGCAGAGACATTACTCTGCTGACAAAGGTCCATCAGTCAAAGCTATGGTTTTTCCAGTACTCATGCATGGATGTGAGAGTTGGACTATAAAGCTGAGAGCTGGTGAACTGATGCTTTTGAACTGTGGTGTTGGAGAAGACTCTTGAGAGTCCCTTGGACTACAAGGAGATCAAAGCAGTCAATCCTGAAGGAAATCAGTCCTGAATATTTATTGGAAGGACTGATGCTGAAGCTGAAACTCCAATACTTTGGCCACCTGATGCGAAGAACTGACTCATCTGAAAAGACCCTGATGCTGGGAAAGATTGAAGGCAGGAAGAGAAGGGGATGACAGAGGATGAGATGGTTAGATGGCATCACTGACTTGATGGACATGAGTTTGAGCAAGCTCCGGGAGTTGGTGATGGACAGGGAAGCCTGGCATGCTGCAGTCCGTGGGATCACAAAGAGTCAGACACGCCTGAGCGAATGAATTGACTGAGTCTTAGTTGCATCATGTGGGATCCATGGAAGGAAGAAAGAGAAAGAGGTTGTGCGTGTACTGAATTGGCAAACATTTCCCCTTAAACCTTCAGTTTGTGTTTCATGGCCAGAGCTGTGTGCACAACCCAAGTTTCAGAGAAGAATGGGAAAGCCATTTTTTTTAGTACAGAACATAACTAACCTGGAAACAATCTGGGGTTCAGTTGATCAAGGAAAAGGAAGACTAGATCTAGGGCGGGGAGCTAGCAATTCTGCTTCAAAAATGGGAGGATAAAAAATTATTAACCACCTCCTGACACTAGCCCCTCACTACTGACACCCCAGCTTTCAGCTGTGGCAAACAATTAACTGAATTGAACCAAGAGCCTAGTATGGAAGAGTTAGCATTCACAATCCCCCATCTGAGAAGCAGCTCACTGTTCTCCCTGCCACAAGCTATATATAGAAACTGATTTCTAATAAACACAGATTGGCAGCTGGGGTCAGCAATGCACACATAAGGCTTTATTGATGCCTTGTCAATCAGCTGCTCTTATTTTGTTGTTTAATTTTTTTTAAGTGCATGTAAGCACTTTCCCTGCTAATAGCAGATTTATTGAACAGCTCTGCAATGGAGTTCATCTCCTCCATAGACAGTGGCAGCTGATTATCAACTTTGTGGCTTCAGGTCGGAGGATAAATTGACCCCATATCCAGGGCCCCTTCCAGGGGAATTACAGGGGTCTGAACAAATTCAATACTGTCCAATAAAGTGTCCCACTCTCCCACCCCAGCACATTACACAGGGCCTCAGCTTTGCTATCGAAGCAAGGGATGTCATTTGACAAATGAAACATCCAAGCATGTGATCCTGTTGGCCATTTTGTCAAGACCAAAGGAGAAATCTCCTAACTGAGAAGTTTGGCCTCTCCTAGAAAGCAGATTTGTTCTGTCTGAACATGGACACCATCAGCTTTGATGACACTCTAGTTCAAAGTTATCCATGGTGCCCACCACCTTTAAGCTATCTATGCATTTGTGCTGATCCCAGCCTACCTCTTCTGCCTCATTTCCTCCTCTTTGCCTCTCTCTTACTTATTTTTTAAATTTATTTTTGGTTGTGCTGGGTTTTTTGTTATGGTGCTTAGGCTTCTTATTGAAGTGGCTTCTCTTGCTGTGGGGCACAGGCTCTAGGATCGTGGGCTTCAGTAGTTGTGGAGTATGGGCTTAGTTGCCCCACAGCATGTGGGATCTTCCCGGAGCAGGGATTGAACCTGTGTCCCCTGCATTGACAGGCGGACTCCCAACCACTGGACCACCAGGGAAGTCCCCTTTTTGCATCTCTTGCACTGATTTCAGCCAGATCTGTTGCTTGCTGATCCCTAAACACATGGAGGCATCTCTCCTTTCACAGCCCACTTGGTTGCCTCCACCTGGAATGCCATCCTCTCGGTTCTGACTTGCCATCCTCCATCCGCAACATTGCGACTTAAGAAGCTAGCTCCGCTCCTTCACAGTGGATGGGGCCCAGTTCTCCTCTGAAATACAGAGATGGTATTTCTGGAAGCCCAGATGATAAGGAAGAGGAAGAAGAGGAGGATGAAGGCAAAAGAGCTCTCATTATGCTGTATACCTGAAACTGACATAATATTGTAAGTCAACTATACTTCAATAAAGCAAAATCTTTCAGATGTCACACATATGCATTAACATACAATATTCACTTTTCTCTGACTTACCTCACTCTGTATGATACACTTTAAGTCCATCCACATCTCTACAAAAAACTCAGTTTCATTCCTTTTCATGAGTGAGTAATATTCCATTGTATATATGTACCACATCTTTATCCACTCATCTGTCAATAGATACGTTCATGTCCTGTCTACTGTGGAAAGGGGGTGGGGGTGGTGGGAAGGAGGTCCAAGAGGGAGGGGATATATGTGTACATATAGCTGATTCACTTTGTTGTACAGCAGAGAATAACACAACATTGTCAAGCAATTATACTCCAATAAGAAAATAAATGTTTTGATAATTTAAAAATGCTATCATTTATCAAGCTCTTATTGTGTGTCAACCAAGAAGCTTTTTGTGCATTATCTCATTTTATCTTTACAATAAAGATAAAGTTTCCTGAGGTAGGTTTTATCATTGTTTCCATTTCCTAGCCCAGGAAACAGGAATAGCAGAAGTGGCTTGTCCCAGGGCTCCCAGCTGGTAAACAGTTGAGGCCTTGTGACCCAAGCAATACGTTTCAAGCCCACACCCTTGACTCAAGACCTTGGTATACTTATCTCATCACCACCACCCACCAATGCTTGGTGTAACTAAATACCCCAGAAGGCAGGAACTCATGAGTGCGTTTGATGGTCTGGACTCACTCAGTCTCCAGTTTATACCATCCGAGAAAGAGACAAAAGGGCCAGAAAAAGATGAGAAGGGACCAGAAAAAGTGCACTTGCTCCAGGAGTGGCTACAGCCAGTCCTGACTCCAAGCCCTGACGTCCAAAGACATGGGAAAAAGAAGCCCTTGGCTGGCACCTCTGCCAAAATGAATCCAGTAGGGACTCAGTGGCATGGTTTGCAAAGTTTAAAAGCCCCAAAGCGTAGATCCTTTGAAGGAGAGACTGTCAACAGGCTCTGTAATCTGAAAACAACAGCTGTCTGCACGGGGTTTACAAGTCAGCTTCTCAGAATAAAGCACGTCTATGGTGAAGATTAACTTCCCTCTGGGGAGGGCCTGGCAGAGAACGCGCCCCTCTCATTTGTATGTATTACCAGCCCTCTGGTTCCAGGAAATGTTGTGGCCACAAGGGCAGATGGGGGCCCATTGTCTGGTGTCTGCCTTTCTTCCTTTGGTCAGCAAGGGGATGCCAGCAAACATGGAAGTACTTAAAAAGGCATCATTTTTAATGACCCAGATCTGGAGATTTGACTTAGAAAAAGGATTGTTTTAATCCCTCCCCTCCAATTAATCCCCCACAACTGGCCATCAAAACCACTTGGCTGGTTAACTTAGAATGAACCAGAGAACAGGCGACTTGAGGAATTTAAATCTTCCGGGAGGAAAAAGCAAGACTGGCTGGATGGGGACAAGAAAAGAGAGGACCCAGGACACGCAATCAAGGTCAGCTCTGCTGAGGGGTTTGAGAGGACAAGGCCATGCAAGGCAAAAGACTTTCATCTTAGGAGACACAGCACCTTGCCTGGATCCACACATCTCCCCATAAACCCACAGCATATGCCATCATGCCCTCGTACCGCAGAACAGGAATTGAGTCAGAGAAGGATGGTGAGGAGAGGTGATGTCCTTTTTCTTTTTTTTAATTCATTTATTTTAATTGGAAGGTAATTGCATTACAATACTGTGATGGTTTTTGCCATACATCAGTATGAATCAGCCATAGGTATACATGTGTCCCTTCCATCCTGAAGCCCCTGCCCACCTCCCTTCCCACCCCATCCCTCTAGGGTTTTTAAACAGAGCCAGACAAAATGGTTTAAAGCAGAGAGGGAGAGTCAAGCTTCTTACAGAGAAGGAGCAGCACCACCACCCCCCACCTCTGGCCCCTGCCCACGGGCAGGCCTGACCCTTTCGGAGTACTCTGGACTCCCTGCTGCCAGGACTATCTGGCCACTGGCTCTCTCCCTGCTTGAACAGCCTCCACTCGTGATTGGCAGGAGTGGGTGTACAAATACCCCAGCTCCCTCTCCTCTCAGGAGGGACACAGAGGCATGATCTGCACGGACTACACTGATCTGTGACCCTGCAGGATTAAACTTGAGCTGCCCAGGACAGGAACTTTATGGCTTTCTTCCCTCCCTGGCCCACCTACCCACCCTCTGCACGTGTGTTCTGGGCTCATCTTCCCAGTAAGTAACTTGCTCTTCAAGCTGGGTCTCAGGATCCACTCTGGTTGGAAGCTCAGTAAAGACAAGGGACAGCTGGTGACAGGAGAGGGCAGCACAGGAAGTGACTTGTGCCCTGTGGGTTGCAGGTCCAGATTCCCAGATCCGAGTGTTACAGATAAACTGGAAATCTGGATTCCTAATATGAAATCCTTTAATGTTTATTTTTTGTGGGGTGGGTGGGAGAGGGATCACAAAATACACCCTCCTTGTCAAACCAAATGCATTAAGATTAGCCTGTGGTAAGGTCCTCTCTGGCCTAAGATTGGAAGGAGAAGAGGGAGGGGTGAACTGGCATTGTTCAGGATAACAACATGCACACAATGGGACAGCAGAGTGATTCAGGGCCAGGCAAATGGTTCATGGTAGGGCGCTGAGACCTCCAGTACGAAAAGAAGGAACCCTGGCTCTTTTGGCCAAGAAAGGCTGAAGTGTCCTTTTCATATGACACCCCTGGTGCCACCTTCTTCACCTGCACCATCAGGGCCTCCACACACCTGAAGCCCTCTAGTCCTCAGACAAATTGAGTTCAACTCCCCAAACTGGATGGTAGAAAGAATTAGGGAGCTCAAGGAATCAGAGGTGAGTGTCCAATCTTCAAAAGTACAGAGAACAGTCTTTTAAACACTGAAATGTCTAACCTATGAAAATGTGGCTGTTTGCCCAGAGATCTGGAGTTTCCACATCATATATCTCAGTTTTTGAAGCACAAGGTCAGAACTGGAAATCACAGTATCCAATTGCTGCTCTGATCAAAAGTAGTCACTTGATCTCTTACACTCCTCCAGTCATGGGGGGCTCATTACCTGAAACATCAATCTGTTCTGGACTCTTTTAGAATGCCTTCCTTTATGTGCTGAAATCTACCTTTCTGGAACTCATCCCCATTGGCCAGATTCTGTTTTGTATAACTATACACTTAAATAGCAAAATTCAGCAGACAGGGAAGGAATCCAACCAGAAGAGTGTATCAGAATCTCCAGAGTGGAGAGGGTGTCAGCAGTGAAATGGCTTGAAAACACACAGGTGTTTGTTATGATATTTAAAGTCAAGAAATGAAAAACGATATTTTCCATGAAACAAATAAGAGCCTGATAGTACCCAGAATATAT
This sequence comes from Moschus berezovskii, assembly GCF_049115385.1. NCBI lineage: Eukaryota > Metazoa > Chordata > Mammalia > Artiodactyla > Moschidae > Moschus > Moschus berezovskii. The sequence continues at coordinate 40,249,434 of NC_142481.1, read as the reverse complement.
AGAAGATTTTCATAGTCATCAAAAGGGAACATGATGCTTGATGAGACTAAAGACCTTTGTTTGATTTGTTTCAGATTCTCTTTCTGACATCTGAAGGCAGCTGTCATCCTTGACTCTCAGCCCCCTCCCCTTTGCGGTAATTACCCTCAGTTTCTGCAAACACTTCTGACCCAGATCATGGCTCCCTCCCAACTTAAGTCACTTCTCAATTCAGCTCATCATGTTCTTTTCAAACTGGGCATATGCACCTGGGAAGGTAATTGGAGATAAGATAGGGATTAGGTGAAACGTCAGGAAAAATGTTATTTTAAACGACTACTTTTAATACTAAAACAAGGACTTTATTGTCAAGCAGATTACAACATCAGAATCCATCTTTTTTAGTAGTTCAAGAAACTTCAAAGATGTCCCCTGTGCCTTCTTCCTAGCTTTGTTTTTACATGGTCTTCCTTCTGAGTGCTAGAGACGCTCTGTGTCTCTTTTTATAAGGACACTAATCCTAAGGGATCAGAGTGCCATTCTTATTTAAAATTTTATTATTGAAGTATAGTTGCTTTACAATGTTTATTAATTTCTGCTGTGTAGCAATGTGAATCAGCCATAAGTATACATATATACACTCGTTTTTTAAATTTCCTTCCCATTTAAGTCACCACAGAGCATCAAGTAGAGCTCTCTGTGCTATAGAGTAGGTTCTCTTTAGCTATCTATTTTATATACAGTAATGGCAAGCCACTCCAGTACTATTGCCTAGAAAATCCCATGGATGGAGGAGCCTGGTAGGCTGCAGTCCGTGGGGTCGCTAGGGGTCGGACACGACTGAGCGACTTCACTTTCACTTTTCACTTTCCACTTTCACACATTGGAGAAGGAAATGGCAACCCACTCCAGTGTTCTTGCCTGGAGAATCCCAGGGACGGGGGAGCCTGGTGGGCTTCCGTCTATGGGGTCACACAGAGTCGGACACGACTGAAGTGACGCAGCAGCAGCAGCAGCAGTGTGTGTATGGGAAGTGGGCTTCCCTGGGAGCTCAGCTGGTAAAGAATCTGCCTGCAATGCAGGAGACCCTGTTTCAATCCCTGGGTTGGGAAGGTCCCCTGGAGAAAGGATAGGCTATCCCCTCCAGTATTCTTGCGCTTCCCTGGTGGCTCAGACAGTAAAGAATCTGCCTGCAATGTGGGAGACCTAGGTTCAATCCCTGGGTTGGGAAAGATCTCCTGGAGGAGAGCATGGCAACCCACACCAGTATTCTAGGCTGGAGAATCCCATGGACAGTGGAGCGTGGTGGGCTACAGTCCAGGATCACAAAGAGTCGGACACAACTGAGCAACTAAGCAGAGCCCAGCGCAGTGTGTATATGTCAATCCCAGTCTCCCAGTGCTGCCCGCCTTGGTGACCATAAGTTTGTTCTCTGTATCTGATTCTATTTCTGCTTTTTTCAAAATTACTTGTTTATTTGGCTGCATCAGGTCTTAGTTGGGGCAGGCAGGATCTTCACTGCAGCACGTGGCTTCTCTAGGCACACAGCTTCTCTCTAATTGTGGCACAAGGGCTCAGTTGTCCCCTGGCACGTGGGATCGTAGTTCCTTGGCTGGGGATCAAGCCCACATTCCCTGCATTGGAAAGCAGATTCTTAACCACTGGACCACTAGGAAAGTCCATCTATTTCTGTTTCGCAAGTAAGTTTATCTGTACCATTTTTCTAAACTCCACATTTAAGTGACGTTAAATGGTATTTGCTTTTCTCTCTCTGACTTACTTCATTCTGTATTACAACCTCTATGACCTCATTTAACCTTAACCAGTATTCTTGCCTGGAGAATCCCATGGACGGAGGAGCCTGGTGGGCTACAGTCCACGGGGTCGCGGAGAGCCGGACATGACTGCGCTACTTCACTTCATGACCTCATTTAACCTTCCGTTCAGTTCAGTTCAATCACTCAGTCGTGTCCGGCTCTCCGCGACCCCATGAATCACAGTACGCCAGGCCTCCCTGTCCATCACCAACACCCAGAGTTCACTCAAACTCATGTCCACAGAGTCGGTGATGCCATCCAGCCATCTCATTCTCTGTCATCCCCGTCTCCTCCTGCCCCCAACCTTTCCCAGCATCAGAATCTTTTCCAGTGAGTCAACTCGTCGCATGAGGTGGCCAAAGTATTGCAGTTTCAGCTTTAGCATCAGTCCTTCCAATGAACACCCAGGATTGATCTCCCCCAGAATGGATTGGTTGGATGTCCTTGCAGTCCAAGGGACTCTCAAGAGTCTTCTCCAGCACCACAGTTCAAAAGCATCAATTCTTCGGCGATCAGCTTGCTTCACAGTCCAACTCTCACATCCATACATGACCACGGGAAAAACCATAGCCTTGACTAGACGGACCTTTGTTGGCAAAGTAATGTCTCTGCTTTTTAATATACTATCAAGGTTGGTCATAACTTTCCTTCCAAGGAGTAAGCGTCTTTTAATTTCATGGCTGCAGTCAGCATCCGCAGTGATTTTGGAGCCCCAAAAAATAAAGTCTGACACTGTTTCCACTGTTTTTCCATCTATTTCCCATGAAGTGATGGGACCAGATGCCATGATCTCTGTTTTCTGAATGTTGAGCTTCAAACCAACCTTTTCATTTTCCTCTTTCACTTTCATCAAGAGGCTTTTGAGTTCCTCTTCACTTTCTGCCATAAGGGTAGTGTCATCTGCATAGCTGAGGTTATTGATATTTCTCCAAGCAATCTTGATTCCAGCTTGTGCTTCTTCCAGCCCAGCGTTCCTCATGATGTACTCTGCATATAAGTTAAATAAGCAAGGTGACAATATACAGCCTTGACGTACTCCTTTTCCTATTTAGAACCAGTCTGTAGTTCCATGTCCAGTTCTAACTGTTGCTTCCTGACCTGTATACAGGTTTCTCAAGAGGCAGGTCAGGTGGTCTGGTATTCCCACCTCTTTCAGAATTTTCCACAGTTTATTGTGATCCACACAGTCAAAGGCTTTGGCATAGTCAATGAAGCAGAAATAGATGTTTTTCTGGAACTCTCTTGCTTTCTCCATGATCCAGCGGATGTTGGCAATTTGATCTCTGGTGCCTCTGCATTTTCTAAAACCTGCTTGAACATCTTGCTGAAGCCTGGCTTGGAGAATTTTGAGCATGACTTTACTAGCGTTTGAGATGAGTGCAATTGTGCGGTAGTTTGAGCATTCTTTGGCATTGCCTTTCTTTGGGATTGGAATGAAGACTGACCTTTTCCAGTCCTGTGGCCACTGCTGAGTTTTCCAAATTTGCTGGCATATTGAGTGCAGCACTTTCACAGCATCATCTTTCAAGATTTGAAATAGCTCAATTGGAATTCCATCACCTCCACTAGCTTTGTTCGTAGTGATGCTTTCTAAAGCCCACTTGACTTCATATTCCAAGATGTCTGGCTCTAGGTCAGTGATCACGTTATCGTGACTATCTTGGCTGTGAAGATCTTTTTTGTACAGTTCTTCTGTGCATTCTTGCCACCTCTTCTTAATATCTTCTGCTTCTGTTAGGTCCATACAATTTCTGTCCTTTATCGAGCCCATCTTTGCATGAAATGTTCCCTTGGAATCTCTAATTTTCTTGAAGAGATCTCTTGTTTTTCCTATTCTGTTGTTTTCCTCTATTTCTTTGCATTGATCACTGAGGAAGGCTTTCTTATCTCTCCTTGCTATTCTTTGGAACTCTGCATTCAGATGCTGATATCTTTCCTTTTCTCCTTTGCTTTTCGCTTCTCTTCTTTTCACAGCTATTTGTAAGGCCTCCTCAGACAGCCATTTTGCTTTTTTGCATTTCGTTTCCATGGGGATGGTCTTGGTCCCTGTCTCCTGTACAATGTCACAAACCTCCGTCCAGATTTCATCATTTAACCTTAATTACCTCCTTATAGGCAGGCTTCCCAGGTGGCGCTAGTGGTAAAGAAACCTGCCTACCAATGCTAGAGATGCAAGTTCAATCCCTGTGTTTGTGAAGATCCCCTGGAGGAGGGCATGGAAACCGACTCCACTATTCTTGCCTGGAGAATCCCATGGACAGAGGAACCTGGTGGGCTACAGTCAATAGGATTGCAAAGAGTCAGGTACAACTGAAGCTACTTAGCACACACATACCTCCTTATAGACTCTATACAACCACACTGGGATTATAGATCTCACACAGGAACTGGGGTGATGGTGGTGATGGCACAATTCGGTTTCATTCATAGCAGCCCTGCTGGCACTGGTTGCTTCACGGAAATGCCCTTAGGTCATGGAGATTATGAGTTTAAGTTCTATTGCCCTTATTGGAATTTCAGTTCCCAAGTCTGAGAGGCTCTGGGCCCTCCCTGTGTCCATTGACAGATACCCAAAGGAGGAGCCCTCTGGAAGGGGCAGTTACCTCTCCCATACAGGACATATGTGGAGGTGCCCCACCCCACTCCCCTTTATTACTAGCCAAAATTGAGCCAGATAGACCCAGCCTTGGAGTATGCAGAGGGGACAGGTTAGAAATTACTGCCCATCCCAAATGTGGAGTTTCTGACCTATGACTGCTTCCCTACATCCCCAGACTACAGATGGAGGCAGACCAGCTCATTTTTGTTTGGACCTCAAAATATTACATTTTCTTTCAAAACTTTCTATAATCCAAACAGCATGTGGTGACTACTACAGTGACAATATGTTCATTTATTCATTAATTCAACAAATATTTACTGAGTCTCTACCATATGCCAGGAACAGTGCTTGGCAAATAGTGATCCCCAAGGACCTACTTGAATGACTAACTCAAATCCAATGTATTATTAGCAAACTCACTGTTGGGGTGGGGTGTGTGTGTGTACGGGTGTGTGTGTAGAACTGATTCCCTTAAGTAGGCCAAAGGGCGGGCTGTCTTATGTATATTTTTCCTCTGTTGAATAAAGCTGTTTCCTAAGAGTTTGAGAACACTCATAAATTCTCACCTTGAATCCAAATTAATGAAGTATAATGAGTGATGAACTTCAGACAGTCCAAGCTAATTTGACCTCCACAGTGATAGGAAACCTCTGAACTCAATAGCCCAGTCGACCCTATTTTTTTCCTTTCTCCCAACTAACCCAAGCAGAGTGCTCAGGGGGTTTATGTTCAGCTCTCAACAATGAAGTTCCAGCATTCATCAGCTCAATTAATCACTCCTCTTTCCCAAAAGTAATTCACCCAGCTCAATAGTTCTTCCCAGGTGGTGCTGGTGGTAAAGAAACCACCTGCTAATGTAGGAGACATGAGAGACATGGGTTCAATCCCTAGGTTGGGAAGATCCTCTGGAGGAGGGCATGGCAACCCACTCCAGTATTCTTGCCTGGAGAATCCCATGGACCGAAGAGCCTGGTGGGCTATAGTCCAAAGGGTCGCAAAGAGTTGGACATGACTGAAGCAACTTAGCACACAGCACACACAATAGTTCTTAAACCTCAGTTCAGTCACTCAGTCGTGTTTGACTCTTTGTGATCCGATGGACTACAGCACGCCAGGCTTCCCTGGCCATCACCAACTTCTGGAGCTTACTCAAACTCATGTCCATTGTGTCGGTAATGCCATCTAACCATTTCATCCTCTGTCATCCCCTTCTCCTCCCACCTTCAATCTTTCCCAGCATCAGGGTATTTTACAATGAGTCAGTTCTTCACATCAGGTGGCCAAAGTATTGGAGTTTCAGCTTCAGCATCAGTCCTTCCACTGAATCTTAAAATCATCCCAGAAATTTTTAAAAAACAATGCTAGGACTTCTCTGGTGGTCCAGTGGTTAAGAACCCACCTTGCAACATGGGTTCAATCTCCATTCAGGGAACTAAGATCCCACATGCTTGGAGCAAGTAAGCCCACATACAGCAACTAGAGAGTCCGTGCACTGCAATGAAAGATCCTGCATGATGCAATGAAGATCCTGTATGCCACAACTAAGAGCCAGTGCAGCCAAATAGATAAAGAAAAACTTAAAAAAAATATAATGCCCAGGTGTCAAACCAAGAGACTACGTATGATTCAGTTGGTCTGGAGTGTGGTGTAGGTATTACACTTTTTTTTCCCCAAAAAACCTTCCCAAGTAATTCTAAAGCACAGTCATGGTGGGGAAGCACTGATACTTGTTTCCCCCAAGACAGCTGCAATATTTCTCCAAGAACAAACCCTGGGTCACAGGCCTTACCTTGGTGCTGATGCCAACTTAGTGGTGGTGGTGGTGGTCACTTGTTAAGTCATGTCTGACTCTTTGTGACCTCATGGACTGCAGAACACCAGGCTCCAGAGCTTTGCTAGGTGCTGAAAAGAGTAGTCTCTTAAGCACTGAGCTTCATTCATACATTTGTACAACGGGCTCACTCCCTCTCCAGGTAGCAACCTGTGTTGACCTACATAAAGTGGGATGACTCCAATGGTAGGATGTAAGGCAGGAGGGCAAGGGCTGCTTTGGGTCAGGACAGTTTTGAGAGGAGCCATCTAATTGCACAACATCTTCACCCACTTCTTCTTTTATTGAAAGTGGCTCAGTCGCGTGGGACTCTGCCGACACGTGTCTGATCCCATGGACTGTACAGTCCACGGAATTCTCCAGGGCAGAATAGTGGAGTGAGTAGTCTTTCCCTTCTCCAGGGGATCTTCCCAACCCAGGGATCGAACCCAGGTCTCCCACATTGCAGACGGATTCTTTACCAACTGAGTTATGAATGGGAGAGAGTATTAAGAGGCATTTCATAGATGTCTCCTAAACTGAAGTGAGTAATAAGAAAGTACTGTCAACCAGTCTTAACTGCAGACACCAGGGCATCTTAGGCCAAAACATAGCAACCGCCATTTTCTCAAACTCTTGGTGTCCTGGTGGCAAAGAGCAGAAACACACATTTGCTCAAGCAATATAAAGGGGACTATTTTTGGATATACCTCTCAAAATGCAAGGAGAGACCATGAAACTGGGCCTCATAGAGAACAAGAACAAGGGTCCCATAACCAGAGTCTCTCTCAAGCCTCATTGCCTGGAACCGCTTTTCTCTGGATCTTCCTCATCTTTCTTTCTCTATAAACTGGCTTCTCTGTGAAAGGCACACAGCCAGCACTCCTTAACATTTATGCTTTGGCAATTCAAGCAACAAGAAGAAACTCACCAGCATCTGCAAATGTTGGTTCCAAATGCTTGACAGTTGGGGGAGAATATGATTGGCTAAGCTTAGTCAGGTGACCACTCCTGGTCCAATCAGCTACATGCAGGGGTGGGATCTTGAGGTTTAAATATGGCTGTATGGTGAAGAGAGGATGGTCTCAGAGAAAGGAGAGATGAGCTGGAGATACTCTGCAGCTGGTGTCTTTTGCAATCACAGGGTGATTTCAATGACAGTCTTATAAATGACTAGAGCTAACCTGAGAGTGTATTGGTCTCACTCCTAAAACCAGAAGTCACCCTGCAGCTCACTTCAGGGCTCGAAAGCCAGGTGGGGGTCTCTCCCCGGGTGCCCTGCCTTCCTTCCTCACCTTTCACGCAGCTCTAAGGAACGCTTGGCACAAACACTCTCCAACCTAATTACCAGCCGGAATTAATCAAAGGTATTCCCAACTGCATGAGTGATGCTAGCCAGGAATGTCTCCGAGTTGAAATTCTTAAAATACTTTTGTTTATGAGGAAGTTTTACATGTTAACTTTTTCCAAAAGCCAGTGAGAGGAGCAGTCCCCACAGACATCTGAGAGTACTTTGGCTGTCTTAATTCGCTCATGATGTTTCATTAATATCAATTTTCTCCCTGCATCATAGCCTGGCAGGTTTTTTCACAAGTGTTTTATTCTCCCAATCTCTTCGTTTGTTGCCGCTGGGTCTGTTTGTTTGTTTGTTTAACGTCTCTGGAATTCTTTCTTCATCTTCTGAGAAATCCTCTCACATCTCCATAATGCACACATCTTTTGACTCTAACATCTCCATTTCAAATATGAAAGTCATCACAGACTTCACAGAATTTTTTTTCCCACTTGAAAGTGACAAGAAGGAGTTTGAAGGGAAAATAATCTAGAGAAACATTTAATCCTGTTTCTTTTTAAAATATTTGTTTTTATTTGACTGTGCTGGATCTTAGGTACGGCATGTAGGATCTTCCAACTTCATCACAGCAAGTGGGATCTTTTGTTGCAGCATGCAAACTCTTAGCTGCAGCATGTGGGGTTTAGTTCCCTGACCAGGGATCAAATACAGCACCCCACCCCCACCCCCGCATTTGGAGTATCGAGTCTTAGCCACTGGACCACCAGGGAAGTCCCTAAACCTTTTTCTTAATCCTGCTCTTGAGATTGGCAGTGCAGAAATTCCATCTTCTTTCCTGTCCTTTTTCTGAAGTATCAGCTGAGCACCGTCTTAATTGGTCTTCTCAACAACTGGAGACGGAGAGCTAGTGAGAAAATTCTGAATCCACCACCACCAACTCTACCACTATGGTCAAAAGTTGATTGGAAAGCATTTCTGTCTGGCTAGTTTCCTGCTCTCTCACCCTCCGTGACAGTCATTGGCTTATTTGCTCTTAGTTCCATTCACTGCCATTCCCTTGCTCTCTATCCCCAAGCTTCCTTGCCATCTGGCTTCTGTGTAGGTCCTAACCAACGGAAGGTCCTGGCAGAATACCAGGGGATGGAAGGAGGATAAAGGTCAGGGTGTTTCTCTTTGTCCTTTCTTCCAGTGGCATCTAAAACAGAACCTAAGTCTTATCCATGGCTCCAGCTCACACTAGGGAGCCCTAACCATGGGTCTAGCTCCCTCTGGACAACCCTGAACCTTGATTTTAATTGTACCACATCCTCCTGCTGTCCCTCCAGCCTTAGAGGTGGTCACAGATTCCTGCTGTAGCTAATTTCTGGGTTGTATCATTGTCCCTTGTTTGGCTTCCCAGATCTTCCATGGACTGTGTAATCAGTCCCCTCTATTGAATTCTCTATGTTTGAAACACCTAGAGTGCATTTTGCTTTCCCGGAGGACTCTGATATATCTGCTCACTCAGAATTAAAGCTCTCTTCCTGCCTAGAAAACTGTTTCTCAAACTATCTTTTGCAAGGGACCATTTTTAAATATTTCCAATCCATCATGGATTAACACTTGGTCCTACTATACATAACTAGTATGCAACTTGAGCCACATGCATTGTAGGAGGCAAATTCAAACAATGACTGAACTCATCTACATCCTGTTCAGTGAGACAAGTCTATCAAACATGCATCTGGATGTCACATCATAAAAGCGTCTAAGCTTTTACTCTCAACCTCTCTATGGTCTCATCATAGATCTCTTACAAAGACATTCAGGGTTGGTATGGGAACACACTTTGAATACACTGCTCTGAATCGTTTTTATTCATGTGTAGAACCATCACATAGTCTGGAAAGTCTTCGCATGCAGCCTAGATCTTACCTTTTGAGTTATGTACAATTCTCTGTCAGAAACTGTATTTCTCACACAGGTAATGTTCCCCACAATGTTCCAGTGCAAAAGACACCCATATTAAGGGAGCAAAAATGACCATCACTTAGCAGGGACTGACTTCTTTTTCAGGCATTTTTCATTTCATCCTCACAATGGCCCCCTGATGAGTGACATTATCACCCCCCATTTTACTGAATGGAAAAGTAAATCTCAGAGAGGTTAAATCGCTTGAGTAAGATCACACAGCTTGATGGCAACAGTGCTGGGACTCTCACCCAAGTATGTCTAACTCAATGTCCATGGTCTTAGATATGACATTTAATTGCTTCATTCACCTATGTCCTTGGCACAAAATGCTGAGCCTGACTTGAGGCATCCTTAAAGATATAAATGACCAAGTGAAGCAATGCTTGGTCCATTCTTTCTCCCACCTGGGATAGGGCTTCCCACAAAGCACCCTCCCATTAACTCCCACTGTTTCTCAGGCAAATCCTCCCATCAATGCCTTCCTTAGAAAAACCTTCCAAACTCTTTCAGGCCACCCTTCCCTGCTTCCTACAGGTTTGAAAATCTCCACCACACTCTGAATTCCTGTTGTCCCCAGACTGTACTTTAGAGGCACTTTTTGTCTCCCCATGAATTTAGACATTCTTCAAGAACAGAGGCTTTTACAATAACAGTGGCTCCTGGCACAGAGCTAATATTTATTAAGCACTTCTTGGCGCCAAGCATTGCTTTAAGCACTTTCCCCACAATAACTTGTTTAATATTCACAACATTGTGAGTGAATTTTATTATACCCTTTTGACATGTGAGGAAACGGAGATGCAGAGAGCTTAAGAAAGTTTCCCCAGGTTCAAAACAAGCAGGCACTGAGCTGAGATTTTAAACCATTGAGTTGTTGGCCTCCAAAGTCCATACCCTTAGCCACTGTGCAATTCTTGGATTTGCAAGACTCTTCCACATCTGTGACCCGACTGGGTCCTAGGAGTGCCACAGGGAAGGAAGGACATGCGATTATGGAGACAGCTTTAGAGCTAGGAGACCACTTGGAGGGTTTTTAACTTCCCCAGTTGTGCGGGTAAGGACACAAAGGCATAGGTGAAGTGACCTGTTCAGGGCCACACAGCAAACCCATATAAACACATCAGTGGGTTCTGAGCCCAGCCTGGAGCTCTCCCATTTGCACCAGGTACAATAGCAGGTGCAGGGATATTCATTTGACTACTGAGCTCATCTGACCAGCATGCAGTGTTTGCTGGGACTCAGGACAGGCAAGCACTGATTCTGAAGAGATCAGCAAGCCCATGTATATTGGGAACTGTCCCTGGAGGTGGAGGTTTCCAAGTAACAAACAACAATACAACCATGGGGGTGGGTCCCAATACCTGTCCTCTGGTGGGTGTCGCTGCTGGGGGTTGAAGGGGAGAGGAAAAGCATGATTGTGGTGAATGCAAGGGGGCAGCTTCTACTCCATGCCAACCCTAACTGAATGGACGTGTGAGCCTGGTTTGCCAAAGCTTGTAGTCTTTTGTGGGAAACTGGAAAGCTAGTTATCTATAAGAAATCCTCTGATCTGTGAAAGTGAAAGTGTTCGTTGCTCAGTTCAGTCAGTTAAGTCACTCAGTCGTGTCCGACTCTTTGCGACCCCATGAATCACAGCATGCCAGGCCTCCCTGTCTATCACCAACTCCCGGAGTTCATTCAAACTCATGTCCATCGAGTCGGTGATGCCATCCAGCCATCTCATTCTCTGTCGTCCCCTTCTCCTCCTGCCCCCAGTCCTTCCCAGCATCTGAGTCTTTTCCAGTGAGTCAGCTCGTCGCATGAGGTGGCCAAATATTGGAGTTTCAGCTTTAGCATCAGTCCTTCCAATGAACACCCAGGGTTGATCTCCTTTAGAATGGACTGGTTGGATCTCCTTGCAGTCCAAGGGACTCTCAAGAGTCTTCTCCAGCACCACAGTTCAAAAGCATCAATTCTTCAGTGCTCAGCTTTCTTCACAGTCCAACTCTCACATCCATACATGACCACTGGAAAAACCATAGCCTTGACTGGAGGAGTATGTCAGGGTTGTATATTGTCACCCTGCTTATTTAACTTATATGCAAAGTACATTATGAGGAACGCTGGGCTGGAAGAAGCACAAGCTGGAATCAAGATTGCTGGGAGATATATCAATAACCTCAGATATGCAAATGACACCACCCTTATGGCAGAAAGTGAAGAGGAACTAAAAAGCCTGTTGAGGAAAGTGAAAGAGGAAAGTGAAAAGGTTGGCTTGAAGCTCAACATTCAGAAAACAAAGATCATGGCATCTCGTCCCATCACTTCATGGGAAATAGATGGGGAAACAGTGGAAACAGTGTCAGACTTTATTTTTTTGGGCTCCAAAATCACTGCGGATGCTGATTGCAGCCATGAAATTAAAAGACGCTTACTCCTTGGAAGGAAAGTTATGACCCAACTCCTTGTGCTCAATAAGTATGTGATGGGTAAAGGATGAATGAATGAACGGCCTTCAGTCTTGTGTGGGGTCCCCTGAAGTTGATGATTAAGGCTTAGGGCAGGGACACTAGAAACAAAGTCAGCTGGCAGCCTTGTTTGGTGGAAATAAACTTTGGATTGTAAGAGCAGAGGGATTAGGTACAAGGATTTTCTCCAGCATCTTCCCTGAGCCAGGGGAAGTTTCAGGGGGCCCGGTCCCACCAGCGATCCTGTTTTCCACAGGTCTGGTGCTCCAGAGCACAGTAGACTCAACCTGAGCTGGACTTGACCTGGAGGGAACTGTCTGCCCCACACCATGGCGTCAGATGCCATGTAGAATACAGCAGCCTCATGTCTGCCAGTGAGACCTAGAATCCCAGCTGGGAGAGAGAACTGGCCAGCTCCTGGGTCGCTCAGCATCCCCAGGAGGGGTGTGGTCCTATCCCTTGAGTGGGGTGGGATCCTGCCTGCATGGATGGGCAATGGACTGGCATATGGTTGTCTTTCCCATGGCTGTTTGCAGAACCCACAGCATCCAGGCACATTCTCTGTGGGCCTCTGTGGGCCTCCTGTTGCTCCACCCGGCCCCTCGTCTCTCCCACCTCTGCTGACTTGTCTGCTGCCTCTGGAACTTCGTATACTGTTTCCTCAGTCAGGATGTTCTCTCTGCTCTGCTTCCCCCTACTTTCATTTATCAAACCCTTGCCCTGACTGAGATCTACCTTGAGACTCACTCACCATACCCTCAATGCCTCCTGAATTCCTCCTGAATTCCCAAGACCCCAAATAAGTTCTCCATGGATACTTATTCTGTATACACAGATCGAAGCAGTCGGATATCATGGTTAAAAGTTTCAGGTCTGGAGCCAGACAGCACAAGTTCATGTACTGACTCTATTCTCACTAGGAATGTATTAGTTTCTCATTGCTGCTATGAAGTGAAAGTGTTAGTCACTCAGTCATGTCCAACCCCATGGACTGTAGCCCGGCAGGCTCCTCTGTCCATGGAATTTTCCAGGTAAGAATACTGGAGTGGATAGTTATTCCATTCTCCAAGAAATCTTCCCAACCCAGGGATCTAACTCAGGTCTCCTGCATTGCAGGCAGATTCTTTACCATCTGAACCACCAGGGAAGCCAGACTGCTGCTATAAGTTACAATAAACTTAGTGACTAAATGCAGAATATTATCTTACAGAAGGTGAGTAAGCAAGAAAAGCTTGTGGTGTGAGCACCTGCATTTTCCCCGGAAAGCCAAGTATAGACCATTGAGGAACTCATGATGTCCTAGCAATAACTGAACCCACCAACTGCTTAGCCAACAATGAAATCCTTAGCAGTACATGGGGGACCTGAAGTGTGGGATTTCAGAGAGGACTGAGATGAGCACAGGCTCAGAGGGATCAAGCACTGACTTCCATAGTTCAAACAAGAAATGTGGATTGAATTTTTTCCATTTAATTGTTGACTTTTCCAATTAAAAAAAAAATGCGACATACCATGGAATATTCTGAAAGTTCAGCAAAAACACCCAGAAAACAAATACTGTGTCCACAATTCCAGCTTCTGAGCAAGTTGGGTAGTCTCTGAGCATGGTGACTATGGATGCAGTTTTAAGGGTTCAACTACCTACAGCCAAACCTCAGTCCTAGCATATATAGCCATGTGATATTGGACAGTCACTTGACCTCTTGTGGCCTGCCTCAATTTCCTCAAATTTAAATGGGGATATAATAGTACCTGCCTCATAGGGTACATATGAGGAATAAGTGGACAGGACTTAGAATAGTATCTGGCACATAGTAAACACTACAAAGCGTTTTTACCTAACATTATACTTAACTTCTGTTTTGACATAAGTAAAGGTTTTTCATAAATGTTTTTCTGAGCTTCCACAAAGTTCCATGAAGGGATGGATCAGTAATCACCAGAGGCGAGTTCAGGAAACCAGGGAGGCAAAGGACAGGGCTTCTTGTTGGTGCCACAGGCTGGCACAGGCTACTCCCCAAAACTTTTTTTTTGGTGGCACTGTGCCACTTGCAGGATCTTGGTTCCTGGACCAGTGACTGAACTCGGGTCCCAGCAGTGGAAGCGCAGAGTCCTAACCACTGGACCACCAGAGGATTCCTGGGGATCCATCTTTCTTCACCACCTCGTGCAAAACCCACCCCTCCCTCTGCTATGGATGCCACCACCACTCTGCCCACACCCAGGGTCTCCCCTCCAGCTCTGGAGCTCCTTCTCCTCCCTCTGCCTGCTTTGCCGCTGACAGCTAGAAGACTCCAAGCCAACCATTTTGTAGAAGGTCCCTCGTCTGGGTTTGTTTGATGTTTCGCTTTGATTAAATTCAGGTTATACATTTTTGAGAGGAAATCACAGTTTCATTTCTTCACATGAAAATATTGAATCCATTTGGAATTAATTTGGGTATAAATGATATATTTTTCCTCACTTATATGAAACACCTCCTTTATCATATAGCAAATATTTAATTGCATATCTTTTATCTTTCTGCTCTTCAAAGCCAGTGTCACACTGTTTTAATTACCCTGGCTTCATAATATGCACCCCCTAAACATGGTAATGAGCAGAGTCCTCCTAATCATGCTCCTTTTCTCAGAAACTTCCTGGCTCTTCTCGCTCATTAAATCTTCCAGATGCACCTTAGAATCGTGTTATCAAGTTCCTTAAAAAGTACCTTTGTGATTTAGGTTGTCGAACTTTGAAATCACTGTGGGCAAAATGGGCAGCTTTAATACTAAACCTTTCCATAGAGGAGCAGTGTCTGTATATCATTCAAATTTTCTGTGATTCGGTAAAGCTTTGTATTCTTTTTCATGAAGTTCCTGCACTTTTCTTTGGGGGTTGATGACTACTTTTGAGTCTCTTGTGAACAAACTCTTGTATCTGTTTTTCATTGCCTTCTCTGACTGATGAGTCGCTGACAGGATAACACAGAGGTTAAGGTCAGAGTCTCTTCAGATGACTACTTGAGTTTGAATCCTGGGTTGCTCGCTCATACACCTTGTTGCATGAGGCAACTCATGTGACCACCCTGTGCCTCAGTTTCCACATCTGTGAAATGGGGAGATTGATGTCATATGGCTCCCAGGGATGTTCTGAGAAGGGACCACAGAAGGATACCTAGCCCATGTTTAGTGATAACCACTGCAATTTCCTCACAGGCTCCTTACTGACCCCTAGGGCCTTCCTAGGAGACATGGCAGTGAGTGGAAGTCAGTTCTTACTTCACACCCCTCTGCAGGCAGACCCTGGGCAGAGACCTTTACTGGGGTCACTGAGAGCAGCCCTGTTGCCATGGGAACAGCTGGTGTGGTCTTCCTCTCAGGCATTTCCATGTGCTTCTGCCCCATTTTCCTCTCTCTCCTACCAGTGTCCTCCGAGTCTCAGTCTGCGCCCACCCCTGATGGTGACTCTGGCCCGTCCCTCATTCACAGCTTCTTAACTCAGTATCCACAGGAAGCGTTCTGGCCCTGCCACCTCATGGTTATTTCAGTGTGCAGGGATCTGATTGGCTTCGTCCATTTCCCCAAGCAAGCCCCTGGCCAAGCTGTCCTCAGGATAGAGGCCAATCAACCTGGGGAGCTGAGGGGAGTCTGATTTTATTAAGTTGTCTGGTGGGGGTGATTCCTCAAAGAAGGGGATGTTAGCCACCGAGGGGAGTATCCAGTAGCCACAAGAGAGGGTATTTCAGATGTGGTCCATGCTTGGCACAATCCAACAGTCCACAAGCAAGGAGTAAATACGCATCCAGGAACCACCAGCAAGGGTCCCTTGGGGTAGACCTCATTAGTCCCCTTCATGATGGGGAAAATGTGGCTCTGAGGGTGTAAGGGATTTGCACAGGGTCACCAAGCCAGTCTTTGATGGTGGCGGTGGTGGTGGTTTAGTCCCTAAGCTATGTCTGACTCTTGTGACCCCATGGACTATAGCCCGCCAGGCTCCTCTGTCCATGGAATTTTCCAGGCAAAAATACTGGAGCGGGTTGCCATTTCCTCCTCCAAGGAATCTTCCCAACCCACGGATTGAACTGACATCTCTTGCATCTTCTGCGTTGGCGCGTGAATTCCTTACCACTGTGCCTCCCGCGAACCTGATACCCTCTTGATGTGTGTTAGTCGCTCAGTCTTGTCCGACTCTTTGTGACCCCATGGACTGTAGGCCGCCAGGCTCCTCTGTCCATGGAATTCTCCAGGCAAGAATACTGGAATGGGTTGCCATTTCCTTCTCCAGGGGATCTTCCTGACCCAGGGATCGAACCTGGGTCTCCCACATTGCAGGCAGATTCTGAGCCACCAGGGAAGGCCCATACACTCTTAATACTTAGTGTATAAAACAGATAACTAACGAGAACCTACTGTATAGCACAGGGAACTCCATTCAGTGCTGTGTAGTGACCTAAATGGGAAGGAAATTCAGAAAAGAGGGGATATATGTATACATATGGCTGATCTACTTTACTGCATAGCATAAAATAACACAACATTGTAAAGCAACTATAATAAAAAAAAATTTTTAATTAATTAAAAAGCAACACAAATTCCCTTCTCCCCATTCTCTTGGCTGAATTAACTCCTACTTTTGCCCTTCAGGTTTTCCCTAAAGCCCCAACACAAAGAAGTCTTTCCTTTTCATTCTCTAAAAATAATTGTACTTGTCTTTTGTGGACATCAACACCAGTTTATGAAGATATGTTTATTTTTAAGAGACAAGTTGTTTATCGTCTATCTTCTTTACCAGATCTGACTGGCTAAGTCAAATTCCGTCTCCATCAGTTTCTAAATGAGTAGCCTTGGAATGTTCCCTAACATTTCTGTGCCCCAGTTTCTGTAAGAAGGGGCTAATAAAAGCCCCTGCCTCTGGGGCTTGTTGCAAAGGCACAGTGAAATAATCAATGAAGGAGCAAAGAACGGGGTGGATTCTTAACAGGATTTAACTATTATACTCATCATTATGACCCTCCTCACCATTGCGTTCATCATCACCACTCCCATCTCCATCAGCAGCAACAGCATCATCATCTCCATCTTCAGAACCGGACTGTGTCTTTCTTGTTCACCATTGTATCCAACAGGACTCAGAAAATGCTTAGTAAATGAACAAATACTTCTCTGTAAACACAACTGTTCTCCTTCTAAGGAGGCATTTCCTTTGAGCCAGTAAGTTGATCCTCCTTATGTTTCAAGTGGAAAAAACAAAACTTTTCCCCAGGTGAAAACACTTAAAGGGAGCCTGTGATGGAATCCCAGCATGTCACGTGTGCTTGGAGATATTTTGCCGGGATATTTTACGGGAAACATTTCGAGGCTGTGAGGAAGTGTAATTTTCCTTGTGAAATGTCTAGGTTTCTTTTCTCGGTCATTTTTCATGCGCTTGTCACTTTCCCAGACTAATTGGTGGGCTCCTTTCCCCCAGCTGTCTATGCAGGCTCTCGCTCACCCAGCCTGTCCACCGCTCAGTGCAGCCCACTTGGGGTGTCGAGAGAAGGCACCCAGGAAAGGAGTCAGGACATGTGAGCTCTGTGGGGCTTCAGGAAGGTCTCTGTCTTTCCCTGGGCCTCAGTTTTCATATCCGGAATATGAAAAGTTTTGATGAGCTGTTTGCTAATAGAGTTGCAATTTCTAAAGGAAGCCAGTGGCTCAAAGTTGGGCAACTTCCAATTCTGGGAAGATCTTGCCTTCGTGCTGTTGAACCTCATGTGCTCCCATCATCGCTGGGGCTCAGGGGCCCCCGGTATTTCAGATCCTCAGAGTGCGGTAACTGGGAAGACAGCTCTGTCTTTCGAGTGAATGCAAAGCCCACGGCTATAAATCTGTGCACAGACAGTTTTAATTGTGGATCTTGGTCACAGCACTGCAAGGGGAAACAGAGGCCTGTAATTCAGGTCTTCTACACTAAAGGGTTGACAGTCAACCACTCAGCACTGGGAGGAAGGGCAGCCTTCAAGAGGGGACCCAGGCGCCCACTTTTCCAGATAACCTCTGAAGGACTACCATGCAAGGGATTTGTGGGTTCCAAGGACCTCCTGGAGGAACCCAGACTAACTGTTGGAAGGGCTGGCAGCCCACAAACGATGACCGTGAGGTCACTAGGAGAGGACAGGGAGATTTCCTAGTAGTCCAGCTCAACCTGCAAATGTGGGCCACTTTTTTGGCAGAGAGGGACAACTTTAGGTATGACATCAAGGATGCCACTCATAACAGCCTCTTACCCAGTCTTCATAGGATTTTCCTCTAAGTTTCTTAAGGGAATGGACCACAATAAGAACAACCAAAAAAAAAAAAAAAGGCAAAACAACAACAAAAATAGCAAGGATTAAGTCAAATAGGCGTGCTCACAGTGGAAAGTGTGCAGGCCGGGCAGCTGGAGAGGCCTGGGTATGAATCCCAGCTCCATCCTCTCTTGAGTCAGGTACCATCTGGAGCCACAGGGAATAGAAAAATAGGTGGCCATTCTATTTTTGAAGAGTGGTTTTGAATGATCAAAATAAATCCTACATGTAAAAATACCCAGCACATAAAAGAAACCGGACAGTTTAGAACTCTAACAAAACATGTCTACCTGAATTGTTGTTATTGTAATTTAGTCGCTAAGTCTTGCCTGGTTCTTTTGTGACCCCAAGGACTGTAGCCCCCCAGGCTCTTCCTTTCATGGGATTTTCCAAGCAAGAATACTTGAGTGGGTTGCCATTTCCTTCTCCAGAGTATCTTCTTGACCCAGGGATTGAACCCACATCTCCTGCATTGGCAGGTGAATTCTTTACCAATAATCCACCAGGGAAGCCCCTACCCTGAATGGAAAACTCATTTTAAAAAATTTAGAAAAAAGGAAGAGTGCCCTCTACTCTTTGGCAACACAGGAGAAGCAGACACATCACAAGGAAGAATAATGTTGGTGTAGGTACAGTGGACAAAAAGCTGATCCCCAAAAAATCATGTCCACATCCTAATCTCCCAAACCAGTGAATGTGACCTTATTTGGAAAAAGGATCTTTATAGGGGCAATTAAATTAAGAATCTTGAGATGAAGACATCCTCTTGGATAATCCACATGAGCCCTAAATCCAATGACAAGTGACTTTAGAGAGAAAGACAGGATGAGCTTTGAGACAGAAGAAGAAAAGGCACTATGACCGTGGGAGTGATGCAGCCATAGGCCAAGGAATATCAACAGTCACCAGGACACGGAAGCGGCAAAGAACGACACTCCCACAGAGCCTTCAGAAGGAATTCTTCCCTCTCAACAGCTTAATTCTAGATTTCTGGCCTCCAGAACTGCTCTGCCATCAGAAAATAGAAAATAGCCTAAGCTGACCCTTGATTAGGTTTAAAAGAGGCTCATATTGGCTGCCAAGGCAGCGTCCAGAGCTATTCCTCCAGGTTCATTCTGATTCTGGCCTCCCAACATCCTTCTCCCCCTACTCCTGTGTCTGTACCGTGTCTTCTTTGGGGTATTCTCTTTATTCCATTATATTGGCCTATAAATCAAGTCTGCTTGTAGTCCCCTACCAAGAAGACAGCATGTTGCCCAAGGCTGGTCAGCTGACCTCTCTCCCAAAGCAAGAGATTTTCTTTTTTAATTATGGAAGTATGATAACACATTTACGAGAGACTTGGAAAATACAGGACAAAGTTACAAATAGTTACTATATATATACAACTATCTTTTTAAGTAGACAAATTAAGGTTTTTAGTTGGAGTTTCAGGATTAAACTCTCAAAAATTAACAGAATGAACAGACAGAAAAGTAGAAGGATCTGGTAGGCCTGAAAAGCACTATGAACCATATGCAACCATATGTGCATGCATATGTGCTAATTTGCTTCAGTCGTGTCTGACTGTTTGCAACCCTATGGACTATAGCCCGCCAGGCTCCACAGTCCATGGAATTTCCCAGGCAAGAATACTGGAATGGGTTGCCATTTCCTTCTCCAGGGGATCTTCCTGACCCAGGGATCGAACCCTTATCTCTTACATCTCCTGCCTTGGCAGGCAGTTTATTTACCACTAGCACCACCTGGGAAGCCCAAGGTTTATACAATTTTCACACAACAGCAGAATACAATTCTATTCGAGTTCCCATAGACTATAAACCAGGAAACACTGGAACATATTCAGGTGCAAAAAGGTGCAAAATTTTTCAAAAAGGTGCAAAATTTTCATGGTCTAAAGGTATTGAAATCATACACAGTCTGTTCTCTTATCATTGTGGAATTATGTTAGAAATCAATATCAAAAGATATTTGAAAATAACTCATATTTTCAAGTACGGTGTGACATTTACCAAGAAAGATCTTTGCCATAGCCATGGAAAGCCGCAATAAAGTTAAAAGACTGAAAAAACACAGAGGTGACAGCAGGGAAGAAAGCATTTAAATGAGAAAACTTCATGTATTTGGAAATTGTGTCCACTTTTAAAGGATGGGTATATCTAAGAAGCCATAACAAGGAAAATTAGAAAATATTTCCAAGACATAGCATCTTGAGTGGAAAACATTTCAAGGGCAGTGTCCCATGTGCTTGTTCAACTCCAGCACCTGAACTCCAAGTGCTGGCTTTTATGGAGCCACTTCTCCAGGCTTTCATCGACTCAGTGAGCTCTTCCCTATAACTTTCTAATTTCTTTGTTGCCTAAGCCAGTCACTGTTGCTTGCAACCTAACAGTGCAACTGCTAAAGGGAAGGTGACAACTCACCAAGAGAAAAGAGAGACTCAGGAGTTGAGGGCGGTGACACACGCTCTTGACTAGGTCTTCCCAAGTATGGATGGAAAATTCAGGGAGACTTGGGCCATCTTACAGCTTTATGTTACTTGTCAGTCCTCCTTTAAATTACATACCCTTCTCCATAGCCTCATAAAAGGCTGCAGTCATGGCTTCAGTTCAGTTCAGTCGCTCAGTCGTGTCCGACTCTTTGTGACCCCATGAATCACAGCATGCCAGGCCTCCCTGTCCATCACCAACTCCCGGAGTTCACTCAAACTCATGTCCATCGAGTCGGTGATGCCATCCAGCCATCTCATTCTCTGTCGTCCCCGTCTCCTCCCACCCCCAATCCCTCCTAGCATCAGACTCTTTTCCAGTGAGTCAACTCGTCGCATGAGGTGGCCAAATTATTGGAGTTTCAGCTTTAGCATCAGTCCTTCCAATGAACACCCAGGATTGATCTCCTTTAGAATGGAATGGTTGGATCTTCTTGCAGTCCAAGAGACTATGGACCTTTAAGTCTGCAGTGCCTGGTGCATAGTAAGCATCATTGAAATGTAGCAATTGACTTATTGCACACAGAGTTTGGAATCTATTATTCTCAGTGAGTTCCCAGTCCAGCCAAAGCTGGCCATAGGGAAGGGAGAGAGACCATCTACAGAGGGCCTGAGAAGATCCTACAAGTCACAGAGATTACCTATTCAGACTAATAGACCTTTATTCAACCTGTTAGAACAGAAGGGCTCTTAGAATCCATTTAGTACAATGATCACAAACACCTGGCTTGCAGGATGCCTGGCCCATGTCCATGGAAGACATGACTAATCAATTGCTGCACTCCCTCCCTCTGAACTCAATCATAGTTTCACAATCCTTCCCCATGGAAGGCTCCATGCAGTGATAACTGAGTTAAATTAGTCCAAAACCTGTTTACCTTCACTGACCTTGTCCAAACTCCTCATTTGACAAATGGAGCAACTAAGAAAAAACGTATTCTAAAGCCATTCAACACGTTGTGAGTGGGAGATGCAAGACTCAGGTTCCCTGGATCCAAGTCCCGTCACCCCACAAGGGCTCTGGAATGGCTGCTTCCTTGCGAATCGTTCTTTGCCCTTATAATCCTGCCCTCTCCATCTAACCAAGTCCTAAAGATTGTAGTATTTATTTTAGCGAACACACAAATCTGGTCTCTAAAGGATGAACATTAATAAAATATGTTCTCTAACTCTACGTAACAAGGAAAATATAGAATACATTTTCTATTCCCATTGATCCTCAGGCCACTGGCAATTCACCAACAATTGATTTAGCCATTTGATTAGTTTGGGGGAGAAACATTATATTTTAATGGGGTATATATAATTCTAAGTTACTGCTTTGAAGTTGAACCAAATATTAAAATTACCTCTTTTTATGGATGCTGCACAGCTATGAAGCTTTATAATTGCAGCCTGAGCTTTTGTAAGTGGTTTGCACTGAAAAGGCAATTTCTGCAAAGCTTATTGCATGGGCCTGGTGGTTGCCAGTCTAGCCAGCCCCACCGATGAGCAAAAGGAGGACAGATGACAATGGTGATGACCACACCTTGTGTTTCACCCACACTTCACAGTAACAGGCCTCCCTTCTGGGCTGTGTCCCTTCAAAACAGCTCCCCAGTCCATCCCGTCTCTCCAGTTCCTCTGCTATTTCCTGAGTCCATCAGCACTCATCTGGGTTTCTGCAGTATTTTTTTTTTTTTTTCAGCTTATCTCTCTTGACCCACTGCCACCCATTATCCGCATAACGTAACAATCAGGTTACTTTAACAACGTAAATCAGATCGTGTCATGCCACAGTCAAGCCATTGCTTAAAATCCAGCTATGAAAGGGTGTGAGAGCTGGACCTTAAAGACGGCTGAGTGCTGAAGAATGGATGCTTTTGAACTGTGGTGTTGGAGAAGACTCTTGAGGGTCCCTTGGACCGCAAGGAGATCCAACCAGTCCATCCTAAAGGAAATCAGTCCTGGGTGTTCATTGGAAGGACTGATGCTGAAGCTGAAACTCCAATACTTTGGCCATCTGATGTGAAGAACTGACTCATTGGAAAAGACCCTGATGCTGGGAAAGATGGAAGGCAGGAGGAGAAGGGGATGACAGAGGATGAGATTGTTGGATGGCATCACCAACCGATGGATGTGAGTTTGAGCAAGCTCCGGGAGTTGGTAATGGACAGTGAAGCCTGGCGTGCTGCAGTCCATGGGGTCACAAAGAGTCAGACACAACTGACTGACTGAACTGATGATCTCCCAGGGTTGGCATATTACAGCCCGGGGTCAAATCACCTGCTCCTTGTTCTTATGAATAAAGTTTTATTGGAACGCAACCCCACCCATCTGTTTGCATATTGAAGCCGGCAACTTGTATGTTACAACAGCAGAACTGCCTAGGCCAGTAGGGGAACAGAGAGCTTATGGCCTGTGAGGTTTAAAATCTTTATTCTGTGACCTTTTACAGAAAAAACATGTGTCTGACCTAAAGAACACAGTTTAACTTCCTTTCCCAAAGCCCACCAGGCCCTCTGTGGCCAGGCCCTGCCCCTCCCCAGGCCGTCTTTCTGGCTCCACTCTCTCCTCTGTCCCCTGACACTGTTGTCCTCCTGTTCTTCAAAGTTCAGCACTGCCTCAGGGCCTTTCCCCTGCTGTTCCCTCAAAGCTCACTGACCTAACTGTCACATGCCTGACTCCTTCCTTTTACTCAGGTCTGATGAAAACGTCATGTCCTCTGAGTGACCTTTTTTTTTTTTTTTTAAGATTTCTTTGAAAATCTTTATTGAATTTGTTACAATATTCATCCTGTTTTATGTTTTGGACTTTTAGCGGCAAGGCAGGTGGGATCTCAGCTCCCAACCAGGGATGGAACCTGCAACGCTTGCACTGGAAGTTGAAGTCTTAACCAGTGGACCACCAGGGAAGTCCCTGAGTGGCCTTTCTAACTCATCTAAACATGCTCTTCTTTTTCACTGCTTCACTGATCATTCTTCTTCATTTTCTCCATAGTGAGGAAGAGGATAGGATTTATCTTCCAAACTGGACTTGAGTGTGAAGAAACATGTGTGCATGCTCGGTTGCTCAGTTGTGTTTAACTCTTTGCAACCCCATGAACTGTAGCCCGCCAGGCTCTTCTGTCCATGGAATTTTCCAGGCAAGAATACTGGAGTGGGTTGCTACTTCCTCCTCCAGGGAGTCTTCCCGATCCAGAGATCAAACCTGGGGCTCCTGCAGCTCCTGCATTAACAGGTGGATTCTTCACCACTGAGCCGCCTGGGAAGCTCTGTGAAGGGGGTGCTCTTAGGGACTCTGCAGACATTAGATATAATCAGGAGACACTGGGTCACTCTGTCTACAGCATCCCTTAGATATCGGTTTGTTGTCTTTCTCCCACACACAATGGGGGTTCCTGAGAACAGAGGTGGACCCTGGTGCCTGGATTGGCCCTGGGCACCTCATGCATAAGCGCTCCTTGAATCCTTACGGCAGCTCTGTTGGGAAGGTTCTGTTGTCATCCCACACCACCGACCAGTAACTGAAGCCAAAGTTTTGCTAGCAGGTGGCAGCACTGCTTCTGGTCTCAGCACTCTCAGCCACTCCACTGACCTCCTACACACACATTACCTCAACTGACCCTGGTGAATCAAGAGTAGGGGCCAGTGGGTGACTGGAGCTCCATTTCATAGATGAGACGACTGAGGCTCGGCATGGTGCAGAGGCTTCCTGAAAGGGCTTGAGTTGAGTCTTCAGACAATGTCTTCCAGCTTTTGTTACCTCAATGGCTTACCTCAATGAGAGAGTGGGCCATGACTGCCCATTTCTACCCAGGGATGGCTGCATGCCAGGCATCACACTCAGGACGCAAGAGCCCTATTTGAGAAGCATTATTGTTATGCCTGTTTTACAGGTGAAAGAACTGAGGTTCAGAGATGGTATATGGCTTTCCCGAGGCCACACAGCCAGTGACTAGAAAAGCTAGTACACCTTCCCATGCCTTTGTTGTGAGCCATTTCACGCATGTGTGCTAAGTCACTACAGTTGTGTCCGACTCTCTGCAACCCTATGGACTGTAGCCCTCCGGCTCTTCTGTCCATGGGATTCTCCACGCAAGAATACTGAAGTGGGCTGCCATGCCCTCCTCCAGAGGCTCTCTTCCTGACCCAGGGATTGAAACTGCAAATCCGTGTCTCCTGGGGCTTTTGCACTGCAGGCAGTTTCTTAACCACTGAGTCACCAGGGAAGCCCTGGAGGCATTTCGTGGAATTATCCAAAACGAGAAAGAGAACTGTCCGGGGAGTGGGAGAGACAGGCTGAAGGGACAGAAAATTGGTGACTTTCCTTCTCATGTCATCCTTGTGAGATCTTTGAAGATGCGGGGGCGGGTGTAGTTGGCCTCGAGGGCTGATTTTTTTCAAGGTTCTGAGGTCAGAGTATTCCCTAAAGATGGGGCATGGCAAACATGGGGTCATAAGGCAGAGGAGAGCTCGCCTGCCACTTGCCTTCCTGCCCGGGTCACTTGTTCCAGGGCCCCATCTATGATCTGCAGTTGTCTCACTGCCGAGGGTAAGGGCCTGCTGCTGGCTCCTCTGAGGCTCTGTCCACCCTGCCCTGCGGCCCAGCTCCAGGGACCATCCAGATTTTGAATGGAACCTTGGATACTCACGGCTCATCACAGGGGCCTTGCCCCAGCTAGACTGTCACCTCCATATGGAAAAAGACGGGGAGCGGCCCATCAGTTCATCACCCCAAGTGCCTCCCACAGCACCGGCATCATCCGTGTTCAGGACCAACGGTAGCTTTTGAGGACAAAACGACTCCATCCCACCAGATGCACATTCGAATCACAAGCACAGGCCTGCACAAGGTTCCCAGTGACGCACACAAACAGCCTGGAGAGAACGTGTTTCTCAGCCTACCCCTGACCATCCGCATCCAAGACACCGTGAGCTTAGCCTTGGTCCAGAACCTGGGCTTCCATGCTCTCCCCTGGCACCCCACGTCATCTCCTCGCCCCTGGATATCAGGAGTTACTGTGTTGGGGCTACCCTGGAGCACAAGAGAATCTTCCCGTTACCTCTCTGACCCTGCGAGGCCTCTCGGGGGCTGAGATGGCAAGGAGACGACAGAAAGCCAGTTCTCCCCTCGGAGCCCAGCCCACTTCCTGCCTTGCTGAGCCTCTTGCAGAGGACCCCCTCCCCACGCCCCCTCCCCGGCTCCCCTCCATCGGGCACCTCCACAGCCCGGCCCTAACAGGATGGCTTTCATCCTCATTCAGATACATATTGTATTGGCTGAGAAACATCAAAGGGGCCGTGTCGTTACATATTCTATTTCTGAGAGGAGAAAAGCAGGCCCTTGCTTTATTAACGTGGCAAATGTTGACTCTTGTAATGAAAAATGCACAAACGCTGGGCAATTTTTGATGAATAGGTAATAGAGAGGAAGGCCCCCGAATGGAGAGAATTAATTTCTTTTCGATGCCTCCATCACAAGGATGTGAAGTCCCTGTGTCAGGCCACCCTGACCTCCAGACAGGTCCATGTGGGTCTTGAGGCCTGGGACCTCAGACGTGGGTCCAGTCAGGGAGACTAGGCCTGACTGTTAAGAGGATTCCAGAAAAAGCCTCTTGACACCAGGGCAGTAATATTTATTAATAACTGCAATAGTCAAATCATTAACTTCTCGAGAACTCACTGAAGTATGCTCAGCTTTTTACTGCCATCATCTCAGAAGAATCTTATGAGCTAGGGATAACTGACCTCATTTTCTATGAATGGAACTTAGATCAAAATCATTTTAATGAGTTGCCCCAGGATGAACCACCAGATTTTGAGTCTGGAACCCAGTCCTAGGAAGACCAGCTGAATCAAAGTTTGCAAGCTTAAAATATTGTTTAGCCATATAGATATTATGATGACAGGAGGTTATTGTGGTATTTTTCTTTCTTCCTTATCTCTGGGCCTAACATAGTACTAAGCACTCAGCAATATGTGCTTGTTGGCCCTAGAAGACTGATCTTGCCCCTGACTGAACCCGTCTCCTATAACCTATGTCTACTCAGTGGTAGTGTTTGGCAACTCAAGGGTGAAAGGGATCTTGGTCAGCATCTATAGGAGTCTCTTGGTCTTTTCCTCATGGTTGCAAACTGGCTGCAATAGCCCCAACTATCACGTCTTCACACTATAGTGTACAAGATGGGAGGGGGTAAAGAATATAAAAGAGATAACTACTGGAATGCCTTCCTTGTTTGGGGAGGTGAGAAAACACTTTTCCAAAAACTCTCAACATTCTCAGATTTGATAACAATAATTTGAAGAAAAGTAAAGGGCAGTACAGTAGAGCAAGCACCCACAGGGTCTGCCTCAAAGCCTCCACAGGGACCTCTGTGGACCACTGAGTCCACCAGTTCAATGACTTCACACCCAGTGAGACAGACCTGGCCACCGGAAGACAGAGGGCAGGATTCCAAAGTGATGAGCTTAAGTCCCCTGCCCTGTACAGTGGTGCTTAAAACAGAGATGAATGTGATCAATGGAAAATAGAGAAAGGTAATTCTCTGCATACCCACCAATTCCTCATGCCTTTGAGAGCCAAGGGGGAGTTTCTGATGGATATGTGATAACCAGGAAGCGAGAAAGCGAGAGACAGGATGATCAGAATCACAGATTTAGGAGGGGATGGAGCAAGTTCAAGGCTGAGGCGGTTGATAATGATGGTGATAATATTAATAATTACCATTTACTGGCTCTCTACCCACCAGGGTCTGGGTTGGGTACTTTATGTACATTTTCTCATTATAACAGTGTGAATGGTATTATCCCATTTTATAGATAAGGAACCTGAGTCACAGAGGTCCTAAGTTGCCCAAGCTGGTGAGAGACGAAGCCATGGTAAATCCCCTGATGGGTCAGTTTCAAA
Organism: Moschus berezovskii; assembly: GCF_049115385.1. Lineage (NCBI taxonomy): Eukaryota > Metazoa > Chordata > Mammalia > Artiodactyla > Moschidae > Moschus > Moschus berezovskii. The sequence goes on along the minus strand of NC_142481.1, from coordinate 40,221,852 downwards.
AGCCTGGTGTGATTGAAGTGGGGTCAGGAGGGGTCTGGTGGTCTTCAGGTACCAGACATGCCGTGGCAGCTGACCCCATAGCCAGGCTCTCCTCTGAAGCCCCTCCCCAGTACCTCTCCTTCTCCAGTCGCCCTGCTGCCTCCAGGATACAAGCCCCCAGGTTTTCCAGGCATCCTAGCAGCAGTCATCTCTCTTGTTTGAAGGGAAAAACCAATTCTGACTCAGGATTCAGGGTGGGACTTGGTTTCCCAGACAAGGACCTCAACTGCTGGGCCCAAAGCCTCAGACAAACTCACCAGCATGTTGCCTTTCCAGAAGCCTGTGCAAACTGATCTGGGAAAAATTGTTCCATGGCCAGAGAAGTTTGGAAACATCATGACTGACTCTCTTGGGGTCACATCAGTGTGTGCCAAGCAAACCATCTTGACAAGGTTTATGCCAAGCTCACTGGGGCCCAGAATCATTTATGACAGGGGTACTCAGCCTCTGGGATCTCATGCCTGAAGCTGATGTAATAATAATAGAAATAAAGTGCAAAATAAATGGAATGCGCTTGAATCATCCACAAACCATCCCCCACCCCATTTGTGGAAAAATTGCCTTCCATGAAACCAGTCCCTGATGCCAAAAAGGTTGGGGACCGCTGCTTTATCATGTAGAATAGGAGCTGTGAGTAGAACTGACAACCCAAGGAGCACCCTGGGGATGTGCTACAGCATGAGGGCCCAAGCTAAGTATTTACAGACCAGGCTCTGCCTTTGCCTTTATCCAGATATGTGACCCTGGTGCACCCCACTGCCTCTCTGTGCCTCAGTTTCCCTCTGAAAAATAAGAGCCTTAGACTAACTAAGTCAGCATTTCCCATAGTTAGTACTTCCCTGGTAGCATGAGCCTCATGATCTAGTAGGTCCGTGGTCAAACATTTTTTGTTTGAATAGTTAATGTGTATTTGGAAAAATTACAGCAGCCCATTAGATCCATGATTTCACAGATACAATAAAATTTTGCTTAAAAATAAAGGTATTCAAGGGACTTCCCTGGTGGTCCAGTGGTTAAGACTTCGCCTTCCAATGCAAGGGTTGTGGGTTCGATGCCTAGTCAGGGAGCTAAGATCCCCACATGTCAAAAAAAACTAAACATAAAACAGGAGCCATACTATGACAAATTCAATAAAGACTTTAAAAATGGTATGCATCCAAAAAAAAATCTTAAAAAAATAATAAATACATGAGAGTCTATTTAGGGAAAAGGGATCAAAGCAAGGAAAAAGGGCATGTGGATGTGACAGAGACCCTCAGAAGGTGAGCGTGTCAGTCTCTCAGTCATGGCCAACTCTTTGCAACCCCATGGACTGTAGCCTGCCAGGCTTCTCTGTCCATGGGAATTCCCAGGCAAGAACACTGGACTGGGTTGTCATTTCCTTCTCCAGGGAATTATTCCCGACCCAGGGATCCCACCTGCATCTCCTGCATTGCAGGCAGATTCTTTACCGTCTGAACCACCAGGAAACACTCAGGGTCTTGTGCAAATGACTCAATGTGGGGACAAGGCTGCCCTCAGCAATCTCTGAAACTCTTCCTGCTCGTCACACCTATGAATGTTCACTAACAGATGTGCCTGCAAACCTTGGCAGGTTTGACCTTTGCTAAGCATGATAATCTCTCTTGGTCTCACCCTGAGAACGCTTCCCAGCAGCCTCTTCGGCAAGGGCAGGTGGTGGGTAGGACAGCCTTAGTCAGTGGAGGACCACGTGCGTCAGCTCGGCCACTTCCTTGCCCTCACCTTTGCATCCGCAAAGTGTTAAGCGACCATAACCTTCTCTCCTGGGGCCCCTGCAAGGTACCCGGATGATCATGAGCATCAGTGTTTGTAAACTGAAAGCTGGTACACAGGCAAGGGCTAAACCTGGGTCAGCACTGTAGCTCTTAGGCTGGAGATCCAGGTGCATTTCTCCACTGATGGGATAGGCTTCTTCCTGTGCATCACACCAACTCAATGGACGTGAATTTGAGCAAACTCTGGGAGACAGTAAAGGACAGAGGAGCCCAGGGTACTGCAGTCCGTAGGGTTGCAAAGAGTCAGACACAACTTAGCAACTGAACAATGACAGCAGCAACAGGAAAGCTCACCATTACGCCCCCTCACACCTCCTTTTGGAGTCTGATACTTCACACGGAAGTATTCTGTGTGTTCAGTCTTATTGTGACAGTGAGTAGGCTCTGTGTTGTTCTTTCTCCCCACAAAGCTGTAGCTAATAAGATGGGCCAGGAGCTGGCAACTCATTCTCTCCAATGCATTCCCAACTTACAGGGATGGTGATGCCTGAGGCGAGGAGGAAGCATGGGAAGGAAGCAAGGAAAGAGCAAAGGAAGTAGGAAGTGATTTAAAATAAAAATCACAATCATATTTGATATTTATTGACTACATACTATATGTGGAATACTTTATGCTATTATTTCATTTATTTCTTACAATAGCACTATATTTGCCCATTTTACTGATGAAGAAATGAGAGCCTTGGTAGATAAAGAACTTTCAAACACTGCACAGCAAGTAGTTGTCTGAGTCAGCTATTGCTGCATAACAAACAACCACAGTGATCTGAAGTTTGGCTCCAGTTTGGCTGATCTAGCCTGGGCTCAGCTAGGCTTGGATCTGGGTGTTTCTCCTGGAGGGACCACTTGGCTCCCCAATATATGTTCCCATGGCAATGACAGGAGGATGAGAAGGCAAGTTTGCAAGCACATTTCAAGCCTCTGCTTGTATCACAAGTGGCCAACATCCCATTGGCTAAAACAAGTTACATGGCTCAGCCCATCATCAAAAGGATGTATTAATACCTTCTGACCATCAAGGTAGGGGAATAAGTAAATATTTACTGATCAAAGACCTCCTCTACCACTGTGATAGAGCCCAGGTTCAAATCAAGATTTTAGGCATGACTTTACCTGGTATCCTAGCCTCCAGGCAGTTGTCACGGCTCCAGAGACAGGTCATACTCCAGCCCCACCTGCTTCCTTTAAGTGGCTGGGCTACCCCACAGCGTGTGCTGACCACAGGTACACTCTGCTTTGCACACCCTCAGTCCTGAACCCCTTGTCTAGACCTGTTCCTCCAGTGCAGCCTGAGTACTACCTCCAGGGCCGGGTCCTGCTAGTCTATAATCTCTCTCCCTTCCTGCTTCAGCTCTTGGATTTGGCACAAGCTGCCATCTTCCTAGATATAGCCTAGGTTTAGCCTTAAACATTCTGGTACCCATTCCCCACATCCCACAGGAAGTGGCCTTTCCTGGATTATCATGGCAAGATGTCATGTACAGTTGGGCAGGAAGTACACTGCACGAAGACTTCCAGCTGGAGGTATCAGCAAGGCTAAAACCAGCTGGGGCTTCCCATGGAGCGCTAGTGGTAAAGAACCCGCCTGCAGTGCAGGAGATGCAAGAGACAAGGAAGGGTTCGATCCCTGGGTCAGGAACATCCCATGGAGAAGGGTGTGGCAACTCACTCCAGTATCCTTGCCTGGAGAATTCCACGAACAGAGGAGCCTGGCGAGCTACAGTCCATTGGGTCACAAACAGTCGGACACGACTGAAGCAACTTATGCACAAAACCATGCACAAAACGCATGCACAAAACCAGCCTTCACTGCAAGCCAGACTGTGTGTCCTAACAAGGGGTTTCATCTGCCCAGAAGAAGGGGGAACCTTCTCTTCACAGAAGGCACCATCAGCCTTCCTAGTACAAGTTAGGAGCGATGGGTCAGTTTTTCACACTACTTACAAAGGTCCTATGTAGGCTATATTAGCCAAGTCACAGCAGGGTTTTAGAAGAGTTGAATTCAAGTCCCGGTTGGTATAAGCTCTGAGACCTAGAAGAAGAGGCATTACCTTTCTGAGTTGCCTCAGTTTCCCTGAAAGTCATTCCAATCATCACAAGGAAAGTGGGGCTACAGAGTGGGGACTCTGACCCTCACCAGGCAGAGAAAAGAGCACAGCCTCTCTGATTTCAAAGGTAAAAGCCGACACTGTGGCCTAATTATTTTCCTGACCTGAGAATGGCATTTGATATAGCCCCACTTTCAGAGAACTCAGACTCTAAAGCAAAGAGAGAGAGAGTGCGACTTATTTCCGAGGAAGGCTTGGAAGTTTCTGCAGCTTCCCCGATGCTATTGCTGATTGAGATCATTCAAGAGCATGATTTATTCATTCTCTGGGGCTTTTTGGACTCTGAATTCAAAGGTTTCATTTCCCTCCTTCACTCTCTCACTCTTTTTTCCTCTCTCTTATCCTCTCCCGAATATTTGTTACAGTTGCATTTTTCAAACCATTTACTGTCTAGAGGGTAAGTGGAGTGACACAGCTCATAATGTGCAAATAAATGGGAACTAAGCTCGTCAGCTCGAGTGGAATGAATTACTGTCGCCAGTGAAACGCAGTGATGGGGTGCAGCCGCCCGGGAGACGGGGGAGGGCGTGAGCAGGTACCGCTCTGGAGTGGCCGGAATAACACTTACTATGATTTATCAAAGAGCACTTGAAAGCCCCTTAGAGGCTTTAAACAGGCATGAAAAGAGGCTTCGTGGCACTTGGGCACTGGCAGAACAGAGTGATTATCGGGCTCCAATGCCTGACCCTGTGTGCGGCTTCCGGACTAGAAAAGCTGGAAATCTTCAAAGGCGCTGGAGAAGGAGGAGTCTTCATGGGGTGAGGTGAGCAAGCAGAAATCTTCAGAAATGGGGAAGTGGGACCACAGAGAGGGGCTGCAGGACTTTGGAGGGGCATCAGTTCAGTTCAGTTCAGTCGCTCAGTCGTGTCCAACTCTTTGCGACCCCATGAATCACAGCACGCCAGGCCTCCCTGTCCATCACCAACTCCCGGAGTTCACTCAAACTCATGTCCATCGAGTCGGTGATGCCATCCAGCCATCTCATCCTCTGTCGTCCCCGTCTCCTCCTGCCCCCAATCCCTCCCAGCATCAGAGTCTTTTCCAGTGAGTCCACTGTTCACATGAGGTGGCCAAAGTATTGGAGTTTCAGCCTCAGCATCAGTCCTTCCAATGAACACCCAGGATTGATCTCCTTTAGAATGGACTAGTTGGATCTCCTTGCAGTCCAAGGGACTCTCAAGAGTCTTCGCCAGCACCACAGTTCAAAAGCATCAATTCTTCGGCGATCAGATTTCTTCACAGTCCAACTCTCACATCCATACATGACCACAGGAAAGGATTCTCAAAACAGGGGACAGCCCATGACAGTGAGATTTCTTGGTCAAGGTCGCACTTCAGAGAGTGGTGGCCTGCCTGCTGGTACTTCTTGAAGCCATCCGGAAAACTCTCTGCACCCCAAGTTTTCTCTCATTTGCCTACCGGTTTCCATTAGAGATGATCCCTTTGAGACAAGCAGCACCCTATCGCAGCAGGTTTTTTCAAATAAAAATTCCTTTGAGAAGCAGAGCATAGTCACTGATGTCAAATGTAAATGAATTCTGGGCAGCGTCAGGAAACTGCGGAGCCTTCTTATCCACAGCTTGATGTCCATCCCACTAGTGAAGGATTCCTCAACCGTGGCTCTGTTGACATTTTGGACTGGATAATTTTTGGTTGGGGAGGGGAGAAGCTGCCCTGTGCATCGTAGGATGTTTACAGCATCTGATCTGTGCCAACTGGATACCAGCAGCACCCCACTCACAAGTCATAACAATCAAAAAGGACTCCAGACATTGCCAAATGCCCGCTACTCCCACCTCAGGCTGGAGAATCACAAGTTAAGAACTACTGCTCTGAGAAAAACAAATATCAAATATTAATGCATATATGTGGAATCTAGAAAAATGGTATAGATGAACTTACTTGCAAAGCAGAAAATGAGACCCAGACGGAAAACAAACATACGGATACCAAGGTGGGAAGGGTGGAGGCCGGGATGGATTGGGAGATTGGGATTGACATTTATACACGACCAGGTATAAAGTGGGCTTCCTAGGTGGTAAAGTGGGCTCAGTGGTAAAGAATGTGCCTGCCAATGCAGGAGACATAGGAGATGTGGGTTTGATCCCTGGGTCAGGAAGATATTTAGTCTGAGTTTAGGGACTGAAATGGGGTAAATCACACTCTCCCACCCCAGTCCTTTCTATTAGTTCTCACCCCAGAATTTGCTTTTATTTTTTTTGGCTGTGCTGGCTCTTCATTGCAGCATGTGGGCTTCAGCATGTGGTATCTTAGTTCCCCAACCAGGGATCAGAATTCTTTACTCTGTTTAATTCATTTCTAGGTCAGCTAGATTTCATTAAGCATTTCTTTCTTTTTTAAAAAATTTCCAAGAAGGGTCCACAGGTTCTATACAACTGACATATCACATGCTTGAAAATATGTGTTGTTTCCATATATGAGTGACAATTTGGTGGAGCATAAATTGAGGGTCTTATTTGTTCATATCAGAGCATAAACACCGCTCCATTATCTTACGAATGGCAAACTGCTGTGGAGAAGTTTGATACCTACCCAGTTCTTACCCCTTGTACATGACTTTCTTCCCCCAGTACTTTCTATCCTAGATGCTAATAACTCTCTTTTATGTTGGTTTGTTTTTTGGAGGACACATGAACTTTAGGAATCTCACCAATTTTTTACATAATTTTTGTTGTTCTCATTCCACATACAGTTAAAGTCTTTATTTCACAAGGATTTGTTTAACTGTGTTTTTGAGTATTTATTTATGTACCATCTGTTCTCATCTTCAAGCCCACCATTTATACATATGTTTGATCTCCTTTGTCTTCCCTGTCTATAATCTTCTATCATTTTTACATTTTCCATTCTTTTCCATTCCACACGTAGAATTTTCTCTGACCTGCTCTCCATCCCCCTGGCTGAATTTTTGGTCATGCTTATTTGGGAAGGTTGTTGTTGCTTTCAGTGTGGTATTCAACTCTGTCAAGCTTCTACTTTCTATTTCTTCCCTGAGCTTTGCTAACTGGCCTTTCACCAACTCTCTGAGTTCCTTTTGTAGAAAGATCACACTGTGTTTCTTTCTTTGAGTCTATGGCTAACCACTTGTCCAACTCTCGCTCTATTATGCTGAGTAATTCTTCTTGGGATGTATGATCTTCAGCAGCTTTTGCTCATACAGCAAGTCCCCCATACGTGAACGAGTTCTGTGCCAAGAGCATGTTCGTAAGTCCAATTTGTTAGTAAGTCCAACAAAGTTTGCCTAGGTACACAGCTAATACAATCCACTATATAGTAGTGTGGGTTTCCCTGGTGGCTCAGATGGTAAAGAATCCACCTGCAATGCTGGAGACCTGGGTTCAATCCCTGGGTTGGGATGATCCCCTGGAGAAGGGAATGGCAACCCACTCCAGTATTCTTTCCTGGAGAATCCCATGGACAGAGGAGCCTGGTGAGCTACAGTTCATGGGTCACAAAGAGTCAGACACGACTGAGGGACTAACACTTTCACACTTTCATATAGTAGTGTACTGTCATAGATTTATAATACTTTTCATTCAGATAATACATAAAAAAGCAAACACAATAAAGAAAACAATTTCAGTCTTATAGTACAGCACCTTGAAAAGTACAATAGTACCAGCTACATCACCACCACCTTTACACTTGCTGCCAGACACCCTGGGATTGAAATAAAGATACTGTACTCTATACAATACTGTAAAGTACACAAAAGCACAACTACTTGCAGAGGTGCATGCAGGAGACGATGTATGCCAGACACTTGAACGTGACTGAACATGCAGACCCACACCGCATCTTTGAAAGTTTGAAACTTGAAGGTTCATATGTAGGGGACTTACTGTATTTCTTTCTTCCCTCCTGATTTTTCTCACACTTTCAAAAATCTTTTGGTGTGTATGCATAGGGCATGTGTTGACTCCTCTATGGCGATTCCTCTTCTTAAGATGCTGTGTGTGGGAGGCATGGGGGAGGGTGTCAGAAACTGGGCTGGGGAAGCCTACACTTGGGTTCAGAGTTGGAGTCTCAGGCATGATCTATTTCCTGTGCTCCAAGGCAGAGGGCACCTCAGTCTTCCACGTTGGAGAGGGTGGAGCATCCGTCTCAGGCTTTCTGCACGGAGCTCAGGGATCACTGCTTACTCACCCTCCACCCCACCTCACCGCCCATGGTCTCCCCTGCTGGCAGATCAGTTCCCAGACAAGAGACACTGCTTGTCCCCATGGTTTTTACACCATGCCCACCTCCCCATCCATTCAAGTTTAATTGGACCCGCACAGCGAAGCCTCCACATGTCTCCAGACACCCATCCTCACTTCTGGTCTCTCTAACCACCTTCCTCTGATTCAAGAGAGCAAACCTTAAGTTCAGATCATGCCTGAAGTATGAGGAGGGATCTGGAAGCTCTCTCCACCTGTCAAGCCTTGTTCCAGACACAATAGCAATGGTCTGGGGATATAGACTTGTCCCAGCTCCATCGAAATTCAAATTGATCTCTATTTTTGACTTACTTGTGGCTTTTTCATGTAGATTTCAAGGGAGATGAGTAGAGAAAAATGATTTTATTATCTTTAGCCAGAAGTCTGTGTTCATTTAAAATATTACTATAACTGTTGTCCATGATTATAAAAGAATTATGTCCATTTCTCAAAGCCTGTAAAACAGAAAAAAAAAAAAAAAGTAGAAAAAGGAAGTCTATACTCCCATCACCCAGAGAGAGCCCTGATGACATCTGGGTCACATAGTTCCAGGCCAGGTAGGACCCTAGGACAGGGCAGTGGGGGGCCTGAGTGATCAAATGTGTCCTGCTATGCTTTTTCTGTGTAGCAAATAAGAATAATTGAAATAAGAAAAAGAACAAGAACACGCCAGATACTACGCTAATCTCTCTACATACATTAAATAAGTTAGTCCTCCCAAGGATGCTATGAAATGGGCCCATCATTGTCACTTCCATATTACAGATGAGGGGACTGAGGCTCAGAGCAATGAAGTGATGGGCACAGCTGGGAAGTGGCAACAGGGAGATTTGCAGGCAGAGCCCATGCTCTAAATCACTCCCCTGCCCCACCTTCAAAGCCTTTGGCTGAGCTCTTTGCTCATAGAAGGTGCTTAAGTATTTATTATTTGCTGAATTTCACTGATAATTAAATCCCTTTATCAGAAGCATTGGTGGCGCTAGTGGTAAATAACCTGCCTGCCAATGCAGGAGACATAAGAGATGTGGGTTCGATGCCTGGGTGGGGAAGATCCCCTGGAGGAGGGCGTGGAAACTCACTCCAGTATTCTTGCCTGGAGAACCTCTGTGGAAAGAGGAACGGGCTACAGTCCACAGGGTTGCAAAGAGTTGGACACAACTGAAGAAGCTTAGCATGCAGCAAGCATCACAAGAACTGGAGGTGGGGCTGTGGATTCAAGAATAAAAGTATACCTCACATTCAGGAGGCTACTGTTAAAAGAAAAAGAAACAGAAAATAACAAGCATGGGCAAGGACGCCAATAGTGCAAATGCTAGAACTCTTGCACATTGTCTATGGGAGTGTCAAATGGCACATCACTATGAAAAGCAGTATGGTGGTTCCTCAAACAATTATACACAGAATTTTCATAAGACCCAACAGTTCACCTTCTGCGTACATACACATAAGAACTGAAAGCACAGTCTTAAAGAGGTATTTGTACACTCATGTTCATAGTGTCATTGTTTGCAATAGCCAAAACACAGAAGTAACCCAAATGTCTATCAATGAATGAATGGATAAACAAAATATGATATAGCTATATGGTGGAATATTATTTAGCCTTAAAAGAGAGGAAATTCTGACACATGCCACCACATGGATGGACTTTATGTTAAAGTAAACAAGCCAGGACAAAAAGTTAAATAGTATATAATTCCACTTACATGAGGCAAATTCAGAGAGAGACAGAAAATAGAATGGTGATTCCCATGGGCTGGTGGGGCGCAGGGAATGGGGAGTTATTATTTAATAGGGAAAGAGTTTCAACTTTGCAAGCTGAAAAATGTTTTGTAGATAGGTGATGGTGATGGCTGCACAACAACGAGAACGTAATTAATGCCATTGAACTGTACACTTAAAACTGATTAAGATGGTACATTTTAGATGATGTATATTTTAACACAATTTAAAAAAAAGTCTTAAAGAAGAAAAGCCACATCAGCAATTGGAGAGGGACCTCCCTGGTGGTCCAGTGGGTAACATTCTGCCTTCCAATGCAGGGATGTGGGTTCGATTCCTGGTCGGGGAACTAAGATCCTACCTGCGATGGAGGCACGACGCCCGAGTTCTGCAGCTTGAGCCCACGCACAAGTACAGGGCCCATGCGCTGCGACAGAGATCCAGGGGCAGCCAACATAAATAAACTAATAAAAGCAAAAACAACTGGAGAGAACACTGAAGTCAAGAGGAAGCATGGAACAGTCCTGGAAGGCTGCCTCCCTGCCTTTGACGACAGTGTGTGCATCCAGCTTCTAGGCAGAAGAAGCGTCCAACCCTCCCCATCCTCGTAGGGGCCCCCAGGGTACCTGCAGAGTCCAGATGAGTGATTCTGGAGTCATCAGCAGATAAAATCAAGCAGAATATGACCATGGGGCCGCAAGGCAAAGGGTTATAGTAAGGGAGGCAGCTTTTTAGAGGCAAAATACTCTATAATTGGAATTTATAGGCAATATTTAGCAGAAAGTAGAGAGATAATTCAAACCAATGCCCTTTATTAATAGTATAATTTTTCCAAGGACTCAGTAGGTGTTCTGTGGTCTGTTTTAGGTGTCATGTATAATGTTCACAGCCACCTAGGCCTCATAAGAGGGCAACTCCACTCTCAGCAGGTTGCTTCCTGTTATACATAGAAATGCCTCCTACATGTATCACTCATGCTGTAAGCTACTCATTCATCTACAAATGATCCATTCACACATTCCTCATGTATCTATACGAAGATAGAGGGTGAAAGAGAGAGAGAGCACTTCTTCACATGCAGATGGTATTTGGGTCTGGGAAGCCAAGCTGACACAGCCCCTGTCCTGTAGGAGCTAACACTCTACTATGAGGTACAGACATTTGAAGATATGATGTAAGAAACATCTATTGCAATTGGGTCGAGAGTTGTGCAGGCAAGTCACACAGCCTAGGGAGATCTGTAAGTGGAAGGGATGATCTGTGCAGACTATAGGAAAACCTTCCCTGAGAAGATGCTGCTTGAGCCAAAACCGGCAGGATGAACAGGGAAAGAAAGATGTCCTGGTAGTAAGATAAGCATGTGCAAAGGTCCTGTGGTGAGAAGGAAAATACAAAAACAAGGAAATGAAAAACAAGTGCAGGGCGACTGGGCACTGAAAGTGAGAGACAGTGGAATGCAGACTGAAAAACCTCTCAAGGAAGCTATATCTTAATGTAGGGAAAGGCCTCAAGCCAAGTTACTCCCTAAGAATGGTATAAAGCATCATGGCAGTACTTGGAGAGAAAAAGAATACGCAGGGGCATCCAGGTGGGATAAACCAGTAAGACCGAGTAGAGGGAATGAGTATGGAGTAGCCAGGACATCTGCCTTCCTGGAGTGGAAACTTTAGCCAAGGTTTACTTTTCTTTTTTTTTTTTTTAGCTGTTGGGCATGCAGGATCTTAGCTCCCAACCAGGGATCAAACCCTCACTCGCTGCAGTGCAAGTTCAGAGTCCTAACCACCATACTGCCAGGGAATTCCCAGCCAAGACTTTTTGATAGGACCTACTCTCACGCCCCCTTTGTCTCACTTGCCCTGAATGATACAGGCTCACCAATAAACCAGCTTCCCCCTTATTTCTTCTGGTGTTGCCAGAACTAGCCAGAGTCATTCAAGGGCACTAGCCACCTCCCTCACCCCAGGAGGCCTTAGAGTGACTCTGGGCTTCTGGAACTCAGCCCTACTGCCCTCTGCCTCACCTACACAGCTGAGTTCCCCTCCTCCTAGCCTGACCTGCACTTTTTCCTTCCCACTCACCACAGCCCGAACCAGGGTCTCTCTGTCTTCACTCCACCTGCCCTGGTTGGGGAAAAGCTGTCCTTTGGTCCAAAGCCTGATACTTATTATACTTGATCGATTTTGAGGTGAGCAATTTTTTGTTTCACATTTTAACATCACTGAGATTAGGATAGGTATTGGCCAGGACCAATTCTAACATCATCGGCCTTACCTGCACATGGGCACCAAAATTTGCACAAAGATGTCATCGCTTAGAAGAGCTTCCTGAATCATGCAGCCTTCTTCTAAGGGAACACAAACATCAAAGACACTGAGCTCAGAAAATTTGGCCTGTGAATATAAAAATGGTTCAAGAATATCTTTGCCAATTTACTCCACTTATATTTTCTCTTTATGTGTGCAAATGAGTGATCTGTGGAAAAAAATCTGTTTATATAAGTGTGAAAGAGCCTTTCATTAAGTACGAAATAAAAATTCTAAGTGATTAAAGAAGCACTATACGTACCTCCTTTGGCAATAACTTTTTACTTTCTTAGTACATAAAATAATGATGCATTTTACAAAGGACGAAGTCAAAGAAATGCAATAAAATTCAGTGAGTAATAAATGTTAATACTGTTTATCACTGCCCTGCTCATATACACAGGATATTCTCGGCTCAGTCTAAGCAGCTAGCTAGAGCATAATAAAAACTTCTAGAATTGAATTGGATGGAACAACCAGACACCTCCAAGTGATAATCACACCATCCAATATCGGGAGGGAAAATGTGTTTGGGGCACTCAGAAAATAAATCATCCAGTGAACACACAGGAGGAGGTCTGAGTCAATACGGGAGGATAATTTATTGAAATATTAATTAGGGTTTGTTCTTCCTCTGTCTTCTCCTTCAAGCAGGTAGGCAGACTTTGTAATTCTCAGCCTCAGGAGTTTCAGCAGGCCTTCACACAGAAGATGCCTGAAGTTAAAGGCTCTTCTGATCCTTTGAAAAAGGTAAAGTTATTGAAGGGATGTGATGGGATCATTGGGGTGAGCAAGTGGCCCCTCAGAGGAGGCCGAACTTGGGAAACAGTGAACTGGCCTGAGGCCTGAGCAGGGAAACCTCTATAAAGTCAGGACCTGGCTCCTGGTCCCCACAGATGTGAAACCTCACAGGACCTGCCTGCCTAACCAACCCAGCTCCAGAGGCTCGACTGAGGCCCACGGTTCTCAGCCTCCCCAAAGGTTTTTGTGTCTCCCGCCTGGAACGGGGGCCTTGGAGTCTCAGAGCCTGAAAGGTCCATGCAGGCTGAGACAGAAGGGGCCTCTGCACGGTTCACCAACCTGGATGTCAGTCTTTCTCAGGAGGGAGGGTGAAGAACTCAATTTATCTGTAAGTTACAGCCCCCTCCAACCGGGCAGCATGAATCTCCAAGTTAGAATCTGGTAAATTTTTTAAAAGTGGAAAGATAGGCAACAGCTTGCACACTTGAGCCTGTAACCAGGATCTAGAACGCGTGACATCAACAAAACGATTCCCCAGCTTGGGCAGCAAGGGAGCCTGCATCCCATTCCTTGAGGATGGAGTCAGAGCCCCGGCAGCCTGCAGCGCTAAGATGCTCTATCTTCTCAGACCCTGCCGGAAGGGGCGCACATTTGCAAGCCGGAAGGCTGGGCCTCCCCGCATCCTGTCAGTCACGCTGAAGACAGCTTTAATGGCCTGGCGTCACGCATCCCTCGAAGGCCAGCCCCCCTGGACGGCTGTTTGCAAACTCCTCTCCAAAAGCGGCTTCCCTTGAAGAGAGTTGCTACACAATCATTACAAATTGATTGCAAAAGAGCTAACAATCATGATTAAATCATTAAATTCTTGTCTACGCTTCAGAGAGCGGTGAGAAAATTAACTTCCCACCAACCTAATTTTTTCCTGAACATGAAATAATGATTTTCTGCCCGTCTAATTACAAAGCCAACATCTGATCAAGCCAGCATCCAGAGGGGATTATCGCATGCACGAGTATTAGACCTCATTACCAGCTTGAGTGCAAAATTATTACATCTTGTAATTGGATGGTGAGATTTATATACAGATCGGCCCGGTTTCTGTAAGATTGTAATTACAAGCTTCGTTGGTTAGCTACTTATCACTCAGCACAGAAGAGAGGAAAATAAGCAACAGAAAAGGCATTTCATTAACCCATAACCCTATCAAGGGAAAGCCACTGTAACACCCATGTCTGCATTAGGGAGAACAGCTAAATTCACAGATGAAACAATTTATTATACTCTTTGCAAATGGGATTGCATTTTGTTTAACCCCTAATGAACTCTTTGGGTAAAGTGTCTGAACAAACCATTCATTTTATAGACAACTAGGTTCAATACAGTAATTATAAGGGGTAACTGACTGAGATAAATGCTCACCTGCTTAGAGGCAGTTGATTAGAGACACAATTGCTGGGCGCCGGGCGCCCGCACAAAGGGCCGGGGGCTGGGACCGCGCTGGTTTCCCGGGAGCGTCAGGGAGGGAGCGGAATTCCGCCCGCCCCCAGCAAATCGACTCCACTCGGAAGAAACGCTGCTCGTTCGCTCGTCAAGCTTGGCTGCAACGGACGAGGTTTAATAAAGCTGCAAGGGCGACGCATTTTAACAATTTTAGAGGCACTGGTGTGGAACGCAGAAATTTAAATACCGCCTGATGAAGGCGCCTCGCCCTCTCCAGATGCACGACCTAAATTAAATGTTACCTTTTCACGTGTTGATGGCACAACAATGGGCCTCACACAGAGTCCGCTCCGCAAAGTGTGAAACTTGCAGGAGGATGTGACATCCGTGGTTTGTTATTTTTCCGTCTGCTGCCCTGCGCTTCTCACTCTGGAGGCAGCAAGCCGAAGCTTACCAGGTCTCTTTGTGAGCCTGGTCTGTTTCCTGACCCTCACGCACGTGAAAACGACATGAAATTCACAAGCCAGTGTGCATAAATAAAGTTTTATTAGAACACAGCCACAGCCCTCCCTGTGTGTTGTCTGTGACTGTTCTCTGCTACAGCCGGCATACCCCCCAAAGCTGGAAGGTTTACCATCTGGCCCTTGGCAGAAAACGCTGGCCAACTCCTAGTCCATTAGGCTGCTCACGCATCTACTTATTGGATAGATATTGCCTCATCCCTTTAGAGTCTGTTTCGCTTTGGGCCGGGTACTGAAAGGAAGAAGGAAGAGCCGCAGTTCCTGCCCTCCAGGGTTGCACAGTTCGTGGGGACACAGACCTGGACACAGTGAGGCTTTAGCACCACTGAGCACCTGTTTCTGCTGTTTCTCCTTCCAAATCCCTGGGTTTCCTCAGGGAAACTAGCCTCACCTTAGATTCATGCCAAGTCAACTGACCTTCATGGTTGGTACAAAGATGGACACGCGGTTTACTTAGAGCATGAGCCACAAGCAGGACCCTCCGTGAGTGGAAAGGGGTCCTCCCTCCTTTGGTTGGAGATATATTTCACTGACTTTGGTCTGAGACCACCAGAAGCGCCTTGCTGCCCTGGGCACCTATGAAGAAAGACTAGAAGGACTTTCCTGGTGGTTCAGTGGTCAAGAATCTGCCTGCCGATGCAGGGGACGTGGGTCTGATCCCTCGTCCAGGAAGACTCTACGTGGCACGGGGCAACTAAGCCCATGCACCACAACTTCTGAGCCCAAGACAACCATTGTGCTCTGCAACAAGAGAAGCCACAGTAATGAGAAGCTCGTGCATCGCAACTAGAGAGTTGCCCTTGTGCAGCAACAAAGACCCAGCACAGTCAAAAATAGATATAAAACTAAGTAAAAAAAAAAAATTAAAAAGAAGGGCCTGAACAGGACAGTGGAGCAGAATGATGGGAGAGACTGGGTCCTAATGGTGCTGTCTGAGCCCTTGAATCCAGCTGTGCCCAGAGTCAGTCTACCCATGGACTTCTCCATTTCATGAGCCAATAAAGTACATTTGTGCTTGACCTGGTCTACTATTACAAAAGAAAGAATGTAACTCATTCATACACAAATAATTTAAAAAGAAGACAGAATGAAATGTGTCATGCACTGGGTATGATCAGCATATTGTAGACACTCAGGAGAGCTTGAGTCTGCCAGGGACTCAGGGGATCCTTCCTGGAAGAGGTGGTCTTTGAGCCTAGGCTGTGAACGGAGTGTCAGGTTTTTGATATGCAGAGAAGCGGATGATCTAATTCCAGGCTGAAGGCTCAGGAAGGGGCAACAGCAGGAGAGCATGGAGTGTGCACAAGGAATAGCGTGAAAGGTCTGGGAGAGATGCGATGGGCAGGGAGGTGAGAACCAGGCCATACATACAGGCTGGCTCCCCCAACTCATCTCTTCCTCAGAACCATTCAGAGAGCTTGTCCTCAGAGCACTGGAGGTATGAGGAAGGTGTGAGGGTCACCGCACCCAGATGTGGACAAACTCTAACTTGGCCCATGATCTCTGTCTCTTGATATTCATTCCCTGATATAATCTCCTCCCCTGGAGTAGGGGAGGGACTTTTGCTTTGCTTCCAAAGAATAGAATACAGTGAAGGTGAAGATCTGTGTGCCGAAAACTAAAACACTGATGAAAGAAAACGAAGACCAAATAAATCATGTTTAACGATTAGAAGATCCAGTATTCTGAATGTGTCAGTTCCTACCAAATAGATTTATAAATTAAAAGCAATTCAAATCAAAATCCCAGCAGCATGCCTTGTCGGAATCTACAAGCTGATTCTAAAATGTATATGAAAAATCAAAGGAACTAGAATGGAGATATATAGGGCCAGCCTTCTTCCTTAATTTGGGACAACTCTGAAAAACCATCTAGTTTCAGAGCTTCCTGTGAGGTGAGCTGAGGCCTCAGTTGCAGCCATACCTTGGGGTAGCTTCTCCTGCCCAATGCTGCCTTCCTTACTCCCTTACAGGACTGTCTACTGCAATTAAAACCCAATGGAGCAACTATATACAAGCCTCCACCTCAGTTTCCAGGGAATCCAATCTAATTCAGCAAATTGGAATGAGTTTTTGTAAATGAAACTGTTGATTATTTAAGGAGTGATTTGATCCTTAAAAAAAAATCAGACCAATATGCCAAGTTAATATGACAAAGTAAATATGTCACTGTGTCAACTTAAGAATATTATATATGAGTTTAGCTATGATTCCTGAAGAAGTGTGTTTTAAATAGAGGAGAAAAAAATTAAAAATAATTTTTTAAAAAGGAGGGGTTTTTTAAATGTATATATGTATATACTATATATTTATATAGAATTCATAAAGTGACCCAAGTATAGAAATAGAGAAGAGATTAATGGTTGCCCATGGTTATGGACAGAGTGTGGATGGGAGAGAAACAGATGCAGCTGCTGAGGCAACATGAGGGATTCTAAAGATGATGGAAATGCTTCATATCTTGACTGCATGTCAATATCTTACTTGTGATATTGCAATATGTCAAGTTTGGGGGAAACTGGGTAAGGGATACATAGAATCTCTTTGTATAATTTCTTACAACAGCATATGAATCTACAATTATTTCAAAAGTTAAAGTTTAATCAGAGAAAGAGAGAAGAATGTGGCAAAGGTGGTGGAATGTCACTTCTGTGACTATGTCACACAGGAATACAAATCCATCTTGCTAGTGTACTTCCTCTATGGTTTTCTATGATTGCCTGTGTTGCTGAAGCAAGCCGCCATATTGGAGAGGCCCATGTGGCAAAGAACTGAGGGTGATCCCAGGTCAACAGTCAAAAACCGAGATCCTCCGTCAGTTCCCAAGGAAGTGCATTGTGCCAACAAGCACGTAAGCTTGGCAGTAGATCCTTCCCCAGTCAAGCTTTCTGATGAAATTCCAGCCTGGCCAAACCCTCAACTGTAGCATCAACTGTTTGACAACCTCACTAAGCCATGCCTGGATTTCTGACCCACAGAAATTGGAAATAAAATTAGTAGGTGTTAAATTCATGGTCATTTGTTACACATTAATTGATAACACCACCCTTATGGGCAGAAAGTGAAGAGGAACTAAAAAGCCTCTTGATGAAAGTGAAAGAGGAGAGTGAAAAGGTTGGCTTGAAGCTCAACATTCAGAAAACAAAGATCATGGCATCTGGTCTCATCACTTCATGGGAAATAGATGGGGAAACAGTGGAAACAGTGTCAGACTTTATTTTTGGGGGCTCCAAAATCACTGCAGATGCTGATTGCAGCCAAGAAATTAAAAGACACTTACTCCTTGGAAGGAAAGTTATGACCAACCTAGATAGTATATTAAAAAGCAGAGACATTACTTTGCCAACAAAGATCTGTCTAGTCAAGGCTATGGTTTTTCCCGTGGTCATGTATGGATGTGAGAGTTGGACTGTGAAGAAAGCTGATCGCCAAAGAATTGATGCTTTTGAACTGTGATGCTGGAGAAGACTCTTGAGAGTCCCTTGGACTGCAAGGAGATCCAACCAATCCATTCTGAAGGAGATCAATCCTGGGTGTTCATTGGAAGGACTGATGCTGAAGCTGAAACTCCAATACTTTGACCACCTCATGCGACGAGTTGTCTCACTGGAAAAGACTGATGCTGGGAGGGATTGGGGGCGGGAGGAGAAGGGAACGACAGAGAATGAGATGGCTGGATGGCATCACCGACTCAATGGACATGAGTTTGAGTGAGCTCCGGGAGTTGGTGATGGACAGGGAGGCCTGGCGTGCTGTGATTCATGGGGTCACAAAGAGTAGGACACAATTGAGCGACTGAACTGAACTGAACTGAATGCTTAAACCAAAACCACCAAAATGCTAGTTCTAAGAATTTTGTTTTATTCAAATATAATGCAACAGAAGAGGAGTGAACAGAATGAGCATTGGCAGGGATTGGGGGATGGTAAGTGTTAAGCCGTCACTATTTTGGAGTTAGGTTTAATCTTAGTACCTCTCAAACTTTTCCTTCAAAATATTATTCATAAAAAAGGAGTATGTTTAAATATCTAGGCATGTGGTTACCAAATATTTTAAATCTATAACGGACACTATATTCTATATGCTTTGTCTTTATGTTGGCCTCTTCCCGTGAGAATATCAGCTCCATGAGAGCCACACAGTTGCTTCCTTTATTACTATATCGCCAGGGTCTCCAGATGAATGCTTTGTTGACTGAAGGAATGAATGCATGTCCATTACAAAGCATGCCCATCCACAAAACAAATTTTTGAAATGATGAAATTAAGATGAAATGAGCAGTATTTTCTAATGTTTTTCTTTTCTTATTTTTTTTTTAATTTGGCTGAGCCAGGTCTTAGTTGCCGCACACAGGATCTTCGATCTCTGTTGTGGCATGCAGTCTTTTCATTGTAGCATTCAAACTCTTAGTTGCAGCATGTGGGATCTAGTTCCCAGACCAGGGAGCAAACCCAGGCCCCCTGAATTGGGAGCACTGAGTTTTAGCCACTGGACCATCAGGGAAGTCCCCAAAACAGTTTTCTAATTGTGAGGGCTTCAAACTATCATTAGCCAGTAATCTCACAGTACAGTATCCCCTTAGGGATAGGTTGGTATCAACAATAGAGATGTAAATCTTTTTGATAATTTCAGTTGTTTTTACCCAAGCAATTTGATCTTATTTCAGATCTTATTAAATAACCGTTGTTTCTGTCTCCTAAGGTGGTTGGTCAAAAGCCTGTGCCAGGAGAGGATGTGACAGAACAACCCTATTCTTCACTTCTACTGCCATTGTCATTGTTAACTTTAACCGTGGTTTCTTGGCAGAAATCTTCTTCAGTCACTTGTCCTTTTTGGGAAGCCTGATTTCACTAAAATAAGAGCCTCTGCACATCCAGTTAACAGGGTGCATGGAAAACACAACTCCTCAAAAAGAAACCAAAAAATGAGTACAGGAGAAACTGTCCACCCCTCCCTGTGGTGACCTCCGCTCTTCCACTCAGAATGCCTTGTAGAGTTTATGGTTCCTATACAGCTTTTCTGACACAGGACAGAATGAAACAAAAAAAGAAAACAGTGGCAGTCTACAGATTCAAAAATTGTTAAACTCTTGTTTATTTCCCAAGTTTTATATTAAAAATAGATTTACTAATAGACTCTCAATTCCATTCTGTCAATCTCCATGTTCTTCTGTGCCAGCGCCACACTGTCTTGTTTCATTGCTTTGTAGTAAGTCTTGAAATCTGAAAGCATGCATCTTCCTACTCTGCTCTTCTTTTTCAAGACTGCTTTGACTCTTTGAGGTCTCTTACCATTCCTTATGAATTTTTAAGTCAGCTTGTCAATTTCTACAAAGAAGTCAGCTGGGATTCTAATAGGGATTACAATGAATCTATAGGTCACTTTTAGGAGCAGAGACATTTTAACAAATGTTAAGTCTTCCAGTCTATGAACATGGAATCTTTTTCCAGTTATATACATTTTCTTTCATTTCTTTCAACAGTATTTACAGTCTTCATACTATATGTTTTCCACTTATTTTTTACCAAATTAATTTATTTTAATCTATTATTAACTTTATTACTTAATTATTCCACTTAATCTGTGCCTAAATGTTTTATCCTTTGAGTTGCTCTTATAAATTGAATTGTTTTCTTAATTTCATTTTCAGCTTGTTCACTGTAAGTGCATCAGTGCAATTGATTTTGGCATATTGACCTTGTATACTGCCACCTTGCTGATTTTTAACATGGATACCAAGACCATTCGATGGGAAAATAATAGTTTTTTCATTAATGGGGCCAGGACAACTGGATAGCCACATGCATAAATTGGATCCCTACCTCACACTACTGGATCCCTACCTCACAAAATGTATCAAAGACCTGAACGTAAGGGCTAAAACTTATAAAATTCACAGAAGAAAATATAGGGGTAAATCTTCATGGATTCTTAGATAGGCTACCACAAGCATGAACAATGAAAGAAAAATAAATTGGACTTCAACAAAATTAAAAACTCTTGTCCTTCAATGAATGTTATCAAGAAAGTGCAAAGACAACCCAGAGAATAAGGGGGAAAATTTGCAAATTATATATCTAAGGGACTTGAATCTAGAATATATAAAGACCTCTTACAAAGACAAATAACCTATTGTAAGAAATGGACAAAAAGAAGAATAGACATTTCTCCAAAAAAAGATGTACAAATAACCAGGAAGTATATGAAAAGCTGCAGAACACTATCAGTTTTGAAGGAAATGCAAATCAAAATTACAGTGATATACCATTTCCCACCCACTAGGAGATATAATCAAAAAGTCAATCAAGTATTGGTGACGATGTGAGAAAATTGGAGCCTTCATACATTGCTGGTAGGAATGTAAGATGATGCAGCTGCTTTGGAACATCATCCGACAGTTCCTCAAATAATTAAACAGAGACTTACTGTGGGACTGAGCAATTCTACTCATAGATATATACCCTAGAGAAATAAAAACATACATCCACACAGGAACTTGTACATGAATATTTATAGATGCATTATTTGTAACAACCAACATGTGGAAACAACCCAAATGTCTACAGAGGAGCCTGATGGGCTACAGTCCATGGGGTCACAAAGAGTTGGACACGACTGAGCATGTATGCACACAAAGTATTAAATATCTTCAAGCATGGATTTCTGAGGCTGGCATACCTAGGTTTCAAACCCAGTCTCCTCAACAGTTGTGTGCAAGATGCTTCACCTACTTGCTCACTAGAAAATGGAAATATCTCCACATGGCGAGCATCGTTGAGATGACTATATAGTATCCTTCCGGTGGCCTGTGCACAGAGAAGGTCTAATCAAGTGATGCCCTTTACAGTAATAATGTCACTTAAATAGAGGGCTGCTGGCTGGTTTCTGTAAGGGAACCCTGGCTAAGTGTCCGGAACAGAGCCTGGGGACTTCCCTGGCAGTCCAGTGGTTAACACTTCATCTTCCAGTGCAGGGAATGCAAGTCTGATCCCTGATCCGGGAGCTAAGATACTATCTGCCTTGTGGCCAAAAC
This sequence comes from Moschus berezovskii, assembly GCF_049115385.1. NCBI lineage: Eukaryota > Metazoa > Chordata > Mammalia > Artiodactyla > Moschidae > Moschus > Moschus berezovskii. Next base: position 40,199,930 of record NC_142481.1, on the reverse strand, counting down.
ACCAAAAGGTAAAACAGAAACAATTTTGTAACAAATTCAATAAAATGGCCCATATCAAAAAATAAAAAGAAAGAACAGAGATTGGCGTATAGTAAGCCCACAGAGTAAATGTTGGTATTATTTTTACTGACATCATCACTGTTAGAACAAAACTTCCCAAACTGCATGGCTAATGAAGAAGTCATTCCTGGACTTCCTTGGTGGTCCAGGGGTTAAGAATCCACCTGCCAAAGAAGGGGACATGAAGTCAGTCCCTGGTCCGGGAAAACTCCTCATGCCAGGGAGAAACTAAGTCCATGCACCACAACTACTGAGCCCGAACTCTGGAGCCCTTGAGCTGCAAATACTGAGCCCACGTGCCCTAGAGCCTGTGCTCCACAGCAAGAGAAGCCACAACAATGAGAAGTCCACGCACTGCAACTCGAGAAAGCCCGCAGGCAGCAACAAAGACCCGGTGTGGTCAAAAATAAATAAATAAATGTCATTTCTGAGTGAATTTACTGTTCTTCCTAGTTGTAGAATGACTCTTCTACATCACATCTAGGTAAAGGCAAAAATCTGTCGATACCATAATAAATGGCTCTTGTTTTCCATGGCATACACCACAAACCCAGATCTGGGTCCTAGGAGTAGAACATGACAGTAGGAGATGACAGCCTTGAATATTACCTTTTCCTGGGCACACATTGCTCACTGCTGTTTGATGTGCAGGCCTTAGGAAATGGTCCCAAATGCAACAAACATGAGCCTTCTCCTGGTGGCAGGTGGCCTCACTGACCACATCCACCGAGGCTGTGAGATGATGAGGCTGTAATTAACACTTCAGGGGCTGAAGGTGGAGGTCAGGTGGGGCTGGTGAGCTGATGTGATCCGCAAAGCAAATCCCTTCCTTCCTTGAGTGGCAAAGTCATCTCTCCAGTTGGAAGACATCTCAGAAAAATCCTGCCCATCACAACACCTGTGGTTTCTGACCACACATGAAAGGTGGTCAGAGGCATTTAGAACTGGACTTTCTCCCACCAGACCTTAAAGTCTCTTCTCACCCACCCAACAGAAAACCACGTGTGTGTCTTACTTTCACACATTACCTTGATGGGTTTCTATTACTGACGTAAATTAAAACAAGCACAAGAACACTAAGGGCCATTCCTCTTTATAGATGCCTTTGCCTGCCTGCGTGCCTGGCATTGTACCTGAGTTAGCTCCTCTGATCTTCTTCAATAACCTCTAAGGTGGTTACTGCTACTAAACCCCATAAGCAGAAGGGTCAGGTACTAAGTCCAATGTCGCAAGGCTAGCATTTAACAGAGCTGGGATTTGAAACCAGATTTGTGTAAGTCCAGAGCCCCAAGTGTTCTGACAGTCATGAACATCCTTAACTTGGAGAGGTGGGGACTCAGGGCGTGAAACTGGGACTCAGAGATCCCCTATCCATAACTATTCAGACCAAGGATGCAGCCTCAGGTTTGATGCCCCAACATCTAAAGCTTGGGGGACCAAGACAAGGGGGGAGGGGAAGAGCATCCCCACACCCCGGTGCTCTCACCCCTCTCCAAGCCCCCCTCTGTAACCACAACAGCCAATCAATACTGGCTTACATTTTATGAGACAAGGAGTTAACTTGTTCAATTACGGGGGAGACAGCTCTATTCTTTCGTAACAAGTAATCTGAGTAGGGAAATCGATCCTAAGAGGCCCCATGCACGCTGGCTAATTTTATATTATCCTTGGCCAATGGGCGAGCACAGAGTAATGGAGTTGTTGTTACAGTTCATTACGGGAGGGGGGATCAATAGCGGGACCATCCGAGGCTCAGCATCACAGCTGTGGCAGTCAGGGGAGGTGGGGCGGGGAGCTCCACTTCTTTTTTGTGTTCCCAGTCCAGACACTGCTGATTCCTGCTGCAACCTCTAAGAAAGAAATATGTCTCAGAATTGAAACCCAGAGACTCCTCACTCCCCAGGCCTCAACGTCTTCCAACGCCAGACTCCAAAGACCACCATAGACAACCCAGGTTGATGGCAAATGAAGAAGGCAAACCCCTACCATCACAAGGCGTGGCTGGTGACCACCACATCTTCCCTGTTGTCTTTGGAAGTGGCTTTTAGACAGAACCCAGGTTTGGCCTAGCAATGAATTCTCCTTGGCATCTTGATGGCCCCAAACATTGATTCCTGTTCTTTTCATCCTAAATGCACAGCCGACAGACAGACTGCTCTGTCCTCTGTGTGCTCAGCAATCAAGAGATTCTGTCCCAACTCCCTTGGTTCCCTGGAGTTGGAGGGGTGGGGTGCAGTTTTAATTTCCCTGGGGGCAGTGACTTCGGTTCCAGGCTTACATCTGACATTTGGGTTGTTCCAATTTCCTCCCCGCAACAGAAGTGGCTAGCACCAATTCAGCATTGCATAAGCCTCGTCTTGTGTATACGCCCACAAGCATTTCAGAAGCTGTGCTTACTATGTGCATAGCAGGCACTGTAGCAGCCTCTTTATCTACACGATCAGGTGTATCATTAGACCACTGGACTTACCGATAGTATTATTTAATACCTATTCTGCATGAACCCATTTTATATACACTGTCTTATGCCTCTGGCATTATCCCAATATACAGATAAGTAAACTGAGGCTCAGAGAGGAAAAGCAATGTGCTCAGGACACGTAGATACTGAAGGTCAGAGCCTGGATTTGAGCTTGGTCTCTCTGATGTGCCTCCAGCACTAAAAAATGCTCTACATAGCGTTCTATAAGGGAGAAACCGTGTCTTTTTGTTCAAAATCTCTGTCTTCTTATATGACTAGCCCAGTGACTGGCCTACTCATATAATGAGGCTGATTGTTTTAGATATTAAATCAACGTGTTTTTATATGCTTCCCCACCACAACCACTAAACATGCTCCACCACACCATTACAGCACCAAGGGAGTGGGGAAAAACCAATGGGAAAAGACAAATATGAGAGACGAGGAATCCCTGACACACAGGAAAGGGAATAGCAGTAGTCCTTCTGGCCCTGGGCAAGGTGAGCAGGAGCAGAGGACAGAAGTCGGGATACTAATGGTGACATATATTTAGGGCTATTTGTGCACTAGACACTTTACAGGTATTATCAATGTTTATGTGTGTGGGTGGGTGTTAGTTGCTCAGTCGTGTCTGACTCTTTGTGACCCCATGGACTGTAGCCTACCAGGCTGCTCTGTCCGTGGGATTCTCCAGGCAAGAACACTGAAGTGAGTAGCCATTCCCTTCTCCAGGGGATCTTCCCCACCCAGGGATTGAACCCGGGGCTCCTGCCTTGCAGGCAGAGTCTTTACTGTCTGAACCACCAAGGAAGCCCCATATAAGTGTATGCATGGGTATTAATTAAGATATGTTAAAGTTCTATGCACTTTATAGCTATTAACTAATTTAATCCTCACAACAAACTGGATAATTACAGATTTTACAGATAAGGAAACTAAAGTACTAAAAGGTTAAAGATCTTGTTGGATTAGGAGCCAGGCCCACTAGTTCCAAATACTGTTTTCCACAATGTTATTCTTAAATTAAAAAAATAAAACAATAGGATATGCCCAGATTCCTCCTTCTAAGCTCAGATTCCAGACATGAGGGTGTTGGGCTGAGGAGAAAGGTGAAACTGGGAGGGTTGGTGTTCCAATTCCCACTTGGAAATCGGAGATCACTAAACAGGGGTGGCCCAGTTCCAATGCAAAGTAATGCAGTAGAATTATAATGAAAGCATGATAATGTTAGATAGAGACCTGAATTAGATGCTGGGTCCACTTATTTCCACTGGGCAGTGTAGGGATCCAGAATTTTCAGTGGGGGATGTGGAACTTGGCCAGTACACCTTGTTATGGACTGAGTTGTATACCCCAAAATTTATATGTTGAAGTCCTGACCCCTGTACCTAAGAATGTGACTATATCTGGAGATAAAGTCTTTAAAGAGGTGATTCAATTAAAACGAGGTCCTATGGTGGGTCCTTATCCAACATGACTTATGTCCTCACAAGAGGAGGAAATTTGAACACAAGAGACACCAGGGATTCCCACACAGACAGAAAGGCCGTGTGGGGGCAAGAGTGAGAAGGCAGCCAAGGAGGGAGGTCTCTGAAGAAGCCAAGCCCTCAGCACTTTGCTAAGACTTCCAGCCTCCACAACTGTGAGAAAATTAATCTCAGTCGTTTAAGCCACCTAGTTTGTGGTGTTTGTTATGCAGCCTGAGCTGACTAATACAAATCTACAGGGAGGGGGCCAGGTTAGGAGCAAGGTGACACGACTCGGGTGGCCTCCAAATGAATGGCACGAGGACAGGGCAAGATGGAGGGTGTGACTTGAGTTTCCACAGAGCAGCGCAGCCAAGACGGGGCTGACTGGGGCCACAAGAGTGGACCCCGGCCCTGACCAAGGTCAGAAAATAGGCTATGGAAACAGCTGCAGAAACCAACAGGGCAGCCAGTCACCAGATATAGGGAGACAGACAGAGTCAAGGACCTGAGGCCCTGAGGTGACCTGCTATCACTCTTCAGAAGAGTCCCATGGACGTGGAGAGTGGGGAAAGGTGAGGTTCCTGAGTGGGGTGCCGGTGGGCTCTCAAAAGGAAGACAAATATTCCCCACAAGAACCAAACATAATACCTTTAAATAACACCCCACATGGAACAGTTAACATCTTTGTCCTAGACTAGAGATCAGCAAGGGCTTCCCAGGTGGCTCATAGGCAAAGAATCCACCTGCCAATGCAGGAGACGCAGGTTCGATCCCTGGGTCAGGAAGATCCTCTGGATCAGGAAACGGCAACCCACTCCAGTATTCTTTCCTAGAGAATCCCATGGACAGAGGAGCCTGGCAGGCTACAGTCTATGGGGGTCACAGAGAGTCCGATACAACTGAACACGCATTCAGAGATCAGCAAACTGTGGCCCTCAGGCCTAATCAACCTATCTGTTTTTGTAAATAAAGTTTTATTGGGCCACAGGCATGTTCACTTGTTAACACGTTGCCTATGACTGCTTTCATGCCATGACAGCAGTACTGAAAAGCTATGACAGCAACTGAGAATGTATGACACCAAGGCCTGAAATATTTATTATCTGTCCTTTGTAGAAAACCTCTGCCAGCCTTGACCTAGAAACAATGTTTCTATAACAAAGGGGGCTAGATTTTCTAGGACATCTGGCATATGGTGTGAAAGATTCCGTCTGTTCAATCATTTGCTTATTCAGTCAACAAACATTTCACAAGGGACAGCCCTGTGCCAAGAGCCATGCTCAGTACTTATGATTCAAGAATGAACAGAGTCTAGGTTCCCTCACCAAGGAACTTACAGCCTTGTGGGGACACAGACGTTAAAGAAATCTTCACAAAAACGTGCCATGTTAAACTGAGCTGCATCCTGTACTGGAGAATTGGAAAAGCTATTAAACTGTACCTCCTGGCTCCCCCAGAAGCAGACCCTGAGATAAGGGTTCAAATGGAAAATGTTTATTTGAGGAATGTCCCAGAAAGTACCAGTAGGAAAGTGGGGAAGTGAGGCAAGGAAGGGAATGTTAGTCGCTCTGTCATGTCTGATCTTTGTGACCCTATGGACTGTAGCCTCTGTCCATGGGATTCTCCAGGCAAGAATACTGGGATGGGTAGCCATTCCCTTCTCCAGGGGATCTTTCCAACCCAGGTATCCCATATTGCAAGTAGATTCTTTACTGTCTGAGACACCAGGGAAGCCTCAGAAAGGGAGGAACCCCACAAAGAGTGTGTAATTGAGTAGGTGACCCTGAGGTTCCTAGAGGGCTTCAGGGTCACTATAGGGGCTGCTCCTCAGAATTATCCCATCCCAGGGGGAAGGGGCTGAGGGATCAGCTCCCCATCTGATATTGGTGGAGGGCTGCTCCCTGGAGTACTGAGTCTCCTGTCCTTCCCACTCGCTCTCATCTGGTGGACTTGGAATCAGAGTGATGCTTAAGCAGCTTGCCCTGTGCAGAGGTGAGTGCAGAGGAGATGAAGGTTTCCAGAGTTGAAGGAGATGTTGGGGCAGCCCTGAAGTTAAAAGGGGTCTTGGGGCAGAGTATTTCTGCAGAGAGAGCCTGTGTCCCTTCCCAGGCACAACAAGCCCCTCCCTCCTTGGGGTCCCCAGCAACCCTTGTTGAATTGCAGCACCTAACTGGAGAGGTGTGATCAGCTTGGAGTAGATGGACCAATACCACATCCATTTTTCTGTTGCCGGAGCCAGCTCTGTGCCCAGAACCAATAGGGCCACAATGAATAAAGAACAAGCTTCCTCCCAGCATTAATGAGATACCAAGGGATCAGGAAAATTCCCCTCTTGTCCAGTGCTTTCTACAGACAACTCCTCAGGGTGTCAGGATTACATACTATGAAAGCCATGCCCACATTTAGGGCAAAGAGAGGGGGAGGAGTTCAGCCTTGGGAAGGTCATAATTGCAGGGGACATGACCTAAGTATTGACTTTTCTCTGATCACTGGAGTTGCTCTGTGTATTAGGGCAGTGGTTCTCAAACTGAGGTCAGGGAACCCCTGGTGGGGGGGTTCCTGAAACCCAGCCACTGTTTTCACTGTAATACGAAGACATTTTAAAATTATTTTCTCATAGGTATACAAGGGAAGTTTCCCACAGATTATACAAGGTTAGGATGTTAAAATACATTGAAGCAAAAGCAAATGAGAGTCTGTTCAGCCAGATAGTTAAGAGGTGCAAAAATGTAAAATAACATGACATGTCTCACTAAATTTGATTATCTATACAAATATACAGTGAGTTCATTATTGTTACATTTAAATAAATCAATGAATAAATATCTCATTTTTATTTTCTAACATTGTAAAAATCAATAGATATATTTTACCTAAACAAAAGATCTTTGAGCTCCTTGATAATAATAATTTTTGCAAATGCAAAGGGATCCTGAGATGAAAAGGTTTGAGAACAGACATGTTCAGGAATTCCACACCCTGAGCATGGGGCAGAGCCCACATCACACTGTAGAAGCTGGACACCCCCATTTCTAGCCAAACACAAATGTCTAGCCGTATCCCTGGAGGGGTGATCCTGATCCCAAGAAGGGCACAGAGTAGACAGCTCTTCTCATAGTGGAAGATCAAAGGTCATCCTGATCAAAGGTCAGCAGAGGCGATGGGGCTGCTATGGTGACCAGGACTGAGGCTGTGGCAAGATTCAGCTGTGTCCTGACTGCCACCTGGCCTCCCAGCTCTGAGCCATCATCCCAGCCTGTGTGTCCGGGCTGCCTGGCAATGCTGTGTGAGCTTGAGCAACTCGTTCACACGCTCTGTGCCTCAGCGGACATAATTAAGATCAGGTAATAACGGTAACTGTTGTAAGGACTGTAAAGATTAAATGCCAGGTGCTCAGTGCCCCGGCACATGGTAACCATTCAGTATGTGCTGGTCGCTATAAAGACAATGATGATGAAGATAACTGTTATCACTGTGATGATTCACTACCACTAGCTTTTCTGCTCATTGTAGAGTTATTCAGTGACGATCTCTAGCGGCCCTGAGGCCACATCCCTGACCTTGGTACTCAGTGCAAAGGTGCAGATGGCCCTATCCACGAATATCTGTCCGATAATTCCTCCACTCCTTAAATAAGTTGATGCAAGTGAGAGAACAGATCGATCCGGTGAAAGAGGTCGGGCTGTATGGCTCCCACAGGTCCCACTGAAGTCAGATTTGCCCATAGAGTATATATAATATTTTACTTAATACTCTTCCTTATACTGACTTACTGTCTTCTTTTTCAATAAGAACTTTATTTTTTATATTTTAAACTTTTCATTTTAAAAGTTTTAGAGCTACAGAAAAACTGTAGCTTTACATATATTCTACAGATGGTGCACTCAGTTCTCCTATTAACATCTTACATTAGTATGGACATTTGTTAAAACTGAACTGTAAGTCTGTTAAAACTGTATGGGCCAATATTATTACATTATTATTATCTAAAGACCATACATTCTAAAGATTTCCTTCGTTTTGACTTTTTGACTCCGTGTTTACTTAGATGAATTTGCACTGAAAGGGTTTGTTGTGCTAACGCCCATTTTCTTCTTAATGCCCACTGAAGTCACCCGTAACTATTCTGTAAAAACTCGCTGGCGGGCACCCAGTGAAGTCCTTTCCTGGTGCATGAGGCCCACAGTCTGGGGGAATGTGCCCCAGTGTTCCTGGCTCCTCAGGGAGGCAGGCAGGGCAGGTGGGCATCATGGTTTCTGTCCGTGAGTTCTGATTGCCTCACCAGAAAAGCAAGGACGCTGAGTTTTCCCAAAGTGATGGAGACGATTCAGTGAAACAGTAAAAGCAGAGCGTCTGACCTGAATCCTGGTACCAAGTAGGGTCTAGAGAGGAGTTTCTTTCCTCACAGGTGCCGTGCTTCCAAGCAAGAGCAACTCTGGCTAACCCCTGTCTCTCTCAGCACAATCCTAGCCTCGGGTCTGATACTCTAAGATCCCAGACTCACTTGGAAAGAAAAGTGCGATCAAAGGGCAGGAAGAGGAGGAGCTGAGGAAACTGAGTAGGGGGAGGAGGAAAACAGAGGAAGAAGGGAAAAGGGGAAAGGGGAGGAAGTAAGGGGAGGAGGGGGAGCGGGAGCAGAAGGAAGATGGAGAGGACCAGGACCCTCAGCCAGCTGCCATCACTCCTCCCTGTCCCCTCTCCACCCAACATCCCCTCAAATCTTGGCTCCCTCTCCAGAAATGTCCCACAGGTCACATTTAATTACTTCATAAAAAACTGGAAAGTAGAAGAGGAAGAGTTAAATGTTCTCCTAAAAGGAGGAAGCTGCAGCTAATCCCAATTAGGAGGAAGTCCCGGGCTATTGAAACGCTACAATCCAATTACATCAGGTAAAATGAATTACTCCGTTAATGCTGACTTATTATGAAGACACCTTCTTATTGCTCTCATTAATAATCTTTAGACATCATTTTAGCACATATTGGCTGCAATAACATTTCTATTAGCATCATGGTGGAGCAGGGCTGACAATTAAAATAAAAAATAAATCAACCCAAGGAGCAAGCAAACGTAATTATAGTTCAGAAAGAGCTTTTATGTGTATTTGATTACTCGATGGAACAGCGCCTCCCTTCTTGCCTTGAATGTGTGTTAACCCCCATCCATGCGGACTCCTGGGGTGGGGGGACAGGATAAGGGTGTGTGTGTGTGTAAAAGTGAAACAGAGACAGGTAGACAGAGAAGATGGGGGAGATTATCAACCAGGCAAAGGTTCACAGCCCAACCCTGATTCTACGTCCCCCTGTGTAAGCTCCTTCCCCTCTCTGGGTCTCTGTTTCTCCATTTCTAAAATTGGAATTTTTGAAATCACGTGATTTGGGGGTAATATCTGCTGTAATATCTGCTGTTCAACAAAAATTTCCTGCTTGAAAGAACTAAAGATTCCTAAATACTAAGAGCCAGATGTTGTTGCTGCTTAGTCACTCAGTTGTGTCTGATTTACTGCAACCACATGGACTATAGCAAGCCAGGCTCCTCTGTCCATGGAATTTTCCAGGCAAGAATACAGGAGTGGATTGCCATTTCCTTCTCCAGAGGATCTTCCCGACCCAGGGATCGAACCTGCGTCTCCTGCATTGGCAGGCGTGTTCTTTACTGCTGAGGCAGCAGGGAAGCCCAAGAGCCAGGTGACAGAGGAAGAAAAGAAGAAATTGTTCTTTCTGGAACAGTTGCTATTATCTGGAAGCTTGGTTTCTTCTAAAGCAGAAGTTCTCATCTTGGGGTGGCTTTGATGATCATGACTAGAAAGTGGGGCAGGGTGGAGTGGGTAGTGCTACTGGAATCTTTTGGGTAGAGATCAGGGAGTCTGCCAAGCACCCTACAATGCACAGAGCAACCCCTTAGGACAAAGGATTATCTCACCCCAAGTGTCAATAATCCTGAGGTTGAAAGACCCTGTTCTAGACTCTTTCTCAGACTGTGTATCTTTGCATACCTGGAATCAGATTTCCAGGGTGGCTGTAACAGATATCAGATTTCTTTGGCCTCCCTGATGAGATGACCTTCTTCACCAAATATAAAATGAAAATTCAGCTAAGGATTAAAGTTTGACTTGACCACATTAACAATTAAATTCTCAAATAATTTATATATTTAAACAGACACACGTTAACCTGTTCCTCAGTGCCCTTAGCTCCACCGCCTACTCAGACCTTGTCTCTCCTTCTAGAATGGACACACACTTGTAATACCATACATATATGACATATACATACCTTTGAGAGTCCCTTGAGAGTCCCTTGGACTGCAAGATCAAACCAGTCAGTTCTAAAGAAAATCAACCCTGAATATTTTCAGAAGGACTGATGCTGAAGCTGAAGGTCCAATATTTTGGCCATCTGTTTCCAAGAGCTGACTCATTGGAAAAGACCCTGATGCTGGGAAAGATTGAAGGCAAAAGGAGAAGAGGTGGCAGAGGATGAAATGGTTGGATGGCATCACTGACTCAATGGACATGAGTTTGAGCAAACTCCAGGAGAGAGTGAAGGAAGGGAAGCCTGGCATGCTGCCAACCATGAGGTCATAAAGAGTCAGATACAGCTTAGTGACTGAACAACAGCAACAATACATACATATGTATGCACACATGTGTAATGCCTCATATATTTACACGTGTGTGTGTGTGTTAGTTGCTCAGTCATGTCCAACTTTGTGAGCCCTTGGACTGTAGCCCCCAGGCTCCTCTGTTCATGGAATTCTCCAGGCAAGAATACTGGAGTGGGTAGCCATTCCCTTCTCCAGGGGAAGAACCCAACCCTGGGATCAAACCCAGGTTCTCCTGCATTGCAGGTGGATTCTTTACCACCTGAGCCACCAGGGAAGCCCATATTTACATATATACATATATAATACCATATGTATGTGTATGTGTGTGTATAAATACTTATAACCTAGTGACTTTCTAAGATAGTGTGAAAAAAGAGCTGCTGCTGCTTCTTCTGCTGCTAAGTCGCTTCAGTCATGTCTGACTCTGTGCGACCCCATAGACAGCAGCCCACCAGGCTCCGCAGTCCCTGGGATTCTTCAGGCAAGAACACTGGAGTGGGTTGCCATTTCCTTCTCCAATGAAAGTGAAAAGTGAAAGTGAAATCGCTCAGTCGTGTCCAACTCTTAGTGACCCCATGGACTACAGCCTACCAGGCTCCTCCGTCCATGGGATTTTCCAGGCAAGAGTACTGGAGTGGGTTGCCATTGCCTTCTCCAAAAAAAGGGCTAAAGCACTCTAAAATAATTTCAGAGCAATTAAAAATGTTCAGCTGGAAGGTCCTTGGGTAATTTGCCAATTTGGGATTCTGCCCGTGTCTTCTGGAGCCCTGGATTTGACAGAAGCCCTTCAAGATTTCCTAAACATTTCTGTTAAAATTCTTTTTAAAGCATAGTTTTAGCTATTTTTAAGACTGTAATTTTTAGACATCCCTACAACTCTCAAGATATTGGACCAAATTTAATAGACCCAGGACCACCAAATCATTAACTAGTGCTGCCAGGCAAAAATCACTCTGGGATAGACCCTGAAATTCAGCTTCTCCTTCCAGCTCGGTACAATTGAAAAACACCAAGAATTTGCAAATCGAGCTATTAATAACTACTTTATCTGAGGGAATCCGGATATTCTAGAGACTCAAGAATTGTGATTTTCAGCCATCATCCCTGATTTCAAATGGGGAAAGGAATTCATCCAAAGAAACTTATTATATTATTTGACTGATTTTTAAAAATCAAGTGGCACATTTTAACTTTGTATTAAGGCTTAGTGTTATATAGCACTAACCACAAACATGATGGTTTCAATTATCACATTTTCCATCTCAGAGGTACCATGGCTTCAAAGTCTGTATACAACATTGCTGGGTTCTATGCTCATCCAACCTGTTTGTAGGATTCAGTTCCTTGCAGTCATAGGACTGAAGGTTCTGTTTTCATCTTGGCTTTAAACCAGGAGTTTCTCTCATGAGACCTTAGGTTGTCCAAAAAGAAAAAGTCCAATGCATTAAGGAACAAGGGTGAGGAAGTCCCCAGCCTCTGGCAGGTGAGCATTCCCTCCCTCCTTCCCATAATTCAGCCCTGAAAAACAACAGAATCTTGTTTTTAAATTCTACATTTTTCAGTTTAAATGCTCAGACTATAGTGTTTTTATTTTTCCACAATTGTTTGATTTTCCAAAATTAATCCGACTCAGCCACATACTATCTGTGTGAACTTTTTAAAACCTCTCTGGATTAAGGACCCACCACTCCATAACAAATCACCCACCCCCAAACTTAGCAATTGAGGACCACAAACATGGATGATCTCACCCAGTTTCTGAGCAGCAGTGACTTAGCTAAGTAGTTCTAGCTCAGTCTCTTCTGAGGTTGTAATCATGATACTAGCTGGGGTTGCAGTCATCTGAAGGCTTGACTGGCGCTGGGGTGGCTACTTCCAAGCTCATTCCTCTCTATAAAAGAGGACTACCTGTGGCATGGCAGATGGCTTCTCTAAGGCAAATGGTCCAAGAGAGAAAACAAGTGACATGTGAGAGATGGGGTGCGGCAGCAGAAAGCAATCAAGACAGAAGCCACAATGTCTTTTATAAAATGTCTGCAGTGACATACAAACACTCTGCCCTCCTGTATTGGTCACACAGATCAAGCCCGGTACAATGTGCAAGAAGACTATAGAGCAGAGTGACAGCAGCCGGAGACAGGCAGCATTGGGGGCCATCTTGGAGGCCGGCTGCCACACAGTCTGTGCCTCAGTTTCCATCTTTGAAATGGGCTTAATGATGATGATCCAATAAATGAACATTTAAAATGGCTTCTGGCATATAATAAGCACTGAATCAAATTAGCTACTGGAGCTTCCCTGGTGACTCAGTGGTAAAGAATCTGCCTTTCAATGCAGGAGATGCAAGTTTGATCCCTGATCTGGGAATATCCCACACACCACGGAGCAACTAAGCTCTTGTGCCACAAGTATCAAGCCTGTGCTCTAGAGCCCAAGAGCTGCAACTACGGAGCCCACCTGCCTACAGCCTGTGTTCTGCAGCAAAAGAAATCATCACAACGAGAAGCCTGCGTACCGCAACAAAAGAGAGTCGTCCCTGCTCACCACAACTAGAAAAAAGTCTGTGCAGCAACAAAGACCCAGAAAAGCAAAAAATAAATAGATAAATAAAATTCTAAAAACCGTTATTTTTATTATCATTATTAAATCTTATTCAGTTGGTAAGTTGCAGAGTACAGGCCCCAGAAGCTTGTAAAGAGCCTATGAAAATCAGTTTAGACAAGAGTAAAAATGACATGTACCCAAATATGAAAAGAAAACTTCAAAATCATAATATATGTTAGACTTCTGCTTCTGGCTTTGAGTTCGTTGCAGATTACCCTTCCATGAGAATAGCTTTAAAAACTAGATAAACGTTGAGTTCTGTTTGAAGGGTTCAAAGAAACACCACGCAGCCAAGACATGAGGGACCATGATTCCAAAGAGAAGAGAAACACATTGAGGCAAAGCTCTACCACATTTTCATTCTCTACCTCTTTTCTAAGGGGCAGGGCATAGAGAAGCGGAGCCCCAACCTCAAGTCATCTCAGTACCTGATTGGACTGAGGTGATCTGCTTCTACTCTAACTGGCTGCCAGAAGCTAAACTCCCTAAAGAAGAAAACAGCAGTCAGAACATCTACAGTGTTTAATACACAATATCTGATTGTTCATCAGAAATTTGCCGGACATACCAGGAAGCTGGACCAAAACAATAAGAAAAACAATAAAACAGATTCCTAGGTAATCTAGATATTGGAGTTATCAGATATGGACTTGAAAATGACTTTGATTCCTATGCTAAAGAAAATAAAATAAGAAATAGAGAATTTGACCAAAGAACTAGAATCTATATTTTAAAAATCATATAAGAACTCTACAGGGAGAAAATGTAATAGCAAAAATTAGGAACTTAATAAATGGATTTAACAGAAGATTAGATACTGCCAAAAAGAGGATTAATGGTCTGGAATGTATGTGGGTAGAAAATACCCAGGCTGAAAAGATCCAAAAATGGAGAATAATAGAAAATAGAGAGAAAGAGGTATTTGGAAAGATAATGGCTGAAAATTTGGCAAGACTGCAGAAAATACCAAGAGATACATTGAAGATGTGCAGCAAACTGCAAACAGGTTAAATTTAAAGAAAAACACACATCATAAAATAACTGTTGAAAATGAAACTGAAGAGTAAAATCTTAAAAGCAACTGGGATACATATACACACACAAACACACACACACTCACTATGTTACCCAGTTAACTACATCTCAACCAAACTCTTAGACAATTATATTTAACTTGTGTTAATTGGAAAAATGAGCAGGTCATTTAAAATGTGTGATTTTATGTGGCAAGGGCATCAGTAACTAGTACAAAGTCTGCAGGCTGACAAGATTCAAATCCAGGTCAGTAGACCCTGTGTCCAGTGCTCCCTCTGGTAGTCTGTGCTGCCTTCTGCAGGTCTCCTTGCCTTCTCTGTTCCCCATCTCCTCATCTATAAATTGCCCACCCCACAAGACTGTTGTGAAGATTAAATAAGATACTATACATAAAAATGCTGTGTGTACTGTAATTCATGATTTAAAGGTAAGGTTCTTCTCCTCTAGGAAACCCTCCCTGATACAGCACCTCCGAGACCACTCTTAGGGTTCAGGACTCCTCCACAGTGTTCCCATCATACTTTGTCTTACTGTCCCTGACTCTGCAGCTCTGTACTGAAATTGTCTTTCCACCACTACCTTCTCCCCTAACAGAGAGGGCCCGGTGACTGGTAGAACCTTCAGTCTACCTTCCTAGTATCTAGAACATAATTAATTCTCAAATTAAATATGGGCCGATCTAGTTACAGGGCTTCCCTAGAGGCTCAGATGGTAAAGAATCTGCCTGCAATGCAGGAGACCTGGGTTCGACCCCTGGATGTAGTGACTCTGATTATTCTTTAATTTTCTATCATTTCTGTATGGTTAGTATGTGACAGACACTGCACTAAGAGTTTGCAAACATTTTCCTATATAATTTCCTAGCAGCCTAAGGAAGATATCATTATGGTTATAACACCTATTTTATGGATGGAGAAACTGAGGCTTAGAGAGGTAAGACTTCCAGAATCAGCTGGCCAGGAAAGTGAAGGAGCCGGGACTGGAGTCCATAACATTTTACACAGCCCAGTTCTTCCGCCTGTCATGGACTAGCCCCCATGACCTTCCAGAAAAAGTAGGTATTGTTACATCTTTACCTGGGGATGGGTCTCAAAAGCTGCTGAGGGCTATGCACAACTAGGGTGCCCCAGAGACGGACTGACTAGGACTCTCCCAGCAGCCAGCGACTCTGACTACAGAGCTGCAAAGCAACTCAGAGCCCCAGGCACTCGGAATGAATTCCCCTTTAACCATCCTAAGAAAGAGAAATCAAATGCCTGTCTCTTGCTCCAAAGCTTGAGGTTAAAGAAAAAATTCTCCAGCCACAGGTAGTTAAGTGATTATAAACTGTAAAAATAAATCAGCCTGATATAATTGCTCCAAGGAAAAAGATGACCAACATATTTAAAATGTCCATGGTGCCCCCTTTCCCATCTCCATTTGGCATCCTCTAATTACCTTCACATTTCATTTCCATCAGCAAGATGACCTGTATTTCCTTCGAGAAGTGCCAGGGAGGGGCCTGGCTGAGGAGCAGGGCCCCTGGTGATAAATCAGGTTCGCCATTAGGAGAGAAGCGCTCATCTCGGCAGCTCTAAATGCAGGATTTATAAAGATGTCTCCGCCATCCAGCCCAATTGTGGACACCATAATAAATTCATGAGCGGGTGCCAGGGTAGCGCACTTCATTATGTGCGAGGCTCCTGGCCATTAATCTAGCTGGTCGGCGGGCAGGATTCCTGAGAAAGGGAGACAAATTTATGCGGCCCAAACTTACTCATTCCATTATGGATTTAATCGGCCCAGGCTCCGGGCTGCACAGGGGTGAGGGGACCATTTTCTACACTTTGGATCAAGGGTCTGTAACTCCCCATTGTGTCTTATTTCTTTCCACAACGACGCCTAATTTTATCCTTCACACTGCTCTCTGGGAAAAGTCTTAGAAAGACCTTCCTGGCTGCCACTTACTCCAGATAAAATATTTATACAATCAATTGACAGAGAGCATTTTCTCTTAAATGTTCTATTAACATGGAAATGTTCGTATGCAAAAAGGGGCCCCCAGAGCCTCTCCCGAGACACTTAACCCTTTATTTCATCACACAGAGAGCTGGCAAAGGGCACAGCGGGTAAGAAAACACGGGTCACAAATTAAAGGTGCGGCCTTCCTCCCTTTGTGTGTGGCACGCATGAGGTGTGTGAATATGTGTACATGTACACTCGTTCGTTTCTCCTCTGAGGGATTAAGAACTCCTTTGACCTCTCCTTGGAACCAAACTCTGGAAATTATTTAGAAGCTGCCAGATCTGTACCGCATTCCCCTAGTACCTAGAAACATAAAAACTTTTCCATTTTCTAGTGCCTATGATCTCGGGTGGCCTCAGCTTGCAGCAGGGTTTCAGTTCCCGGCCAGAGAATGAGGTCGGGTCGTGGCGGTGAGAGCTGAATCCTAGTCGCTAGACTAGTCAGTGGTCAGTGATGAGGCTCTGGCCCTTTGACTTTGCAGAAAAGAATTCCCCAAAAGACGCAAAATAAAGCATGTAAAGTGCTTGTTAGGAGGAAAAAGAGTATAGTACATGTGGATAGACACACTGGTAGAGAGAATGTCACACCCTCACAGTAGTTTAGATCACTTCTATGGGGCATTTCTTTGGGGTTTTTTTTCTGGCCGATCGTTTTGATTTGCCTGGTCTATCTCAGGCTTCTCCCCTGTGTGTGAGCATCTCTCAGTCAAGATGGATTCCACTGAAGAGGTCTACTCGTAGCCTACCATCACTCCTCTTTTGACCTCCAAGGAGTTTTCTTGTCTGGAAGGTCTCCTTGTCTTTGAGAATGAGAAATATGTGGTTTCTCATCTCCTATCTGGGGAGGGTCCAGCTCCTCTCTCGATCGTCCTGCTGTTGATATTCTGGAGTTTCTGTCCACAGGGAATGACCTCCAGTGCTCACCCTGGGGAGAGTCCATCTACCTCCTGCCTCAGCTATAGCAAGGTCAGCAAACACTTGCCCTATGGGCCACTTCTTCTTGCACACTGGACAGCACGCTTTTTCTAGCTGAATCAAGACAAGACCTCAGCATCTTTCTTAACACAGGTAGATACTATCGATCAATCTTCAGTGATAAGGATAACAGTAATTGCATTCCTTATACAGTGATGGGGCTTCCCTCATGGCTCAGCACTGAAGAATCCGCCTGCGATGCAGGAGACGCAGGTCCAGTCCCTCGGTTGGGAAGATCCCTGGAGGAGGGCACAGCAACCCACTCCAGCATTCTTGCCTGGAGAATCCTACGGACAGAGGAGTCTGAAGGGCTACAGTCCATAGGATCATGAACAGTCAGACACAACTGAAGCGAATGAGCACACGTGAAATACAGTGATTACATGAGCTGGCACTGTACTTAGTGCTTTCCATGTAGTAACTCATTTAATCCCAACAACAACCCTACAAGGTTGGTACTATTAATATTATCCCCATGTTATGGACGAGGAGACTAGAGAACAGTGAGATAAATAAACAGGAACAGAAGCACACAGCCAGTTAGTGGGGCATTCTTATCCTATGCAAACTCTGGAGTGCTACATTCAAGGCCTTCTGAGATTCACAAGACTCTCCCCAGAAACACACCAGTGATATTGCTGAACAGACTACATGTGAAGAGCCATCTAAAATGAGAGGTAGAAGCCTCATGACCTGAGCCTGCCAGCACCAGCCCTCACATCAGCAAACCACAAAGGGGTACACCGAGGCCTGGTCTTATGACATTTGGGATCCTTTGACCTAAGCTGTGCTTCCGATACCAAGGTGATAAGAGAAGCTGGGTCAAGTGCAAGATGCAAGCAGAGCCCATCAACAAGATCACCGACCCCTTCAACAAACCTGTATGTGACCTAGTCTGTGTCAGGCACTGTGTCAAGCTTGCACTTTGCCAGGGGTGGGGACACAAACGTGAACAAGGCCAACTCTTTGTCTTTGAGGAACTTACCATCTTCCAGACGGATAGCTGGCAACTAAATGATAACTAAAACAGACAGTGTAATAAGCTCTGTGAAACCTGGACAAGTGCTATGAGTACACAGAACAGGAATGAAAACATAGGAGCAAAGCTTAAAGAGAGAAACTGAGGGCATTTAAGAGGGCCTGGAAAGATGGGCAGGACTTTAACAAGTATATTACGCGATCCGTGCATGTGTGCTAAGTTGCTTCAGTCGTGTCCAACTCTTTGTGACCCCATGGACTGCAGCCTGCCAGGCTCCTCTGTCCATGAGATTCTCCAGGCAAGAATACTGGAATAGGTTGCCATTCTCTCCTCCAGGCGATCTTCCTGACCCAGGGATTAAACCTGTGTCTCCTGCTTGGCAGGTGGATTCGTTACCATTGCACCACCTGGGAAGACTTAGGGTAAGTCAGGGTAAAAATGGGCACATTAATGGGCCATTCAGCTGGGATTGGGAATCCAAGTATGCTGGACCAGTATGCTGGTGAACAGCAAACCAGACAGAATATTTAATACTTCCTTGTGTGGGGAGAACTTTCCTGAGAAACAGGGGTGGGAGGAAGCCTATGTTGTGGAGAAGGGAAAGAGAATAAATGAATCCTGAAGATATGGAAGAAGAGCCAGACTTTGAAAACCCAATGCACAAGAAGCAGATAACCATCACCGAGCACTGTTTAATACTCTCAAGAGCATATGATTTCCATGAAACTAACACCACACTCTAAGAGGACGATAAGAGGACCAACAGAATGGGATGCAATAAAGATAAATGAGATCAAGAAGAACCATAAGGAAACTAAAAGTGCAATCACAAACTAAAATCCAGATTTCATACAGAAAAAAAAAATGCAGAATTGATATGTGAATATCAAGTCAAGGACAGGCTAGAACTGAGCTAGAGAAATTCTCCAAGATGTGGAAGAAAAGAAAAATAGATGAAAATGATGAAAGGAAGATGATAAATGTGGAGAAAATACATTTTTCTTTCCTAAGAAACTCCTCAGGCCCGCACAAAAATAGATTCCTGGCAGAAGCCTCCCTGAAGCTCGCCAGACTTGCCCAAACCCCGGGGGAGCCTTTAGTTCAAACTCAGGCTAGAGCTCTTTCTTGGAAATTGAATAGTAAAAACTTAAGTATTTTTTTTAAAAAAAGGAAAAAAGTTAACTTTCCAAATCATAAAAGAAGAAAATAGGAAGAAGTAAAAAAAAAAAAAATCTTTTGGGGGCTTATAGCTGAAGATCAATGATGACATGATTTAAAATGGAAGACACAAGATAAAATGAAAGAAATGAGAACACGTTACGCTAGTTCTGAAGATAAATTCACACCTCCCCACCCTCAGCATTCGGAGAAGGCAATGGCAAGCCACTCCAGTACTCTTGCCTAGAAAATCCCATGGACGGAGGAGCCTGGTAGGCTCAGTCCATGGGGTCGCTACGAGTCAGACATGACTGAGCGACTTCACTTTCCCTTTTCACTTTCACACATTGGAGAAGGAAATGGCAACCCACTCCAGTGTTCTTGCCTGGAGAATCCCAGGGACGGGGGAGCCTGATGGGCTGCCGTCTATGGGGTCACACAGAGTCGGACATGACTGAAGTGACTTAGCAGCAGCACCCTCAGCATTGCCTATCTAGGAGGGCTGCAAATAGGGTGCTGATTATAATAATTACTCACTTGTTTGCATTTGTCTTGACATGCAGGCTCCTAGGTTCCAGAACTGTACCCTTCAGGTTGTCAAATTTCCTTGAACCCTCTAGGGGAGTCCCTCATGGACTCATTACCAAGTCCAACCAGCTGCCAGATTATATCCCCTGGTCTCCAAAGCTCCCCACCTGGGCACCCATAATGTCCAGTTGGCATTAAGGATTCACACAGACGCTAGGGCACTCGAGTTGCCTGAGCTACATAGTGGGTGTGGCAATGATGGGAGAGGGTTGTCTTCTCTCTTTTGAGCCACAAAGTGTTACACGGGCGCTAAGACCATGCTGTCTAAGGGCTACACCCCCACAGAGCTGGTCGTGATGTCAGCACTTGCTCGCTCTCCCCGTCTCTCTGTCTTCTAATCCTATCCCATTCCTTCCCTGCCCCTCTGTATCACACAAGACCCACAGTGGGCCAAGATGGAGAAATATGTAAGAGGTCAATACCGAAATCAGACTGATTATTTCTCTGCAGCCAAAGAAGGAGAAGCTCTGTACAGTCAGCAAAAACAAGACTGGGAGCTGACTGTGGCACAGATCATGAACTCCTTATTGCCAAATTCAGACTTAAACTGAAGAAAGAAGGGAAAACCACTAGACCATCCAGGTATGACCTAAATCAAATCCTTTACGATTTTACAGTGGAAGTGACAAATATGTTCAAGGGATTAGATCTGATAGACAGAGTGCCTGAAGAACTATGGATGGAGGTTCGTGACATTGTACAGAAGGCATGGATCAAGACCATCCCCAAGAAAAAGAAATGCAAAAAGACAAAATGCTTGTCTGAGGAGGCCTTACAAATAGCGAGAAAAGAAGCGAAAGGCAAGGGAGAAAAGGAAAGACATACGCATTTGAATGCAGAGTTCCAAAGAATAGCAAGGAGAAATAAGAAAGCCTTCCTTAGTGATCAATGCAAAGAAATAGAGGAAAACAATAGACTGGGAAAGACTAGATATCTCTTCAAGAAAATTAGAGATACCAAGGGAACATTTCATGCAAAGATGGGCACAATAAAGGACAGAAATCGTATGGACCTAACAAAAGCAGAAGATATTAAGAAGAGGTGGCAAGAATACACAGACGAACTGTACAAAAAAGATCTTCATGACCCAGATAACCACAATGGTGTGATCACTCACCTAGAGTCAGACATCCTGGAATGCAAAGTCAAGTGGACCTTAGGAAGCATCACTACGAACAAGGCTAGTGGAGGTGATGGAATTCCAGTTGAGCTATTTCAAATCCTAAAAGGTTATGCTGTGAATGTGCTACACTCAATATGCCAGCAAATTTGGAAAACTCAGCAGTGGCCACAGGACTGGAAAAGGTCTGTTTTCATTCCAATCCCAAAGAAAAGCAATGCCAAAGAATGCTCAAACTGCTGTACAATTGCACTCATCTCACATGCCAGCAAAGTAATGCTCAAAATTCTCCAAGCCGGTCTTCAACAGTATGTGAATTGTGAACTTCCAGATGTTAAAGATGGATTTAGAAAAGGCAGAGGAACCAGAGATCAAATTGCCAACACCTGTTGCATCATCGAAAAAGCGACAGTTCAGAAAGCATCTACTTCTGCTTTATTGACTATGCCAAAGCTTTTAACTGTGTGGATCACAACAGACTATGGGAAATTCTTCAAAAGATGGGAATACCAGACCACCTTACCTGCCTCCTGAGAAGTCTGTATGCAGGTCAAGAAGCAGCAGTTAGAACTGGACATGCAAAAACAGATTGGTTCCAAATCGGGAAAGGAGTACGTCAAGGCTGTATATTGTCACCCTGCTTATTTAACTTACACGCAGATTACATCATACAAAATACCAAACTGGAAGAAGCACAAGCTGAAATCAAGATTTCCAGGAGAAATATCAATAACTTCAGATATGCAGATGACACCACCCTTATGGCAGAAAGTGAAGAGGAACTAAAGAGCCTCGTAATGAAAGTGAAAGAGGAGAGTGAAAAAGCTGATTCAAAACTCAACATTCAAAAAGCTAAAATCATGGCATATGGTCCCATCACTTCATGGCAAAAAGATGGGAAACAATGGAAACAGTGAGAGACTTTATTTTCTTGAGCTACAAAATCACTGTAGATGGTAACTGCAGCCTTGAAATTAAAAGATGCTTGCTCCTTGGAAGAAAACCTATGACCAACCTAGACAGCATATTAAAAAGCAGAGACATCACATTGTCAACAAAGGTCTGTCTAGTCAAAGCTATGGTTTTTCCAGTAGTCATGTATCGATGTAAGAGTTGGACTATGAAGAAAGCTGAGTGCTGAAGAATTGATGCTTTTTAACTATGGTGTTGGAGAAGACTCTTGAGAGTGCCTTGGATTACAAGGAGATCCAGCCAGTCAATCCGAAAGGAAATCAGTCCTCAATATTCATTGGAAGGACTGATGCTGAAGCTGTAGCTTCAATACTCTGGCCACCTTACGCAAAGAACTGACTCACTGGAAATGACCCTGATGCTGGGAAAGATTGAAGGCGGGAGCAGAAGGGGATGACAGAGGATGAGATGGTTAGATGGCATCACCAACTCGATGGATGTGAGTTTGAGCAAGCTCTGGGAACTGGTGATAGACAGGAAAGACTGGTGTGCTGCAGTCCACGGGGTCGCAAAGAGTCAAACACGACTGAGCATCTGAACTGAGTATTCTTTTAAAGATGTTTTTATATGGATCATTTTTTAAGTTTTTATTGAAATATTACTTCTGTTTTACGTTTTGGTTCTTTGGCTATGAGGCATGTGGGATCTTGAATCCCCAAGCAGGGACTGAACCCACACTCCCCACATAGGAAGGTGAAATCTTAACCACTGGACCTCCAGGGAAGTTCTGCCTGTAGGTAGTTTTCCATGAGTGATTCTCTTTTCCAGAAGGAACTGTGTCCCCAAGGCATCCCTTAGTCCCCTGAACGCACAACCTAGGGTATAGGTGGGACCTGACCCAGTTAGAGCTAACCATGTTCCCACTGGAACATGACATTAAATCTCCTATTAAAAGATTCACAGATGGGAGAGATACTAAAATTTGACTACAGTCCACCTCCATGGATCATGACTAACGAGGTGATACTGATTTTAGAAAAGATGTTATAGAGAAAATTAGACGGATTCAGATAAAAAAGAAAGCACATGATAAGTTAAGTCTTTTACTTTGAATGAGTGTCATTTTAATTTATCATGATAAAAATAAAATCTCCAATGATGATCTAATAGTCTTTTATGAAACCTCCAAAATATTTCACTTGTTTCAGAAACATCAGGAGAAATTGACAGAGAAACAGTTGTAAGAGGCTTAACAAGGCTTTCCTGAGAGCTCAGTTTGTAAAGAATCCACTTGCAATGCAAGAGATCCCAGTTCGATTCCTGGGTCTGGAAGATCTGCTGGGGAAGGGATAGGCTACCCACTCCAGTATTCTTGGGTTTCCCTGGTAGCTCAGCTGGTAAAGAATCCACCCGCAATGTGGGATACCTGAGTTCGATCCCTGGGTTGGGAAGATTCCCTGGAGAAGGGCAAGGCTACCCATTTCAGTATTCTAGCATGGAGAATTCCATGGACTGTATAGTCCATGGGGTCGCAAAGAGTCGGACACGACTGAGCGACTTTCACTTTAACAAACTTCGGATGCCTTCAACACATCAAGAAAACCGAGAAAAAGTGAATAATAGAGTTAATAAGACTGGAGGTATATAGCCTATCCAACTGTGTTCCCTGTAAATACTTTTTCAAGAGTTAGTTGAACGTTTTCAAAAGCTCTCCACCTACTGCACTGTCAAGAGAACCTCAATCAAAAAAAGAAAAAAAAAAAGAAGCTAGTTTACAGGCCAAATTCCCTGATAGAAGCAAAATAAATGGAAACATTTCTAGCAACCACAAAGAAAATAATAGAAACCTGGATAATAAATAAGTTGAAAAATTCTCATAAATAGTTATTGAGTCAAAAGGGAAATAAAAACTTTCGTTACGGACTATTTAGAAAATAGTAAAATGAGAACAAAACAACGCTTTGTCGAAGATTATGGAAAGCTGCCAATGCTACACTTAAAGGAAAGAAATGTAAAGCCATAAATTGTTTTATTATTAAACAAGAAAGAATGAAAATAAATGAATAATTCTTTGCTTTAAGAACATAGCAAATGAACAGCACAATAAACCTAAGGAAAGCTGGAGAAAAATTAAACAGATAAAAGACAGAAAATGATTGATTTGAGAAAGAGAAGCAGAGTCTAAATGTATAAGATGACTCATTAAAGCTGTACGAAAACAGGCTTTACTCTGGTGAATTTAATAATACAAAGGAAAGCAAGAAAAAAAAAATAAAATGAGAAATGAGGAAGGGAATGTAACAAGAGATAAGAGCTTTATAAAATGAAATAATGAAGTCCTTTCTAAGTATAAAAGCAAAGGGAAAAGCATAAAAGGAAAGAATTAATAGATTACATAAACAAGAAAAATTCCTGTACCCTCAAGAAATTAACAAGAAAAAGCATATGACAATCTAGGTAAAGCTATTTTAGATGTATACAGTTAACAAATTATCTAAAATAATAAGAATATTATGAACACCTATTAGAAAATAGGAAAAGAATATGAATAGGCAACTCAGAATGGGCATAAGAATTATAAACGCCCAATACATATTTGAAAAAAAGGTCTAATCTGAATAGTAATGAAAAAGATGAAAAAATGAAACAAGACAGGTATGTGAAATATAATAGCCAGAGTTGGTAAAAGTGTATTCATAACCTTTGACTTTATTTCCAAAAATATATGCTGAGGAAAAAATTACAGAGTATAAATATGTGTACTTACAAAGCAATATATCCCAGCATTATTCATAGGAAAAAATAGAAGTAACTTAAATGTTTAACGAGAGGAAATTGGATAAATATGTTACATCTGTAGCATAGGATATTATACAGTGCTTAAAATTACATTTTTGAAAGCTTACGACATACAAAATCTTTCATGTTTTATTAAGCAAAATGGGGAGCTAGCCTGACAAATAGATATGAAGTTTATAGACTGAAATGTTAAAAGAAACTTGAAATGCATGTGACTTTTATTTTTTAAATTTGCCTTCCGGTTTCTCAAATCAATGTTCTAAAATTAACACATATTTGTCTTTGAAATCAAATTTAAAAGTAGCGACTATCTTTTACAAGTGTAAATATTAAGTAAATTTCCCTGAAAAACTTCAATGAACTAAATGGTTTCTAGGAAAATATAATTGATCAAAATTGATTTAAGACATTTCAAAACTATCAAAAAATTGCCTGTGGAAAAAATCTCCAGGACTAGCCTGTCTTACTATGAATACTTTCACATTTCCAGGAGGGGTCAAATTAGTTCCATTAGAATCATTCCAAAGTTAGAAAAAGAAAGTTTCCTGATAGAGTATAGCAAAGTATAATGAAAATAGAACAGATATTTATAGCCGGGTTGCACTTATAAATATAGATACAAACATTTTCTGAATTTAAAAAAATGACCAAATTTAGACCAATAGCATGTTAAAATATAACAGACAAAACAAGATTCCAAATTTTAATTATCTCAGAAATTAAACAAAGGGTTTAACATGCTGAAGTTGAAGCTTCAATAGTTTGGCCACCTGATGCGAAGAGCTGAATCATTGGAAAAGGCTCTGATGATGGGAAAGGTTGAGGGCAAGAGGAGAAGGGGGCAACAGAGGATGAGGTGGTTGCATGGCATCACCGACTCAATGGACATGAGTCTGAGTGAGCTCAGGGAGATGGTGAAGGACAGGGAGGCCTGGCGTGCTGCAGTTCATGGAGTCACAAAGAGTCAGACACAACTTAGCAACTGAATGACAGCAATAACAAGATGAAATTTACATCAATAAATCAAAGGACAAAACCCTCCAATCATCTCAATAGATAACAAAAAGGAATTTGATCAAATTCAGTATCCAGTTCTTAATAACCTGGAAGGAGTAGCACATTTCTTTACTGTACTAAAGTCTGGGGTAGTAGATAAAAGCAAACGTCCATACCAAATTTCATGGATATGAATCCTGGCTTACGCTACTCACTAGAAACAAAGAGCACAATCCTGACTGTGCTGGAAGTTCTAGCATCAGACTTTTTTTTTTTTTTTTTTTTGCAATTGGCATGATGTCCATCTGGAATATTCAAAAGAAAACTATAAAACACACTTTGAGGAAAAGGTACTTGGGACATGAGAAAAAGCAAAAATTCACTTTGCATTGCAAATCCCTTTCTACTGCTTGAGAACTTAAAAAAATTGTTTATCATAAGCAGGTATTATCTGTTCAATTTTTTTTTTAAAAGTTGGAGCCAGAGTGGGATACCTACAACATGTTTTCAGGACAATATGTGGAATTTGGAAATTTTAAATTAAAGAGGGGAAAGTCATGATTTAGAATAAAAATCAATATATGAAATACTTATGGGTGAAATGATACGACATTGTGGAATTTTCTTCAGAATAATTCAGTGCAAAATTGTGTGTGTGTTTGTGTGTATAACGTGTGTGTAGAGTGGATAAGGACTGAGGGTGTACAAGTAAAACAAGACTGGTCATGTTTGAACATTTTTAAAGTTTGGATATGGGTGTACATGAATTCACTATACTAGTCTCTATAAAAAGTTAAAAATAAATATGTGTTTAGAGAAAACCTAATAGTAT